>NW_026060911.1:1976250-2635000 GCF_929443795.1 Astur gentilis
GTCCGGTAGGGAGGCCGGGTCTAGTCCAGCGCGCACGAAGGGACAGCTGGTGTTCTCTGGCGCATCACAAAGGGTTCCGTTCCAACCCCAGAGTACCGGTGGGGGAAGCGGTTCTACCTCGAAACATCGGGTAGGTATACCAGGCCTACCCCGGAGGGTCAGGTAGGAAGGGTGGGCGTAAAGCGGCGAGCCCGTAGGGTCAGAAGTGTACCCCGGCGCACCAGTAAGGCTTCCGGTACAATCCAGGAGTACCGGTGGGTATAGCAAAAGTACCGCGGAGTACCTCTGTGTGTACCGATAGTACCCCAGATTGTCGGGTAGGGGGCCAGGTCTACCGCAGAGCATCAGGTAGGGATACCGGGCCTAGCCTGGAGGGTCAGGTAGGAATGTCTGGTCTACAGAGCACGCCCGTAAGGTCAGCAGGTGTACCCCAGCGAACCAGTAAGGGTTCAGGTACTGCCCTGGAGTACCGGTGGGTGTACCAATACTACCGCAGAGTAGCGGTGGGGGTACCGGTACTACCCCAGCATATCGGGTAGGGGTGCCAGGCCAACAACGGAGCATCAGGTAGGGATACCGGGCCTAAAGCGGAGGGTCAGGGAGGAATGTCTGGTGTATACCGCGTGCCCGTAACGTCATCAGGTGTACCCCAGTGAACCAGTAAGGGTTCACGTACTACCCCGGAGTACCGGTGGGTGTACCGATACTACCGCAGAGTAACGGTGGGGGTACCGCTAGTACCCCAGAACATCGGGTATGGGTGCCAAGCCTGATGCGGAGCATCAGGTAGGGATAGCGGGTCTAACCTGTGGGGTCCGGTAGGGAGGCCGGGTCTAGTCCAGCGCGCACGACGGGACAGCTGGTGTTCTCTGGCGCATCACAAAGGGTTCCGTTCCAACCCCAGAGTACCGGTGGGGGAACCGGTTCTACCTCGAAACATCGGGTAGGTATACCAGGCCTACCCTGGCGGGTCAGGTAGGAAGTGTGGGCGTAAAGCGGCGCGCCCGTAGGGTCAGCAGGTGTACCCCGGCGCACCAGTAAGGGTTCCGGTACAATCCAGGAGTACCGGTGGGTATAGCAAAACTACCGCGGAGTACCGGTGGGTGTACCGGTACTACCCCAGATTGTCCGGTAGGGGGCCAGGCCTACCGCAGAGCATCAGGTAGGGATACCGGGCCTAGCCTGGAGGGTCAGGTAGGAATGTCTGGTCTACAGAGCACGCCCGTAAGGTCAGCAGGTGTACCCCAGCGAACCAGTAAGGGTTCAGGTACTGCCCTGGAGTACCGGTGGGTGTACCAATACTACCGCAGAGTACCGGTGGGGGTACCGGTACTACCCCAGCATATAGGGTAGGGGTGCCAGGCCAACAACGGAGCATCAGGTAGGGATACCGGGCCTAACACGGAGGGTCAGGAAGAATGTCTATTCTATACCGCGTGCCTGTAACGTCATCAGGTGTACCCCAGCGAACCAGAAAGGGTTCACGTACTACCCCGGAGTACCGGTGGGTGTACCGATACTACCGCAGAGTAACGGTGGGGGTACCGCTACTACCCCAGAACATCGGGTATGGGTGCCAAGCCTAATGCGGAGCATCAGGTAAGGATACCGGTTGTAACATGTGGGGTCCGGCAGGGAGGCCGGGTCTAGTCCAGCGCGCACGAAGGGAGAGCTGGTGTTCTCTGGCGCATCACAAAGGGTTCCGTTCCAACCCCAGAGTACCGGTGGGGGAACCGGTTCTACCTCGAAACATCGGGTAGGTATACCAGGCCTACCCCGGCGGGTCAGGTAGGAAGGGTGGGTCCAAAGCAGTGTGCCCGTAGGGTCAGCAGGTGTACCCCGGCGCACCAGTAAGGGTTCCGGTACAATCCAGGAGTACCTGTGGGTATAGCAAAAGTACCGCGGAGTACCTGTGGGTGTACCGGTACTACCCCAGATTGTCGGGTAGGGGGCCAGGTCTACCGCAGAGCATCAGGTAGGGATACCGGGCCTAGTCTGGAGGGTCAGGTAGGAATGTCTGGTCTATACCGCGTGCCCGTAAGGTCAGCAGGTGTACCCCAGCGAACCAGTAAGGGTTCAGATACTACCCTGGAGTACCGGTGGGTGTACCAATACTACCACAGACCACCGGTGGGGGTACCGGTACTACCCCAGCATATCGGGTAGGGGTGCCAGGCCAAAAACGGAGCATCAGGTAGGGATACCGGACCTAAAACGGAGGGTCAGGTAGGAATGTCTGGTCTATACCGCGTGCCCGTAACGTCAGCAGGTGTACCCCAGTGAACCAGTAAGGGTTCACGTACTACCCCGGAGTACCGGTGGGTGTACCGATACTACCGCAGAGTAACGGTGGGGGTACCGCTACTAGCCCAGAACATCGGGTATGGGTGCCAAGCCTAATGCGGAGCATCAGGTAGGGATACCGGGTGTAACATGTGGGGTCCGGTAGGGAGGCCAGGTCTAGTCCAGCGCGCACGAAGGGAGAGCTGGTGTTCTCTGGCGCATCACAAAGGGTTCCGTTCCAACCCCAGAGTACCGGTGGGGGATCTGGTTCTACCTCGAAACATCGGGTAGGTATACCAGGCCTACCCCGGAGGGTCAGGTAGGAAGGGTGGGCGTAAAGCGGCGAGCCCGTAGGGTCAGCAGGTGTACCCCGGCGCACCAGTAAGGGTTCCGGTACAATCCAGGAGTACCGCTGGGTATAGCAAAACTACCGCGGAATACCGGTGTGTGTACCGGTACTACCCCAGATTGTCGGGTAGGGGGCCAGGTCTACCGCAGAGCATCAGGTAGGGATACCGGGCCTAGCCTGGAGGGTCAGGTAGGAATGTCTGGTCTACACAGCACGCCCGTAAGGTCAGCAGGTGTACCCCAGCGAACCAGTAAGGGTTCAGGTACTGCCCTGGAGTACCGGTGGGTGTACCAATACTACCGCAGAGTACCGGTGGGGGTACCGGTACTACCCCAGCATATCGGGTAGGGGTGCCAGGCCAACAACGGAGCATCAGGTAGGGATACCGGGCCTAAAACGGAGGGTCAGGTAGGAATGTCTGGTCTACACCTCGCGCCAGTAACGTCACCAGGGGTACCCCAGTGAACCAGTAAGGGTTCACGTACTACCCCGGAGTACCGGTGGGTGTACCGATACTACCGCAGAGTAACGGTGGGGGTACCGCTACTACCCCAGAACATCGGGTATGGGTGCCAAGCCTAATGCGGAGCATCAGGTAGGGATAGCGGGTCTAACCTGTGGGGTCCGGTAGGGAGGCCGGGTCTAGTCCAGCGCGCACGAAGGGACAGCTGGTGTTCTCTGGCGCATCACAAAGGCTTCCGTTCCAAACGCAGAGTACCGGTGGGGGAACCGGTTCTACCTCGAAACATCGGGTAGGTATACCAGGCCTAACCCGGAGGGTCAGGTAGGAAGGGTGGGCGTAAAGCGGCGAGCTCGTAGGGTCAGCAGGTGTACCCCGGCGCACCAGTAAGGGTTCCGGTACAATCCAGGAGTACCGGTGGGTATAGCAAAACTACCGCGGAATACCGGTGGGTGTACCGGTACTACGCCAGATTGTCGGGTAGTGGGCCAGGCCTACCGCAGAGCATCAGGTAGGGATACCGGGCCTAGCCTGGAGGGTCAGGTAGGAATGTCTGGTCTACACAGCACGCCCGTAAGGTCAGCAGGTGTACCCCAGCGAACCAGTAAGGGTTCAGGTACTACCCTGGAGTACCGGTGGGTGTACCAATACTACCGCAGAGTACCGGTGGGGGTACCGGTACTACCCCAGCATATCGGGTAGGGGTGCCAAGCCAACAACGGAGCATCAGGTAGGGATACCGGGTCTAACACGGAGGGTCAGGTAGGAATGTCTGGTCTACACCGCGTGCCCGTAACGTCATCAGGTGTACCCCAGTGAACCAGTAAGGGTTCACGTACTACCCCGGAGTACCGGTGGGTGTACCGATACTACCGCAGAGTAACGGTGGGGGTACCGCTACTACCCCAGAACATCGGGTATGGGTGCCAAGCCTAATGCGGAGCATCAGGTAGGGATAGCGGGTCTAACCTGTGGGGTCCGGTAGGGAGGCCGGGTCTAGTCCAGCGCGCACGAAGGGACAGCTGGTGTTCTCTGGCGCATCACAAAGGCTTCCGTTCCAAACGCAGAGTACCGGTGGGGGAACCGGTTCTACCTCGAAACATCGGGTAGGTATACCAGGCCTACCCCGGCGGGTCAGGTAGGAAGGGTGGGTCCAAAGCAGTGTGCCCGTAGGATCAGCAGGTGTACCCCGGCGCACCAGTAAGGGTTCCGGTACAATCCAGGAGTACCGGTGGGTATAGCAAAAGTACCGCGGAGTACCTGTGGGTGTACCGGTACTACCCCAGATTGTCGGGTAGGGGGCCAGGTCTACCGCAGAGCATCAGGTAGGGATACCGGGCCTAGCCTGGAGGGTCAGGTAGGAATGTCTGGTCTACACAGCACGCCCGTAAGGTCAGCAGGTGTACCCCAGCGAACCAGTAAGTGTTCAGGTACTGCCCTGGAGTACCGGTGGGTGTACCAATACTACCGCAGAGTACAAGTGGGGGTACCGGTACTACCCCAGCATATCGGGTAGGGGTGCCAGGCCAACAACGGAGCATCAGGTAGGGATACCGGGCCTAAAGCGGAGGGTCAGGGAGGAATGTCTGGTGTATACCGCGTGCCCGTAACGTCATCAGGTGTACCCCAGTGAACCAGTAAGGGTTCACGTACTACCCCGGAGTACCGGTGGGTGTACCAATACTACCGCAGAGTAACGGTGGGGGTACCGCTAGTACCCCAGAACATCGGGTATGGGTGCCAAGCCTAATGCGGAGCATCAGGTAGGGATAGCGGGTCTAACCTGTGGGGTCCGGTAGGGAGGCCGGGTCTAGTCCAGCGCGCACGAAGGGACAGCTGGTGTTCTCTGGCGCATCACAAAGGGTTCCGTTCCAACCCCAGAGTACCGGTGGGGGAAGCGGTTCTACCTCGAAACATCGGGTAGGTATACCAGGCCTACCCCGGAGGGTCAGGTAGGAAGGGTGGGCGTAAAGCGGCGAGCCCGTAGGGTCAGCAGGTGTACTCCGGCGCACCAGTACGGGTTCCGGTACAATCCAGGAGTACCGGTGGGTATAGCAAAACTACCGCGGAATACCGGTGGGTGTACCGGTACTATGCCAGATTGTCAGGTAGTGGGCCAGGCCTACCGCAGAGCATCAGGTAGGGATACCGGGCCTAGCCTGGAGGGTCAGGTAGGAATGTCTGCTCTACAGAGCACGCCCGTAAGGTCAGCAGGTGTACCCCAGCGAACCAGTAAGGGTTCAGGTACTGCCCTGGAGTACCGGTGGGTGTACCAATACTACCGCAGAGTACCGGTGGGGGTACCGGTACTACCCCAGCATATCGGGTAGGGGTGCCAGGCCAACAACGGAGCATCAGGTAGGGATACCGGGCCTAAAGCGGAGGGTCAGGGAGCAATGTCTGGTGTATACCGCGTGCCCGTAACGTCATCAGGTGTACCCCAGTGAACCAGTAAGGGTTCACGTACTACCCCGGAGTACCGGTGGGTGTACCGATACTACCGCAGAGAAACGGTGGGGGTACCGCTAGTACCCCAGAACATCGGGTATGGGTGCCAAGCCTAATGCGGAGCATCAGGTAGGGATAGCGGGTCTAACCTGTGGGGTCCGGTAGGGAGGCCGGGTCTAGTCCAGCGCGCACGATGGGACAGCTGGTGTTCTCTGGCGCATCACAAAGGGTTCCGTTCCAACCCCAGAGTACCGGTGGGGGAACCGGTTCTACCTCGAAACATCGGGTAGGTATACCAGGCCTACCCTGGCGGGTCAGGTAGGAAGGGTGGGCGTAAAGCGGCACGCCCGTAGGGTCAGCAGGTGTACCCCGGCGCACCAGTAAGGGTTCCGGTACAATCCAGGAGTACCGGTGGGTTTTACAAAACTACCGCGGAGTACCTGTGGGTGTACCGGTACTACCCCAGATTGTCGGGTAGTGGGCCAGGCCTACCGCAGAGCATCAGGTAGGGATACCGGGCCTAGCCTGGAGGGTCAGGTAGGAATGTCTGGTCTACACAGCACGCCCGTAAGGTCAGCAGGTGTACCCCAGCGAACCAGTAAGGGTTCAGGTACTGCCCTGGAGTACCGGTGGGTGTACCAATACTACCGCAGAGTAGCGGTGGGGGTACCGGTACTACCCCAGCATATCGGGTAGGGGTGCCAGGCCACCAACGGAGCATCAGGTAGGGATACCGGGCCTAAAACGGAGGGTCAGGTAGGAATGTCCGGTCTACACCTCGCGCCAGTAACGTCACCAGGGGTACCCCAGTGAACCAGTAAGGGTTCACGTACTACCCCGGAGTACCGGTGGGTGTACCGATACTACCGCAGAGTAACGGTGGGGGTACCGCTAGTACCCCAGAACATCGGGTATGGGTGCAAAGCCTAATGCGGAGCATCAGGTAGGGATAGCGGGTCTAACCTGTGGGGTCCGGTAGGGAGGCCGGGTCTAGTCCAGCGCGCACGAAGGGACAGCTGGTGTTCTCTGGCGCATCACAAAGGGTTCCGTTCCAACCCCAGAGTACCGGTGGGGGAAGCGGTTCTACCTCGAAACATCGGGTAGGTATACCAGGCCTACCCCGGAGGGTCAGGTAGGAAGGGTGGGCGTAAAGCGGCGAGCCCGTAGGGTCAGAAGTGTACCCCGGCGCACCAGTAAGGCTTCCGGTACAATCCAGGAGTACCGGTGGGTATAGCAAAAGTACCGCGGAGTACCTCTGTGTGTACCGATAGTACCCCAGATTGTCGGGTAGGGGGCCAGGTCTACCGCAGAGCATCAGGTAGGGATACCGGGCCTAGCCTGGAGGGTCAGGTAGGAATGTCTGGTCTACAGAGCACGCCCGTAAGGTCAGCAGGTGTACCCCAGCGAACCAGTAAGGGTTCAGGTACTGCCCTGGAGTACCGGTGGGTGTACCAATACTACCGCAGAGTAGCGGTGGGGGTACCGGTACTACCCCAGCATATCGGGTAGGGGTGCCAGGCCAACAACGGAGCATCAGGTAGGGATACCGGGCCTAAAGCGGAGGGTCAGGGAGGAATGTCTGGTGTATACCGCGTGCCCGTAACGTCATCAGGTGTACCCCAGTGAACCAGTAAGGGTTCACGTACTACCCCGGAGTACCGGTGGGTGTACCGATACTACCGCAGAGTAACGGTGGGGGTACCGCTAGTACCCCAGAACATCGGGTATGGGTGCCAAGCCTGATGCGGAGCATCAGGTAGGGATAGCGGGTCTAACCTGTGGGGTCCGGTAGGGAGGCCGGGTCTAGTCCAGCGCGCACGACGGGACAGCTGGTGTTCTCTGGCGCATCACAAAGGGTTCCGTTCCAACCCCAGAGTACCGGTGGGGGAACCGGTTCTACCTCGAAACATCGGGTAGGTATACCAGGCCTACCCTGGCGGGTCAGGTAGGAAGGGTGGGCGTAAAGCGGCGCGCCCGTAGGGTCAGCAGGTGTACCCCGGCGCACCAGTAAGGGTTCCGGTACAATCCAGGAGTACCGGTGGGTATAGCAAAACTACCGCGGAGTACCGGTGGGTGTACCGGTACTACCCCAGATTGTCCGGTAGGGGGCCAGGCCTACCGCAGAGCATCAGGTAGGGATACCGGGCCTAGCCTGGAGGGTCAGGTAGGAATGTCTGGTCTACAGAGCATGCCCGTAAGGTCAGCAGGTGTACCCCAGCGAACCAGTAAGGGTTCAGGTACTGCCCTGGAGTACCGGTGGGTGTACCAATACTACCGCAGAGTACCGGTGGGGGTACCGGTACTACCCCAGCATATAGGGTAGGGGTGCCAGGCCAACAACGGAGCATCAGGTAGGGATACCGGGCCTAACACGGAGGGTCAGGAAGAATGTCTATTCTATACCGCGTGCCTGTAACGTCATCAGGTGTACCCCAGCGAACCAGAAAGGGTTCACGTACTACCCCGGAGTACCGGTGGGTGTACCGATACTACCGCAGAGTAACGGTGGGGGTACCGCTACTACCCCAGAACATCGGGTATGGGTGCCAAGCCTAATGCGGAGCATCAGGTAAGGATACCGGTTGTAACATGTGGGGTCCGGCAGGGAGGCCGGGTCTAGTCCAGCGCGCACGAAGGGAGAGCTGGTGTTCTCTGGCGCATCACAAAGGGTTCCGTTCCAACCCCAGAGTACCGGTGGGGGAACCGGTTCTACCTCGAAACATCGGGTAGGTATACCAGGCCTACCCCGGCGGGTCAGGTAGGAAGGGTGGGTCCAAAGCAGTGTGCCCGTAGGGTCAGCAGGTGTACCCCGGCGCACCAGTAAGGGTTCCGGTACAATCCAGGAGTACCTGTGGGTATAGCAAAAGTACCGCGGAGTACCTGTGGGTGTACCGGTACTACCCCAGATTGTCGGGTAGGGGGCCAGGCCTACCGCAGAGCATCAGGTAGGGATACCGGGCCTAGTCTGGAGGGTCAGGTAGGAATGTCTGGTCTATACCGCGTGCCCGTAAGGTCAGCAGGTGTACCCCAGCGAACCAGTAAGGGTTCAGATACTACCCTGGAGTACCGGTGGGTGTACCAATACTACCACAGACCACCGGTGGGGGTACCGGTACTACCCCAGCATTTCAGGTAGGGGTGCCAAGCCAAAAACGGAGCATCAGGTAGGGATACCGGGCCTAAAACGGAGGGTCAGGTAGGAATGTCTGGTCTATACCGCGTGCCCGTAACGTCAGCAGGTGTACCCCAGTGAACCAGTAAGGGTTCACGTACTACCCCGGAGTACCGGTGGGTGTACCGATACTACCGCAGAGTAACGGTGGGGGTACCGCTACTAGCCCAGAACATCGGGTATGGGTGCCAAGCCTAATGCGGAGCATCAGGTAGGGATACCGGGTGTAACATGTGGGGTCCGGTAGGGAGGCCAGGTCTAGTCCAGCGCGCACGAAGGGAGAGCTGGTGTTCTCTGGCGCATCACAAAGGGTTCCGTTCCAACCCCAGAGTACCGGTGGGGGATCTGGTTCTACCTCGAAACATCGGGTAGGTATACCAGGCCTACCCCGGAGGGTCAGGTAGGAAGGGTGGGCGTAAAGCGGCGAGCCCGTAGGGTCAGCAGGTGTACCCCGGCGCACCAGTAAGGGTTCCGGTACAATCCAGGAGTACCGCTGGGTATAGCAAAACTACCGCGGAATACCGGTGTGTGTACCGGTACTACCCCAGATTGTCGGGTAGGGGGCCAGGTCTACCGCAGAGCATCAGGTAGGGATACCGGGCCTAGCCTGGAGGGTCAGGTAGGAATGTCTGGTCTACACAGCACGCCCGTAAGGTCAGCAGGTGTACCCCAGCGAACCAGTAAGGGTTCAGGTACTGCCCTGGAGTACCGGTGGGTGTACCAATACTACCGCAGAGTACCGGTGGGGGTACCGGTACTACCCCAGCATATCGGGTAGGGGTGCCAGGCCAACAACGGAGCATCAGGTAGGGATACCGGGCCTAAAACGGAGGGTCAGGTAGGAATGTCCGGTCTACACCTCGCGCCAGTAACGTCACCAGGGGTACCCCAGTGAACCAGTAAGGGTTCACGTACTACCCCGGAGTACCGGTGGGTGTACCGATACTACCGCAGAGTAACGGTGGGGGTACCGCTACTACCCCAGAACATCGGGTATGGGTGCCAAGCCTAATGCGGAGCATCAGGTAGGGATAGCGGGTCTAACCTGTGGGGTCCGGTAGGGAGGCCGGGTCTAGTCCAGCGCGCACGAAGGGACAGCTGGTGTTCTCTGGCGCATCACAAAGGCTTCCGTTCCAAACGCAGAGTACCGGTGGGGGAACCGGTTCTACCTCGAAACATCGGGTAGGTATACCAGGCCTAACCCGGAGGGTCAGGTAGGAAGGGTGGGCGTAAAGCGGCGAGCTCGTAGGGTCAGCAGGTGTACCCCGGCGCACCAGTAAGGGTTCCGGTACAATCCAGGAGTACCGGTGGGTATAGCAAAACTACCGCGGAATACCGGTGGGTGTACCGGTACTACGCCAGATTGTCGGGTAGTGGGCCAGGCCTACCGCAGAGCATCAGGTAGGGATACCGGGCCTAGCCTGGAGGGTCAGGTAGGAATGTCTGGTCTACACAGCACGCCCGTAAGGTCAGCAGGTGTACCCCAGCGAACCAGTAAGGGTTCAGGTACTACCCTGGAGTACCGGTGGGTGTACCAATACTACCGCAGAGTACCGGTGGGGGTACCGGTACTACCCCAGCATATCGGGTAGGGGTGCCAAGCCAACAACGGAGCATCAGGTAGGGATACCGGGTCTAACACGGAGGGTCAGGTAGGAATGTCTGGTCTACACCGCGTGCCCGTAACGTCATCAGGTGTACCCCAGTGAACCAGTAAGGGTTCACGTACTACCCCGGAGTACCGGTGGGTGTACCGATACTACCGCAGAGTAACGGTGGGGGTACCGCTACTACCCCAGAACATCGGGTATGGGTGCCAAGCCTAATGCGGAGCATCAGGTAGGGATAGCGGGTCTAACCTGTGGGGTCCGGTAGGGAGGTCAGGTCTAGTCCAGCGCGCACGAAGGGACAGCTGGTGTTCTCTGGCGCATCACAAAGGGTTCCGTTCCAACCCCAGAGTACCGGTGGGGGAACCGGTTCTACCTCGAAACATCGGGTAGGTATACCAGGCCTACCCCGGAGGGTCAGGTAGGAAGGGTGGGCGTGAAGCGGCGCGCCCGTAGGGTCAGCAGGTGTACCCCGGCGCACCAGTAAGGGTTCCGGTACAATCCAGGAGTACCGGTGGGTATAGCAAAACTACCGCGGAATACCGGTGGGTGTACCGGTACTACGCCAGATTGTCGAGTAGGGGGCCAGGACTACCGCAGAGAATCAGGTAGCGATACCGGGCCTAAAACGGAGGGTCAGGTAGGAATGTCTGGTCTACAGAGCACGCCCGTAAGGTCAGCAGGTGTACCCCAGCAAACCAGTAAGTGTTCAGGTACTACCCTGGAGTACCGGTGGGTGTACCAATACTACCACAGAGTACTGGTGGGGGTACCGGTACTACCCCAGCGTATAGGGTAGGGGTGCCAGGCCAACAACGGAGCATCAGGTAGGGATACCGGGCCTAACACGGAGGGTCAGGAAGAATGTCTATTCTATACCGCGTGCCTGTAACGTCATCAGGTGTACCCCAGCGAACCAGAAAGGGTTCACGTACTACCCCGGAGTACCGGTGGGTGTACCGATACTACCGCAGAGTAACGGTGGGGGTACCGCTACTACCCCAGAACATTGGGTATGGGTGCCAAGCCTAATGCGGAGCATCAGGTAGGGATAGCGGGTCTAACCTGTGGGGTCCGGTAGGGAGGCCGGGTCTAGTCCAGCGCGCACGAAGGGACAGCTGGTGTTCTCTGGCGCATCACAAAGGGTTCCGTTCCAACCCCAGAGTACTGGTGGGGGAACCGGTTCTACCTCGAAACATCGGGTAGGTATACCAGGCCTACCCCGGCGGGTCAGGTAGGAAGGGTGGGCGTAAAGCGGCACGCCCGTAGGGTCAGCAGGTGTACCCAGGCGCACCAGTAAGGGTTCCGGTACAATCCAGGAGTACCGGTGGGTATAGCAAAAGTACTGCGGAGTACCTGTGGGTGTACCGGTACTACCCCAGATTGTCGGGTAGGGGGCCAGGTCTACCGCAGAGCATCAGGTAGGGATACCGGGCCTAGCCTGGAGGGTCAGGTAGGAATGTCTGGTCTATATCGCGTGCCCGTAAGGTCAGCAGGTGTACCCCAGCGAACCAGTAAGTGTTCAGGTACTGCCCTGGAGTACCGGTGGGTGTACCAATACTACCACAGAGTACCGGTGGGGGTACCGGTACTACCCCAGCATATCTGGTAGGGGTGCCAAGCCAACAACGGAGCATCAGGTAGGGATACCGGGCCTAACACGGAGGGTCAGGTAGGAATGTCTGGTCTATACCGCGTGCCCGTAACGTCAGCAGGTGTACCCCAGTGAACCAGTAAGGGTTCACGTACTACCCCGGAGTACCGGTGTGTGTACCGATACTACCGCAGAGTAACGGTGGGGGTACCGCTACTACCCCAGAACATCGGGTATGGGTGCCAAGCCTAATGCGGAGCATCAGGTAGGGATACCGGGTGTAACATGTGGGGTCCGGTAGGGAGGCCAGGTCTAGTCCAGCGCGCACGAAGGGACAGCTGGTGTTCTCTGGCGCATCACAAAGGGTTCCGTTCCAACCCCAGAGTACCGGTGGGGGAACCAGTTCTACCTCGAAACATCGGGTAGGTATACCAGGCCTACCCCGGCGGGTCAGGTAGGAAGGGTGGGTCCAAAGCAGTGTGCCCGTAGGGTCAGCAGGTGTACCCCGGCGCACCAGTAAGGGTTCCGGTACAATCCAGGAGTACCGGTGGGTATAGCAAAAGTACCGCGGAGTACCTGTGGGTGTACCGATACTACCCCAGATTGTCGGGTAGGGGGCCAGGCCTACCGCAGAGCATCAGGTAGGGATACCGGGCCTAGCCTGGAGGGTCAGGTAGGAATGTCTGGTCTACACCTCGCGCCAGTAACGTCACCAGGGGTACCCCAGTGAACCAGTAAGGGTTCACGTACTACCCCGGAGTACCGGTGGGTGTACCGATACTACCGCAGAGTAACGGTGGGGGTACCGCTACTACCCCAGAACATCGGGTATGGGTGCCAAGCCTAATGCGGATCATCCGGTAGGGATACCGGGTGTAACATGTGGGGTCCGGTAGGGAGGCCGGGTCTAGTCCAGCGCGCACGAAGGGACAGCTGGTGTTCTCTGGCGCATCACAAAGGCTTCCGTTCCAAACGCAGAGTACCGGTGGGGGAACCGGTTCTACCTCGAAACATCGGGTAGGTATACCAGGCCTAACCCGGAGGGTCAGGTAGGAAGGGTGGGCGTAAAGCGGCGAGCCCGTAGGGTCAGCAGGTGTACCCCGGCGCACCAGTAAGGGTTCCGGTACAATCCAGGAGTACCGGTGGGTATAGCAAAACTACCGCGGAATACCGGTGGGTGTACCGGTACTACGCCAGATTGTCGGGTAGTGGGCCAGGCCTACCGCAGAGCATCAGGTAGGGATACCGGGCCTAGCCTGGAGGGTCAGGTAGGAATGTCTGGTCTACACAGCACGCCCGTAAGGTCAGCAGGTGTACCCCAGCGAACCAGTAAGGGTTCAGGTACTACCCTGGAGTACCGGTGGGTGTACCAATACTACCGCAGAGTACCGGTGGGGGTACCGGTACTACCCCAGCATATCGGGTAGGGGTGCCAAGCCAACAACGGAGCATCAGGTAGGGATACCGGGTCTAACACGGAGGGTCAGGTAGGAATGTCTGGTCTACACCGCGTGCCCGTAACGTCATCAGGTGTACCCCAGTGAACCAGTAAGGGTTCACGTACTACCCCGGAGTACCGGTGGGTGTACCGATACTACCGCAGAGTAACGGTGGGGGTACCGCTACTACCCCAGAACATCGGGTATGGGTGCCAAGCCTAATGCGGAGCATCAGGTAGGGATAGCGGGTCTAACCTGTGGGGTCCGGTAGGGAGGTCAGGTCTAGTCCAGCGCGCACGAAGGGACAGCTGGTGTTCTCTGGCGCATCACAAAGGGTTCCGTTCCAACCCCAGAGTACCGGTGGGGGAACCGGTTCTACCTCGAAACATCGGGTAGGTATACCAGGCCTACCCCGGCGGGTCAGGTAGGAAGGGTGGGCGTGAAGCGGCGCGCCCGTAGGGTCAGCAGGTGTACCCCGGCGCACCAGTAAGGGTTCCGGTACAATCCAGGAGTACCGGTGGGTATAGCAAAACTACCGCGGAATACCGGTGGGTGTACCGGTACTACGCCAGATTGTCGAGTAGGGGGCCAGGACTACCGCAGAGAATCAGGTAGCGATACCGGGCCTAAAACGGAGGGTCAGGTAGGAATGTCTGGTCTACAGAGCACGCCCGTAAGGTCAGCAGGTGTACCCCAGCAAACCAGTAAGTGTTCAGGTACTACCCTGGAGTACCGGTGGGTGTACCAATACTACCGCAGAGTACTGGTGGGGGTACCGGTACTACCCCAGCGTATAGGGTAGGGGTGCCAGGCCAACAACGGAGCATCAGGTAGGGATACCGGGCCTAACACGGAGGGTCAGGAAGAATGTCTATTCTATACCGCGTGCCTGTAACGTCATCAGGTGTACCCCAGCGAACCAGAAAGGGTTCACGTACTACCCCGGAGTACCGGTGGGTGTACCGATACTACCGCAGAGTAACGGTGGGGGTACCGCTACTACCCCAGAACATTGGGTATGGGTGCCAAGCCTAATGCGGAGCATCAGGTAGGGATAGCGGGTCTAACCTGTGGGGTCCGGTAGGGAGGCCGGGTCTAGTCCAGCGCGCACGAAGGGACAGCTGGTGTTCTCTGGCGCATCACAAAGGGTTCCGTTCCAACCCCAGAGTACTGGTGGGGGAACCGGTTCTACCTCGAAACATCGGGTAGGTATACCAGGCCTACCCCGGCGGGTCAGGTAGGAAGGGTGGGCGTAAAGCGGCACGCCCGTAGGGTCAGCAGGTGTACCCAGGCGCACCAGTAAGGGTTCCGGTACAATCCAGGAGTACCGGTGGGTATAGCAAAAGTACTGCGGAGTACCTGTGGGTGTACCGGTACTACCCCAGATTGTCGGGTAGGGGGCCAGGCCTACCGCAGAGCATCAGGTAGGGATACCGGGCCTAGCCTGGAGGGTCAGGTAGGAATGTCTGGTCTATATCGCGTGCCCGTAAGGTCAGCAGGTGTACCCCAGCGAACCAGTAAGTGTTCAGGTACTACCCTGGAGTACCGGTGGGTGTACCAATACTACCACAGAGTACCGGTGGGGGTACCGGTACTACCCCAGCATATCTGGTAGGGGTGCCAAGCCAACAACGGAGCATCAGGTAGGGATACCGGGCCTAACACGGAGGGTCAGGTAGGAATGTCTGGTCTATACCGCGTGCCCGTAACGTCAGCAGGTGTACCCCAGTGAACCAGTAAGGGTTCACGTACTACCCCGGAGTACCGGTGTGTGTACCGATACTACCGCAGAGTAACGGTGGGGGTACCGCTACTACCCCAGAACATCGGGTATGGGTGCCAAGCCTAATGCGGAGCATCAGGTAGGGATACCGGGTGTAACATGTGGGGTCCGGTAGGGAGGCCAGGTCTAGTCCAGCGCGCACGAAGGGACAGCTGGTGTTCTCTGGCGCATCACAAAGGGTTCCGTTCCAACCCCAGAGTACCGGTGGGGGAACCAGTTCTACCTCGAAACATCGGGTAGGTATACCAGGCCTACCCCGGCGGGTCAGGTAGGAAGGGTGGGTCCAAAGCAGTGTGCCCGTAGGGTCAGCAGGTGTACCCCACCGAACCAGTAAGGGTTCAGGTACAATCCAGGAGTACCGGTGGGTATAGCAAAAGTACCGCGGAGTACCTGTGGGTGTACCGATACTACCCCAGATTGTCGGGTAGGGGGCCAGGCCTACCGCAGAGCATCAGGTAGGGATACCGGGCCTAGCCTGGAGGGTCAGGTAGGAATGTCTGGTCTACACCGCGCGCCAGTAACTTCAGCAGGTGTACCCCAGTGAACCAGTAAGGGTTCACGTACTACCCCGGAGTACCGGTGGGTGTACCGATACTACCGCAGAGTAACGGTGGGGGTACCGCTACTACCCCAGAACATCGGGTATGGGTGCCAAGCCTAATGCGGATCATCCGGTAGGGATACCGGGTGTAACATGTGGGGTCCGGTAGGGAGGCCGGGTCTAGTCCAGCGCGCACGAAGGGACAGCTGGTGTTCTCTGGCGCATCACATAGGGTTCCGTTCCAACCCCAGAGTACCGGTGGGGGAACCGGTTCTACCTCGAAACATCGGGTAGGTATACCAGGCCTACCCCGGCGGGTCAGATAGAAAGGGTGGGCGTAAAGCGGCACGCCCGTAGGGTCAGCAGGTGTACCCAGGTGCACCAGTAAGGGTTCCGGTACAATCCAGGAGTACTGGTGGGTATAGCAAAAGTACCGCGGAGTACCTGTGGGTGTACCGGTACTACCCCAGATTGTCGGGTAGGGGGCCAGGTCTACCGCAGAGCATCAGGTAGGGATACCGGGCCTAGCCTGGAGGGTCAGGTAGGAATGTCTGGTCTACAGAGCACGCCCGTAAGGTCAGCAGGTGTACCCCAGCGAACCAGTAAGTGTTCAGGTACTGCCCTGGAGTACCGGTGGGTGTACCAATACTACCACAGAGCACCGGTGGGGGTACCGGTACTACCCCAGCATATCAGGTAGGGGTGCCAGGCCAACAACGGAGCATCAGGTAGGGATACCGGGCCTAAAATGGAGGGTCAGGTAGGAATATCTGGTCTATACCGCGTGCCCGTAACGTCAGCAGGTGTACCCCAGTGAACCAGTAAGGGTTCACGTACTACCCCGGAGTACCGGTGGGTGTACCGATACTACCGCAGAGTAACGGTGGGGGTACCGCTACTACCCCAGAACATCGGGTATGGGTGCCAAGCCTAATGCGGAGCATCAGGTAAGGATACCGGTTGTAACATGTGGGGTCCGGCAGGGAGGCCGGGTCTAGTCCAGCGCGCACGAAGGGACAGCTGGTGTTCTCTGGCGCATCACAAAGGGTTCCGTTCCAACCCCAGAGTACCGGTGGGGGAAGCGGTTCTACCTCGAAACATCGGGTAGGTATACCAGGCCTACCCCGGCGGGTCAGGTAGGAAGGGTGGGTCCAAAGCAGTGTGCCCGTAGGGTCAGCAGGTGTACCCCGGCGCACCAGTAAGGGTTCCGGTACAATCCAGGAGTACCTGTGGGTATAGCAAAAGTACCGCGGAGTACCTGTGGGTGTACCGGTACTACCCCAGATTGTCGGGTAGGGGGCCAGGTCTACCGCAGAGCATCAGGTAGGGATACCGGGCCTAGTCTGGAGGGTCAGGTAGGAATGTCTGGTCTATACCGCGTGCCCGTAAGGTCAGCAGGTGTACCCCAGCGAACCAGTAAGGGTTCAGGTACTACCCTGGAGTACCGGTGGGTGTACCAATACTACCACAGACCACCGGTGGGGGTACCGGTACTACCCCAGCATTTCAGGTAGGGGTGCCAAGCCAAAAACGGAGCATCAGGTAGGGATACCGGGCCTAAAACGGAGGGTCAGGTAGGAATGTCTGGTCTATACCGCGTGCCCGTAACGTCAGCAGGTGTACCCCAGTGAACCAGTAAGGGTTCACGTACTACCCCGGAGTACCGGTGGGTGTACCGATACTACCGCAGAGTAACGGTGGGGGTACCGCTACTACCCCAGAACATCGGGTATGGGTGCCAAGCCTAATGCGGAGCATCAGGTAGGGATACCGGGTGTAACATGTGGGGTCCGGTAGGGAGGCCAGGTCTAGTCCAGCGCGCACGAAGGGAGAGCTGGTGTTCTCTGGCGCATCACAAAGGGTTCCGTTCCAACCCCAGAGTACCGGTGGGGGATCTGGTTCTACCTCGAAACATCGGGTAGGTATACCAGGCCTACCCCGGAGGGTCAGGTAGGAAGGGTGGGCGTAAAGCGGCGAGCCCGTAGGGTCAGCAGGTGTACCCCGGCGCACCAGTAAGGGTTCCGGTACAATCCAGGAGTACCGCTGGGTATAGCAAAACTACCGCGGAATACCGGTGGGTGTACCGGTACTACCCCAGATTGTCGGGTAGGGGGCCAGGTCTACCGCAGAGCATCAGGTAGGGATACCGGGCCTAGCCTGGAGGGTCAGGTAGGAATGTCTGGTCTACACAGCACGCCCGTAAGGTCAGCAGGTGTACCCCAGCGAACCAGTAAGGGTTCAGGTACTGCCCTGGAGTACCGGTGGGTGTACCAATACTACCGCAGAGTACCGGTGGGGGTACCGGTACTACCCCAGCATATCGGGTAGGGGTGCCAGGCCAACAACGGAGCATCAGGTAGGGATACCGGGCCTAAAACGGAGGGTCAGGTAGGAATGTCCGGTCTACACCTCGCGCCAGTAACGTCACCAGGGGTACCCCAGTGAACCAGTAAGGGTTCACGTACTACCCCGGAGTACCGGTGGGTGTACCGATACTACCGCAGAGTAACGGTGGGGGTACCGCTACTACCCCAGAACATCGGGTATGGGTGCCAAGCCTAATGCGGAGCATCAGGTAGGGATAGCGGGTCTAACCTGTGGGGTCCGGTAGGGAGGCCGGGTCTAGTCCAGCGCGCACGAAGGGACAGCTGGTGTTCTCTGGCGCATCACAAAGGGTTCCGTTCCAACCCCAGAGTACCGGTGGGGGAACCGGTTCTACCTCGAAACATCGGGTAGGTATACCAGGCCTACCCCGGAGGGTCAGGTAGGAAGGGTGGGCGTAAAGCGGCGAGCCCGTAGGGTCAGCAGGTGTACTCCGGCGCACCAGTAAGGGTTCCGGTACAATCCAGGAGTACCGGTGGGTATAGCAAAAGTACCGCGGAGTAGCTGTGGGTGTACCGGTACTACGCCAGATTGTCGGGTAGTGGGCCAGGCCTACCGCAGAGCATCAGGTAGGGATACCGGGCCTAGCCTGGAGGGTCAGGTAGGAATGTCTGGTCTACACAGCACGCCCGTAAGGTCAGCAGGTGTACCCCAGCGAACCAGTAAGGGTTCAGGTACTACCCTGGAGTACCGGTGGGTGTACCAATACTACCGCAGAGTACCGATGGGGGTACCGGTACTACCCCAGCATATCGGGTAGGGGTGCCAAGCCAACAACGGAGCATCAGGTAGGGATACCGGGTCTAACACGGAGGGTCAGGTAGGAATGTCTGGTCTACACCGCGTGCCCGTAACGTCAGCAGGTGTACCCCAGTGAACCAGTAAGGGTTCACGTACTACCCCGGAGTACCGGTGGGTGTACCGATACTACCGCAGAGTAACGGTGGGGGTACCGCTACTACCCCAGAACATCGGGTATGGGTGCCAAGCCTAATGCGGAGCATCAGGTAGGGATAGCGGGTCTAACCTGTGGGGTCCGGTAGGGAGGTCAGGTCTAGTCCAGCGCGCACGAAGGGACAGCTGGTGTTCTCTGGCGCATCACAAAGGGTTCCGTTCCAACCCCAGAGTACCGGTGGGGGAACCGGTTCTACCTCGAAACATCGGGTAGGTATACCAGGCCTACCCCGGAGGGTCAGGTAGGAAGGGTGGGCGTGAAGCTGCGCGCCCGTAGGGTCAGCAGGTGTACCCCGGCGCACCAGTAAGGGTTCCGGTACAATCCAGGAGTACCGGTGGGTATAGCAAAACTACCGCGGAATACCGGTGGGTGTACCGGTACTACGCCAGATTGTCGAGTAGGGGGCCAGGACTACCGCAGAGCATCAGGTAGCGATACCGGGCCTAAAACGGAGGGTCAGGTAGGAATGTCTGGTCTACAGAGCACGCCCGTAAGGTCAGCAGGTGTACCCCAGCAAACCAGTAAGTGTTCAGGTACTACCCTGGAGTACCGGTGGGTGTACCAATACTACCGCAGAGTACCGGTGGGGGTACCGGTACTACCCCAGCGTATAGGGTAGGGGTGCCAGGCCAACAACGGAGCATCAGGTAGGGATACCGGGCCTAACACGGAGGGTCAGGAAGAATGTCTATTCTATACCGCGTGCCTGTAACGTCATCAGGTGTACCCCAGCGAACCAGAAAGTGTTCACGTACTACCCCGGAGTACCGGTGGGTGTACCGATACTACCGCAGAGTAACGGTGGGGGTACCGCTACTACCCCAGAACATCGGGTATGGGTGCCAAGCCTAATGCGGAGCATCAGGTAGGGATAGCGGGTCTAACCTGTGGGGTCCGGTAGGGAGGCCGGGTCTAGTCCAGCGCGCACGAAGGGACAGCTGGTGTTCTCTGGCGCATCACAAAGGGTTCCGTTCCAACCCCAGAGTACTGGTGGGGGAACCGGTTCTACCTCGAAACATCGGGTAGGTATACCAGGCCTACCCCGGCGGGTCAGGTAGGAAGGGTGGGCGTAAAGCGGCACGCCCGTAGGGTCAGCAGGTGTACCCAGGCGCACCAGTAAGGGTTCCGGTACAATCCAGGAGTACCGGTGGGTATAGCAAAAGTACTGCGGAGTACCTGTGGGTGTACCGGTACTACCCCAGATTGTCGGGTAGGGGGCCAGGTCTACCGCAGAGCATCAGGTAGGGATACCGGGCCTAGCCTGGAGGGTCAGGTAGGAATGTCTGGTCTATACCGCGTGCCCGTAAGGTCAGCAGGTGTACCCCAGCGAACCAGTAAGGGTTCAGGTACTACCCTGGAGTACCGGTGGGTGTACCAATACTACCACAGAGCACCGGTGGGGGTACCGGTACTACCCCAGCATATCGGGTAGGGGTGCCAAGCCAACAACGGAGCATCAGGTAGGGATACCGGGCCTAGCCTGGAGGGTCAGGTAGGAATGTCTGGTCTATACCGCGTGCCCGTAACGTCAGCAGGTGTACCCCAGTGAACCAGTAAGGGTTCACGTACTACCCCGGAGTACCGGTGTGTGTACCGATACTACCGCAGAGTAACGGTGGGGGTACCGCTACTACCCCAGAACATCGGGTATGGGTGCCAAGCCTAATGCGGAGCATCAGGTAGGGATACCGGGTGTAACATGTGGGGTCCGGTAGGGAGGCCAGGTCTAGTCCAGCGCGCACGAAGGGACAGCTGGTGTTCTCTGGCGCATCACAAAGGGTTCCGTTCCAACCCCAGAGTACCGGTGGGGGAACCAGTTCTACCTCGAAACATCGGGTAGGTATACCAGGCCTACCCCGGCGGGTCAGGTAGGAAGGGTGGGTCCAAAGCAGTGTGCCCGTAGGGTCAGCAGGTGTACCCCGGCGCACCAGTAAGGGTTCCGGTACAATCCAGGAGTACCGGTGGGTATAGCAAAACTACCGCGGAGTACCTGTGGGTGTACCGATACTACCCCAGATTGTCGGGTAGGGGGCCAGGCCTACCGCAGAGCATCAGGTAGGGATACCGGGCCTAGCCTGGAGGGTCAGGTAGGAATGTCTGGTCTACACCGCGCGCCAGTAACTTCAGCAGGTGTACCCCAGTGAACCAGTAAGGGTTCATGTACTACCCCGGAGTACCGGTGGGTGTACCGATACTACCGCAGAGTAACGGTGGGGGTACCGCTACTACCCCAGAACATCGGGTATGGGTGCCAAGCCTAATGCGGATCATCCGGTAGGGATACCGGGTGTAACATGTGGGGTCCGGTAGGGAGGCCGGGTCTAGTCCAGCGCGCACGAAGGGACAGCTGGTGTTCTCTGGCGCATCACAAAGGGTTCCGTTCCAACCCCAGAGTACCGGTGGGGGAACCGGTTCTACCTCGAAACTTCGGGTAGGTATACCAGGCCTACCCCGGAGGGTCAGGTAGGAAGGGTGGGCGTAAAGCGGCGCGCCCGTAGGGTCAGCAGGTGTACCCCGGCGCACCAGTAAGGGTTCCGGTACTACCCTGGAGTACCGGTGGGTGTACCAATACTACCGCAGAGTACCGGTGGGGGTACTGGTACTACCCCAGCATATCGGGTAGGGGTGCCAGGCCAACAACGGAGCATCAGGTAGTGATACCGGGCCTAAAACGGAGGGTCAGGTAGGAATGTCTGGTCTACACAGCACGCCCGTAAGGTCAGCAGGTGTACCCCAGCGAACCAGTAAGGGTTCAGGTACTACCCTGGAGTACCGGTGGGTGTACCAATACTACCACAGAGCACCGGTGGGGGTACCGGTACTACCCCAGCATATCAGGTAGGGGTGACAAGTCAACAACGGAGCATCAGGTAGGGATACCGGGCCTAAAACGGAGGGTCAGGTAGGAATGTCTGGTTTATACCGCGTGCCCGTAACGTCAGCAGGTGTACCCCAGTGAACCAGTAAGGGTTCACGTACTACCCCGGAGTACCGGTGGGTGTACCGATACTACCGCAGAGTAACGGTGGGGGTACCGCTACTACCGCAGAAGATCGGGTATGGGTGCCAAGCCTAATGCAGAGAATCAGGTAGGGATACCGGGTGTAACATGTGGGGTCCGGTAGGGAGGCCAGGTCTAGTCCAGCGCGCACGAAGGGAGAGCTGGTGTTCTCTGGCGCATCACAAAGGGTTCCGTTCCAACCCCAGAGTACCGGTGGGGGATCCGGTTCTACCTCGAAACATCGGGTAGGTATACCAGGCCTACCCCGGCGGGTCAGGTAGGAAGGGTGGGCGTAAAGCGGCATGCCCGTAGGGTCAGCAGGTGTACCCCGGCGCACCAGTAAGGGTTCCGGTACAATCCAGGAGTACCGGTGGGTATAGCAAAAGTACCGCGGAGTACCTGTGGGTGTACCGGTACTACCCCAGATTGTCGGGTAGGGGGCCAGGTCTACCGCAGAGCATCAGGTAGGGATACCGGGCCTAGCCTGGAGGGTCAGGTAGGAATGTCTGGTCTACAGAGCACGCCCGTAAGGTCAGCAGGTGTACCCCAGTGAACCAGTAAGTGTTCAGGTACTGCCCTGGAGTACCGGTGGGTGTACCAATCCTACCACAGAGCACCGGTGGGGGTACCGGTACTACCCCAGCATATCAGGTATGGGTGCCAGGCCAACAACGGAGCATCAGGTAGGGATACCGGGCCTAAAATGGAGGGTCAGGTAGGAATATCTGGTCTATACCGCGTGCCCGTAACGTCAGCAGGTGTACCCCAGTGAACCAGTAAGGGTTCACATACTACCCCGGAGTACCGGTGGGTGTACCGATACTACCGCAGAGTAACGGTGGGGGTACCGCTACTACCCCAGAACATCGGGTATGGGTGCCAAGCCTAATGCGGAGCATCAGGTAGGGATACCGGTTGTAACATGTGGGGTCCGGCAGGGAGGCCGGGTCTAGTCCAGCGCGCACGAAGGGACAGCTGGTGTTCTCTGGCGCATCACAAAGGGTTCCGTTCCAACCCCAGAGTACGGGTGGGGGATCCGGTTCTACCTCGAAACATCGGGTAGGTATACCAGGCCTACCCCGGCGGGTCAGGTAGGAAGGGTGGGTCCAAAGCAGTGTGCCCGTAGGGTCAGCAGGTGTACCCCGGCGCACCAGTAAGGGTTCCGGTACAATCCAGGAGTACCTGTGGGTATAGCAAAAGTACTGCGGAGTACCTGTGGGTGTACCGGTACTACCCCAGATTGTCGGGTAGGGGGCCAGGTCTACCGCAGAGCATCAGGTAGGGATACCGGGCCTAGCCTGGAGGGTCAGGTAGGAATGTCTGGTCTATACCGCGTGCCCGTAACGTCAGCAGGTGTACCCCAGTGAACCAGTAAGGGTTCACGTACTACCCCGGAGTACCGGTGGGTGTACCGATACTACCGCAGAGTAACGGTGGGGGTACCGCTACTACCCCAGAACATCGGGTATGGGTGCCAAGCCTAATGCGGAGCATCAGGTAGGGATACCGGGTGTAACATGTGGGGTCCGGTAGGGAGGCCAGGTCTAGTCCAGCGCGCACGAAGGGACAGCTGGTGTTCTCTGGCGCATCACAAAGGGTTCCGTTCCAACCCCAGAGTACCGGTGGGGGATCCGGTTCTACCTCGAAACATCGGGTAGGTATACCAGGCCTACCCCGGCGGGTCAGGTAGGAAGGGTGGGAGTAAAGCGGCACGCCCGTAGGGTCAGCAGGTGTACCCCGGCGCACCAGTAAGGGTTCCGGTACAATCCAGGAGTACCGGTGGGTATAGCAAAAGTACCGCGGAGTACCTGTGGGTGTACCGATACTACCCCAGATTGTCAGGTAGGGGGCCAGGTCTACCGCAGAGCATCAGGTAGGGATACCGGGCCTAGTCTGGAGGGTCAGGTAGGAATGTCTGGTCTACAGAGCACGCCCGTAAGGTCAGCAGGTGTACCCCAGCGAACCAGTAAGTGTTCAGGTACTGCCCTGGAGTATCGGTGGGTGTACAAATACTACCGCAGAGTACCGGTGGGGGTACCGGTACTACCCCAGCATATCGGGTAGGGGTGCCATGCCAACAACGGAGTATCAGGTAGGGATACCGGGTCTAACACGGAGCGTCAGGTAGGAATGTCTGGTGTATACCGCGTGCCCGTAACGTCAGCAGGTGTACCCCATTGAACCAGTAAGGGTTCACGTACTACCCCGGAGTACCGGTGGTTGTACCGATACTACCGCAGAGTAACGGTGGGGGTACCGGTACTACCCCAGCATATCGGGTAGGGGTGCCAAGCCAACAACGGATCATCAAATAGGGATACCGGGTCTAAAACGGAAAGGTCAGGTAGGAATGTCTGGTCTACACCTCGCGCCAGTAACGTCAGCAGGTGTACCCCAGTGAACCAGTAAGGTTTCAGGTACTACCCCGGAGTACCGGTGGGTGTACCGATACTACCGCAGAGTAACGGTGGGGGTACCGCTCTACCCCAGAACATCGGGTATGGGTGCCAAGCCTAATGCGGAGCATCAGGTAGGGATAGCGGGTCTAACCTGTGGGGTCCGGTAGGGAGGTCAGGTCTAGTCCAGCGCGCACGAAGGGACAGCTGGTGTTCTCTGGCGCATCACAAAGGGTTCCGTTCCAACCCCAGAGTACCGGTGGGGGAACCGGTTCTACCTCGAAACATCGGAGAGGTATACCAGTCCTACCCCGGAGGGTCAGGTAGGAAGGGTGGGCGTAAAGCGGCGCGCCCGTAGGGTCAGCAGGTGTACCCCGGCGCACCAGTAAGGGTTCCGGTACTACCCTGGAGTACCGGTGGGTGTACCAATACTACCGCAGAGTACCGGTGGGGGTACTGGTACTACCCCAGCATATCGGGTAGGGGTGCCAGGCCAACAACGGAGCATCAGGTAGTGATACCGGGCCTAAAACGGAGGGTCAGGTAGGAATGTCTGGTCTACACAGCACGCCCGTAAGGTCAGCAGGTGTACCCCAGCGAACCAGTAAGGGTTCAGGTACTACCCTGGAGTACCGGTGGGTGTACCAATCCTACCACAGAGCACCGGTGGGGGTACCGGTACTACCCCAGCATATCAGGTAGGGGTGACAAGTCAACAACGGAGCATCAGGTAGGGATACCGGGCCTAAAACGGAGGGTCAGGTAGGAATGTCTGGTTTATACCGCGTGCCCGTAACGTCAGCAGGTGTACCCCAGTGAACCAGTAAGGGTTCACGTACTACCCCGGAGTACCGGTGGGTGTACCGATACTACCGCAGAGTAACGGTGGGGGTACCGCTACTACCGCAGAAGATCGGGTATGGGTGCCAAGCCTAATGCGGAGAATCAGGTAGGGATACCGGGTGTAACATGTGGGGTCCGGTAGGGAGGCCAGGTCTAGTCCAGCGCGCACGAAGGGACAGCTGGTGTTCTCTGGCGCATCACAAAGGGTTCCGTTCCAACCCCAGAGTACCGGTGGGGGATCCGGTTCTACCTCGAAACATCGGGCAGGTATACCAGGCCAACCCCGGCGGGTCAGGTAGGAAGGGTGGGCGTAAAGCAGTGTGCCCGTAGGGTCAGCAGGTGTACCCCGGCGCACCAGTAAGGGTTCCGGTACAATCCAGGAGTACCTGTGGGTATAGCAAAAGTACCGCGGAGTACCTGTGGGTGTACCGGTACTACCCCAGATTGTCGGGTAGGGGGCCAGGTCTACCGCAGAGCATCAGGTAGGGATACCGGGCCTAGTCTGGAGGGTCAGGTAGGAATGTCTGGTCTATACCGCGTGCCCGTAAGGTCAGCAGGTGTACCCCAGCGAACCAGTAAGGTTTCCGGTACTACCCTGGAGTACCGGTGGGTGTACCAATACTACCACAGACCACCGGTGGGGGTACCGGTACTACCCCATCATTTCAGTTAGGGGTGCCAAGCCAAAAACGGAGCATCAGGTAGGGATTCCGGGCCTAAAACGGAGGGTCAGGTAGGAATGTCTGGTCTATACCGCGTGCCCGTAACGTCAGCAGGTGTACCCCAGTGAACCAGTAAGGGTTCACGTACTACCCCGGAGTACCGGTGGGTGTACCGATACTACCGCAGAGTAACGGTGGGGGTACCGCTACTACCCCAGAACATCGGGTATGGGTGCCAAGCCTAATGCGGAGCATCAGGTAGGGATACCGGGTGTAACATGTGGGGTCCGGTAGGGAGGCCAGGTCTAGTCCAGCGCTCACGAAGGGACAGCTGGTGTTCTCTGGCGCATCACAAAGGGTTCCGTTCCAACCCCAGAGTACCGGTGGGGGATCCGGTTCTACCTCGAAACATCGGGTAGGTATACCAGGCCTACCCCAGCGGGTCAGGTAGGAAGGGTGGGCGTAAAGCGGCACGCCCGTAGGGTCAGCAGGTGTACCCCGGCACACCAGTAAGGGTTCCGGTACAATCCAGGAGTACCGGTGGGTATAGCAAAAGTACCGCGGAGTAGCTGTGGGTGTACCGATACTACCCCAGATTGTCAGATAGGGGGCCAGGTCTACCGCAGAGCATCAGGTAGGGATACCGGGCCTAGCCTGGAGGGTCAGGTAGGAATGTCTGGTCTACAGAGCACGCCCGTAAGGTCAGCAGGTGTACCCCAGCGAACCAGTAAGTGTTCAGGTACTGCCCTGGAGTACCGGTGGGTGTACAAATACTACCGCAGAGTACCGGTGGGGGTACCGGTACTACCCCAGCATATCAGGTAGGGGTGCCATGCCAACAACGGAGTATCAGGTAGGGATACCGGGTCTAACACGGAGCGTGAGGTAGGAATGTCTGGTGTATACCGCGTGCCCGTAACGTCAGCAGGTGTACCCCATTGAACCAGTAAGGGTTCACGTACTACCCCGGAGTACCGGTGGGTGTACCGATACTACCGCAGAGTAACGGTGGGGGTACCGGTACTACCCCAGCATATCGGGTAGGGGTGCCAAGCCAACAACGGACCATCAGGTAGGGATACCGGGTCTAAAACGGAGGGTCAGGTAGGAATGTCTGGTCTACACCTCGCGCCACTAACCTGAGCAGGTGTACCCCTAGTGAACCAGTAAGGGTTCAGGTACTACCCCGGAGTACCGGTGGGTGTACCGATACTACCACAGAGCACCGGTGGGGGTACCGGTACTACCCCAGAACATCGGGTATGGGTGCCAAGCCTAATGCGGAGCATCAGGTAGGGATAGAGGGTCTAACATGTGGGGTCCGGTAGGGAGGTCGGGTCTAGTCCAGCGCGCACGAAGGGACAGCTGGTGTTCTCTGGCGCATCACAAAGGGTTCTGTTCCAACCCCAGAGTACCGGTGCGGGAACCGGTTCTACCTCGAAACATCGGGTAGGTATACCAGGCCTACCCCTGAGGGTCAGGTAGGAAGGGTGGGCGTAAAGCGGCGCGCCCGTAGGGTCAGCAGGTGTACCCCGGCGCACCAGTAAGGGTTCCGGTACAATCCAGGAGTACCGGTGGGTATAGCAAAACTACCGCGGAATACAGGTGGGTGTACCGGTACTACCCCAGATTGTCGGGTAGGGGGCCAGGCCTACCGCAGAGCATCAGGTAGGGATACCGGGCCTAGCCTGGAGGGTCAGGTAGGAATGTCTGGTCTACAGAGCACGGCCGTAAGGTCAGCAGGTGTACCCCAGCGAACCAGTAAGGGTTCAGGTACTACCCTGGAGTACCGGTGGGTGTACCAATACTACCGCAGAGTACCGGTGGGGGTAGCGGTACTACCCCAGCATATCGGGTAGGGGTGCCAGGCCAACAACGGAGGATCAGGTAGGGATACCGGGCCTAAAACGGAAGGTCAGGTAGGAATGTCTGGTCTACAGAGCACGCCCGTAAGGTCAGCAGGTGTACCCCAGCGAACCAGTATGGTTCAGGTACTACCCTGGAGTACCGGTGGGTGTACCAATATTACCGCAGAGTACCGGTGGGGGTACAGGTACTACCCCAGCATATCGGGTAGGGGTGCCAGGCCAACAACAGAGCATCAGGTAGGGATACCGGGACAAACACTGAGGGTCAGGAAGAATGTCTGTTCTATACCGCGTGCCTGTAACGTCATCAGGTGTACCCCAGTGAACCAGTAAGGGTACACGTACTACCCCGGAGTACCGGTGGGTGTACCGATACTACCGCAGAGTAACGGTGGGGGTACCGCTACTACCCCAGAACATCGGGTATGGGTGCCAAGCCTAATGCGGAGCATCCGGTAGGGATACCGGGTGTAACCTGTGGGGTCCGGTAGGGAGGCCGGGTCTAGTCCAGCGCGCACGAAGAGACAGATGGTGTTCACTGGCGCATTACAAAGGGTTCCGTTCCAACCCCAGAGTACCGGTGCGGGATCCGGTTCTACCTCGAAACATCGGGTAGGTATACCAGGCCTACCCCGGCGGGTCAGGTAGGAAGGGTGTGCGTAAAGCGGCACGCCCGTAGGGTCAGCAGGTGTACCCCGGCGCACCAGTAAGGGTTCCGGTACAATCCAGGAGTACCGGTGGGTATAGCAAAAGTACCGCGGAGTACCTGTGGGTGTACCGGTACTACCCCAGATTGTCGGGTAGGGGGCCAGGTCCACCGCAGAGCATCAGGTAGGGATACCGGGCCTAGCCTGGAGGGTCAGGTAGGAGTATCTGGTCTACACAGCACGCCCGTAAGGTCAGCAGGTGTACCCCAGCGAACCAGTAAGGGTTCAGGTACTGCCCTGGAGTACCGGTGGGTGTACCAATACTACCGCAGAGTACCGGTGGGGGTACCGGTACTACCCCAGCATATCGGGTAGGAGTGCCAGGCCAACAACGGAGCATCAGGTAGGGATACCGGGCCTAAAACGGAGGGTCAGGTAGGAATGTCTGGTCTACACCTCGCGCCAGTAACGTCAGCAGGTGTACCCCAGTGAACCAGTAAGGGTTCAGGTACTACCCTGGAGTACCGGTGGGTGTACCAATATTACCGCAGAGTACCGGTGGGGGTACAGGTACTACCCCAGCATATCGGGTAGGGGTGCCAGGCCAACAACAGAGCATCAGGTAGGGATACCGGGACTAACACTGAGGGTCAGGAAGAATGTCTGTTCTATACCGCGTGCCTGTAACGTCATCAGGTGTACCCCAGTGAACCAGTAAGGGTTCACGTACTACCCCGGAGTACCGGTGGGTGTACCGATACTACCGCAGAGTAACGGTGGGGGTACCGCTACTACCCCAGAACATCGGGTATGGGTGCCAAGCCTAATGCGGAGCATCAGGTAGGGATACCGGGTGTAACCTGTGGGGTCCGGTAGGGAGGCCGGGTCTAGTCCAGCGCGCACGAAGGGACAGCTGGTGTTCTCTGGCGCATCACAAAGGGTTCCATTCCAACCCCAGAGTACCGGTGGTGGAAGCGGTTCTACCTCGAAACATCGGGTAGGTATACCAGGCCTACCCCGGCGGGTCAGGTAGGAAGGGTGTGCGTAAAGCGGCACGCCCGTAGGGTCAGCAGGTGTAGCACGGCGCACCAGTTAGGATTCCGGTACAATCCAGGAGTACCCGTGGGTATAGCAAAAGTACCGCGGAGTACCTGTGGGTGTACCGGTACTACCCCAGATTGTCGGGTAGGGGGCCAGGCCTACCGCAGAGCATCAGGTAGGGATACCGGGCCTAGCCTGGAGGGTCAGGTAGGAATATCTGGTCTACACAGCACGCCCGTAAGGTCAGCAGGTGTACCCCAGCGAACCAGTAAGGGTTCAGGTACTGCCCTGGAGTACCGGTGGGTCTACCAATACTACCGCAGAGTACCGGTGGGGGTACCGGTACTACCCCAGCATATCGGGTAGGAGTGCCAGGCCAACAACGGAGCATCAGGTAGGGATACCGGGCCTAAAAAGGAGGGTCAGGTAGGAATGTCTGGTCTACACCTCGCGCCAGTAACGTCAGCAGGTGTACCCCAGTGAACCAGTAAGGGTTCAGGTACTACCCCAGAGTACCGGTGGGTGTACCGATACTACCGCAGAGTAACGGTGGGGGTACCGCTACTACCCCAGAACATCGGGTATGGGTGCCAAGCCTAATGCGGAGCATCAGGTAGGGATAGCGGGTCTAACCTGTGGGGTCCGGTAGGGAGGCCAGGTCTAGTCCTGCGCGCACGAAGGGACAGCTGGTGTTCTCTGGCGCATCACAAAGGGTTCCGTTCCAACCCCAGAGTACCGGTGGGGGAACCGGTTCTACCTCGAAACATCGGGTAGGTATACCAGGCCTACCCCGGAGGGTCAGGTAGGAAGGGTGGGCGTAAAGCGGCGCGCCCGTAGGGTCAGCAGGTGTACCCCGGCGCACCAGTAAGGGTTCCCGTACTACCCTGGAGTACCGGTGGGTGTACCAATACTACCGCAGAGTACAGTTGGGGGTACTGGTACTACCCCAGCATATCGGGTAGGGGTGCCAGGCCAACAACGGAGCATCAGGTAGGGATACCGGGCCTAGCCTGGAGGGTCAGGTAGGAATGTCTGGTCTACAGAGCACGCCCGTAAGGTCAGCAGGTGTACCCCAGCGAACCAGTAAGGGTTCAGGTACTACCCTGGAGTACCGGTGGGTGTACCAATACTACCGCAGAGTACCGGTGGGGGTACCGGTACTACCCCAGCATATCGGGTAGGGGTGCCAGGCCAACAACGGAGCATCAGGTAGGGATACCGGGACTAACACGGAGGGTCAGGTAGGAATGTCTCGTGTATACCGTGTGCCCGTAACGTCATCAGGGGTACCCCAGTGAATCAGTAAGGGTTCACGTACTACCCCGGAGTACCGGTGGGTGTACCGATACTACCGCAGAGTAACGGTGGGGGTACCGCTACTACCGCAGAAGATCGGGTATGGGTGCCAAGCCTAATGCGGAGCATCAGGTAGGGATACTGGGTGTAACATGTGGGGTCCGGTAGGGAGGCCAGATCTAGTCCAGCGCGCACGAAGGGACAGCTGGTGTTCTCTGGCACATCACAAAGGGTTCCGTTCCAAACCCAGAGTACCGGTGGGGGAACCGGTTCTACCTCGAAACATCGGGTAGGTATACCAGGCCTACCCCGACGGGTCAGGTAGGAAGGGTGGGTCCAAAGCAGTGTGCCCGTAGGGTCAGCAGGTGTTCCCCGGCGCAAAAGTAAGGGTTCCGGTACAATCCAGGAGTACCGGTGGGTATAGCAAAAGTACCGCGGAGTACCGGTGGGTGTACCGGTACTACCCCAGATTGTCGGGTAGGGGGCCAGGCCTACCGCAGAGCATCAGGTAGGGGTACCGGGCCTAGCCTGGAGGGTCAGGTAGGAATGTCTGGTCTACACCGTGCGCCAGTAACGTCAGCAGGTGTACCCCAGTGAACCAGTAAGGGTTCACGTACTACCCCGGAGTACCGGTGGGTGTACCGATACTACCGCAGAGTAACGGTGGGGGTACCGCTAGTACCCCAGAGCATCGGGTATGGGTGCCAAGCCTAATGCGGAGCATCAGGTAGGGATAGCGGGTCTAACCTGTGGGGTCCGGTAGGGAGGCCGGGTCTAGTCCAGCGCGCACGAAGGGACAGCTGGTGTTCTCTGGCGCATCACAAAGGGTTCCGTTCCAAACCCAGAGTACCGGTGGGGGAACCGGTTCTACCTCGAAACATCGGGTAGGTATACCAGGCCTACCCCGGCGGGTCAGGTAGGAAGGGTGGGTCCAAAGCAGTGTGCTCCTAGGGTCAGCAGGTGTACTCCGGCGCACCAGTAAGGGTTCCGGTACAATCCAGGAGTACCGGTGGGTATAGCAAAAGTACCGCGGAGTACCTGTGGGTGTACCGGTACTACCACAGATTGTCGGGTAGGGGGCCAGGCCTACCGCAGAGCATCAGGTAGGGATACCGGGCCTAGCCTGGAGGGTCAGGTAGGAATGTCTGGTCTACAGAGCACACCCGTAAGGTCTGCAGGTGTACCCCAGCGAACCAGTAAGGGTTCAGGTACTGCCCTGGAGTACCGGTGGGTGTACCAATACTACCGCAGAGTACCGGTGGGGGTACCGGTACTACCCCAGCATATCGGGTAGGGGTGCCAGGCCAACAACGGAGCATCAGGTAGGGATACCGGGCCTAAAACGGAGGGTCAGGTAGGAATGTCTGGTCTACACCGCGCGCCAGTAACGTCATCAGGTGTACCCCAGTGAACCAGTAAGGGTTCACGTACTACCCCGGAGTACCGGTGGGTGTACCGATACTACCGCAGAGTAACGGTGGGGGTACCGCTACTACCCCAGAACATCGGGTATGGGTGCCAATCCTAATGCGGAGCATCAGTTAGGGATACCGGGTCTAACCTGTGGGGTCCGGTAGGGAGGTCAGGTCTAGTCCAGCGCGCACAAAGGGACAGCTGGTGTTCTCTGGCGCATAGCAAAGGGTTCCGTTCCAAACCCAGAGTACCGGTGGGGGAACCGGTTCTACCTCGAAACATCGGGTAGGTATACCAGGCCTACCACGGAGGGTCAGGTAGGAAGGGTGGGCGTAAAGCGGCGCGCCCGTAGGGTCAGCAGGTGTACCCCGGCACACCAGTAAGCGTTCCGGTACAATCCACGAGTACCGGTGGGTATAGCAAAAGTACCGCGGAGTACCTGTGGGTGTAGCGGTACTACCCCAGATTGTCGGGTAGGGGGCCAGGCCTACCGCAGAGCATCAGGTAGGGATACCGGGCCTAGCCTGGAGGGTCAGGTAGGAATGTCTGGTCTACAGAGCACGCCCGTAAGGTCAGCAGGTGTACCCCAGCGAACCAGTAAGGGTTCAGGTACTGCCCTGGAGTACCGGTGGGTGTACCAATACTACCGCAGAGTACCGGTGGGGGTACCGGTACTACCCCAGCATATCGGGTAGGGGTGCCAGGCCAACAACGGAGCATCAGGTAGGGATACCGGGCCTAAAACGGAGGGTCAGGTAGGAATGTCTGGTCTACACCGCGCGCCAGTAACGTCAGCAGGTGTACCCCAGTGAACCAGTAAGGGTTCACGTACTACCCCGGAGTACCGGTGGGTGTACCGATACTACCGCAGAGTAACGGTGGGGGTACCGCTACTATCCCAGAACATCGGGTATGGGTGCCAAGCCTAATGCGGAGCATCAGGTAGGGATAGCGGGTCTAACCTGTGGGGTCCGGTAGGGAGGCCGGGTCTAGTCCAGCGTGCACGAAGGGACAGCTGGTGTTCTCTGGCGCATCACAAAGGGTTCCGTTCCAACCCCAGAGTACCGGTGGGGGAACCGGTTCTACCTCGAAACATCGGGTAGGTATACCAGGCCTACCCCGGAGGGTCAGGTAGGAAGGGTGGGCATAAAGCGGCGAACCCATAGGGTCAGCAGGTGTAACTCGACGCACCAGTAAGGGTTCCGGTACAATCCAGGAGTACCGGTGGTATAGCAAAAGTACCGCGGAGTACCTGTGGGTGTACCGGTACTACCCCAGATTGTCGGGTAGGGGGCCAGGCCTACCGCAGAGCATCAGGTAGGGATACCGGGCCTAGCCTGGAGGGTCAGGTAGGAATGTCTGGTCTACAGAGCACGCCCGTAAGGTCAGCAGGTGTACCCCCGCGAACCAGTAAGTGTTCAGGTACTGCCCTGGAGTACCGGTGGGTGTAACAATACTACCGCAGAGTACCGGTGGGGGTACCGGTACTACCCCAGCATATCGGGTAGGGGTGCCAGGCCAACAACGGAGCATCAGGTAGGGATACCGGGCCTAACACGGAGGGTCAGGAAGAATGTGTGGTCTATACCGCGTGCCCGTAACGTCATCAGGTGTACCCCAGTGAACCAGTAAGGGTTCACGTACTACCCCGGAGCACCGGTGGGTGTACCGATACTACCGCAGAGTAACGGTGGGGGTACCGCTACTACCCCAGAACATCGGGTATGGGTGCCAAGCCTAATGCGGAGCATCAGGTAGGGATACTGGGTCTAACCTGTGGGGTCCGGTAGGGAGGCCGGGTCTAGTCCAGCGCGCACGAAGGGACAGCTGGTGTTCTCTGGCGCATCACAAATGGTTCCGTTCCAACCCCAGAGTACCGGTGGGGGAACCGGTTCTACCTCGAAACATCGGGTAGTTATACCAGACTTACCCCGGCGGGTCAGGTAGGAAGGGTGGGTCCAAAGCAGTGTGCCCGTAGGGTCAGCAGGCGTACCCCGGCGCACCAGTAAGGGTTCCGGTAAAATCCAAGAGTACCGGTGGATATAGCAAAAGTACCGCGGAGTACCTGTGGGTGTACCGGTACTACCTCAGATTGTCGGGTAGGGGGCCAGGCCTACCGCAGAGCATCAGGTAGGGATACCGGGCCTAGACTGGAGGTTCAGGTAGGAATGTCTGGTCTACAGAGCACGCCCGTAAGGTCAGCAGGTGTACACCAGCGAACCACTAAGTGTTCAGGTACTGCCCTGGAGTACCGGTGGGTGTACCAATACTACCGCAGAGTACCGGTGGGGGTACCGGTACTACCCCAGCATATCGGGTAGGGGTGCCAGGCCAACAACGGAGCATCAGGTAGGGATACCGGGCCTAACACGGAGGGTCAGGTAGGAATGTGTGGTCTATATCTTTTGCCCGTAACGTCAGCAGGTGTACCCCAGTGAACCAGTAAGGGTTCACGTACTACCCCGGAGTACCGGTGGGTGTACCGATACTACCGCAGAGTAACGGTGGGGGTACCGCTACTACCCCAGAACATCGGGTATGGGTGCCAAGCCTAATGCGGAGCATCAGGTAGGGATACCGGGTCTAACCTGTGGGGTCCGGTAGGGAGGCCGCGTCTAGTCCAGCGCGCACGAAGGGACAGCTGGTGTTCTCTGGCGCATCACAAATGGTTCCGTTCCAACCCCAGAGTACCGGTGGGGGAACCGGTTCTACCTCGAAACATCGGGTAGGTATACCAGGCCTACCCCGGAGGGTCAGGTAGGAAGGGTGGGCGTAAAGCGGCGAGCCCATAGGGTCAGCAGGTGTACTCCGGCGCACCAGTAAGGGTTCCAGTACAATCCAGGAGTACCGGTGGGTATAGCAAAAGTACCGCGGAGTACCTGTGGGTGTACCGGTACTACCCCAGATTGTCGGGTAGGGGGCCAGGCCTACCGCAGAGCATCAGGTAGGGATACCGGGCCTAGCCTGGAGGGTCAGGTAGGAATGTCTGGTCTACAGAGCACGCCCGTAAGGTCAGCAGGTGTACCCCAGCGAACCAGTAAGGGTTCAGGTACTACCCTGGAGTACCGGTGGGTGTACCGATACTACTGCAGAGTACCGGTGGGGGTACCGGTACTACCCCAGCATATCGGGTAGGGGTGCCAGGCCAACAACGGAGCATCAGGTAGGGATACCGGGACTAACACGGAGGGTCAGGTAGGAATGTCTGGTCTATACCGTTTGCCCGTAACGTCATCAGGTGTACCCCAGTGAACCAGTAAGGGTTCACGTACTACCCCGGAGTACCGGTGGGTATACCGATACTACCGCAGAGTGACGGTGGGGGTACCGCTACTACCCCAGAACATAGGGTATGGGTGCCAAGCCTAATGCGGAGAATCAGGTAGGGATGGCGGGTCTAACCTGTGGGGTCCTGTAGGGAGACCGCGTCTAGTCCAGCGCGCACGAAGGGACAGCTGGTGTTCTCTGGCGCATCACAAAGGGTTCCATTCCAACCCCAGAGTTCCGGTGGGGGAAACGGTTCTACCTCAAAACATTTGGTAGGTATACCAGGCCTACCCCGAAGGGTCAGTTAGGAAGGGTGGGCGTAAAGCGGCGAGACCATAGGGTCAGCAGTTGTAACCCGGCGCACCAGTAAGGGTTCCGGTACAATCCAGGAGTACCGGTGGGTATAGCAATATTACCGCGGAGTACCTCTGTGTGTACCGATACTACCCCAGATTGTTGGGTAGGGGGCCAGGCCTACCGCAGAGCATCAGGTAGGGATACCGGGCCTAGCCTGGAGGGTCAGGTAGGAATGTCTGGTCTACAGAGCACGCCCGTAAGGTCAGCAGGTGTACCCCAGCGAACCAGTAAGGGTTCACGTACTACCCCGGAGTACCGGTGGGTGTACCGATACTACCGCAGAGTAACGGTGGGGGTACCACTACTACCCCAGAACATCGGGTATGGGTGCCAAGCCTAATGCGGAGCATCAGGTAGGGATAGCGGGTCTAACCTGTGGGGTCCGGTAGGGAGGCCGGGTCTAGTCCAGCGTGCACGAAGGGACAGCTGGTGTTCTCTGGTGCATCACAAAGGGTTCCGTTCCAAACCCAGAGTACCGGTGGGGGATCCGGTTCTACCTCGAAACATCGGGTAGGTATACCAGGCCTACCCCGGCGGGTCAGGTAGGAAGGTTGGGTCCAAAGCAGTGTGCCCGTAGGATCAGCAGGTGTACCCCGGCGCACCAGTAAGGGTTCCGGTACAATCCAGGAGTACCGGTGGGTATAGCAAAAGTACCGCGGAGTACCTGTGGGTGTACCGATACTACCCCAGATTGTCGGGTAGGGGGCCAGGCCTACCGCAGAGGATCAGGTAGGGATACCGGGCCTAGCCTGGAGGGTCAGGTAGGAATGTCTGGTCTACAGAGCACGCCCGTAAGGTCAGCAGGTGTACCCCAGCGAACCAGTAAGGGTTCAGGTACTGCCCTGGAGTACCGGTGGGTGTACCAATACTACCGCAGAGTACCGGTGGGGGTACCGGTACTACCCCAGCATATCGGGTAGGGGTGCCAGGCCAACAACGGAGCATCAGGTAGGGATGCCGGGCCTAAAACGGAGGGTCAGGTAGGAATGTCTGGTCTAGACCGCGCGCCAGTAACGTCAGCAGGTGTAACCCAGTGAACCAGTAAGGGTTCACGTACTACCCCGGAGTACCGGTGGGTGTACCGATACTACCGCAGAGTAACGGTGGAGGTACCGCTACTACCCCAGAACATCGGGTATGGGTGCCAAGCCTAATGCGGAGCATCAGGTAGGGATAGCGGGTGTAACATGTGGGGTCCGGTAGGGAGGCCGGGTCTAGTCCAGCGCGCACTAAGGGACAGCTGGTGTTCTCTGGCGCATCACAAAGGGTTCCGTTCCAACCCCAGAGTACCGGTGGGGGAACCGGTTCTACCTTGAAACATTTGGTAGGTATACCAGGCCTACCCCGGCGGGTCAGGTAGGAAGGGTGGGCGTAAAGCGGCGAGCCCATAGGGTCAGCAGGTGTACCCCGGCGCACCAGTAAGAGTTCCGGTACAATCCAGGAGTACCGGTGGGTATAGCAATATTACCGCGGAGTACCTGTGGGTGTACCGGTACTACCCCAGATTGTCGGGTAGGGGGCCAGGCCTACCGCAGAGCATCAGGTAGGGATACCGGGCCTAGCCTGGAGGGTCAGGTAGGAATGTCTGGTCTACAGAGCACGCCCGTAAGGTCAGCAGGTGTACCCCAGCGAACCAGTAAGGGTTCACGTACTACACTGGAGTACCGGTGGGTGTACCGATACTACCGCTGAGTATCGGTGGGGGTACCGGTACTACCCCAGCATATCGGGTAGGGGTGCCAGGACCACAACGGAGCATCAGGTAGGGATACCGGGCCTAACACGGAGGGTCAGGTAGGAATGTCTGGTCTATACCTTTTGCCCGTAACGTCATCAGGTGTACCCCAGTGAACCAGTAAGGGTTCACGTACTACCCCGGAGTACCGGTGGGTGTACCGATACTACCGCAGAGTAACGATGGGGGTACCGCTACTACCCCAGAACATCGGGTATGGGTGCCAAGCCTAATGCGGAGAATCAGGTAGGGATACCGAGTCTAACCTGTGGGGTCCGGTAGGGAGGCCGGGTCTAGTCCAGCGCGCACGAAGGGACAGCTGGTGTTCTCTGGCGCATCACAAATGGTTCCGTTCCAACCCCAGAGTACCGGTGGGGGAACCGGTTCTACCTCGAAACATCGGGTAGGTATACCAGACCTACCCCGGCGGGTCAGGTAGGAAGGGTGGGTCCAAAGCAGTGTGCCCGTAGGGTCAGCAGGTGTACCCCGGCGCACCAGTAAGGGTTCCGGTACAATCCAGGAGTACCGGTGGGTATAGCAAAAGTACCGCGGAGTACCTGTGGGTGTACCGGTACTACCCCAGATTGTCGGGTAGGGGGCCAGGCCTACCGCAGAGCATCAGGTAGGGATACCGGGCCTAGCCTGGAGGTTCAGGTAGGAATGTCTGGTCTACAGAGCACGCCCGTAAGGTCAGCAGGTGTACCCCAGCGAACCAGTAAGGGTTCAGGTACTACCCTGGAGTACCGGTGGGTGTACCGATACTACCGCAGAGTACCGGTGGGGGTACCGGTACTACCCCAGCATATCGGGTAGGGGTGCCAGGCCAACAACGGAGCATCAGGTAGGGATACCGGGCCTAACACGGAGGGTCAGGTAGGAATGTGTGGTCTATATCTTTTGCCCGTAACGTCAGCAGGTGTACCCCAGTGAACCAGTAAGGGTTCACGTACTACCCCGGAGTACCGGTGGGTGTACCGATACTACCGCAGAGTAACGGTGGGGGTACCGCTACTACCCCAGAACATCGGGTATGGGTGCCAAGCCTAATGCGGAGCATCAGGTAGGGATAGCGGGTCTAACCTGTGGGGTCCGGTAGGGAGGCCGCGTCTAGTCCAGCGCGCACGAAGGGACAGCTGGTGTTCTCTGGCGCATCACAAATGGTTCCGTTCCAACCCCAGAGTACCGGTGGGGGAACCGGTTCTACCTCGAAACATCGGGTAGGTATACCAGGCCTACCCCGGAGGGTCAGGTAGGAAGGGTGGGCGTAAAGCGGCGAGCCCATAGGGTCAGCAGGTGTACTCCGGCGCACCAGTAAGGGTTCCAGTACAATCCAGGAGTACCGGTGGGTATAGCAAAAGTACCGCGGAGTACCTGTGGGTGTACCGGTACTACCCCAGATTGTCGGGTAGGGGGCCAGGCCTACCGCAGAGCATCAGGTAGGGATACCGGGCCTAGCCTGGAGGGTCAGGTAGGAATGTCTGGTCTACAGAGCACGCCCGTAAGGTCAGCAGGTGTACCCCAGCGAACCAGTAAGGGTTCAGGTACTACCCTGGAGTACCGGTGGGTGTACCGATACTACTGCAGAGTACCGGTGGGGGTACCGGTACTACCCCAGCATATCGGGTAGGGGTGCCAGGACAACAACGGAGCATCAGGTAGAGATGCCGGGCCTAAAACGGAGGGTCAGGTAGGAATGTCTGGTCTACACCGCGCGCCAGTAACGTCATCAGGTGTACCCCAGTGAACCAGTAAGGGTTCACGTACTATCCCGGAGTACCGGTGGGTGTACCGATACTACCGCAGAGTAACGGTGGGGGTACCGCTACTACCCCAGAACATCGGGTATGGGTGCCAAGCCTAATGCGGAGCATCAGGTAGGGATACCGGGTCTAACCTGTGGGGTCCGGTAGGGAGGCCGGGTCTAGTCCAGCGCGCACGAAGGGACAGCTGGTGTTCTCTGGCGCATCACAAATGGTTCCGTTCCAACCCCAGAGTACCGGTGGGGGAACCGGTTCTACCTCGAAACATCGGGTAGGTATAACAGGCCTACCACGGAGGGTCAGGTAGGAAGGGTGGGCGTAAAGCGGCGAGCCCATAGGGTCAGCAGGTGTACTCCGGCGCACCAGTAAGGGTTCCAGTACAATCCAGGAGTACCGGTGGGTATAGCAAAATTACCGCGGAGTACCTGTGGGTGTACCGGTACTACCCCAGATTGTCGGGTAGGGGGCCAGGCCTACCGCAGAGCATCAGGTAGGGATACCGGGCCTAGCCTGGAGGGTCAGGTAGGAATGTCTGGTCTACAGAGCACGCCCGTAAGGTCAGCAGGTGTACCCCAGCGAACCAGTAAGGGTTCAGGTACTACCCTGGAGTACCGGTGGGTGTACCAATACTACCGCAGAGTACCGGTGGGGGTACCGGTACTACCCCAGCATATCGGGTAGGGGTGCCAGGCCAACAACGGAGCATCAGGTAGGGATACCGGGACTAACACGGAGGGTCAGGTAGGAATGTCTGGTCTATACCGTTTGCCCGTAACGTCATCAGGTGTACCCCAGTGAACCAGTAAGGGTTCACGTACTACCCCGGAGTACCGGTGGGTATACCGATACTACCGCAGAGTGACGGTGGGGGTACCGCTACTACCCCAGAACATAGGGTATGGGTGCCAAGCCTAATGCGGAGCATCAGGTAGGGATACCGGGTCTAACCTGTGGGGTCCTGTAGGGAGACCGCGTCTAGTCCAGCGCGCACGAAGGGACAGCTGGTGTTCTCTGGCGCATCACAAAGGGTTCCATTCCAACCCCAGAGTTCCGGTGGGGGAAACGGTTCTACCTCAAAACATTTGGTAGGTATACCAGGCCTACCCCGAAGGGTCAGGTAGGAAGGGTGGGCGTAAAGCGGCGAGACCATAGGGTCAGCAGTTGTACCCCGGCGCACCAGTAAGGGTTCCGGTACAATCCAGGAGTACCGGTGGGTATAGCAAAAGTACCGCGGAGTACCTCTGGGTGTACCGATACTACCCCAGATTGTCGGGTAGGGGGCCAGGCCTACCGCAGAGCATCAGGTAGGGATACCGGGCCTAGCCTGGAGGGTCAGGTAGGAATGTCTGGTCTACAGAGCACGCCCGTAAGGTCAGCAGGTGTACCCCAGCGAACCAGTAAGGGTTCACGTACTACACTGGAGTACCGGTGGGTGTACCGATACTACCGCTGAGTATCGGTGGGGGTACCGGTACTACCCCAGCATATCGGGTAGGGGTGCCATGACCACAACGGAGCATCAGGTAGGGATACCGGGCCTAACACGGAGGGTCAGCTAGGAATGTCTGGTCTATACCTTTTGCCCGTAACGTCAGCAGGTGTACCCCAGTGAACCAGTAAGGGTTCACGTACTACCCCGGAGTACCGGTGGGTGTACCGATACTACCGCAGAGTAACGGTGGGGGTACCGCTACTACCCCAGAACATCGGGTATGGGTGCCAAGCCTAATGCGGAGCATCAGGTAGGGATACCGAGTCTAACCTGTGGGGTCCGGTAGGGAGGCCGGGTCTAGTCCAGCGCGCACGAAGGGACAGCTGGTGTTCTCTGGCGCATCACAAATGGTTCCGTTCCAAACCCAGAGTACCGGTGGGGGAACCGGTTCTACCTCGAAACATCGGGTAGGTATACCAGGCCTACCCCGGCGGGTCAGGTAGGAAGGGTGGGTCCAAAGCAGTGTGCCCGTAGGGTGAGCAGGTGTACCCCGGCGCACCAGTAAGGGTTCCGGTACAATCCAGGAGTACCGGTGGGTATAGCAAAAGTACCGCGGAGTACCTGTGGGTGTACCGGTACTACCCCACATTGTCGGGTAGGGGGCCAGGCCTACCGCAGAGCATCAGGTAGGGGTACCGGGCCTAGCCTGGAGGGTCAGGTAGGAATGTCTGGTCTACAGAGCACGCCCGTAAGGTCAGCAGGTGTACCCCAGCGAACCAGTAAGTGTTCAGGTACTGCCCTGGAGTACCGTTGGGTGTACCAATACTACCGCAGAGTACCGGTGGGGGTAGCGGTACTACCCCAGCATATCGGGTAGGGGTGCCCGGCCAACAACGGAGCATCAGGTAGAGATGCCGGGCCTAAAACGGAGGGTCAGGTAGGAATGTCTGGTCTACACCGCGCGCCAGTAACGTCATCATGTGTACCCCAGTGAACCAGTAAGGGTTCACGTACTACCCCGGACTACCGGTGATTGTACCGATACTACGGCAGAGTAACGGTGGGGGTACCGCTACTACCCCAGAACATCGGGTATGGGTGCCAAGCCTAATGCGGAGCATCAGGTAGGGATAGCGGGTCTAACCTGTGGGGTCCGGTAGGGAGGCCGGGTCTAGTCCAGCGCGCACGAAGGGACAGCTGGTGTTCTCTGGCGCATCACAAAGGGTTCCGTTCCAACCCCAGAGTACCGGTGTGGGAACCGGTTCTACCTCGAAACATCGGGTAGGTATACCAGGCCTACCCCGGCGGGTCAGGTAGGAAGGGTCTGCGTAAAGCGGCGCGCCCGTAGGGTCAGCAGGTGTACCCCGGCGCACCAGTAAGGGTTCCGGTACAATCCAGGAGTACCGGTGGGTATAGCAAAAGTACCGCGGAGTACCTGTGCGTGTACCGGTACTACCCCAGATTGTCGGGTAGGGGGCCAGGCCTACCACAGAGCATCAGGTAGGGATACCGGGCCTTGCCTGGAGGGTCAGGTAGGAATGTCTGGTCTACACAGCAGGCCCGTAAGGTCAGCAGGTGTACCCCAGCGAACCACTAAGTGTTCAGGTACTGCCCTGGAGTACCGGTGGGTGTACCAATACTACCGCAGAGTACCGGTGGGGGTACCGGTACTACCCCAGCATATCGGGTAGGGGTGCCAGGCCAACAACGGAGCATCAGGTAGGGATACCGGGACTAACACGGAGGGTCAGGTAGGAATGTCTGGTCTATACCGTTTGCCCGTAACGTCATCAGGTGTACCCCAGTGAACCAGTAAGGGTTCACGTACTACCCCGGAGTACCGGTGGGTGTACCGATACTACCGCAGAGTAACGGTGGGGGTACCGCTACTACCACAGAACATAGGGTGTGGGTGCCAAGCCTAATGCGGAGCATCAGGTAGGGATAGCGGGTCTAACCTGTGGGGTCCGGTAGGGAGGCCGCGTCTAGTCCAGCGCGCACGAAGGGACAGCTGGTGTTCTCTGGCGCATCACAAAGGGTTCCGTTCCAACCCCAGAGTACCGGTGGGGGAACCGGTTCTACCTCGAAACATTTGGTAGGTATACCAGGCCTACCCCGGCGTGTAAGGTAGTAAGGGTGGGCGTAAAGCGGCGCGCCCGTAGGGTCAGCAGGTGTACCCTGGCGCACCAGTAAGGGTTCCGGTACAATCCAGGAGTACCGGTGGGTATAGGCATATTACCGCGGAGTACCTCTGTGTGTACCGATACTACCCCAGATTGTCGGGTAGGGGGCCAGGCCTACCGCAGAGCATCAGGTAGGGATACCGGGAATAACACGGAGGGTCAGGTAGGAATGTCTGGTCTACAGAGCACGCCCGTAAGGTCAGCAGGTGTACCCCAGCGAACCAGTAAGGGTTCAGGTACTGCCCTGGAGTACCGGTGGGTGTACCGATACTACCGCAGAGTACCGGTGGGGGTACCGGTACTACCCCAGCATATCGGGTAGGGGTGCCAGGCCAACAACGGAGCATCAGGTAGGGATGCCGGGCCTAAAACGGAGGGTCAGGTAGGAATGTCTGGTCTACACCGCGCGCCAGTAACGTCAGCAGGTGTACCCCAGTGAACCAGTAAGGGTTCACGTACTACCCCGGAGTACCGGTGGGTGTACCGATACTACCGCAGAGTAACGGTGGGGGTACCGCTACTACCTCAGAAGATCGGGTATGGGTGCCAAGCCTAATGCGGATCATCAGGTAGGGATAGCGGGTCTAACCTGTGGGGTCCGGCAGGGAGGCCAGGTCTAGTCCAGTGCGCACGAAGGGACAGCTGGTGTTCTCTGGCGCATCACAAAGGGTTCCGTTCCAAACCCAGAGTACCGGTGGGGGAACCGGTTCTACCTCGAAACATCGGGTAGGTATACCAGACCTAGCCCGGCGGGTCACGTATGAAGGGTGGGTCCAAAGCAGTGTGCCCGTAGGGTCAGCAGGTGTACCCCGGCGCACCAGTAAGGGTTCCGGTACAATCCAGGAGTACCGGTGGGTATAGCAAAAGTACCGCGGAGTACCTGTGGGTGTACCGGTACTACCCCAGATTGTCGGGTAGGGGGCCAGGCCTACCGCAGAGCATCAGGTAGGGATACCGGGCCTAGCCTGGAGGGTCAGGTAGGAATGTCTGGTCTACACAGCAGGCCCGTAAGGTCAGCAGGTGTACCCCAGCGAACCAGTAAGTGTTCAGGTACTGCCCTGGAGTACCGTTGGGTGTACCAATACTACCGCAGAGTACCGGTGGTGGTAGCGGTACTACCCCAGCATATCGGGTAGGGGTGCCAGGCCAACAACGGAGCATCAGGTAGGGATACCGGGCCTAAAACGGAGGGTCAGGTAGGAATGTCTGGTCTACACCGCGCGCCAGTAACGTCAGCTGGTGTACCCCAGTGAACCAGTAAGGGTTCACGTACTACCCCGGAGTATCGGTGTGTGTACCGATACTACCGCAGAGTAACGGTGGGGTTAACGCTACTATCCCAGAACATCGGGTATGGGTGCCAAGCCTAATGCGGACCATCAGGTAGGGATAGCGGGTGTAACCTGTGGGGTCCGGTAGGGAGGCCGGGTCTAGTCCAGCGCGCACCAAGGGACAGCTGGTGTTCTCTGGCGCATCACAAAGGGTTCCGTTCCAACCCCAGAGTACCGGTGTGGGAACCGGTTCTACCTCGAAACATCGGGTAGGTATACCAGACCTACCCCGGCGGGTCAGGTAGGAAGGGTGGGTCCAAAGCAGTGTGCCCGTAGGGTCAGCAGGTGTACCCCGGTGCACCAGTAAGGGTTCCGGTAAAATCCAGGAGTACCGGTGGGTATAGCAAAAGTACCGCGGAGTACCGGTGGGTGTACCGGTACTACCCCAGATTGTCGGGTAGGGGGCCAGGCCTACCGCAGAGCATCAGGTAGGGATACAGGGCCTAGCCTGGAGGGTCAGGTAGGAATGTCTGGTCTACAGAGCACGCCCGTAAGGTCAGCAGGTGTAGCCCAGCGAACCAGTAAGTGTTCAGGTACTGCCCTGGAGTACCGGTGGGTGTACCAATACTACCGCAGAGTACCGGTGGGGGTACCGGTACTACCCCAGCATATCGGGTAGGGGTGCCAGGCCAACAACGGAGCATCAGGTAGGGATGCCGGGCCTAAAACGGAGGGTCAGGTAGGAATGTCTGGTCTACACCGCGCGCCAGTAACGTCAGCAGGTGTACCCCAGTGAACCAGTAAGGGTTCACGTACTACCCCGGAGTACCGGTGGGTGTACCGATACTACCGCAGAGTAACGGTGGGGGTACCGCTACTACCGCAGAAGATCGGGTATGGGTGCCAAGCCTAATGCGGAGCATCAGGTAGGGATAGCGGGTGTAACCTGTGGGGTCCGGTAGGGAGGCCGGGTCTAGTCCAGCGCGCACTAAGGGACAGCTGGTGTTCTCTGGCGCATCACAAAGGGTTCCGTTCCAACCCCAGAGTACCGGTGGGGGAACCGGTTCTACCTTGAAACATTTGGTAGGTATACTAGGCCTACCCCGGCGGGTCAGGTAGGAAGGGTGGGCGTAAAGCGGCGAGCCCATAGGGTCAGCAGTTGTACCCCGGCGCACCAGTAAGGGTTCCGGTACAATCCAGGAGTACCGGTGGGTATAGCAAAAGTACCGCGGAGTACCTCTGGGTGTACCGGTACTACCCCAGATTGTCGGGTAGGGGGCCAGGCCTACCGCAGAGCATCAGGTAGGGATACCGGGCCTAGCCTGGAGGGTCAGGTAGGAATGTCTGGTCTACAGAGCACGCCCGTAAGGTCAGCAGGTGTACCCCAGCGAACCAGTAAGGGTTCACGTACTACACTGGAGTACCGGTGGGTGTACCGATACTACCGCTGAGTATCGGTGGGGGTACCGGTACTACCCCAGCATATCGGGTAGGGGTGCCATGACCACAACGGAGCATCAGGTAGGGATACCGGGCCTAACACGGAGGGTCAGCTAGGAATGTCTGGTCTATTCCTTTTGCCCGTAACGTCAGCAGGTGTACCCCAGTGAACCAGTAAGGGTTCACGTACTACCCCGGAGTACCGGTGGGTGTACCGATACTACCGCAGAGTAACGGTGGGGGTACCGCTACTACCCCAGAACATCGGGTATGGGTGCCAAGCCTAATGCGGAGCATCAGGTAGGGATACCGAGTCTAACCTGTGGGGTCCGGTAGGGAGGCCGGGTCTAGTCCAGCGCGCACGAAGGGACAGCTGGTGTTCTCTGGCGCATCACAAATGGTTCCGTTCCAAACCCAGAGTACCGGTGGGGGAACCGGTTCTACCTCGAAACATCGGGTAGGTATACCAGGCCTACCCCGGCGGGTCAGGTAGGAAGGGTGGGTCCAAAGCAGTGTGCCCGTAGGGTGAGCAGGTGTACCCCGGCGCACCAGTAAGGGTTCCGGTACAATCCAGGAGTACCGGTGGGTATAGCAAAAGTACCGCGGAGTACCTGTGGGTGTACCGGTACTACCCCACATTGTCGGGTAGGGGGCCAGGCCTACCGCAGAGCATCAGGTAGGGGTACCGGGCCTAGCCTGGAGGGTCAGGTAGGAATGTCTGGTCTACAGAGCACGCCCGTAAGGTCAGCAGGTGTACCCCAGCGAACCAGTAAGTGTTCAGGTACTGCCCTGGAGTACCGTTGGGTGTACCAATACTACCGCAGAGTACCGGTGGGGGTAGCGGTACTACCCCAGCATATCGGGTAGGGGTGCCCGGCCAACAACGGAGCATCAGGTAGAGATGCCGGGCCTAAAACGGAGGGTCAGGTAGGAATGTCTGGTCTACACCGCGCGCCAGTAACGTCATCATGTGTACCCCAGTGAACCAGTAAGGGTTCACGTACTACCCCGGACTACCGGTGATTGTACCGATACTACGGCAGAGTAACGGTGGGGGTACCGCTACTACCCCAGAACATCGGGTATGGGTGCCAAGCCTAATGCGGAGCATCAGGTAGGGATAGCGGGTCTAACCTGTGGGGTCCGGTAGGGAGGCCGGGTCTAGTCCAGCGCGCACGAAGGGACAGCTGGTGTTCTCTGGCGCATCACAAAGGGTTCCGTTCCAACCCCAGAGTACCGGTGGGGGAACCGGTTCTACCTCGAAACATCGGGTAGGTATACCAGGCCTACCCCGGCGGGTCAGGTAGGAAGGGTCTGCGTAAAGCGGCGCGCCCGTAGGGTCAGCAGGTGTACCCCGGCGCACCAGTAAGGGTTCCGGTACAATCCAGGAGTACCGGTGGGTATAGCAAAAGTACCGCGGAGTACCTGTGCGTGTACCGGTACTACCCCAGATTGTCGGGTAGGGGGCCAGGCCTACCACAGAGCATCAGGTAGGGATACCGGGCCTTGCCTGGAGGGTCAGGTAGGAATGTCTGGTCTACACAGCAGGCCCGTAAGGTCAGCAGGTGTACCCCAGCGAACCACTAAGTGTTCAGGTACTGCCCTGGAGTACCGGTGGGTGTACCAATACTACCGCAGAGTACCGGTGGGGGTACCGGTACTACCCCAGCATATCGGGTAGGGGTGCCAGGCCAACAACGGAGCATCAGGTAGGGATACCGGGACTAACACGGAGGGTCAGGTAGGAATGTCTGGTCTATACCGTTTGCCCGTAACGTCATCAGGTGTACCCCAGTGAACCAGTAAGGGTTCACGTACTACCCCGGAGTACCGGTGGGTGTACCGATACTACCGCAGAGTAACGGTGGGGGTACCGCTACTACCACAGAACATAGGGTGTGGGTGCCAAGCCTAATGCGGAGCATCAGGTAGGGATAGCGGGTGTAACCTGTGGGGTCCGGTAGGGAGGCCGGGTCTAGTCCAGTGCGCACGAAGGGACAGCTGGTGTTCTCTGGCGCATCACAAAGGGTTCCGTTCCAAACCCAGAGTACCGGTGGGGGAACCAGTTCTACCTCGAAACATCGGGTAGGTATACTAGGCCTACCCCGGCGGGTCAGGTAGGAAGGGTGGGCGTAAAGCGGCGAGCCCATAGGGTCAGCAGTTGTACCCCGGCGCACCAGTAAGGGTTCCGGTACAATCCAGGAGTACCGGTGGGTATAGCAAAAGTACCGCGGAGTACCTGTGGGTGTACCGGTACTACCCCAGATTGTCGGGTAGGGGGCCAGGCCTACCGCAGAGCATCAGGTAGGGATACCGGGCCTAGCCTGGAGGGTCAGGTAGGAATGTCTGGTCTACACAGCAGGCCCGTAAGGTCAGCAGGTGTACCCCAGCGAACCAGTAAGTGTTCAGGTACTGCCCTGGAGTACCGTTGGGTGTACCAATACTACCGCAGAGTACCGGTGGGGGTACCGGTACTACCCCAGCATATCGGGTAGGGGTGCCAGGCCAACAACGGAGCATCAGGTAGGGATACCGGGCCTAAAACGGAGGGTCAGGTAGGAATGTCTGGTCTACACCGCGCGCCAGTAACGTCAGCAGGTGTACCCCAGTGAACCAGTAAGGGTTCACGTACTACCCCGGAGTACCGGTGTGTGTACCGATACTACCGCAGAGTAACGGTGGGGTTAACGCTACTATCCCAGAACATCGGGTATGGGTGCCAAGCCTAATGCGGAGCATCAGGTAGGGATAGCGGGTGTAACCTGTGGGGTCCGGTAGGGAGGCCGGGTCTAGTCCAGCGCGCACCAAGGGACAGCTGGTGTTCTCTGGCGCATCACAAAGGGTTCCGTTCCAACCCCAGAGTACCGGTGTGGGAACCGGTTCTACCTCGAAACATCGGGTAGGTATACCAGACCTACCCCGGCGGGTCAGGTAGGAAGGGTGGGTCCAAAGCAGTGTGCCCGTAGGGTCAGCAGGTGTACCCCGGTGCACCAGTAAGGGTTCCGGTATAATCCAGGAGTACCGGTGGGTATAGCAAAAGTACCGCGGAGTACCGGTGGGTGTACCGGTACTACCCCAGATTGTCGGGTAGGGGGCCAGGCCTACCGCAGAGCATCAGGTAGGGATACAGGGCCTAGCCTGGAGGGTCAGGTAGGAATGTCTGGTCTACAGAGCACGCCCGTAAGGTCAGCAGGTGTAGCCCAGCGAACCAGTAAGTGTTCAGGTACTGCCCTGGAGTACCGGTGGGTGTACCAATACTACCGCAGAGTACCGGTGGGGGTACCGGTACTACCCCAGCATATCGGGTAGGGGTGCCAGGCCAACAACGGAGCATCAGGTAGGGATGCCGGGCCTAAAACAGAGGGTCAGGTAGGAATGTCTGGTCTACACCGCGCGCCAGTAACGTCAGCAGGTGTACCCCAGTGAACCAGTAAGGGTTCACGTACTACCCCGGAGTACCGGTGGGTGTACCGATACTACCGCAGAGTAACGGTGGGGGTACCGCTACTACCGCAGAAGATCGGGTATGGGTGCCAAGCCTAATGCGGAGCATCAGGTAGGGATAGCGGGTGTAACCTGTGGGGTCCGGTAGGGAGGCCGGGTCTAGTCCAGTGCGCACGAAGGGACAGCTGGTGTTCTCTGGCGCATCACAAAGGGTTCCGTTCCAAACCCAGAGTACCGGTGGGGGAACCGGTTCTACCTCGAAACATCGGGTAGGTATACTAGGCCTACCCCGGCGGGTCAGGTAGGAAGGGTGGGCGTAAAGCGGCGAGCCCATAGGGTCAGCAGTTGTACCCCGGCGCACCAGTAAGGGTTCCGGTACAATCCAGGAGTACCGGTGGGTATAGCAAAAGTACCGCGGAGTACCTGTGGGTGTACCGGTACTACCCCAGATTGTCGGGTAGGGGGCCAGGCCTACCGCAGAGCATCAGGTAGGGATACCGGGCCTAGCCTGGAGGGTCAGGTAGGAATGTCTGGTCTACACAGCAGGCCCGTAAGGTCAGCAGGTGTACCCCAGCGAACCAGTAAGTGTTCAGGTACTGCCCTGGAGTACCGTTGGGTGTACCGATACTACCGCAGAGTACCGGTGGTGGTAGCGGTACTACCCCAGCATATCGGGTAGGGGTGCCAGGCCAACAACGGAGCATCAGGTAGGGATACCGGGCCTAAAACGGAGGGTCAGGTAGGAATGTCTGGTCTACACCGCGCGCCAGTAACGTCAGCAGGTGTACCCCAGTGAACCAGTAAGGGTTCACGTACTACCCCGGAGTACCGGTGGGTGTACCGATACTACCGCAGAGTAACGGTGGGGTTAACGCTACTATCCCAGAACATCGGGTATGGGTGCCAAGCCTAATGCGGAGCATCAGGTAGGGATAGCGGGTGTAACCTGTGGGGTCCGGTAGGGAGGCCGGGTCTAGTCCAGCGCGCACCAAGGGACAGCTGGTGTTCTCTGGCGCATCACAAAGGGTTCCGTTCCAACCCCAGAGTACCGGTGTGGGAACCGGTTCTACCTCGAAACATCGGGTAGGTATACCAGACCTACCCCGGCGGGTCAGGTAGGAAGGGTGGGTCCAAAGCAGTGTGCCCGTAGGGTCAGCAGGTGTACCCCGGTGCACCAGTAAGGGTTCCGGTAAAATCCAGGAGTACCGGTGGGTATAGCAAAAGTACCGCGGAGTACCGGTGGGTGTACCGGTACTACCCCAGATTGTCGGGTAGGGGGCCAGGCCTACCGCAGAGCATCAGGTAGGGATACAGGGCCTAGCCTGGAGGGTCAGGTAGGAATGTCTGGTCTACAGAGCACGCCCGTAAGGTCAGCAGGTGTAGACCAGCGAACCAGTAAGTGTTCAGGTACTGCCCTGGAGTACCGGTGGGTGTACCAATACTACCGCAGAGTACCGGTGGGGGTACCGGTACTACCCCAGCATATCGGGTAGGGGTGCCAGGCCAACAACGGAGCATCAGGTAGGGATGCCGGGCCTAAAACGGAGGGTCAGGTAGGAATGTCTGGTCTACACCGCGCGCCAGTAACGTCAGCAGGTGTACCCCAGTGAACCAGTAAGGGTTCACGTACTACCCCGGAGTACCGGTGGGTGTACCGATACTACCGCAGAGTAACGGTGGGGGTACCGCTACTACCGCAGAAGATCGGGTATGGGTGCCAAGCCTAATGCGGAGCATCAGGTAGGGATAGCGGGTGTAACCTGTGGGGTCCGGTAGGGAGGCCGGGTCTAGTCCAGTGCGCACGAAGGGACAGCTGGTGTTCTCTGGCGCATCACAAAGGGTTCCGTTCCAAACCCAGAGTACCGGTGGGGGAACCGGTTCTACCTCGAAACATCGGGTAGGTATACTAGGCCTACCCCGGCGGGTCAGGTAGGAAGGGTGGGCGTAAAGCGGCGAGCCCATAGGGTCAGCAGGTGTACCCCGGCGCACCAGTAAGGGTTCCGGTACAATCCAGGAGTACCGGTGGGTATAGCAAAAGTACCGCGGAGTACCTGTGGGTGTACCGGTACTACCCCAGATTGTCGGGTAGGGGGCCAGGCCTACCGCAGAGCATCAGGTAGGGATACCGGGCCTAGCCTGGAGGGTCAGGTAGGAATGTCTGGTCTACACAGCACGCCCGTAAGGTCAGCAGGTGTACCCCAGCGAACCAGTAAGGGTTCAGGTACTGCCCTGGAGTACCGGTGGGTGTACCGATACTACCGCAGAGTACCGGTGGGGGTACCGGTACTACCCCAGCATATCGGGTAGGGGTGCCAGGCCAACAACGGAGCATCAGGTAGGGATGCCGGGCCTAAAACGGAGGGTCAGGTAGGAATGTCTGGTCTACACCGCGCGCCAGTAACGTCAGCAGGTGTACCCCAGTGAACCAGTAAGGGTTCACGTACTACCCCGGAGTACCGGTGTGTGTACCGATACTACCGCAGAGTAACGGTGGGGTTAACGCTACTATCCCAGAACATCGGGTATGGGTGCCAAGCCTAATGCGGAGCATCAGGTAGGGATAGCGGGTGTAACCTGTGGGGTCCGGTAGGGAGGCCGGGTCTAGTCCAGCGCGCACCAAGGGACAGCTGGTGTTCTCTGGCGCATCACAAAGGGTTCCGTTCCAACCCCAGAGTACCGGTGTGGGAACCGGTTCTACCTCGAAACATCGGGTAGGTATACCAGACCTACCCCGGCGGGTCAGGTAGGAAGGGTGGGTCCAAAGCAGTGTGCCCGTAGGGTCAGCAGGTGTACCCCGGTGCACCAGTAAGGGTTCCGGTAAAATCCAGGAGTACCGGTGGGTATAGCAAAAGTACCGCGGAGTACCGGTGGGTGTACCGGTACTACCCCAGATTGTCGGGTAGGGGGCCAGGCCTACCGCAGAGCATCAGGTAGGGATACAGGGCCTAGCCTGGAGGGTCAGGTAGGAATGTCTGGTCTACAGAGCACGCCCGTAAGGTCAGCAGGTGTAGCCCAGCGAACCAGTAAGTGTTCAGGTACTGCCCTGGAGTACCGGTGGGTGTACCAATACTACCGCAGAGTACCGGTGGGGGTACCGGTACTACCCCAGCATATCGGGTAGGGGTGCCAGGCCAACAACGGAGCATCAGGTAGGGATGCCGGGCCTAAAACGGAGGGTCAGGTAGGAATGTCTGGTCTACACCGCGCGCCAGTAACGTCAGCAGGTGTACCCCAGTGAACCAGTAAGGGTTCACGTACTACCCCGGAGTACCGGTGGGTGTACCGATACTACCGCAGAGTAACGGAGGGGGTACCGCTACTACCGCAGAAGATCGGGTATGGGTGCCAAGCCTAATGCGGAGCATCAGGTAGGGATAGCGGGTGTAACCTGTGGGGTCCGGTAGGGAGGCCGGGTCTAGTCCAGTGCGCACGAAGGGACAGCTGGTGTTCTCTGGCGCATCACAAAGGGTTCCGTTCCAAACCCAGAGTACCGGTGGGGGAACCGGTTCTACCTCGAAACATCGGGTAGGTATACTAGGCCTACCCCGGCGGGTCAGGTAGGAAGGGTGGGCGTAAAGCGGCGAGCCCATAGGGTCAGCAGTTGTACCCCGGCGCACCAGTAAGGGTTCCGGTACAATCCAGGAGTACCGGTGGGTATAGCAAAAGTACCGCGGAGTACCTGTGGGTGTACCGGTACTACCCCAGATTGTCGGGTAGGGGGCCAGGCCTACCGCAGAGCATCAGGTAGGGATACCGGGCCTAGCCTGGAGGGTCAGGTAGGAATGTCTGGTCTACACAGCAGGCCCGTAAGGTCAGCAGGTGTACCCCAGCGAACCAGTAAGTGTTCAGGTACTGCCCTGGAGTACCGTTGGGTGTACCGATACTACCGCAGAGTACCGGTGGTGGTAGCGGTACTACCCCAGCATATCGGGTAGGGGTGCCAGGCCAACAACGGAGCATCAGGTAGGGATACCGGGCCTAAAACGGAGGGTCAGGTAGGAATGTCTGGTCTACACCGCGCGCCAGTAACGTCAGCAGGTGTACCCCAGTGAACCAGTAAGGGTTCACGTACTACCCCGGAGTACCGGTGTGTGTACCGATACTACCGCAGAGTAACGGTGGGGTTAACGCTACTATCCCAGAACATCGGGTATGGGTGCCAAGCCTAATGCGGAGCATCAGGTAGGGATAGCGGGTGTAACCTGTGGGGTCCGGTAGGGAGGCCGGGTCTAGTCCAGCGCGCACCAAGGGACAGCTGGTGTTCTCTGGCGCATCACAAAGGGTTCCGTTCCAACCCCAGAGTACCGGTGGGGGAACCGGTTCTACCTCGAAACATCGGGTAGGTATACCAGACCTACCCCGGCGGGTCAGGTAGGAAGGGTGGGTCCAAAGCAGTGTGCCCGTAGGGTCAGCAGGTGTACCCCGGTGCACCAGTAAGGGTTCCGGTAAAATCCAGGAGTACCGGTGGGTATAGCAAAAGTACCGCGGAGTACCGGTGGGTGTACCGGTACTACCCCAGATTGTCGGGTAGGGGGCCAGGCCTACCGCAGAGCATCAGGTAGGGATACAGGGCCTAGCCTGGAGGGTCAGGTAGGAATGTCTGGTCTACAGAGCACGCCCGTAAGGTCAGCAGGTGTAGCCCAGCGAACCAGTAAGTGTTCAGGTACTGCCCTGGAGTACCGGTGGGTGTACCAATACTACCGCAGAGTACCGGTGGGGGTACCGGTACTACCCCAGCATATCGGGTAGGGGTGCCAGGCCAACAACGGAGCATCAGGTAGGGATGCCGGGCCTAAAACGGAGGGTCAGGTAGGAATGTCTGGTCTACACCGCGCGCCAGTAACGTCAGCAGGTGTACCCCAGTGAACCAGTAAGGGTTCACGTACTACCCCGGAGTACCGGTGGGTGTACCGATACTACCGCAGAGTAACGGTGGGGGTACCGCTACTACCGCAGAAGATCGGGTATGGGTGCCAAGCCTAATGCGGAGCATCAGGTAGGGATAGCGGGTGTAACCTGTGGGGTCCGGTAGGGAGGCCGGGTCTAGTCCAGCGCGCACGAAGGGACAGCTGGTGTTCTCTGGCGCATCACAAAGGGTTCCGTTCCAAACCCAGAGTACCGGTGGGGGAACCGGTTCTACCTCGAAACATCGGGTAGGTATACTAGGCCTACCCCGGCGGGTCAGGTAGGAAGGGTGGGCGTAAAGCGGCGAGCCCATAGGGTCAGCAGTTGTACCCCGGCGCACCAGTAAGGGTTCCGGTACAATCCAGGAGTACCGGTGGGTATAGCAAAAGTACCGCGGAGTACCTGTGGGTGTACCGGTACTACCCCAGATTGTCGGGTAGGGGGCCAGGCCTACCGCAGAGGATCAGGTAGGGATACCGGGCCTAGCCTGGAGGGTCAGGTAGGAATGTCTGGTCTACACAGCACGCCCGTAAGGTCAGCAGGTGTACCCCAGCGAACCACTAAGTGTTCAGGTACTGCCCTGGAGTACCGGTGGGTGTACCAATACTACCGCAGAGTACCGGTGGGGGTAGCGGTACTACCCCAGCATATCGGGTAGGGGTGCCAGGCCAACAACGGAGCATCAGGTAGGGATACCGGGCCTAAAACGGAGGGTCAGGTAGGAATGTCTGGTCTACACCGCGCGCCAGTAACGTCAGCAGGTGTACCCCAGTGAACCAGTAAGTGTTCACGTACTACCCCGGAGTACCGGTGGGTGTACCGATACTACCGCAGAGTAACGGTGGGGGTACCGCTACTACCGCAGAAGATCGGGTATGGGTGCCAAGCCTAATGCGGAGCATCAGGTAGGGATAGTGGGTGTAACCTGTGGGGTCCGGTAGGGAGGCCGGGTCTAGTCCAGCGCGCACGAAGGGACAGCTGGTGTTCTCTGGCGCATCACAAAGGGTTCCGTTCCAACCCCAGAGTACCGGTGGGGGAACCGGTTCTACCTCGAAACATCGGGTAGGTATACCAGGACTACCCCGGAGGGTCAGGTAGGAAGGGTGGGCGTAAAGCGGCGCGCCCGTAGGGTCAGCAGTTGTACCCAGGCGCACCAGTAAGGGTTCCGGTACAATCCAGGAGTACCGGTGGGTATAGCAAAAGTACCGCGGAATACCGGTGGGTGTACCGGTACTACCCCAGATTGTCGGGTAGGGGGCCAGGCCTACCGCAGAGCATCAGGTAGGGGTACCGGGCCTAGCCTGGAGGGTCAGGTAGGAATGTCTGGTCTACAGAGCACACCCGTAAGGTCAGCAGGTGTACCCCAGCGAACCTGTAAGTGTTCAGGTACTGCCCTGAGTACCGGTGGGTGTACCAATACTACCGCAGAGTACCGGTGGGGGTAGCGGTACTACCCCAGCATATCGGGTAGGGGTGCCAGGCCAACAACGGAGCATCAGGTAGGGATGCCAGGACTAACACGGAGGGTCAGGTAGGAATGTCTGGTCTACACCGCGCGCCAGTAACGTCAGCAGGTGTACCCCAGTGAACCAGTAAGGGTTCACGTACTACCCCGGAGTACCGGTGGGTGTACCGATACTACCGCAGAGTAACGGTGGGGGTACCGCTACTACCCCAGAACATCGGGTATGGGTGCCAAGCCTAATGCGGAGCATCAGGTAGGGATAGCGGGTGTAACATGTGGGGTCCGGTAGGGAGGCCGGGTCTAGTCCAGCGCGCACGAAGGGACAGCTGGTGTTCTCTGGCGCATCACAAAGGGTTCCGTTCCAACCCCAGAGTACCGGTGGGGGAACCGGTTCTACCTCGAAACATCGGGTAGGTATACCAGGCCTACCCCGGCGGGTCAGGTAGGAAGGGTGGGCGTAAAGCGGCGAGCCCATAGGGTCAGCAGTTGTACCCAGGCGCACCAGTAAGGGTTCCGGTACAATCCAGGAGTACCGGTGGGTATAGCAAAAGTACCGCGGAGTACCTGTGGGTGTACCGGTACTACCCCAGATTGTCGGGTAGGGGGCCAGGCCTACCGCAGAGCATCAGGTAGGGATACCGGGCCTAGCCTGGAGGGTCAGGTAGGAATGTCTGGTCTACAGAGCACGCCCGTAAGGTCAGCAGGTGTACCCCAGCGAACCAGTAAGTGTTCAGGTACTGCCCTGGAGTACCGGTGGGTGTACCAATACTACCGCAGAGTACCGGTGGGGGTAGCGGTACTACCCCAGCATATCGGGTAGGGGTGCCAGGCCAACAACGGAGCATCAGGTAGGGATGCCGGGACTAACACGGAGGGTCAGGTAGGAATGTCTGGTCGACACGGCGCGGCAGTAACGTCAGCAGGTGTACCCCAGTGAACCAGGAAGTGTTCACGTACTACCCCGGAGTACCGGTGGGTGTACCGATACTACCGCAGAGTAACGGTGGGGGTACCGCTACTACCCCAGAACATCGGGTATGGGTGCCAAGCCTAATGCGGAGCATCAGGTAGGGATAGCGGGTCTAACCTGTGGGGTCCGGTAGGGAGGCCGGGTCTAGTCCAGCGCGCACGAAGGGACAGCTGGTGTTCTCTGGCGCATCACAAAGGGTTCCGTTCCAAACCCATAGTACTGGTGGGGGAACCGGTTCTACTTCGAAACATCGGGTAGGTATACCAGGCCTACCCCGGCGGGTCAGGTAGGAAGGGTGGGTCCAAAGCAGTGTGCCCGTAGGGTCAGCAGGTGTACCCCGGCGCACCAGTAAGGGTTCCGGTAAAATCCAGGAGTACCGGTGGGTATAGCAAAAGTACCGCGGAGTACCTGTGGGTGTACCGGTACTACCCCACATTGTCGGGTAGGGGGCCAGGCCTACCGCAGAGCATCAGGTAGGGGTACCGGGCCTAGCCTGGAGGGTCAGGTAGGAATGTCTGGTCTACAGAGCACACCTGTAAGGTCAGCAGGTGTACCCCAGCGAACCTGTAAGTGTTCAGGTACTACCCTGAGTACCGGTGGGTGTACCAATACTACCGCAGAGTACCGGTGGGGGTAGCGGTACTACCCCAGCATATCGGGTAGGGGTGCCAGGCCAACAACGGAGCATCAGGTAGGGATGCCGGGCCTAAAACGGAGGGTCAGGTAGGAATGTCTGGTCTACACCGCGCGCCAGTAACGTCAGCAGGTGTACCCCAGTGAACCAGGAAGTGTTCACGTACTACCCCGGAGTACCGGTGGGTGTACCGATACTACCGCAGAGTAACGGTGGGGGTACCGCTACTACCCCAGAACATCGGGTATGGGTGCCAAGCCTAATGCGGAGCATCAGGTAGGGATAGCGGGTCTAACCTGTGGGGTCCGGTAGGGAGGCCGGGTCTAGTCCAGCGCGCACGAAGGGACAGCTGGTGTTCTCTGGCGCATCACAAAGGGTTCCGTTCCAAACCCATAGTACTGGTGGGGGAACCGGTTCTACCTCGAAACATCGGGTAGGTATACCAGGCCTACCCCGGCGGGTCAGGTAGGAAGGGTGGGTCCAAAGCAGTGTGCCCGTAGGGTCAGCAGGTGTACCCCGGCGCACCAGTAAGGGTTCCGGTAAAATCCAGGAGTACCGGTGGGTATAGCAAAAGTACCGCGGAGTACCTGTGGGTGTACCGGTACTACCCCACATTGTCGGGTAGGGGGCCAGGCCTACCGCAGAGCATCAGGTAGGGGTACCGGGCCTAGCCTGGAGGGTCAGGTAGGAATGTCTGGTCTACAGAGCACACCTGTAACGTCAGCAGGTGTACCCCAGCGAACCTGTAAGTGTTCAGGTACTACCCTGAGTACCGGTGGGTGTACCAATACTACCGCAGAGTACCGGTGGGGGTAGCGGTACTACCCCAGCATATCGGGTAGGGGTGCCAGGCCAACAACGGAGCATCAGGTAGGGATACCGGGCCAAAAACGGAGGGTCAGGTAGGAATGTCTGGTCTACACCGCGCGCCAGTAACGTCAGCAGGTGTACCCCAGTGAACCAGGAAGGGTTCACGTACTACCCCGGAGTACCGGTGGTTGTACTGATACTACCGCAAAGTAACGGTGGGGGTACCGCTACTACCCCAGAACATCGGGTATGGGTGCCAAGCCTAATGCGGAGCATCAGGTAGGGATAGCGGGTGTAACATGTGGGGTCCGGTAGGGAGGCCGGGTCTAGTCCAGCGCGCACGAAGGGACAGCTGGTGTTCTCTGGCGCATCACAAAGGGTTCCGTTCCAAACCCAGAGTACCGGTGGGGGAACCGGTTCTACCTCGAAACATCGGGTAGGTATACCAGGCCTACCCCGGCGGGTCAGGTAGGAAGGGTGGGCGTAAAGCGGCGCGCCCGTAGGGTCAGCAGGTGTACCCCGGCGCACCAGTAAGGGTTCCGGTACAATCCAGGAGTACCGGTGGTTATAGCAAAATTACCGCGGAGTACCTCTATGTGTACCGATACTACCCCAGATTGTCGGGTAGGGGGCCAGGCCTACCGCAGAGCATCAGGTAGGGATACCGGGCCTAGCCTGGAGGGTCAGGTAGGAATGTCTGGTCTACACAGCACGCCCGTACGGTCAGCAGGTGTACCCCAGCGAACCAGTAAGTGTTCAGGTACTGCCCTGGAGTACCGGTGGGTGTACCGATACTACCGCAGAGTAACGGTGGGGGTACCGCTACTACCCCAGAACATCGGGTATGGGTGCCAAGCCTAATGCGGAGCATCAGGTAGGGATAGCGGGTCAAACCTGTGGGATCCGGTAGGGAGGCCGGGTCTAGTCCAGCGCGCACGAAGGGACAGCTGGTGTTCTCTGGCGCATCACAAAGGGTTCCGTTCCAAACCCAGAGTACCGGTGGGGGAACCGGTTCTACCTCGAAACATCGGGTAGGTATACCAGGCCTACCCCGGCGGGTCAGGTAGGAAGGGTGGGCGTAAAGCGGCGCGCCCGTAGGGTCAGCAGGTGTACCCCGGCGCACCAGTAAGGGTTCCGGTACAATCCAGGAGTACCGGTGGGTATAGCAAAAGTACCGCGGAGTACCTGTGGGTGTACCGGTACTACCCCAGATTGTCGGGTAGGGGGCCAGGCCTACCGCAGAGCATCAGGTAGGGATACCGGGCCTAGCCTGGAGGGTCAGGTAGGAATGTCTGGTCTACACAGCACGCCCGTAAGGTCAGCAGGTGTACCCCAGCGAACCAGTAAGTGTTCAGGTACTGCCCTAGAGTACCGGTGGGTGTACCAATACTACCGCAGAGTACCGGTGGGGGTAGCGGTACTACCCCAGCATATCGGGTAGGGGTGCCAGGCCAACAACGGAGCATCATGTAGGGATACCGGGTCTAAAACGGAGGGTCAGGTAGGAATGTCTGGTCGACACGGCGCGGCAGTAACGTCAGCAGGTGTACCCCAGTGAACCAGGAAGTGTTCACGTACTACCCCGGAGTACCGGTGGGTGTACCAATACTACCGCAGAGTACCGGTGGGGGTACCGGTACTACCCCAGCATATCGGGTAGGGGTGCCAGGCCAACAACGGAGCATCAGGTAGGGATACCGGGCCTAAAACGGAGGGTCAGGTAGGAATGTCTGGTCTACACCGCGTGCCAGTAACGTCAGCAGGTGTACCCCAGTGAACCAGTAAGGGTTCACGTACTACACCGGAGTACCGGTGGGTGTACCGATACTACCGCAGAGTAACGGTGGGGGTACCGCTACTACTGCAGAAGATCGGGTATGGGTGCCAAGCCTAATGCGGAGCATCAGGTAGGGATAGCGGGTCTAACCTGTGGGATCCGGTAGGGAGGCCGGGTCTAGTCCAGCGCGCACGAAGGGACAGCTGGTGTTCTCTGGTGCATCACAAAGGGTTCCGTTCCAAACCCAGAGTACCGGTGGGGGAACCGGTTCTACCTCGAAACATCGGGTAGGTATACCAGGCCTAGCCCGGAGGGTCAGGTAGGAAGGGTGGGCGTAAATCGGCGCGCCCGTAGGGTCAGCAGGTGTACCCCGGCGCACCAGTAAGGGTTCCGGTACAATCCAGGAGTACCGGTGGGTATAGCAAAAGTACCGCGGAGTACCTCTTGGTGTACCGGTACTACCCCAGATTGTCGGGTAGGGGGCCAGGCCTACCGCAGAGCATCAGGTAGGGATACCGGGCCTAGCCTGGAGGGTCAGGTAGGAATGTCTGGTCTACACAGCACGCCCGTAAGGTCAGCAGGTGTACCCCAGCGAACCAGTAAGTGTTCAGGTACTGCCCTGGAGTACCGGTGGGTGTACCAATACTACCGCAGAGTACCGGTGGGGGTACCGGTACTACCCCAGCATATCGGGTAGGGGTGCCAGGCCAACAACGGAGCATCAGGTGGGGATGCCGGGCCTAAAACGGAGGGTCAGGTAGGAATGTCTGGTCTACACCGTGTGCCCGTAACGTCAGCAGGTGTACCCCAGTGAACCAGTAAGGGTTCACGTACTACCCCGGAGTACCGGTGGGTGTACTGATACTACCGCAGAGTAACGGTGGGGGTACCGCTACTACCCCAGAACATCGGGTATGGGTGCCAAGCCTAATGCGGAGCATCAGGTAGGGATAGCGGGTCTAACCTGTGGGGTCCGGAAGGGAGGCCGGGTCTAGTCCAGCGCGCACGAAGGGACAGCTGGTGTTCTCTGGCGCATCACAAAGGGTTCCGTTCCAAGCCCAGAGTACCGGTGGGGGAACCAGTTCTACCTTGAAACATCGGGTAGGTATACCAGGCCGACCCCGGAGGGTCAGGTAGGAAGGGTGGGCGTAAATCGGCGCGCCTGTAGGGTCAGCAGGTGTACCCCGGCGCACCAGTAAGGGTTCCGGTACAATCCAGGAGTACCGGTGGGTATAGCAAAAGTACCGCGGAGTACCGGTGGGTGTACCGGTACTACCCCAGATTGTCGGGTAGGGGGCCAGGCCTACCGCAGAGCATCAGGTAGGGATACCGGGCCTAGCCTGGAGGGTCAGGTAGGAATGTCTGGTCTACACAGCACGCCCGTACGGTCAGCAGGTGTACCCCAGCGAACAAGTAAGTGTTCAGGTACTGCCCTGGAGTACCGCTGGGTGTACCGATACTACCGCAGAATAACGGTGGGGGTACCGCTACTACCCCAGTACATCGGGTATGGGTGCCAAGCCTAATGCGGAGCATCAGGTAGGGATAGCGGGTCTAACCTGTGGGGTCCGGTAGGGAGGCCGGGTCTAGTCCAGCGCGCACGAAGGGACAGCTGGTGTTCTCGGGCGCATCACAAAGGGTTCCGTTCCAAACCCAGAGTACCGGTGGGGGAACCTGTTCTACCTCGAAACATCGGGTAGGTATACCAGGCCTACCCCGGAGGGTCAGGTAGGAAGGGTGGGCGTAAAGCGGCGCGCCCGTAGGGTCAGCAGGTGTACCCCGGCGCACCAGTAAGGGTTCCGGTACAATCCAGGAGTACCGGTGGGTATAGCAAAAGTACCGCGGAGTACCTGTTGGTGTACCGGTACTGCCCCAGATTGTCGGGTAGGGGGCCAGGCCTACCGCAGAGCATCAGGTAGGGATACCGGGCCTAGCCTGGAGGGTCAGGTAGGAATGTCTGGTGTACAGAGCACGCCCGTAAGGTCAGCAGGTGTACCCCAGCGAACCAGTAAGGGTTCAGGTACTACCCTGGAGTACCGGTGGGTGTACCAATACTACCGCAGAGTACCGGTGGGGGTACCGGTACTACCCCAGCATATCGGGTAGGGGTGCCAGGCCAACAACGGAGCATCAGGTAGGAATACCGGGACTAAGACGGAGGGTCAGGAAGAATGTCTGTTCTATACCGCGTGCCTGTAACGTCATCAGGTGTACCCCGGTGAACCAGTAAGGGTTCACGTACTACCCCGGAGTACCGCTGGGTGTACTGATACTCACGCAGAGTAACGGTGGGGGTACCGCTAGTACCCCAGAACATCGGGTATGGGTGCCAAGCCTAGTGCGGAGCATCAGGTAGGGATAGCGGGTCTAACCTGTGGGGTCCGGTAGGGAGGCCGGGTCTAGTCCAGCGCGCACGAAGGGACAGCTGGTGTTCTCTGGCGCATCACAAAGGGTTCCGTTCCAAACCCAGAGTACCGGTGGGGGAACCGGTTCTACCTCAAAACATTTGGTAGGTATACCAGGCCTACCCCGGAGGGTCAGGTAGGAAGGGTGGGCGTAAAGCGGCGAGACCATAGGGTCAGCAGTTGTACCCCGGCGCACCAGTAAGGGTTCCGGTACAATCCAGGAGTACCGGTGGGTATAGCAAAAGTACCGCGGAGTACCTGTGGGTGTACCGATACTACCCCAGATTGTCGGGTAGGGGGCCAGGCCTACCGCAGAGCATCAGGTAGGGATACCGGGCCTAGCCTGGAGGGTCAGGTAGGAATGTCTGGTCTACACAGCACGCCCGTAAGGTCAGCAGGTGTACCCCAGCGAACCATTAAGGGTTCAGGTACTGCCCTGGAGTACCGGTGGGTGTACCAATACTACCGCAGAGTACCGGTGGGGGTACCGGTACTACCCCAGCATATCGGGTAGGGGTGCCAGGCCAACAACGGAGCATCAGGTAGGGATGCCGGGCCTAAAACGGAGGGTCAGGTAGGAATGTCTGGTCTACACCGTGTGCCCGTAACGTCATCAGGTGTACCCCAGTGAACCAGTAAGGGTTCACGTACTACCCCGGAGTACCGGTGATGTACTGATACTACCGCAGAGTAACGGTGGGGGTACCGCTACTACCCCAGAACATCGGGTATGGGTGCCAAGCCTAATGCGGAGCATCAGGTAGGGATACCGGGTCTAACCTGTGGGGTCCGGTAGGGAGGCCGGGTCTAGTCCAGCGCGCACGAAGGGACAGCTGGTGTTCTCTGGCGCATCACAAAGGGTTCCGTTCCAAGCCCAGAGTACCGGTGGGGGAACCAGTTCTACCTTGAAACATCGGGTAGGTATACCAGGCCGACCCCGGAGGGTCAGGTAGGAAGGGTGGGCGTAAATCGGCGCGCCTGTAGGGTCAGCAGGTGTACCCCGGCGCACCAGTAAGGGTTCCGGTACAATCCAGGAGTACCGGTGGGTATAGCAAAAGTACCGCGGAGTACCTCTTGGTGTACCGGTACTACCCCAGATTGTCGGGTAGGGGGCCAGGCCTACCGCAGAGCATCAGGTAGGGATACCGGGCCTAGCCTGGAGGGTCAGGTAGGAATGTCTGGTCTACACAGCACGCCCGTACGGTCAGCAGGTGTACCCCAGCGAACAAGTAAGTGTTCAGGTACTGCCCTGGAGTACCGCTGGGTGTACCGATACTACCGCAGAATAACGGTGGGGGTACCGCTACTACCCCAGAACATCGGGTATGGGTGCCAAGCCTAATGCGGAGCATCAGGTAGGGATAGCGGGTCTAACCTGTGGGGTCCGGTAGGGAGGCCGGGTCTAGTCCAGCGCGCACGAAGGGACAGCTGGTGTTCTCGGGCGCATCACAAAGGGTTCCGTTCCAAACCCAGAATACCGGTGGGGGAACCTGTTCTACCTCGAAACATCGGGTAGGTATACCAGGCCTACCCCGGAGGGTCAGGTAGGAAGGGTGGGCGTAAAGCGGCGCGCCCGTAGGGTCAGCAGGTGTACCCCGGCGCACCAGTAAGGGTTCCGGTACAATCCAGGAGTACCGGTGGGTATAGCAAAAGTACCGCGGAGTACCTGTTGGTGTACCGGTACTGCCCCAGATTGTCGGGTAGGGGGCCAGGCCTACCGCAGAGCATCAGGTAGGGATACCGGGCCTAGCCTGGAGGGTCAGGTAGGAATGTCTGGTGTACAGAGCACGCCCGTAAGGTCAGCAGGTGTACCCCAGCGAACCAGTAAGGGTTCAGGTACTACCCTGGAGTACCGGTGGGTGTACCAATACTACCGCAGAGTACCGGTGGGGGTACCGGTACTACCCCAGCATATCGGGTAGGGGTGCCAGGCCAACAACGGAGCATCAGGTAGGAATACCGGGACTAAGACGGAGGGTCAGGAAGAATGTCTGTTCTATACCGCGTGCCTGTAACGTCATCAGGTGTACCCCGGTGAACCAGTAAGGGTTCACGTACTACCCCGGAGTACCGCTGGGTGTAATGATACTCACGCAGAGTAACGGTGGGGGTACCGCTACTACCCCAGAACATCGGGTATGGGTGCCAAGCCTAGTGCGGAGCATCAGGTAGGGATAGCGGGTCTAACCTGTGGGGTCCGGTAGGGAGGCCGGGTCTAGTCCAGCGCGCACGAAGGGACAGCTGGTGTTCTCTGGCGCATCACAAAGGGTTCCGTTCCAAGCCCAGAGTACCGGTGGGGGAACCGGTTCTACCTCAAAACATTTGGTAGGTATACCAGGCCTACCCCGGAGGGTCAGGTAGGAAGGGTGGGCGTAAAGCGGCGAGACCATAGGGTCAGCAGTTGTACCCCGGCGCACCAGTAAGGGTTCCGGTACAATCCAGGAGTACCGGTGGGTATAGCAAAAGTACCGCGGAGTACCACTTGGTGTACCGGTACTACCCCAGATTGTCGGGTAGGGGGCCAGGCCTACCGCAGAGCATCAGGTAGGGATACCGGGCCTAGCCTGGAGGGTCAGGTAGGAATGTCTGGTCTACACAGCACGCCCGTAAGGTCAGCAGGTATACCCCAGCGAACCAGTAAGGGTTCAGGTACTACCCTGGAGTACCAGTGGGTGTACCAATACTACCGCAGAGTACCGGTGTGGGTACCGGTACTACCCCAGCATATCGGGTAGGGGTGCCAGGCCAACAACGGAGCATCAGGTAGGGATACCGGGCCTAACACGGAGGGTCAGGTAAGAATGTCTGGTCTACACCGCGCGCCAGTAACGTCAGCAGGTGTACCCCAGTGAACCACTAAGGGTTCACGTACTACCCCGGAGTACCGGTGCGTATACCGATACCATGGCAGAGTAACGGTGGGGGTACCGCTAGTACCCCAAAACATCAGGTATGGGTGCCAAGCCTAATGCGGAGCATCAGGTAGGGATAGCGGGTCTAACCTGTGGGTTACGGTAGGGAGGCCAGGTCTAGTCCAGCGCGCACGAAGGGACAGCTGGTGTTCTCTGGCGCATCACAAAGGGTTCCGTTCCAAGCCCAGAGTACCGGTGGGGGAACCGGTTCTACCTCGAAACATCGGGTAGGTATACCAGGCCTACCCCGGCGGGTCAGGTAGGAAGGGGGGGCGTAAAGCGGCGAGCCCATAGGGTCAGCAGGTGTACCCCGGCGCACCAGTAAGGGCTCCGGTACAATCCAGGAGTATCGGTGGGTATAGCAAAAGTACCGTGGAGTACCTGTGGGTGTACCGGTACTACCCCACATTGTCGGGTAGGGGGCCAGGCCTACCGCAGAGCATCAGGTAGGGATACCGGGCCTAGCCTGGAGGGTCAGGTAGGAATGTCTGGTGTACAGAGCACGCCCGTAAGGTCAGCAGGTGTACCCCAGCGAACCAGTAAGGGTTGAGGTACTACGCTGGAGTACCGGTGGGTGTACCAATACTACCGCAGAGTACCGGTGGGTGTACCGGTACTACCCCAGCATATCGGGTAGGGGTGCCAAGCCAACAACGGAGCATCAGGTAGGGATACCGGGCCTAACACGGAGGGTCAGGTAGGAATGTCTGGTCTATACCGCGTGCCCGTAACGTCATCATGTGTACCCCAGCGAACCAGTAAGGGTTCTCGTACTACCCCGGAGTAACGGTGGGTGTACCGATACTACCGCAGAGTAACGGTGGGGGTACCGCTAGTACCCCAGAACATCGGGTATGGGTGCCAATCCTAATGCGGAGCATCACGTAGGGATAGCGGGTCTAACCTGTGGGGTCCGGTAAGGAGGCCGGGTCTAGTCCAGCGCGCACGACGGGACAGCTGGTGTTCTCTGGCGCATCACAAAGGGTTCCGTTCCAACCCCAGAGTACCGGTGGGGGAACCGGTTCTACCTCGAAACATCGGGTAGGTATACCAGGCCTACCCCGGCGCGTCATGTAGGAAGGGTGGGCGTAAAGCGGCGCGCCCGTAGGGCCAGAAGGTGTACCCCAGCGCACCAGTAAGAGTTCCGGTACAATCCAGGAGTACCGGTGGGTATAGCAAAAGTACCACGGAGTACATCTGGGTGTACCGGTACTACCACAGATTGTCGGGTAGTGGGCCAGGCCTACCGCAGAGCATCAGGTAGGGATATCGGTCCTAGCCTGGAGGGTCAGGTAGGAATGTCTGGTGTACAGAGCACGCCCGTAAGGTCAGCAAGTGTACCCCAGCGAACCAGTAAGGGTTCAGGTACTACCCTGGAGTACCGGTGGGTGTACCAATACTACCGCAGAGTACCGGTGGGGGTTGCGGTACTACCCCAGCATATCGGGTAGGGGTGCCAGGCCAACAACGGAGCATCAGGTAGGGATACCGGGCCTAACACGTAGGGTCAGGTAGGAATGTCTGGTCTATACCGCGTGCCCGTAACGTCATCATGTGTACCGCAGCGAACCAGTAAGGGTTCTCGTACTACCCCGGAGTACCGGTGGGTGTACCGATACTACCGCAGAGTAACGGTGGGGGTACCGCTAGTACCCCAGAACATCGGGTATGGGTGCCAAGCCTAATGCGGAGCATCAGGTAGGGATAGCGGGTCTAACCTGTGGGGTCCGGTAGGGAGGCCGGGTCTAGTCCTGCGCGCACGAAGGGACAGCTGGTGTTCTCTGGCACATCACAAAGGGTTCCGTTCCAACCCCAAGGTACCGGTGGGGGAACCGGTTCTACCTCGAAACTTCGGGTGGGTATACCAGGCCTACCCTGGCAGGTCAGGTAGGAAGGGTGGGCGTAAAGCGGCGCGCCTGTAGGGCCAGCAGGTGTACCCCGGCGCACCAGTAAGGGTTCCGGTACAATCCAGGAGTACCGGTGGGTATAGCAAAAGTACCACGGAGTACCTCTGGGTGTACCGGTACTACCCCAGATTGTCGGGTAGGGGGCCAGGCCTACCGCAGAGCATCAGGTAGGGATACCGGGCCTAGCCTGGAGGGTCAGGTAGGAATGTCTGGTCTACACAGCACGCCCGTAAGGTCAGCAGGTGTACCCCAGCGAACCAGTAAGTGTTCAGGTACTGCCCTGGAGTACCGGTGGGTGTACCAATACTACCGCAGAGTACCGGTGGGGGTACCGGTACTACCCCAGCATATCGGGTAGGGGTGCCAGGCCAACAACGGAGCATCAGGTAGGGATACCGGGCCTAACACGGAGGGTCAGGTAGGAATGTCTGGTCTACACCACGCGCCAGTAACGTGAGCAGGTGTACCCCAGTGAACCAGTAAGGGTTCACGTACTACCCCGGAGTACCGGTGGGTGTACCGATACTACCGCAGAGTAACGGTGGGGGAACCGATACTACCCCAGAACATCGGGTATGGGTGCCAAGCCTAATGCGGAGCATCAGGTAGGGATACCGGGTCTAACCTGTGGGGTCCGGTAGGGAGGCCGGGTCTAGTCCAGCGCGCACGAAGGGACAGCTGGTGTTCTCTGGCGCATCACTAAGGGTTCCGTTCCAAGCCCAGAGTACCGGTGGGGGAACCGGTTCTACCTTGAAACATCGGGTAGGTATACCAGGCCGACCCCGGAGGGTCAGGTAGGAAGGGTGGGCGTAAATCGGCGCGCCTGTAGGGTCAGCAGGTGTACCCCGGCGCACCAGTAAGGGTTCCGGTACAATCCAGGAGTACCGGTGGGTATAGCAAAAGTACCGCGGAGTACCACTTGGTGTACCGGTACTACCCCAGATTGTCGGGTAGGGGGCCAGGCCTACCGCAGAGCATCAGGTAGGGATACCGGGCCTAGCCTGGAGGGTCAGGTAGGAATGTCTGGTCTACACAGCACGCCCGTAAGGTCAGCAGGTATACCCCAGCGATCCAGTAAGGGTTCAGGTACTACCCTGGAGTACCTGTGGGTGTACCAATACTACCGCAGAGTACCGGTGTGGGTACCGGTACTACCCCAGCATATCGGGTAGGGGTGCCAGGCCAACAACGGAGCATCAGGTAGGGATACCGGGCCTAACACGGAGGGTCAGGTAAGAATGTCTGGTCTACACCGCGCGCCAGTAACGTCAGCAGGTGTACCCCAGTGAACCACTAAGGGTTCACGTACTACCCCGGAGTACCGGTGCGTGTACCGATACCATGGCAGAGTAACGGTGGGGGTACCGCTAGTACCCCAAAACATCAGGTATGGGTGCCAAGCCTAATGCGGAGCATCAGGTAGGGATAGCGGGTCTAACCTGTGGGTTACGGTAGGGAGGCCAGGTCTAGTCCAGCGCGCACGAAGGGACAGCTGGTGTTCTCTGGCGCATCACAAAGGGTTCCGTTCCAAGCCCAGAGTACCGGTGGGGGAACCGGTTCTACCTCGAAACATCGGGTAGGTATACCAGGCCTACCCCGGCGGGTCAGGTAGGAAGGGGGGGCGTAAAGCGGCGAGCCCATAGGGTCAGCAGGTGTACCCCGGCGCACCAGTAAGGGCTCCGGTACAATCCAGGAGTATCGGTGGGTATAGCAAAAGTACCGTGGAGTACCTGTGGGTGTACCGGTACTACCCCACATTGTCGGGTAGGGGGCCAGGCCTACCGCAGAGCATCAGGTAGGGATACCGGGCCTAGCCTGGAGGGTCAGGTAGGAATGTCTGGTGTACAGAGCACGCCCGTAAGGTCAGCAGGTGTACCCCAGCGAACCAGTAAGGGTTGAGGTACTACGCTGGAGTACCGGTGGGTGTACCAATACTACCGCAGAGTACCGGTGGGTGTACCGGTACTACCCCAGCATATCGGGTAGGGGTGCCAAGCCAACAACGGAGCATCAGGTAGGGATACCGGGCCTAACACGGAGGGTCAGGTAGGAATGTCTGGTCTATACCGCGTGCCCGTAACGTCATCATGTGTACCCCAGCGAACCAGTAAGGGTTCTCGTACTACCCCGGAGTAACGGTGGGTGTACCGATACTACCGCAGAGTAACGGTGGGGGTACCGCTAGTACCCCAGAACATCGGGTATGGGTGCCAATCCTAATGCGGAGCATCACGTAGGGATAGCGGGTCTAACCTGTGGGGTCCGGTAAGGAGGCCGGGTCTAGTCCAGCGCGCACGACGGGACAGCTGGTGTTCTCTGGCGCATCACAAAGGGTTCCGTTCCAACCCCAGAGTACCGGTGGGGGAACCGGTTCTACCTCGAAACATCGGGTAGGTATACCAGGCCTACCCCGGCGCGTCATGTAGGAAGGGTGGGCGTAAAGCGGCGCGCCCGTAGGGCCAGAAGGTGTACCCCAGCGCACCAGTAAGAGTTCCGGTACAATCCAGGAGTACCGGTGGGTATAGCAAAAGTACCACGGAGTACATCTGGGTGTACCGGTACTACCACAGATTGTCGGGTAGTGGGCCAGGCCTACCGCAGAGCATCAGGTAGGGATATCGGTCCTAGCCTGGAGGGTCAGGTAGGAATGTCTGGTGTACAGAGCACGCCCGTAAGGTCAGCAAGTGTACCCCAGCGAACCAGTAAGGGTTCAGGTACTACCCTGGAGTACCGGTGGGTGTACCAATACTACCGCAGAGTACCGGTGGGGGTTGCGGTACTACCCCAGCATATCGGGTAGGGGTGCCAGGCCAACAACGGAGCATCAGGTAGGGATACCGGGCCTAACACGTAGGGTCAGGTAGGAATGTCTGGTTTATACCGCGTGCCCGTAACGTCATCATGTGTACCGCAGCGAACCAGTAAGGGTTCTCGTACTACCCCGGAGTACCGGTGGGTGTACCGATACTACCGCAGAGTAACGGTGGGGGTACCGCTAGTACCCCAGAACATCGGGTATGGGTGCCAAGCCTAATGCGGAGCATCAGGTAGGGATAGCGGGTCTAACCTGTGGGGTCCGGTAGGGAGGCCGGGTCTAGTCCTGCGCGCACGAAGGGACAGCTGGTGTTCTCTGGCACATCACAAAGGGTTCCGTTCCAACCCCAAGGTACCGGTGGGGGAACCGGTTCTACCTCGAAACATCGGGTGGGTATACCAGGCCTACCCTGGCAGGTCAGGTAGGAAGGGTGGGCGTAAAGCGGCGCGCCTGTAGGGCCAGCAGGTGTACCCCGGCGCACCAGTAAGGGTTCCGGTACAATCCAGGAGTACCGGTGGGTATAGCAAAAGTACCACGGAGTACCTCTGGGTGTACCGGTACTACCCCAGATTGTCGGGTAGGGGGCCAGGCCTACCGCAGAGCATCAGGTAGGGATACCGGGCCTAGCCTGGAGGGTCAGGTAGGAATGTCTGGTCTACACAGCACGCCCGTAAGGTCAGCAGGTGTACCCCAGCGAACCAGTAAGTGTTCAGGTACTGCCCTGGAGTACCGGTGGGTGTACCAATACTACCGCAGAGTACCGGTGGGGGTACCGGTACTACCCCAGCATATCGGGTAGGGGTGCCAGGCCAACAACGGAGCATCAGGTAGGGATACCGGGCCTAAAACGGAGGGTCAGGTAGGAATGTCTGGTCTACACCACGCGCCAGTAACGTGAGCAGGTGTACCCCAGTGAACCAGTAAGGGTTCACGTACTACCCCGGAGTACCGGTGGGTGTACCGATACTACCGCAGAGTAACGGTGGGGGAACCGCTACTACCCCAGAACATCGGGTATGGGTGCCAAGCCTAATGCGGAGCATCAGGTAGGGATAGCGGGTCTAACCTGTGGGGTCCGGTAGGGAGGCCGTGTCTAGTCCAGCGCGCATGAAGGGACAGCTGGTGTTCTCTGTCGCATCACAAAGGGTTCCGTTCCAAACCCAGAGTACCGGTGGGGGAACCGGTTCTACCTCGAAACATCGGGTAGGTATACCAGGCCTACCCCGGCGGGTCAGGTAGGAAGGGTGGGCGTAAAGCGGCGAGCCCGTAGGATCAGCAGGTGTACCCCGGCGCACCAGTAAGGGTTCCGGTACAATCCAGGAGTACCGGTGGGTATAGCAAAACTACCGCGGAATACCGGTGGGTGTACCGGTACTACCCCAGATTGTCGGGTAGTGGGCCAGGCCTACCGCAGAGCATCAGGTAGGGATAGTGGGCCTAGCCTTGAGGGTCAGGTAGGAATGTCTGGTCTAAACAGCACACCCGTAACGTCATCATGTGTACCCCAGCGAACCAGTAAGGGTTCTCGTACTACCCCGGAGTACCGGTGGGTGTACCGATACTACCGCAGAGTAACGGTCGGGGTACCGCTACTACCCCAGAACATCGGGTATGGGTGTCAAGCCTAATGCGGAGCATCACGTAGGGATAGCGGGTCTAACCTGTGGGGTCCGGTAGGGAGGCCAGGTCTAGTCCAGCGCGCACGAAGGGACAGCTGGTGTTCTCTGGCGCATCACAAAGGGTTCCGTTCCAAGCCCAGAGTACCGGTGGGGGAACCGGTTCTACCTCGAAACATCGGGTAGGTATACCAGGCCTACCCCGGCGGGTCAGGTAGGAAGGGTGGGCGTAAAGCGGCGAGCCCATAGGGTCATCAGGTGTACCCCGGCGCACCAGTAAGGGCTCCGGTACAATCCAGGAGTATCGGTGGGTATAGCAAAAGTACCGTGGAGTACCTGTGGGTGTACCGGTACTACCCCAGATTGTCGGGTAGGGGGCCAGGCCTACCGCAGAGCATCAGGTAGGGATACCGGGCCTAGCCTGGAGGGTCAGGTAGGAATGTCTGGTGTACAGAGCACGCCCGTAAGGTCAGCAGGTGTACCCCAGCGAACCAGTAAGGGTTGAGGTACTACGCTGGAGTACCGGTGGGTGTACCAATACTACCGCAGAGTACCGGTGGGGGTACCGGTACTACCCCAGCATATCGGGTAGGGGTGCCAAGCCAACAACGGAGCATCAGGTAGGGATACCGGGCCTAACACGGAGGGTCAGGTAGGAATGTCTGGTCTATACCGCGTGCCCGTAACGTCATCATGTGTACCCCAGCGAATCAGTAAGGGTTCTCGTACTACCCCGGAGTACCGGTGGGTGTACCGATACTACCGCAGAGTAACGGTGGGGGTACCGCTAGTACCCCAGAAAATCGGGTATGGGTGCCAAGCCTAATGCGGAGCATCAGGTAGGGATAGCGGGTCTAAACTGTGGGGTCCGGTAGGGAGGCCGGGTCTAGTCCAGCGCGCACGACGGGACAGCTGGTGTTCTCTGGCGCATCACAAAGGGTTCCGTTCCAACTCCAGAGTACCGGAGGGGGAACCGTTTCTACCTCGAAACATCGGGTAGGTATACCAGGCCTACCCCGGCGCGTCAGGTAGGAAGGGTGGGCGTAAAGCGGCGCGCCCGTAGGGCCAGCAGGTGTACCCCAGCGCACCAGTAAGGGTTCCGGTACAATCCAGGAGTACCGGTGGGTATAGCAAAAGTACCACGGAGTACCTCTGGGTGTACCGGTACTACCCCAGATTGTCGGGTAGGGGGCCAGGCCTACCGCAGAGCATCAGGTAGGGATACCGGGCCTAGCCTGGAGGGTCAGGTAGGAATGTCTGGTGTACAGAGCACGCCCGTAAGGTCAGCAAGTGTACCCCAGCGAACCAGTAAGGGTTCAGGTACTGCCCTGGAGTACCGGTGGGTGTACCAATACTACCGCAGAGTACCGGTGGGGGTTGCGGTACTACCCCAGCATATCGGGTAGGGGTGCCAGGCCAACAACGGAGCATCAGGTAGGGATACCGGGCCTAAAACGGAGGGTCAGGTAGGAATGTCTGGTCTACACCACGTGCCAGTAACGTGAGCAGGTGTACCGCAGTGAACCAGTAAGGGTTCACGTACTACCCCGGAGTACCGGTGGGTGTACCGATACTACCGCAGAGTAACGGTGGGGGAACCGCTACTACCCCAGAACATCGGGTATGGGTGCCAAGCCTAATGCGGAGCATCAGGTAGGGATAGCGGGTCTAACCTGTGGGGTCCGGTAGGGAGGCCGGGTCTAGTCCAGCGCGCACGACGGGACAGCTTGTGTTCTCTGGCGCATCACAAAGGGTTCCGTTCCAACCCCAGAGTACCGGTGGGGGAACCGGTTCTACCTCGAAACATCGGGTAGGTATACCAGGCCTACCCCGGCGGGTCAGGTAGGAAGGGTGGGCGTAAAGCGGCACGCCCGTAGGGTCAGCAGGTGTACCCCGGCGCACCAGTAAGGGTTCCGGTACAATCCAGGAGTACCGGTGCGTATAGCAAAAGTACCGCGGAGTACCTGTGGGTGTACCGGTACTACCACAGATTGTCGGGTAGGGGGCCAGGCCTACCGCAGAGCATCAGGTAGGGATACCGGGCCTAGCCTGGAGGGTCAGGTAGGAATGTCTGGTCTACACAGCACGCCCGTAAGGTCAGCAGGTGTACCCCAGCGAACCAGTAAGGGTTCAGGTACTGCCCTGGAGTACCGGTGGGTGTACCAATACTACCGCAGAGTACCGGTGGGGGTTGCGGTACTACCCCAGCATATCGGGTAGGGGTGCCAGGCCAACAACGGAGCATCAGGTAGGGATACCGGGCCTAAAACGGAGGGTCAGGTAGGAATGTCTGGTCTACACCACGCGCCAGTAACGTGAGCAGGTGTACCCCAGTGAACCAGTAAGGGTTCACGTACTACCCCGGAGTACCGGTGGGTGTACCGATACTACCGCAGAGTAACGGTGGGGGTACCGCTAGTACCCCAGAACATCGGGTATGGGTGCCAAGCCTAATGCGGAGCATCAGGTAGGGATAGCGGGTCTAACCTGTGGGGTCCGGTAGGGAGGCCAGGTTTAGTCCTGCGCGCATGAAGGGACAGCTGGTGTTCTCTGGCGCATCACAAAGGGTTCCGTTCCAACCCCAGAGTACCGGTGGGGGAACCGGTTCTACCTCGAAACATCGGGTAGGTATACCAGGCCTACCCCGGAGGGTCAGGTAGGAAGGGTGGGCGTAAAGCGGCGAGCCCATAGGGTCAGCAGGTGTACCCCGGCGCACCAGTAAGGGTTCCGGTACAATCCAGGAGTACCGGTGGGTATAGCAAAATTACCGCGGAGTACCTCTGGGTGTACCGGTACTACCCCAGATTGTCGGGTAGGGGGCCAGGCCTACCGCAGAGCATCAGGTAGGGATACCGGGCCTAGCCTGGAGGGTCAGGTAGGAATGTCTGGTCTACAGAGCACGCCCGTAAGGTCAGCAGGTGTACCCCAGCGAACCAGTAAGGGTTCAGGTACTGCCCTGGAGTACCGGTGGGTGTACCAATACTACCGCAGAGTACCGGTGGGGGTACCGGTACTACCCCAGCATATCGGGTAGGGGTGCCAAGCCAACAACGGAGCATCAGGTAGGGATACCGGGCCTAACACGGAGGGTCAGGTAGGAATGTCTGGTCTATACCGCGTGCCCGTAACGTCATCATGTGTACCCCAGCGAACCAGTAAGGGTTCTCGTACTACCCCGGAGTACCGGTGGGTGTACCGATACTACCGCAGAGTAACGGTGGGGGTACCGCTAGTACCCCAGAACATCGGGTATGGGTGCCAAGACTAATGCGGACCATCATGTAGGGATACCGGGTCTAACCTGTGGGGTCCGGTAGGGAGGCCAGGTTTAGTCCTGCGCGCATGAAGGGACAGCTGGTGTTCTCTGGCATATCACAAAGGGTTCCGTTCCAACCCCAAGGTACCGGTGGGGGAACCGGTTCTACCTCGAAACATCGGGTGGGTATACCAGGCCTACCCTGGCAGGTCAGGTAGGAAGGGTGACGTAAAGCGGCGCGCCCGTAAGGCCAGCAGGTGTACCCCGGCGCACCAGTAAGGGTTCCGGTACAATCCAGGAGTACCGGTGGGTATAGCAAAAGTACCACGGAGTACCTCTGGGTGTACCGGTACTACCCCAGATTGTCGGGTAGGGGGCCAGGCCTACCGCAGAGCATCAGGTAGGGATAGTGGGCCTAGCCTTGACGGTCAGGTAGGAATGTCTGGTCTACAGAGCACGCCCGTAAGGTCAGCAGGTGTACCCCAGCGAACCAGTAAGGGTTCAGGTACTACCCTGGAGTACCGGTGGGTGTACCAATACTACCGCAGAGTACCGGTGGGGGTTGCGGTACTACCCCAGCATATCGGGTAGGGGTGCCAAGCCAACAACGGAGCATCAGGTAGGGATACCGGGCCTAACACGGAGGGTCAGGTAGGAATGTCTGGTCTATACCGCGTGCCAGTAACGTCAGCAGGTGTACCCCAGTGAACCAGTAAGGGTTCTCGTACTACCCCGGAGTACCGGTGGGTGTACCGATACTACCGCAGAGTAACGGTGGGGGTACCGCTAGTACCCCAGAACATCGGGTATGGGTGCCAAGCCTAATGCGGAGCATCAGGTAGGGATACCGGGTCTAACCTGTGGGGTCCGGTAGGGAGGCCAGGTTTAGTCCACCGCGCACGAAGGGACAGCTGGTGTTCTCTGGCGCATCACAAAGGGTTCCGTTCCAACCCCAGAGTACCGGTAGGGGAACCGGTTCTACCTCGAAACATCGGGTAGGTATACCAGGCCTTGCCCGGCGGGTCAGGTAGGAAGGGTGGGCGTAAAGCGGCGCGCCCGTAGTGTCAGAAGCTGTACCCCGGAGCACCAGTAAGGGTTCCGGTACAATCCAGGAGTACCGGTGGGTATAGCAAAAGTACCGCGGAATACCGGTGGTTGTACCGGTACTACCCCAGATTGTCGGGTAGTGGGCCAGGCCTACCGCAGAGCATCAGGTAGGGATAGTGGGCCTAGCCTTGAAGGTCAGGTAGGAATGTCTGGTCTACACAGCACGCCCGTAAGGTCAGCAGGGGTACCCCAGCGAACCAGTAAGGGTTCAGGTACTACCCTGGAGTACCGGTGGGTGTACCAATACTACCGCAGAGTACCGGTGGGGGTTGCGGTACTACCCCAGCATATCGGGTAGGGGTGCCAAGCCAACAACGGAGCATCAGGTAGGGATACCGGGCCTAACACGGAGGGTCAGGTAGGAATGTCTGGTCTATACCGCGTGCCCGTAACGTCATCATGTGTACCCCAGCGAACCAGTAAGGGTTCTCGTACTACCCCGGAGTACCGGTGGGTGTACCGATACTACGGCAGAGTAACGGTGAGGGTACCGCTAGTACCCCAGAACATCGGGTATGGGTGCCAAGCCTAATGCGGAGCATCAGGTAGGGATAGCGGGTCTAACCTGTGGGGTCCGGTAGGGAGGCCGGGTCTAGTCCAGCGCGCACGAAGGGACAGCTGGTGTTCTCTGGCGCATCACTAAGGGTTCCGTTCCAACCCCAGAGTACAGGTGGGGGAACCGGTTCTACCTCGAAACATCGGGTAGGTATACCAGGCCTACCCCGGAGGGTCAGGTAGGAAGGGTGGGCGTAAAGCGGCGAGCCCATAGGGTCAGCAGGTGTACCCCGGCGCACCAGTAAGGGTTCCGGTACAATCCAGGAGTACCGGTGGGTATAGCAAAATTACCGCGGAGTACCTCTGGGTGTACCGGTACTACCCCAGATTGTCGGGTAGGGGGCCAGGCCTACCGCAGAGCATCAGGTAGGGATACCGGGCCTAGCCTGGAGGGTCAGGTAGGAATGTCTGGTCTACAGAGCACGCCCGTAAGGTCAGCAGGTGTACCCCAGCGAACCAGTAAGGGTTCAGGTACTGCCCTGGAGTACCGGTGGGTGTACCAATACTACCGCAGAGTACCGGTGGGGGTACCGGTACTACCCCAGCATATCGGGTAGGGGTGCCAAGCCAACAACGGAGCATCAGGTAGGGATACCGGGCCTAACACGGAGGGTCAGGTAGGAATGTCTGGTCTATACCGCGTGCCCGTAACGTCATCATGTGTACCCCAGCGAACCAGTAAGGGTTCTCGTACTACCCCGGAGTACCGGTGGGTGTACCGATACTACCGCAGAGTAACGGTGGGGGTACCGCTAGTACCCCAGAACATCGGGTATGGGTGCCAAGCCTAATGCGGAGCATCATGTAGGGATACCGGGTCTAACCTGTGGGGTCCGGTAGGGAGGCCGGGTCTAGTCCAGCGCGCACGAAGGGACAGCTGGTGTTCTCTGGCACATCACAAAGGGTTCCGTTCCAACCCCAGAGTACCGGTAGGGGAACCGGTTCTACCTCGAAACATCGGGTGGGTATACCAGGCCTACCCTGGCCGGTCAGGTAGGAAGGGTGACGTAAAGCGGCGCGCCCGTAGGGCCAGCAGGTGTACCCCGGCGCACCAGTAAGGGTTCCGGTACAATCCAGGAGTACCGGTGGGTATAGCAAAAGTACCACGGAGTACCTCTGGGTGTACCGGTACTACCCCACATTGTCGGGTAGGGGGCCAGGCCTACCGCAGAGCATCAGGTAGGGATACCGGGCCTAGCCTGGAGGGTCAGGTAGGAATGTCTAGTCTATACCGCGTGCCCCTAACGTCATCATGTGTACCCCAGCGAACCAGAAAGGGTTCTCGTACTACCTCGGAGTACCGGTGGGTGTACCGATACTACGGCAGAGTAACGGTGGGGGTACCGCTAGTACCCCAGAACATCGGGTATGGGTGCCAAGCCTAATGCGGAGCATCAGGTAGGGATACCGTGTCTAACCTGTGGGGTACGGTAGGGAGGCCGGGTCTAGTCCACCGCGCACGAAGGGACAGCTGGTGTTCTCTGGCGCATCACAAAGGGTTCCGTTCCAACCCCAGAGTACCGGTAGGGGAACCGGTTCTACCTCGAAACATCGGGTAGGTATACCAGGCCTTGCCCGGCGGGTCAGGTAGGAAGGGTGGACGTAAAGCGGCGCGCCCGTAGGGTCAGCAGGTGTACCCCGGCGCACCAGTAAGGGTTCCGGTACAATCCAGGAGTACCGGTGGGTATAGCAAAACTACCGCGGAATACCGGTGGGTGTACCGGTACTACCCCAGATTGTCGGGTAGGGGGCCAGGCCTACCGCAGAGCATCAGGTAGGGATACCGGGCCTAGCCTGGAGGGTCAGGTAGGAATGTCTGGTCTACACAGCACGCCCGTAAGGTCAGCAGGTGTACCCCAGCGAACCAGTAAGGGTTCAGGTACTACCCTGGAGTACCGGTGGGTGTACCAATACTACCGCAGAGTACCGGTGGGGGTTGCGGTACTACCCCAGCATATCGGGTAGGGGTGCCAAGCCAACAACGGAGCATCAGGTAGGGATACCGGGCCTAACACGGAGGGTCAGGTAGGAATGTCTGGTCTATACCGCGTGCCCGTAACGTCATCATGTGTACCCCAGCGAACCAGTAAGGGTTCTCGTACTACCCCGGAGTACCGGTGGGTGTACCGATACTACCGCAGAGTAACGGTGGGGGTACCGCTAGTACCCCAGAACATCGGGTATGGGTGCCAAGCCTAATGCGGAGCATCAGGTAGGGATAGCGGGTCTAACCTGTGGGGTCCGGTAGGGAGGCCAGGTCTAGTCCTGCGCGCACGAAGGGACAGCTGGTGTTCTCTGGCACATCAAAAAGGGTTCCGTTCCAACCCCAAGGTACCGGTGGGGGAACCGGTTCTACCTCGAAACATCGGGTGGGTATACCAGGCCTACCCTGGCAGGTCAGGTAGGAAGGGTGGGCGTAATGCGGCGCGCCCGTAGGGCCAGCAGGTGTACCCCGGCGCACCAGTAAGGGTTCCGGTACAATCCAGGAGTACCGGTGGGTATAGCAAAAGTACCACGGAGTACCTCTGGGTGTACCGGTACTACCCCAGATTGTCGGGTAGGGGGCCAGGCCTACCGCAGAGCATCAGGTAGGGATACCGGGCCTAGCCTGGAGGGTCAGGTAGGAATGTCTGGTCTACACAGCACGCCCGTAAGGTCAGCAGGTGTACCCCAGCGAACCAGTAAGTGTTCAGGTACTGCCCTGGAGTACCGGTGGGTGTACCAATACTACCGCAGAGTACCGGTGGGGGTTGCGGTACTACCCCAGCATATCGGGTAGGGGTGCCAGGCCAACAACGGAGCATCAGGTAGGGATACCGGGCCTAAAACGGAGGGTCAGGTAGGAATGTCTGGTCTACACCACGCGCCAGTAACGTGAGCAGGTGTACCCCAGTGAACCAGTAAGGGTTCACGTACTACCCCGGAGTACCGGTGGGTGTACCGATACTACCGCAGAGTAACGGTGGGGGTACCGCTAGTACCCCAGAAAATCGGGTATGGGTGCCAAGCCTAATGCGGAGCATCAGGTAGGGATAGCGGGTCTAACCTGTGGGGTCCGGTAGGGAGGCCGGGTCTAGTCCAGCGCGCACGACGGGACAGCTGGTGTTCTCTGGCGCATCACTAAGGGTTCCGTTCCAACCCCAGAGTACCGGTGGGGGAACCGGTTCTACCTCGAAACATCGGGTAGGTATACCAGGCCTACCCCGGCGGGTCAGGTAGGAAGGGTGGGCGTAAAGCGGCGCGCCCGTAGTGTCAGCAGGTGTACCCTGGCGCACCAGTAAGGGTTCCGGTACAATCCAGGAGTACCGGTGGGTATAGCAAAAGTACCGCGGAGCACCTGTGGGTGTACCGGTACTACCCCAGATTGTCGGGTAGGGGGCCAGGCCTACCGCAGAGCATCAGGTAGGGATACCGGGCCTAGCCTGGAGGGTCAGGTAGGAATGTCTAGTCTATACCGCGTGCCCGTAACGTCATCATGTGTACCCCAGCGAACCAGTAAGGGTTCTCGTACTACCTCGGAGTACTGGTGGGTGTACCGATACTACGGCAGAGTAACGGTGGGGGTTGCGGTACTACCCCAGCATATCGGGTAGGGGTGCCAAGCCTAATGCGGAGCATCAGGTAGGGATACCGTGTCTAACCTGTGGGGTCCGGTAGGGAGGCCGGGTCTAGTCCAGCGCGCACGAAGGGACAGCTGGTGTTCTCTGGCGCATCACTAAGGGTTCCGTTCCAACCCCAGAGTACCGGTGGGGGAACCGGTTCTACCTCGAAACATCGGGTAGGTATACCAGGCCTACCCCGGAGGGTCAGGTAGGAAGGGTGGGCGTAAAGCGGCGAGCCCATAGGGTCAGCAGGTGTACCCCGGCGCACCAGTAAGGGTTCCGGTACAATCCAGGAGTACCGGTGGGTATAGCAAAATTACCGCGGAGTACCTCTGGGTGTACCGGTACTACCCCAGATTGTCGGGTAGGGGGCCAGGCCTACCGCAGAGCATCAGGTAGGGATACCGGGCCTAGCCTGGAGGGTCAGGTAGGAATGTCTGGTCTACAGAGCACGCCCGTAAGGTCAGCAGGTGTACCCCAGCGAACCAGTAAGGGTTCAGGTACTGCCCTGGAGTACCGGTGGGTGTACCAATACTACCGCAGAGTACCGGTGGGGGTACCGGTACTACCCCAGCATATCGGGTAGGGGTGCCAAGCCAACAACGGAGCATCAGGTAGGGATACCGGGCCTAACACGGAGGGTCAGGTAGGAATGTCTGGTCTATACCGCGTGCCCGTAACGTCATCATGTGTACCCCAGCGAACCAGTAAGGGTTCTCGTACTACCCCGGAGTACCGGTGGGTGTACCGATACTACCGCAGAGTAACGGTGGGGGTACCGCTAGTACCCCAGAACATCGGGTATGGGTGCCAAGCCTAATGCGGAGCATCATGTAGGGATACCGGGTCTAACCTGTGGGGTCCGGTAGGGAGGCCAGGTTTAGTCCTGCGCGCATGAAGGGACAGCTGGTGTTCTCTGGCACATCACAAAGGGTTCCGTTCCAACCCCAAGGTACCGGTGGGGGAACCGGTTCTACCTCGAAACATCGGGTGGGTATACCAGGCCTACCCTGGCCGGTCAGGTAGGAAGGGTGACGTAAAGCGGCGCGCCCGTAGGGCCAGCAGGTGTACCCCGGCGCACCAGTAAGGGTTCCGGTACAATCCAGGAGTACCGGTGGGTATAGCAAAAGTACCACGGAGTACCTCTGGGTGTACCGGTACTACCCCACATTGTCGGGTAGGGGGCCAGGCCTACCGCAGAGCATCAGGTAGGGATACCGGGCCTAGCCTGGAGGGTCAGGTAGGAATGTCTAGTCTATACCGCGTGCCCCTAACGTCATCATGTGTACCCCAGCGAACCAGAAAGGGTTCTCGTACTACCTCGGAGTACCGGTGGGTGTACCGATACTACGGCAGAGTAACGGTGGGGGTACCGCTAGTACCCCAGAACATCGGGTATGGGTGCCAAGCCTAATGCGGAGCATCAGGTAGGGATACCGTGTCTAACCTGTGGGGTACGGTAGGGAGGCCGGGTCTAGTCCACCGCGCACGAAGGGACAGCTGGTGTTCTCTGGCGCATCACAAAGGGTTCCGTTCCAACCCCAGAGTACCGGTAGGGGAACCGGTTCTACCTCGAAACATCGGGTAGGTATACCAGGCCTTGCCCGGCGGGTCAGGTAGGAAGGGTGGACGTAAAGCGGCGCGCCCGTAGGGTCAGCAGGTGTACCCCGGCGCACCAGTAAGGGTTCCGGTACAATCCAGGAGTACCGGTGGGTATAGCAAAAGTACCGCGGAGTACCTGTGGGTGTACCGGTACTACCCCAGATTGTCGGGTAGGGGGCCAGGCCTACCGCAGAGCATCAGGTAGGGATACCGGGCCTAGCCTGGAGGGTCAGGTAGGAATGTCTGGTCTACACAGCACGCCCGTAAGGTCAGCAGGTGTACCCCAGCGAACCAGTAAGGGTTCAGGTACTACCCTGGAGTACCGGTGGGTGTACCAATACTACCGCAGAGTACCGGTGGGGGTTGCGGTACTACCCCAGCATATCGGGTAGGGGTGCCAGGCCAACAACGGAGCATCAGGTAGGGATACCGGGCCTAACACGGAGGGTCAGGTAGGAATGTCTGGTCTATACCGCGTGCCCGTAACGTCATCATGTGTACCCCAGCGAACCAGTAAGGGTTCTCGTACTACCCCGGAGTACCGGTGGGTGTACCGATACTACCGCAGAGTAACGGTGGGGGTACCGCTAGTACCCCAGAACATCGGGTATGGGTGCCAAGCCTAATGCGGAGCATCAGGTAGGGATAGCGGGTCTAACCTGTGGGGTCCGGTAGGGAGGCCAGGTCTAGTCCAGCGCGCACGACGGGACAGCTGGTGTTCTCTGGCGCATCACTAAGGGTTCCGTTCCAACCCCAGAGTACCGGTGGGGGAACCGGTTCTACCTCGAAACATCGGGTAGGTATACCAGGCCTACCCCGGCGGGTCAGGTAGGAAGGGTGGGCGTAAAGCGGCTCGCCCGTAGTGTCAGCAGGTGTACCCTGGCGCACCAGTAAGGGTTCCGGTACAATCCAGGAGTACCGGTGGGTATAGCAAAAGTACCGCGGAGCACCTGTGGGTGTACCGGTACTACCCCAGATTGTCGGGTAGGGGGCCAGGCCTACCGCAGAGCATCAGGTAGGGATACCGGGCCTAGCCTGGAGGGTCAGGTAGGAATGTCTAGTCTATACCGCGTGCCCGTAACGTCATCATGTGTACCCCAGCGAACCAGTAAGGGTTCTCGTACTACCTCGGAGTACTGGTGGGTGTACCGATACTACGGCAGAGTAACGGTGGGGGTTGCGGTACTACCCCAGCATATCGGGTAGGGGTGCCAAGCCAACAACGGAGCATCAGGTAGGGATACCGGGCCTAACACGGAGGGTCAGGTAGGAATGTCTGGTCTATACCGCGTGCCCGTAACGTCATCATGTGTACCCCAGCGAACCAGTAAGGGTTCTCGTACTACCCCGGAGTACCGGTGGGTGTACCGATACTACCGCAGAGTAACGGTGGGGGTACCGCTAGTACCCCAGAACATCGGGTATGGGTGCCAAGCCTAATGCGGAGCATCAGGTAGGGATAGCGGGTCTAACCTGTGGGGTCCGGTAGGGAGGCCAGGTCTAGTCCTGCGCGCACGAAGGGACAGCTGGTGTTCTCTGGCACATCAAAAAGGGTTCCGTTCCAACCCCAAGGTACCGGTGGGGGAACCGGTTCTACCTCGAAACATCGGGTGGGTATACCAGGCCTACCCTGGCAGGTCAGGTAGGAAGGGTGGGCGTAATGCGGCGCGCCCGTAGGGCCAGCAGGTGTACCCCGGCGCACCAGTAAGGGTTCCGGTACAATCCAGGAGTACCGGTGGGTATAGCAAAAGTACCACGGAGTACCTCTGGGTGTACCGGTACTACCCCAGATTGTCGGGTAGGGGGCCAGGCCTACCGCAGAGCATCAGGTAGGGATACCGGGCCTAGCCTGGAGGGTCAGGTAGGAATGTCTGGTCTACACAGCACGCCCGTAAGGTCAGCAGGTGTACCCCAGCGAACCAGTAAGTGTTCAGGTACTGCCCTGGAGTACCGGTGGGTGTACCAATACTACCGCAGAGTACCGGTGGGGGTTGCGGTACTACCCCAGCATATCGGGTAGGGGTGCCAGGCCAACAACGGAGCATCAGGTAGGGATACCGGGCCTAAAACGGAGGGTCAGGTAGGAATGTCTGGTCTACACCACGCGCCAGTAACGTGAGCAGGTGTACCCCAGTGAACCAGTAACGGTTCATGTACTACCCCGGAGTACCGCTGGGTGTACTGATACTACCGCAGAGTAACGGTGGGGGTACCGCTAGTACCCCAGAAAATGGGGTATGGGTGCCAAGCCTAATGCGGATCAACAGGTAGGGATAGCGGGTCTAACCTGTGGGGTCCGGTAGGGAGGCCGGGTCTAGTCCAGCGCGCACGACGGGACAGCTGGTGTTCTCTGGCGCATCACTAAGGGTTCCGTTCCAAACCCAGAGTACCGGTGGGGGAACCGGTTCTACCTCGAAACATCGGGTAGGTATACCAGGCCTACCCCGGCGGGTCAGGTAGGAAGGGTGGGCGTAAAGCGGCGCGCCCGTAGTGTCAGCAGGTGTACCCCGGCGCACCAGTAAGTGTTCCGGTACAATCCAGGAGTACCGGTGGGTATAGCAAAAGTACCGCGGAGTACCTGTGGGTGTACCGGTACTACCCCAGATTGTCGGGTAGGGGGCCAGGCCTACCGCAGAGCATCAGGTAGGGATACCGGGCCTAGCCTGGAGGGTCAGGTAGGAATGTCTAGTCTATACCGCGTGCCCGTAACGTCATCATGTGTACCCCAGCGAACCAGTAAGGGTTCTCGTACTACCCCGGAGTACCGGTGGGTGTACCGATACTACCGCAGAGTACCGGTGGGGGTACCGGTACTACCCCAGCATATCGGGTAGGGGTGCCAGGCCAACAACGGAGCATCAGGTAGGGATACCGGGCCTAACACGGAGGGTCAGGTAGGAATGTCTGGTCTATACCGCGTGCCCGTAACGTCATCATGTGTACCCCAGCGAACCAGTAAGGGTTCTCGTACTACCCCGGAGTACCGGTGGGTGTACCGATACTACCGCAGAGTAACGGTGGGGGTACCGCTAGTACCCCAGAAAATCGGGTATGGGTGCCAAGCCTAATGCGGAGCATCAGGTAGGGATAGCGGGTCTAACCTGTGGGGTCCGGTAGGGAGGCCAGGTCTAGTCCAGCGCGCACGACGGGACAGCTGGTGTTCTCTGGCGCATCACTAAGGGTTCCGTTCCAACCCCAGAGTACCGGTGGGGGAACCGGTTCTACCTCGAAACATCGGGTAGGTATACCAGGCCTACCCCGGCGGGTCAGGTAGGAAGGGTGGGCGTAAAGCGGCGCGCCCGTAGTGTCAGCAGGTGTACCCCGGCGCACCAGTAAGGGTTCCGCTACAATCCAGGAGTACCGGTGGGTATAGCAAAATTACCGCGGAGTACCTCTGGGTGTACCGGTACTACCCCAGATTGTCGGGTAGGGGGCCAGGCCTAGCGCAGAGCATCAGGTAGGGATACCGGGCCTAGCCTGGAGGGTCAGGTAGGAATGTCTGGTCTACAGAGCACGCCTGTAAGGTCAGCAGGTGTACCCCAGCGAACCTGTAAGTGTTCAGGTACTGCCCTGAGTACCGGTGGGTGTACCAATACTACCGCAGAGTACCGGTGGGGGTAGCGGTACTACCCCAGCATATCGGGTAGGGGTGCCAGGCCAACAACGGAGCATCAGGTAGGGATGCCGGGCCAAAAACGGAGGGTCAGGTAGGAATGTCTGGTCTACACCGCGCGCCAGTAACGTCAGCAGGTGTACCCCAGTGAACCAGTAAGGGTTCACGTACTACCCCGGAGTACCGGTGGGTGTACCGATACTACCGCAGAGTAACGGTGGGGGTACCGCTACTACCGCAGTAGATCGGGTATGGGTGCCAAGCCTAATGCGGAGCATCAGGTAGGGATAGCGGGTGTAACATGTGGGGTCCGGTAGGGAGGCCGGGTCTAGTCCAGCGCGCACAACGGGACAGCTGGTGTTCTCTGGCGCATCACAAAGGCTTCCGTTCCAACCCCAGAGTACCGGTGGGGGAACCGGTTCTACCTCGAAACATCGGGTAGGTATACCAGGCCTACCCCGGCAGGTCAGGTAGGAAGGGTGGGCGTAAAGCGGCGAGACCATAGGATCAGCAGGTGTACCCCGGCGCACCAGTAAGGGTTCCGGTACAATCCAGGAGTACCGGTGGGTATAGCAAAAGTACCGCGGAGTACCTGTGGGTGTACCGGTACTACCCCAGATTGTCGGGTAGGGGGCCAGGCCTACCGCAGAGCATCAGGTAGGGATACCGGGCCTAGCCTGGAGGGTCAGGTAGGAATGTCTGGTCTACACAGCAGGCCCGTAAGGTCAGCAGGTGTACCCCAGCGAACCAGTAAGTGTTCAGGTACTGCCCTGGAGTACCGGTGGGTGTACCAATACTACCACAGAGTACCGGTGGGGGTACCGGTACTACCCCAGCATATCGGGTAGGGGTGCCAGGCCAACAACGGAGCATCAGGTAGGGATGCCGGGCCTATAACGGAGGGTCAGGTAGGAATGTCTGGTCCACACCGCGCGGCAGTAATGTCAGCAGGTGTACCCCAGTGAACCAGGAAGTGTTCACGTACTACCCCGGAGTACCGGTGGGTGTACCGATACTACCGCAGAGTAACGGTGGGGGTACCGCTACTACCCCAGAACATCGGGTATGGGTGCCAAGCCTAATGCGGAGCATCAGGTAGGGATAGCGGGTCTAACCTGTGGGGTCCGGTAGGGAGGCCGGGTCTAGTCCAGCGCGCACGAAGGGACAGCTGGTGTTCTCTGGCGCATCACAAAGGCTTCCGTTCCAAACCCAGAGTACCGGTGGGGGAACCGGTTCTACCTCGAAACATCGGGTAGGTATACCAGGCCTACCCCGGCTGGTCAGGTAGGAAGGGTGGGTCCAAAGCAGTGTGCCCCTAGGGTCAGCAGGTGTACCCCAGCGCACCAGTAAGGGTTCCGGTAAAATCCAGGAGTACCGGTGGGTATAGCAAAAGTACCGCGGAGTACCTGTGGGTGTACCGGTACTACCCCAGATTGTCGGGTAGGGGGCCAGGCCTACCGCAGAGCATCAGGTAGGGATAGTGGGCCTAGCCTTGAGGGTCAGGTAGGAATGTCTGGTCTACACAGCACGCCCGTAAGGTCAGCAGGTGTACCCCAGCGAACCAGTAAGGGTTCAGGTACTACCCTGGAGTACCGGTGGGTGTACCAATACTACCGCAGAGTACCGGTGGGGGTACCGGTACTACCCCAGCATATCGGGTAGGGGTGCCAGGCCAACAACAGAGCATCAGGTAGGGATACCGGGACTAACACGGAGGGTCAGGAAGAATGTCTGTTCTATACCGCGTGCCTGTAACGTCATCAGGTGTACCCCAGTGAACCAGTAAGGGTTCACGTACTACCCCGGAGTACCGGTGGGTGTACTGATACTACCGCAGTGTAACGGTGGGGGTACCGCTAGTACCCCAGAACATCGGGTATGGGTGCCAAGCCTAATGCGGAGCATCAGGTAGGGATAGCGGGTCTAACCTGTGGGGTCCGGTAGGGAGGCTGGGTCTAGTCCAGCGCGCACGACGGGACAGCTGGTGTTCTCTGGCGCATCACTAAGGTTTCCGTTCCAAGCCCAGAGTACCGGTGGGGGAACCGGTTCTACCTCGAAACATCGGGTAGGTATACCAGGCCTACCCCGGCGGGTCAGGTAGGAAGGGTGGGCGTAAAGCGGCGCGCCCGTAGTGTCAGCAGGTGTACCCCGGCGCACCAGTAAGGGTTCCGGTACAATCCAGGAGTACCGGTGGGTATAGCAAAAGTACCGCGGAGTACCTGTGGGTGTACCGGTACTACCCCAGATTGTCGGGTAGGGGGCCAGGCCTACCGCAGAGCATCAGGTAGGGATACCGGGCCTAGCCTGGAGGGTCAGGTAGGAATGTCTGGTCTACAGAGCACGCCCGTAAGGTCAGCAGGGGTAACCCAGCGAACCAGTAAGGGTTCAGGTACTACCCTGGAGTACCGGTGGGTGTACCAATACTACCGCAGAGTACCGGTGGGGTACCGGTACTACCCCAGCATATCGGGTAGGGGTGCCAGGCCACCAACGGAGCATCAGGTAGGGATACCGGGCCTAACACGGAGGGTCAGGTAGGAATGTCTGGTCTATACCGCGTGCCCGTAACGTCATCATGTGTACCCCAGCGAACCAGTAAGGGTTCTCGTACTACCCCGGAGTACCGGTGGGTGTACCGATACTACCGCAGAGTAACGGTGGGGGTACCGCTACTACCCCAGAACATCGGGTATGGGTGCCAAGCCTAATGCGGAGCATCAGGTAGGGATAGCGGGTCTAACCTGTGGGGTCCGGTAGGGAGGCCAGGTCTAGTTCTGCGCGCACGAAGGGACAGCTGGTGTTCTCTGGCACATCACAATGGGTTCCGTTCCAACCCCAAGGTACCGGTGGGGGAACCGGTTCTACCTCGAAACATCGGGTGGGTATACCAGGCCTACCCTGGCAGGTCAGGTAGGAAGGGTGGGCGTAAAGCGGCGCGCCGGTAGTGTCAGCAGGTGTACCCCGGCGCACCAGTAAGGGTTCCGGTACAATCCAGGAGTACCGGTGGGTATAGCAAAAGTACCACGGAGTACCTCTGGGTGTAACGGTACTACCCCAGATTGTCGGGTAGTGGGCCAGGCCTACCGCAGAGCATCAGGTAGGGATACTGGGCATAGCCTGGAGGGTCAGGTAGGAATGTCTGGTCTACACAGCACGCCCGTCAGGTCAGCAGGTGTACCCCAGCGAACCAGTAAGTGTTCAGGTACTGCCCTGGAGTACCGGTGGGTGTACCAATACTACCGCAGAGTACCGGTGGGGGTACCGGTACTACCCCAGCATATCGGGTAGGGGTGCCAGGCCAACAACGGAGCATCAGGTAGGGATACCGGGCCTAAAACGGAGGGTCAGGTAGGAATGTCTGGTCTACACCACGTGCCAGTAACGTGAGCAGGTGTACCCCAGTGAACCAGTAAGGGTTCACGTACTACCCCGGAGTACCGGTGGGTGTACCGATACTACCGCAGAGTAACGGTGGGGGTACCGCTACTACCCCAGAAGATCGGGTATGGGTGCCAAGCCTAATGCGGAGCATCAGGTAGGGATAGCGGGTCTAACCTGTGGGGTCCGGTAGGGAGGCCGGGTCTAGTCCAGCACGCACGAAGGGACAGCTGGTGTTCTCTGGCGCATCACAAAGGGTTCCGTTCCAACCCCAGAGTACCGGTGGGGGAACCGGTTCTACCTCGAAACATCGGGTAGGTATACAAGGCCTACCCCGGCGGGTCAGGTAGGAAGGGTGGGCGTAAAGCGGCGAGCCCATAGGGTCAGCAGGTGTACCCCGGCGCACCAGTAAGGGTTCCGGTACAATCCAGGAGTACCGGTGGGTATAGCAAAAGTACCGCGGATTACCTGTGGGTGTACCGGTACTACCCCAGATTGTCGGGTAGGGGGCCAGGCCTACCGCAGAGCATCAGGTAGGGATACCGGGCCTAGCCTGGAGGGTCAGGTAGGAATGTCTGGTCTACACAGCAGGCCCGTAAGGTCAGCAGGTGTACCCCAGCGAACCAGTAAGTGTTCAGGTACTGCCCTGGAGTACCGGTGGGTGTACCAATACTACCGCAGAGTACCGGTGGGGGTACCGGTACTACCCCAGCATATCAGGTAGGGGTGCCAGGCCAACAACGAAGCATCAGGTAGGGATACCGGGACTAACACAGAGGGTCAGGTAGGAATGTCTGGTCCACACCGCGCGGCAGTAACGTCAGCAGGTGTACCCCAGTGAACCAGGAAGTGTTCACGTACTACCCCGGAGTACCGGTGGGTGTACCGATACTACCGCAGAGTAACGGTGGGGGTACCGCTACTACCCCAGAACATCGGGTATGGTTGCCAAGCCTAATGCGGAGCATCAGGTAGGGATAGCGGGTCTAACCTGTGGGGTCCGGTAGGGAGGCCGGGTCTAGTCCAGCGCGCACGAAGGGACAGCTGGTGTTCTCTGGCACATCACAAAGGGTTCCGTTCCAAACCCAGAGTACCGGTGGGGGAACCGGTTCTACCTCGAAACATCGGGTAGGTATACCAGGCCTACCCCGGCGGGTCAGGTAGGAAGGGTGGGTCCAAAGCAGTGTGCCCCTAGGGTCAGCAGGTGTACCCCGGCGCACCAGTAAGGGTTCCGGTACAATCCAGGAGTACTGGTGGGTATAGCAAAAGTACCGCGGAGTACCTGTGGGTGTACCGGTACTACCCCAGATTGTCGGGTAGGGGGCCAGGCCTACCGCAGAGCATCAGGTAGGGGTACTGGGCCTAGCCTGGAGGGTCAGGTAGGAATGTCTGGTCTACAGAGCACGCCTGTAAGGTCAGCAGGTGTACCCCAGCGAACCTGTAAGTGTTCAGGTACTGCCCTGAGTACCGGTGGGTGTACCAATACTACCGCAGAGTACCGGTGGGGGTAGCGGTACTACCCCAGCATATCGGGTAGGGGTGCCAGGCCAACAACGGAGCATCAGGTAGGGATGCCGGGCCAAAAACGGAGGGTCAGGTAGGAATGTCTGGTCTACACCGCGCGCCAGTAACGTCAGCAGGTGTACCCCAGTGAACCAGTAAGGGTTCACGTACTACCCCGGAGTACCGGTGGGTGTACCGATACTACCGCAGAGTAACGGTGGGGGTACCGCTACTACCGCAGTAGATCGGGTATGGGTGCCAAGCCTAATGCGGAGCATCAGGTAGGGATAGCGGGTGTAACATGTGGGGTCCGGTAGGGAGGCCGGGTCTAGTCCAGCGCGCACAACGGGACAGCTGGTGTTCTCTGGCGCATCACAAAGGCTTCCGTTCCAACCCCAGAGTACCGGTGGGGGAACCGGTTCTACCTCGAAACATCGGGTAGGTATACCAGGCCTACCCCGGCGGGTCAGGTAGGAAGGGTGGGCGTAAAGCGGCGAGACCATAGGATCAGCAGGTGTACCCCGGCGCACCAGTAAGGGTTCCGGTACAATCCAGGAGTACCGGTGGGTATAGCAAAAGTACCGCGGAGTACCTGTGGGTGTACCGGTACTACCCCAGATTGTCGGGTAGGGGGCCAGGCCTACCGCAGAGCATCAGGTAGGGATACCGGGCCTAGCCTGGAGGGTCAGGTAGGAATGTCTGGTCTACACAGCACGCCCGTAAGGTCAGCAGGTGTACCCCAGCGAACCTGTAAGGGTTCAGGTACTGCCCTGGAGTACCGGTGGGTGTACCAATACTACCACAGAGTACCGGTGGGGGTACCGGTACTACCCCAGCATATCGGGTAGGGGTGCCAGGCCAACAACGGAGCATCAGGTAGGGATGCCGGGCCTATAACGGAGGGTCAGGTAGGAATGTCTGGTCCACACCGCGCGGCAGTAATGTCAGCAGGTGTACCCCAGTGAACCAGGAAGTGTTCACGTACTACCACGGAGTACCGGTGGGTGTACCGATACTACCGCAGAGTAACGGCGGGGGTACCGCTACTACCCCAGAACATCGGGTATGGGTGCCAAGCCTAATGCGGAGCATCAGGTAGGGATAGCGGGTCTAACCTGTGGGGTCCGGTAGGGAGGCCGGGTCTAGTCCAGCGCGCACGAAGGGACAGCTGGTGTTCTCTGGCGCATCACAAAGGCTTCCGTTCCAAACCCAGAGTACCGGTGGGGGAACCGGTTCTACCTCGAAACATCGGGTAGGTATACCAGGCCTACCCCGGCGGGTCAGGTAGGAAGGGTGGGTCCAAAGCAGTGTGCCCCTAGGGTCAGCAGGTGTACCCCGGCGCACCAGTAAGGGTTCCGGTAAAATCCAGGAGTACCGGTGGGTATAGCAAAAGTACCGCGGAGTACCTGTGGGTGTACCGGTACTACCCCAGATTGTCGGGTAGGGGGCCAGGCCTACCGCAGAACATCAGGTAGGGGTACCGGGCCTAGCCTGGAGGGTCAGGTAGGAATGTCTGGTCTACAGAGCACGCCCATAAGGTCAGCAGGTGTACCCCAGTGAACCTGTAAGTGTTCAGGTACTGCCCTGGAGTACCGGTGGGTGTACCAATACTACCGCAGAGTACCGGTGGGGGTACCGGTACTACCCCAGCATATCGGGTAGGGGTGCCAGGCCAACAACGGAGCATCAGGTAGGAATACCGGGACTAAGACGGAGGGTCAGGAAGAATGTCTGTTCTATACCGCGTCCCTGTAACGTCATCAGGTGTACCCCGGTGAACCAGTAAGGGTTCACGTACTACCCCGGAGTACCGCTGGGTGTACTGATACTCACGCAGAGTAACGGTGGGGGTACCGCTACTACCCCAGAACATCGGGTATGGGTGCCAAGCCTAGTGCGGAGCATCAGGTAGGGATAGCGGGTCTAACCTGTGGGGTCCGGTAGGGAGGCCGGGTCTAGTCCACCGCGCACGAAGGGACAGCTGGTGTTCTCTGGCGCATCACAAAGGGTTCCGTTCCAAACCCAGAGTACCGGTGGGGGAACCGGTTCTACCTCAAAACATTTTGTAGGTATACCAGGCCTACCCCGGCGGGTCAGGTAGGAAGGGTGGGCGTAAAGCGGCGAGACCATAGGGTCAGCAGTTGTACCCCGGCGCACCAGTAAGGGTTCCGGTACAATCCAGGAGTACCGGTGGGTATAGCAAAAGTACCGCGGAGTACCTGTGGGTGTACCGATACTACCCCAGATTGTCGGGTAGGGGGCCAGGCCTACCACAGAGCATCAGGTAGGGATACCGGGCCTAGCCTGGAGGGTCAGGTAGGAATGTCTGGTCTACAGAGCACGCCCGTAAGGTCAGCAGGTGTACCCCAGCGAACCAGTAAGTGTTCAGGTACTGCCCTGGAGTACCGGTGGGTGTACCAATACTACCGCAGCGTACCGGTGGGGGTACCGGTACTACCCCAGCATATCGGGTAGGGGTGCCAGGCCAACAACGGAGCATCAGGTAGGGATGCCGGGCCTAAAACGGAGGGTCAGGTAGGAATGTCTGGTCTACACCGCGCGCCAGTAACGTCAGCAGGTGTACCCCAGTGAACCAGGAAGTGTTCACGTACTACCCCGGAGTACCGGTGGGTGTACTGATACTACCGCAGAGTAACGGTGGGGGTACCGCTACTACCCCAGAACATCGGGTATGGTTGCCAAGCCTAATGCGGAGCATCAGGTAGGCATAGCGGGTCTAACCTGTGGGGTCCGGTAGGGAGGCCGGGTCTAGTCCAGCGCGCACGAAGGGACAGCTGGTGTTCTCTGGCGCATCACAAAGGGTTCCGTTCCAACCCCAGAGTACCGGTGGGGGAACCGGTTCTACCTCGAAACATCGGGTAGGTATACCAGGCCTACCCCGGAGGGTCAGGTAGGAAGGGTGGGCGTAAAGCGGCGAGCCCATAGGGTCAGCAGGTGTAACCCGGCGCACCAGTAAGGGTTCCGGTACAATCCAGGAGTACCGGTGGGTATAGCAAAATTACCGCGGAGTACCTCTGTGTGTACCGGAACTACCCCAGATTGTCGGGTAGGTGGCCAGGCCTACCGCAGAGCATCAGGTAGGGATACCGGGCCTAGCCTGGAGGGTCAGGTAGGAATGTCTGTTCTACACAGCACGCCCATAAGGTCAGCAGGTGTACCCCAGCGAACAATTAAGGGTTCAGGTACTGCCCTGGAGTACCGGTGGGTGTACCAATACTACCGCAGAGTACCGGTGGGGGTAGCGGTACTACCCCAGCATATCGGGTAGGGGTGCCAGGCCAACAACGGAGCATCAGGTAGGGATACCGGGCCTAAAACGGAGGGTCAGGTAGGAATGTCTGGTCTACACCGCGCGCCAGTAACCTCAGCAGGTGTACCCCAGTGAACCTCTAGGGGTTCACGTACTACCCCGGAGTACCGGTGGTTGTACTGTTACTACCACAAAGTAACGGTGGGGGTACCGCTACTACCGCAGAAGATCGGGTATGGGTGCCAAGCCTAATGCGGAGCATGAGGTAGGGATAGCGGGTGTAATATGTGGGGTCCGGTAGGGAGGCCGGGTCTAGTCCAGCGCGCACGAAGGGACAGCTGGTGTTCTCTGGCGCATCACAAAGGGTTCCGTTCCAAACCCGAGTACCGGTGGGGGAACCGGTACTACCTCGAAACATCGGGTAGGTATACCAGGCCTACCCCGGTGTATTGGTTTTGTTTGGCAAGGTTTTGGTAGCGGGGGGGGGTTACAGGGGTGGCTTCTGTAAGAAACTGCTGGAAGCTTCCCCTGTGTTCAAGAGAGAGCGAGCCCATATTAGCCGGCTCTGAGACGGACCCGCCGCCGGCCAAGGCCGAGCCAATCAGTGATAGTGGTAACGCCTCTGTGATAACATTTTTAAGAAGGAAAAAGTTGGGACGGAGAGAAACTGCCGCCGGAGTGAGGAGTGAGAACATGTAAGAGAAACAAGCCTGCGGACACCAAGGTCAGTGAAGAAGGAGGGGGAGGAGATGCTCCAGGCGCCGGAGCGAAGATTCCCCTGCAGCCCGTGGTGAAGACCCTGGTGAGGCAGGCTGTCCCCCTGCAGTCCAGGGAGGTCCACGGTGGAGCAGATCTCCACCTGTAGCCCGTGGAGGACCCCACGCCGGAGCAGGTGGGTTCCCGAAGGAGGCTGTGACCCCGTGGGAACCCCGCGCTGGAGCAGGTTCCTGGCAGGACCTGCGGATCTGTGGAGAGAGGAGCCCACGGAGCAGGCTTTCTGGCAGGACTTGTGACCCCGTGGGGGACCCGCGCTGGAGCAGTGTGCTCCTGAAGGACTGCACACCGTGGAATGGACCCATGCTGGAGCAGTTCGTGAAGAACTGCAGCCCGTGGGAATGGCCCACGTTGGAGGAGTTCGTGGAGGACTGTCTCCCGTGGGTGGGACCCCACGCTGGAGCAGGGGAAGAGTGTGATCAGCCCTCGTCCTGAGGAGGTGAAGCGGCAGAAAATAACGTGTGATGACCATAAACCCCATCCCTGTCCCCCTGTGCCGCTGGGGGGGCTTGGTGGTGAAATCCGGGAGGGTAGTTGTGCCCGGGAAGAACGGAGGGGTGGTGGGAAGGTGTTCTGAGATTTCGTTTTACTTCTCATTACCTTGCTCTGGTTGATTTGTAATAAATTGAGTATGTTTTGCAAATTGAGTCTGTTTTGCCCGTGACGGTAATAGTGAATGATCTCTCCTGTCCTTATCTCGACCCGCGAGCCTTTTGTTATATTTTCTCTCCCCTGTCCAGCTGAGGATGGGGGAGTGATAGAATGGCTTTGGTGGGCACCTGGTGTTCAGCCAGGGTCAACCCATCACAGTCTTTTTGGTGGAGAATGCGGGCAATGTGAGGAATTTGAGATAAGGATAGTAACTGAGAGAGGTAACGGGCAAAACATGGACTGAACGCAGCTAGAGAGTTAAGAGCTGCTTGATGAGTGGGGAATCTTTATTGTTGTAATTGTGGTGAAGGGATGAGGGGTGGATTGTGTGTGTAAATTGTCCACTTTTGTCAGTTTTGTGATGATATTATTTTGATTTTGGTGTGGGGAATTATTTTTGTGATGTGAGTGAAGACTTTGTGTGATGAATGTGGATTTTAATGATAGTTCTTAAAAATGTGATGCACAGAGGCGAGGGGTGGAATGTATTGGTTTTGTTTGGCAAGGTTTTGGTAGCGGGGGGGGGTTACAGGGGTGGCTTCTGTAAGAAACTGCTGGAAGCTTCCCCTGTGTTCAAGAGAGAGCGAGCCCATATTAGCCGGCTCTGAGACGGACCCGCCGCCGGCCAAGGCCGAGCCAATCAGTGATAGTGGTAACGCCTCTGTGATAACATTTTTAAGAAGGAAAAAGTTGGGACGGAGAGAAACTGCCGCCGGAGTGAGGAGTGAGAACATGTAAGAGAAACAAGCCTGCGGACACCAAGGTCAGTGAAGAAGGAGGGGGAGGAGATGCTCCAGGCGCCGGAGCGAAGATTCCCCTGCAGCCCGTGGTGAAGACCCTGGTGAGGCAGGCTGTCCCCCTGCAGTCCAGGGAGGTCCACGGTGGAGCAGATCTCCACCTGTAGCCCGTGGAGGACCCCACGCCGGAGCAGGTGGGTTCCCGAAGGAGGCTGTGACCCCGTGGGAACCCCGCGCTGGAGCAGGTTCCTGGCAGGACCTGCGGATCTGTGGAGAGAGGAGCCCACGGAGCAGGCTTTCTGGCAGGACTTGTGACCCCGTGGGGGACCCGCGCTGGAGCAGTGTGCTCCTGAAGGACTGCACACCGTGGAATGGACCCATGCTGGAGCAGTTCGTGAAGAACTGCAGCCCGTGGGAATGGCCCACGTTGGAGGAGTTCGTGGAGGACTGTCTCCCGTGGGTGGGACCCCACGCTGGAGCAGGGGAAGAGTGTGATCAGCCCTCGTCCTGAGGAGGTGAAGCGGCAGAAAATAACGTGTGATGACCATAAACCCCATCCCTGTCCCCCTGTGCCGCTGGGGGGGCTTGGTGGTGAAATCCGGGAGGGTAGTTGTGCCCGGGAAGAACGGAGGGGTGGTGGGAAGGTGTTCTGAGATTTCGTTTTACTTCTCATTACCTTGCTCTGGTTGATTTGTAATAAATTGAGTATGTTTTGCAAATTGAGTCTGTTTTGCCCGTGACGGTAATAGTGAATGATCTCTCCTGTCCTTATCTCGACCCGCGAGCCTTTTGTTATATTTTCTCTCCCCTGTCCAGCTGAGGATGGGGGAGTGATAGAATGGCTTTGGTGGGCACCTGGTGTTCAGCCAGGGTCAACCCATCACACCCGGCGGGTCAGGTAGGAAGGGTGGGCGTAAAGCGGCGAGACCATAGGATGAGCAGGTGTACCCCAGCGCACCAGTAAGGGTTCCGGTACAATCCAGGAGTACCGGTGGGTATAGCAAAAGTACCGCGGAGTACCTGTGGGTGTACCGGTACTACCCCAGATTGTCGGGTAGGGGGCCAGGCCTACCGCAGAGCATCAGGTAGGGATACCGGGCCTAGCCTGGAGGGTCAGGTAGGAACGTCTGGTCCACACAGCACGCGCGTAAGGTCAGCAGGTGTACCCCAGCGAACCAGTAAGGGTTCAGGTACTGCCCTGGAGTACCGGTGGGTCTACCAATACTACCGCAGAGTACCGGTGGGGGTACCGGTACTATCCCAGCATATCGGGTAGGGGTGCCAGGCCAACAACAGAGCATCAGATAGGGATACCGGGCCTAACACGGAGGGTCAGGTAGGAATGTCTGGTCTACACCGCGCGCCAGTAACGTCAGCAGGTGTACGCCAGTGAACCAGTAAGGGTTCACGTACTACCCCGGAGTACCGGTGGGTGTACCGATACTACCGCAGAGTAACGGTGGGGGTACCGCTAGTACCCCAGAAGATCGGGTATGGGTGCCAAGCCTAATGCGGAGCATCAGGTAGGGATAGCGGGTCTAACCTGTGGGGTCCGGTAGGGAGGCCGGGTCTAGTCCAGCGCGCACGAAGGGACAGCTGGTGTTCTCTGGCGCATCACAAAGGGTTCCGTTCCAACCCCAGAGTACCGGTGGGGGAACCGGTTCTACCTCGAAACATCGGTTAGGTATACCAGGCCTACCCCGGCGGGTCAGGTAGGAAGGGTGGGCGTAAAGCGGCGAGCCCATAGGGTCAGCAGGTGTACCCCGGCGCACCAGTAAGGGTTCCGGTACAATCCAGGAGTACCGGTGGGTATAGCAAAAGTACCGCGGAGTACCTGTGGGTGTACCGGTACTACCCCAGATTGTCGGGTAGGGGGCCAGGCCTAGCGCAGAGCATCAGGTAGGGATACCGGGCCTAGCCTGGAGGGTCAGGTAGGAATGTCTGGTCTACAGAGCACGCCTGTAAGGTCAGCAGGTGTACCCCAGCGAACCTGTAAGTGTTCAGGTACTGCCCTGAGTACCGGTGGGTGTACCAATACTACCGCAGAGTACCGGTGGGGGTACCGGTACTACCCCAGCATATCGGGTAGGGGTGCCAGGCCAACAACGGAGCATCAGGTAGGGATACCGGGACTAACACAGAGGGTCAGGTAGGAATGTCTGGTCCACACCGCGCGGCAGTAATGTCAGCAGGTGTACCCCAGTGAACCAGGAAGTGTTCACGTACTACCCCGGAGTACCGGTGGGTGTACCGATACTACCACAGAGTAACGGTGGGGGTACCGCTACTACCCCAGAACATCGGGTATGGGTGCCAAGCCTAATGCGGAGCATCAGGTAGGGATAGCGGGTCTAACCTGTGGGGTCCGGTAGGGAGGCCGGGTCTAGTCCAGCGCGCACGAAGGGACAGCTGGTGTTCTCTGGCGCATCACAAAGGCTTCCGTTCCAAACCCAGAGTACCGGTGGGGGAACCGGTTCTACCTCGAAACATCGGGTAGGTATACCAGGCCTACCCCGGCGGGTCAGGTAGGAAGGGAGGGTCCAAAGCAGTGTGCCCCTAGGGTCAGCAGGTGTACCCCGGCGCACCAGTAAGGGTTCCGGTACAATCCAGGAGTACCGGTGGGTATAGCAAAAGTACCGCGGAGTACCTGTGGGTGTACCGGTACTACCCCAGATTGTCGGGTAGGGGGCCAGGCCTACCACAGAGCATCAGGTAGGGGTACCGGGCCTAGCCTGGAGGGTCAGGTAGGAATGTCTGGTCTACAGAGCACGCCTGTAAGGTCAGCAGGTGTACCCCAGCGAACCTCTAAGTGTTCAGGTACTGCCCTGGAGTACCGGTGTGTGTACCAATACTACCGCAGAGTACCGGTGGGGGTACCGGTACTACCCCAGCATATCGGGTAGGGGTGCCAGGCCAACAACGGAGCATCAGGTAGGAATACCGGGACTAAGACGGAGGGTCAGGAAGAATGTCTGTTCTATACCGCGTCCCTGTAACGTCATCAGGTGTACCCCGGTGAACCAGTAAGGGTTCACGTACTACCCCGGAGTACCGCTGGGTGTACCGATACTCACGCAGAGTAACGGTGGGGGTACCGCTACTACCCCAGAACATCGGGTATGGGTGACAAGCCTAGTGCGGAGCATCAGGTAGGGATAGCGGGTCTAACCTGTGGGGTCCGGTAGGGAGGCCGGGTCTAGTCCAGCGCGCACGAAGGGACAGCTGGTGTTCTCTGGCGCATCACAAAGGGTTCCGTTCCAACCCCAGAGTACCGGTGGGGGAACCGGTTCTACCTCGAAACATCGGGTAGGTATACCAGGCCTACCCCGGAGGGTCAGGTAGGAAGGGTGGGCGTAAAGCGGCGAGCCCATAGGGTCAGCAGGTGTACCCCGGCGCACCAGTAAGGGTTCCGGTACAATCCAGGAGTACCGGTGGGTATAGCAAAAGTACCGCGGAGTACCTGTGGGTGTACCGGTACTACCCCAGATTGTCGGGTAGGGGGCCAGGCCTACCCGAGCATCAGGTAGGGATACCGGGCCTAGCGTGGAGGGTCAGGTAGGAATGTCTGGTCTACAGAGCACGCCCGTAAGGTCAGCAGGTGTACCCCAGCGAACCAGTAAGGGTTCAGGTACTACCCTGGAGTACCGGTGGGTGTACCAATACTACCGCAGAGTACCGGTGGGGGTACCGGTACTACCCCAGCATATCGGGTAGGGGTGCCAGGCCAACAACGGAGCATCAGGTAGGGATGCCGGGTCTAAAACGGAGGGTCAGGTAGGAATGTCTGGTCCACACGGCGCGGCAGTAACGTCAGCAGGTGTAACCCAGTGAACCAGGAAGTGTTCACGTACTACCCCGGAGTACCGGTGGGTGTACCGATACTACCGCAGAGTAACGGTGGGGGTACCGCTACTACCCCAGAACATCGGGTATGGTTGCCAAGCCTAATGCGGAGCATCAGGTAGGCATAGCGGGTCTAACCTGTGGGGTCCGGTAGGGAGGCCGGGTCTTGTCCAGCGCGCACGAAGGGACAGCTGGTGTTCTCTGGCGCATCACAAAGGGTTCCGTTCCAAACCCAGAGTACCGGTGGGGGAACCGGTTCTACCTCGAAACATCGGGTAGGTATACCAGGCCTACCCCGGCGGGTCAGGTAGGAAGGGTGGGTCCAAAGCAGTGTGCCCGTAGGGTCAGCAGGTGTACCCCGGCGCACCAGTAAGGGTTCCGGTACAATCCAGGAGTACCGGTGGGTATAGCAAAAGTACCGCGGAGTACCTGTGGGTGTACCGGTACTACCCCAGATTGTCGGGTAGGGGGCCAGGCCTACCGCAGAGCATCAGGTAGGGATACCGGGCCTAGCCTGGAGGGTCAGGTAGGAATGTCTGGTCTACAGAGCACGCCCGTAAGGTCAGCAGGTGTACCCCAGCGAACCAGTAAGGGTTCAGGTACCGCCCTGCAGTACCGGTGGGTGTACCAATACTACCGCAGAGTACCGGTGGGGGTACCGGTACTACCCCAGCATATCGGGTAGGGGTGCCAGGCCAACAACGGAGCATCAGGTAGGGATGCCGGGTCTAAAACGGAGGGTCAGGTAGGAATGTCTGGTCCACACGGCGCGGCAGTAACGTCAGCAGGTGTACCCCAGTGAACCAGGAAGTGTTCACGTACTACCCCGGAGTACCGGTGGGTGTACCGATACTACCGCAGAGTAACGGTGGGGGTACCGCTATTACCCCAGAACATCGGGTATGGTTGCCAAGCCTAATGCGGAGCATCAGGTAGGCATAGCGGGTCTAACCTGTGGGGTCCGGTAGGGAGGCCGGGTCTTGTCCAGCGCGCACGAAGGGACAGCTGGTGTTCTCTGGCGCATCACAAAGGGTTCCGTTCCAAACCCAGAGTACCGGTGGGGGAACCGGTTCTACCTCGAAACATCGGGTAGGTATACCAGGCCTACCCCGGCGGGTCAGGTAGGAAGGGTGGGCGTAAAGCGGCGAGCCCATAGGGTCAGCAGGTGTACCCCGGCGCACCAGTAAGGGTTCCGGTACAATCCAGGAGTACCGGTGGGTATAGCAAAAGTACCGCGGAGTACCTGTGGGTGTACCGGTACTACCCCAGATTGTCGGGTAGGGGGCCAGGCCTACCGCAGAGCATCAGGTAGGGATACCGGGCCTAGCCTGGAGGGTCAGGTAGGAATGTCTGGTCTACACAGCACGCCCGTAAGGTCAGCAGGGGTAACCCAGCGAACCAGTAAGGGTTCAGGTACTACCCTGGAGTACCGGTGGGTGTACCAATACTACCGCAGAGTACCGGTGGGGGTACCGGTACTACCCCAGCATATCGGGTAGGGGTGCCAGGCCAACAACAGAGCATCAGGTAGGGATACCGGGACTAACACGGAGGGTCAGGAAGAATGTCTGTTCTATACCGCGTGCCTGTAACGTCATCAGGTGTACCCCAGTGAACCAGTAAGGGTTCACGTACTACCCCGGAGTACCGGTGGGTGTACTGATACTACCGCAGTGTAACGGTGGGGGTACCGCTAGTACCCCAGAACATCGGGTATGGGTGCCAAGCCTAATGCGGAGCATCAGGTAGGGATAGCGGGTCTAACCTGTGGGGTCCGGTAGGGAGGCTGGGTCTAGTCCAGCGCGCACGACGGGACAGCTGGTGTTCTCTGGCGCATCACTAAGGTTTCCGTTCCAAGCCCAGAGTACCGGTGGGGGAACCGGTTCTACCTCGAAACATCGGGTAGGTATACCAGGCCTACCCCGGCGGGTCAGGTAGGAAGGGTGGGCGTAAAGCGGCGCGCCCGTAGTGTCAGCAGGTGTACCCCGGCGCACCAGTAAGGGTTCCGGTACAATCCAGGAGTACCGGTGGGTATAGCAAAAGTACCGCGGAGTACCTGTGGGTGTACCGGTACTACCCCAGATTGTCGGGTAGGGGGCCAGGCCTACCGCAGAGCATCAGGTAGGGATACCGGGCCTAGCCTGGAGGGTCAGGTAGGAATGTCTGGTCTACACAGCACGCCCGTAAGGTCAGCAGGGGTAACCCAGCGAACCAGTAAGGGTTCAGGTACTACCCTGGAGTACCGGTGGGTGTACCAATACTACCGCAGAGTACCGGTGGGGGTACCGGTACTACCCCAGCATATCGGGTAGGGGTGCCAGGCCACCAACGGAGCATCAGGTAGGGATACCGGGCCTAACACGGAGGGTCAGGTAGGAATGTCTGGTCTATACCGCGTGCCCGTAACGTCATCATGTGTACCCCAGCGAACCAGTAAGGGTTCTCGTACTACCCCGGAGTACCGGTGGGTGTACCGATACTACCGCAGAGTAACGGTGGGGGTACCGCTACTACCCCAGAACATCGGGTATGGGTGCCAAGCCTAATGCGGAGCATCAGGTAGGGATAGCGGGTCTAACCTGTGGGGTCCGGTAGGGAGGCCAGGTCTAGTTCTGCGCGCACGAAGGGACAGCTGGTGTTCTCTGGCACATCACAATGGGTTCCGTTCCAACCCCAAGGTACCGGTGGGGGAACCGGTTCTACCTCGAAACATCGGGTGGGTATACCAGGCCTACCCTGGCAGGTCAGGTAGGAAGGGTGGGCGTAAAGCGGCGCGCCGGTAGTGTCAGCAGGTGTACCCCGGCGCACCAGTAAGGGTTCCGGTACAATCCAGGAGTACCGGTGGGTATAGCAAAAGTACCACGGAGTACCTCTGGGTGTACCGGTACTACCCCAGATTGTCGGGTAGTGGGCCAGGCCTACCGCAGAGCATCAGGTAGGGATACTGGGCATAGCCTGGAGGGTCAGGTAGGAATGTCTGGTCTACACAGCACGCCCGTCAGGTCAGCAGGTGTACCCCAGCGAACCAGTAAGTGTTCAGGTACTGCCCTGGAGTACCGGTGGGTGTACCAATACTACCGCAGAGTACCGGTGGGGGTTGCGGTACTACCCCAGCATATCGGGTAGGGGTGCCAGGCCAACAACGGAGCATCAGGTAGGGATACTGGGCCTAAAACGGAGGGTCAGGTAGGAATGTCTGGTCTACACCACGTGCCAGTAACGTGAGCAGGTGTACCCCAGTGAAACAGTAAGGGTTCACGTACTACCCCGGAGTACCGGTGGGTGTACCGATACTACCGCAGAGTAACGGTGGGGGTACCGCTACTACCCCAGAACATCGGGTATGGGTGCCAAGCCTAATGCGGAGCATCAGGTAGGGATAGCGGGTCTAACCTGTGGGGTCCGGTAGGGAGGCCGGGTCTAGTCCAGCGCGCACGAGGGGACAGCTGGTGTTCTCTGGCGCATCACTAAGGGTTCCGTTCCAACCCCAGAGTACCGGTGGGGGAACCGGTTCTACCTCGAAACATCGGGTAGGTATACCAGGCCTACCCCGGCGGGTCAAGTAGGAAGGGTGGGCGTAAAGCGGCGCGCCCGTAGTGTCAGCAGGTGTACCCCGGCGCACCAGTAAGGGTTCCGGTACAATCCAGGAGTACCGGTGGGTATAGCAAAAGTACCGCGGAGTACCTGTGGGTGTACCGGTACTACCCCAGATTGTCGGGTAGGGGGCCAGGCCTACCGCAGAGCATCAGGTAGGGATACCGGGCCTAGCCTGGAGGGTCAGGTAGGAATGTCTGGTCTACACAGCAGGCCCGAAAGGTCAGCAGGTGTTCCCCAGCGAACCAGTAAGGGTTCAGGTACTGCCCTGGAGTACCGGTGGGTCTACCAATACTACCGCAGAGTACCGGTGGGGGTACCGGTACTACCCCAGATTGTCGGGTAGGGGTGCCAGGCCAACAACGGAGCATCAGGTAGGGATACCGGGCCTAAAACGGAGGGTCAGGTAGGAATGTCTGGTCTACACCGCGCGCCAGTAACGTCAGCAGGTGTACGCCAGTGAACCAGTAAGGGTTCACGTACTACCCCGGAGTACCGGTGGGTGTACCGATACTACCGCAGAGTAACGGTGGGGGTACCGCTACTACCCCAGAAGATCGGGTATGGTTGCCAAGCCTAATGCGGAGCATCAGGTAGGGATAGCGGGTCTAACCTGTGGGGTCCGGTAGGGAGGCCGGGTCTAGTCCAGCGCGCACGAAGGGACAGCTGGTGTTCTCTGGCACATCACAAAGGGTTCCGTTCCAAACCCAGAGTACCGGTGGGGGAACCGGTTCTACCTCGAAACATCGGGTAGGTATACCAGGCCTACCCCGGCGGGTCAGGTAGGAAGGGTGGGTCCAAAGCAGTGTGCCCCTAGGGTCAGCAGGTGTACCCCGGCGCACCAGTAAGGGTTCCGGTACAATCCAGGAGTACCGGTGGGTATAGCAAAAGTACCGCGGAGTACCTGTGGGTGTACCGGTACTACCCCAGATTGTCGGGTAGGGGGCCAGGCCTACCGCAGAGCATCAGGTAGGGGTACCGGGCCTAGCCTGGAGGGTCAGGTAGGAATGTCTGGTCTACAGAGCACGCCTGTAAGGTCAGCAGGTGTACCCCAGCGAACCTCTAAGTGTTCAGGTACTGCCCTGGAGTACCGGTGTGTGTACCAATACTACCGCAGAGTACCGGTGGGGGTAGCGGTACTACCCCAGCATATCGGGTAGGGGTGCCAGGCCAACAACGGAGCATCAGGTAGGAATACCGGGACTAAGACGGAGGGTCAGGAAGAATGTCTGTTCTATACCGCGTCCCTGTAACGTCATCAGGTGTACCCCGGTGAACCAGTAAGGGTTCACGTACTACCCCGGAGTACCGCTGGGTGTACCGATACTCACGCAGAGTAACGGTGGGGGTACCGCTACTACCCCAGAACATCGGGTATGGGTGACAAGCCTAGTGCGGAGCATCAGGTAGGGATAGCGGGTCTAACCTGTGGGGTCCGGTAGGGAGGCCGGGTCTAGTCCAGCGCGCACGAAGGGACAGCTGGTGTTCTCTGGCGCATCACAAAGGGTTCCGTTCCAACCCCAGAGTACCGGTGGGGGAACCGGTTCTACCTCGAAACATCGGGTAGGTATACCAGGCCTACCCCGGAGGGTCAGGTAGGAAGGGTGGGCGTAAAGCGGCGAGCCCATAGGGTCAGCAGGTGTACCCCGGCGCACCAGTAAGGGTTCCGGTACAATCCAGGAGTACCGGTGGGTATAGCAAAAGTACCGCGGAGTACCTGTGGGTGTACCGGTACTACCCCAGATTGTCGGGTAGGGGGCCAGGCCTACCGCAGAGCATCAGGTAGGGATACCGGGCCTAGCCTGGAGGGTCAGGTAGGAATGTCTGGTCTACAGAGCACGCCCGTAAGGTCAGCAGGTGTACCCCAGCGAACCAGTAAGGGTTCAGGTACTACCCTGGAGTACCGGTGGGTGTACCAATACTACCGCAGAGTACCGGTGGGGGTACCGGTACTACCCCAGCATATCGGGTAGGGGTGCCAGGCCAACAACGGAGCATCAGGTAGGGATGCCGGGTCTAAAACGGAGGGTCAGGTAGGAATGTCTGGTCCACACGGCGCGGCAGTAACGTCAGCAGGTGTACCCCAGTGAACCAGGAAGTGTTCACGTACTACCCCGGAGTACCGGTGGGTGTACCGATACTACCGCAGAGTAACGGTGGGGGTACCGCTACTACCCCAGAACATCGGGTATGGTTGCCAAGCCTAATGCGGAGCATCAGGTAGGCATAGCGGGTCTAACCTGTGGGGTCCGTTAGGGAGGCCGGGTCTTGTCCAGCGCGCACGAAGGGACAGCTGGTGTTCTCTGGCGCATCACAAAGGGTTCCGTTCCAAACCCAGAGTACCGGTGGGGGAACCGGTTCTACCTCGAAACATCGGTTAGGTATACCAGGCCTACCCCGGCGGGTCAGGTAGGAAGGGTGGGTCCAAAGCAGTGTGCCCGTAGGGTCAGCAGGTGTACCCCGGCGCACCAGTAAGGGTTCCGGTACAATCCAGGAGTACCGGTGGGTATAGCAAAAGTACCGCGGAGTACCTGTGGGTGTACCGGTACTACCCCAGATTGTCGGGTAGGGGGCCAGGCCTACCGCAGAGCATCAGGTAGGGATACCGGGCCTAGCCTGGAGGGTCAGGTAGGAATGTCTGGTCTACAGAGCACGCCCGTAAGGTCAGCAGGTGTACCCCAGCGAACCAGTAAGGGTTCAGGTACTACCCTGGAGTACCGGTGGGTGTACCAATACTACCGCAGAGTACCGGTGGGGGTACCGGTACTACCCCAGCATATCGGGTAGGGGTGCCAGGCCAACAACGGAGCATCAGGTAGGGATGCCGGGTCTAAAACGGAGGGTCAGGTAGGAATGTCTGGTCCACACGGCGCGGCAGTAACGTCAGCAGGTGTACCCCAGTGAACCAGGAAGTGTTCACGTACTACCCCGGAGTACCGGTGGGTGTACCGATACTACCGCAGAGTAACGGTGGGGGTACCGCTACTACCCCAGAACATCGGGTATGGTTGCCAAGCCTAATGCGGAGCATCAGGTAGGCATAGCGGGTCTAACCTGTGGGGTCCGGTAGGGAGGCCGGGTCTTGTCCAGCGCGCACGAAGGGACAGCTGGTGTTCTCTGGCGCATCACAAAGGGTTCCGTTCCAAACCCAGAGTACCGGTGGGGGAACCGGTTCTACCTCGAAACATCGGGTAGGTATACCAGGCCTACCCCGGCGGGTCAGGTAGGAAGGGTGGGTCCAAAGCAGTGTGCCCGTAGGGTCAGCAGGTGTACCCCGGCGCACCAGTAAGGGTTCCGGTACAATCCAGGAGTACCGGTGGGTATAGCAAAATTACCGCGGAGTACCTCTGTGTGTACCGATACTACCCCAGATTGTCGGGTAGGGGGCCAGGCCTACCGCAGAGCATCAGGTAGGGATACCGGGCCTAGCCTGGAGGGTCAGGTAGGAATGTCTGGTCTACAGAGCACGCCCGTACGGTCAGCAGGTGTACCCCAGCGAACCAGTAAGTGTTCAGGTACTAACCTGGAGTACCGCTGGGTGTACCGATACTACCGCAGAATAACGGTGGGGGTACCGGTACTACCCCAGAACATCGGGTATGGGTGCCAAGCCTAATGCGGAGCATCAGGTAGGGATAGCGGGTCTAACCTGTGGGGTCCGGTAGGGAGGCCGGGTCTAGTCCAGCGCGCACGAAGGGACAGCTGGTGTTCTCTGGCGCATCACAAAGGGTTCCGTTCCAACCCCAGAGTACCGGTGGGGGAACCGGTTCTACCTCGAAACATCGGGTAGGTATACCAGGCCTACCCCGGAGGGTCAGGTAGGAAGGGTGGGCGTAAAGCGGCGAGCCCATAGGGTCAGCAGGTGTACCCCGGCGTACCAGTAAGGGTTCCGGTACAATCCAGGAGTACCGGTGGGTATAGCAAAAGTACCGCGGAGTACCTGTGGGTGTACCGGAACTACCCCAGATTGTCGGGTAGGGGGCCAGGCCTACCGCAGAGCATCAGGTAGGGATACCGGGCCTAGCCTGGAGGGTCAGGTAGGAATGTCTGGTCTACAGAGCACGCCCGTAAGGTCAGCAGGTGTACCCCAGCGAACCAGTAAGGGTTCAGGTACTACCCTGGAGTACCGGTGGGTGTACCAATACTACCGCAGAGTACCGGTGGGGGTACCGGTACTACCCCAGCATATCGGGTAGGGGTGCCAGGCCAACAACGGAGCATCAGGTAGGAATACCGGGACTAAGACGGAGGCTCAGGAAGAATGTCTGTTCTATACCGCGTGCCTGTAATGTCATCAGGTGTACCCCGGTGAACCAGTAAGGGTTCACGTACTACCCCGGAGTACCGGTGGGTGTACCGATACTACCGTAGAGTAACGGTGGGGGTACCGCTACTACCCCAGAACATCGGGTATGGGTACCAAGCCTAATGCGGAGCATCAGGTAGGGATAGCGGGTCTAACCTGTGGGGTCCGGTAGGGAGGCCGGGTCTAGTCCAGCGCGCACGAAGGGACAGCTGGTGTTCTCTGGCGCATCACAAAGGGTTCCGTTCCAAACCCAGAGTACCGGTGGGGGAACCGGTTCTACCCCGAAACATCGGGTAGGTATACCAGGCCTACCCCGGAGGGTCAGGTAGGAAGGGTGGTCGTAAAGCGGCGAGCCCATAGGGTCAGCAAGTGTAACCCGGCGCACCAGTAAGGGTTCCGGTACAATCCAGGAGTACCGGTGGGTATAGCAAAATTACCGCGGAGTACCTCTGTGTGTACCGGAACTACCCCAGATTGTCGGATAGGGGGCCAGGCCTACCGCAGAGCATCAGGTAGGGATACCGGGCCTAGCCTGGAGGGTCAGGTAGGAATGTCTGGTCTACACAGCACGCCCATAAGGTCAGCAGGTGTACCCCAGCGAACCAGTAAGGGTTCAGGTACTACCCTGCAGTACCGGTGGGTGTACCAATACTACCGCAGAGTACCGGTGGGGGTACCGGTACAACCCCAGCATATCGGGTAGTGGTGCCAGGCGACCAACGGAGCATCAGGTAGGGATACCGGGCCTAAAACGGAGGGTCAGGTAGGAATGTCTGGTCTACACCGCGTGCCAGTAACGTCAGCAGGTGTACCCCAGTGAACCAGTAAGGGTTCACGTACTACCCCGGAGTACCGGTGGGTGTACCGATACTACCGCAGAGTAACGGTGGGGGTACCGCTACTACCCCAGAACATCGGCATGGGTGCCAAGCCTAATGCGGAGCATCAGGTAGGGATAGCGGGTCTAACCTGTGGGGTCCGGTAGGGAGGTCGGGTCTAGTCCAGCGCGCACGAAGGGACAGCTGGTGTTCTCTGGCGCATCACAAAGGGTTTTGTTCCAACCCCAGAGTACCGGTGGGGGAACCGGTTCTACCTCGAAACATCGGGTAGGTATACCAGGCCTACCCCGGCGGGTCAGGTAGGAAGCGTGGGTCCAAAGCAGTGTGCCCCTAGGGTCAGCAGGTGTACCCCGGCGCACCAGTAAGGGTTCCGGTACAATCCAGGAGTACCGGTGGGTATAGCAAAAGTACCGCGGAGTACCTGTGGGTGTACCGATACTACCCCAGATTGTCGGGTAGGGGGCCAGGCCTACCGCAGAGCATCAGGTAGGGATACCGGGCCTAGCCTGGAGGGTCAGGTAGGAATGTCTGGTCTACAGAGCACGCCCGTACGGTCAGCAGGTGTACCCCAGCGAACCAGTAAGTGTTCAGGTACTGCCCTGGAGTACCGCTGGATGTACCGATACTACCGCAGAATACCGGTGGGGGTACCGCTACTACCCCAGAACATCGGGTATGGGTGCCAAGCCTAATGCAGAGCATCAGGTAGGGATAGCGGTTCTAACCTTTGGGGTCCGGTAGGGAGGCCGGGTCTAGTCAAGCGCGCACGAAGGGACAGCTTGTGTTCTCTGGCGCATCACAAAGGGTTCCGTTCCAAACCCAGAGTACCGGTGGGGGAACCGGTTCTACCTCGAAACATCGGGTAGGTATACCAGGCCTACCCCGGCGGGTCAGGTAGGAAGGGTGGGTCCAAAGCAGTGTGCCCCTAGGGTCAGCAGGTGTACCCCGGCGCACCAGTAAGGGTTCCGGTAGAATCCAGGAGTACCGGTGGGTATAGCAAAAGTACCGCGGAGTACCTGTGGGTGTACCGGTACTACCCCAGATTGTCGGGTAGGGGGCCAGGCCTACCGCAGAGCATCAGGTAGGGGTACCGGGCCTAGCCTGGAGGGTCAGGTAGGAATGTCTGGTCTACAGAGCACGCCCGTAAGGTCAGCAGGGGTACCCCAGCAAAACATTAAGTGTTCAGGTACTACCCTGGAGTACCGGTGGGTGTACCAATACTACCGCAGAGTACCGGTGGGGGTACCGGTACTACCCCAGCATATCGGGTAGGGGTGCCAGGCCAACAACGGAGCATCAGGTAGGAATACCGGGACTAAGACGGAGGGTCAGGAAGAATGTCTGTTCTATACCGCGTGCCTGTAATGTCATCAGGTGTACCCCGGTGAACCAGTAAGGGTTCACGTACTACCCCGGAGTACCGCTGGGTGTACTGATACTCACGCAGAGTAACGGTGGGGGTACCGCTACTACCCCAGAACATCGGGTATGGGTGCCAAGCCTAGTGCGGAGCATCAGGTAGGGATAGCGGGTCTAACCTGTGGGGTCCGGTAGGGAGGCCGGGTCTAGTCCAGCGCGCACGAAGGGACAGCTGGTGTTCTCTGGCGCATCACAAAGGGTTCCGTTCCAACCCCAGAGTACTGGTGGGGGAACGGGTTCTACCTCGAAACATCGGGTACGTATACCGTGCCTACTCTGGCGGGTCAGGTAGGAAGGGTGGGCGTAAAGCGGGGCGCCCGTAGGATCAGCAAGTGTACCCCGGCGCACCAGTAAGTGTTCCGGTAAAATCCAGGAGTACCGGTGGGTATAGCAAAACTACCGCGGAGTACCAGTGGGTGTACCGGTACTACCCCAGATTGTCGGGTAGGGGGCCAGGCCTACCGCAGAGCATCAGGTAGGGATACCCGGCCTAGCCTGGAGGGTCAGGTAGGAATGTCTGGTCTACAGAGCACGCCCGTAAGGTCAGCAGGTGTACCCCAGCGAACCAGTAAGGGTTCAGGTACTGCCCTGGATTACCGGTGGGTGTACCGATACTACCGCAGAGTAACGGTGGGGGTACCACTACTACCCCAGAACATCGGGTATGGGTGCCAAGCCTAATGCGGAGCATCAGGTAGGGATAGCGGGTCTAACCTGTGGGGTCCGGTAGGGATGCCGGGTCTAGTCCAGCGCGCACGAAGTGACAGCTGGTGTTCTCTGGCGCATCACAAAGGGTTCCGTTCCAACCCCAGAGTACCGGTGGGGGAACCGGTTCTACCTCGAAACATCGGGTAGGTGTACCAGACCTACCCCGGCGGGTCAGGTAGGAAGGGTGGGTCCAAAGCAGTGTGCCCGTAGGGTCAGCAGGTGTACCCCGGCGCACCAGTAAGGGTTCCGGTACAATCCAGGAGTACCGGTGGGTATAGCAAAAGTACCGCGGAGTACCTGTGGGTGTACCGATACTACCCCAGATTGTCGGGTAGGGGGCCAGGCCTACCGCAGAGGATCAGGTAGGGATACCGGGCCTAGCCTGGAGGGTCAGATAGGAATGTCTGGTCTACAGAGCACGCCCGTAAGGTCAGCAGGTGTACCCCAGCGAACCACTAAGTGTTCAGGTACTGCCCTGGAGTACCGGTGGGTGTACCAATACTACCGCAGAGTACCGGTGGGGGTACCGGTACTACCCCAGCATATCGGGTAGGGGTGCCAGGCCAACAACGGAGCATCAGGTAGGGATGCCGGGCCTAAAACGGAGGGTCAGGTAGGAATGTCTGGTCTACACCGCGCGCCAGTAACGTCAGCAGGTGTACCCCAGTGAACCAGTAAGGGTTCACGTACTACCCCGGAGTACCGTTGGGTGTACCGATACTACCGCAGAGTAACGGTGGGGGTACCGCTACTACCCCAGAACATCGGCATGGGTGCCAAGCCTAATGCGGAGCATCAGGTAGGGATAGCGGGTCTAACCTGTGATGTCCGGTAGGGAGGCCGGGTCTAGTCCAGCGCGCACGAAGGGACAGCTGGTGTTCTCTGGCGCATCACAAAGGGTTCCTTTCCAACCCCAGAGTACTGGTGGGGGAACCGGTTCTACCTCGAAACATCGGGTAGGTATACCAGGCCTACCCCGGCGGGTCAGGTAGGAAGGGTGGGTCCAAAGCAGTGTGCCCCTAGGGTCAGCAGGTGTACCCCGGCGCACCAGTAAGGGTTCCGGTACAATCCAGGAGTACCGGTGGGTATAGCAAAAGTACCGCGGAGTACCTGTGGGTGTACCGATACTACCCCAGATTGTCGGGTAGGGGGCCAGGCCTACCGCAGAGCATCAGGTAGGGATACCGGGCCTAGCCTGGAGGGTCAGGTAGGAATGTCTGGTCTACAGAGCACGCCCGTACGGTCAGCAGGTGTACCCCAGCGAACCAGTAAGTGTTCAGGTACTGCCCTGGAGTACCGGTGGGTGTACCAATACTACCGCAGAGTACCGGTGGGGGTACCGGTACTACCCCAGCATATCGGGTAGGGGTGCCAGGCGACCAACGGAGCATCAGGTAGGGATACCGGGCCTAAAACGGAGGGTCAGGTAGGAATGTCTGGTCTACACCGCGTGCCAGTAACGTCATAAGGTGTACCCCAGTGAACCAGTAAGGGTTCACGTACTACCCCGGAGTACCGGTGGGTGTACCGATACTACCGCAGAGTAACGGTGGGGGTACCGCTACTACCCCAGAACATCGGGTATGGGTGCCAAGCCTAATGCGGAGCATCAGGTAGGGATAGCGGGTCTAACCTGTGGGGTCCGGTATGGAGGCCGGGTCTAGTCCAGCGCGCACGAGGGGACAGCTGGTGTTCTCTGGCGCATCACAAAGGGTTCCGTTCCAAACCCAGAGTACCGGTGGGGGAACCGGTTCTACCTCGAAACATCGGGTAGGTATACCAGGCCTACCCCGGCGAGTCAGGTAGGAAGGGTGGGCGTAAAGCGGCGCGCCCGTAGGGTCAGCAGGTGTACCCCGGCGCACCAGTAAGGGTTCCGGTACAATCCAGGAGTACCGGTGGGCATAGCAAAAGTACCGCGGAGTACCTGTGGGTGTACCGGTACTACCCCAGATTGTCGGGTAGGGGGCCAGGCCTACCGCAGAGGATCAGGTAGGGATACCGGGCCTAGCCTGGAGGGTCAGGTAGGAATGTCTGGTCTACACAGCACGCCCATAAGGTCAGCAGGTGTACCCCAGCGAACCAGTAAGGGTTCAGGTACCGCCCTGCAGTACCGGTGGGTGTACCAATACTACCGCAGAGTACCGGTGGGGGTACCGGTACTACCCCAGCATATCGGGTAGGGGTGCCAGGCCAACAACGGAGCATCAGGTAGGAATACCGGGACTAAGATGGAGGGTCAGGAAGAATGTCTGTTCTATACCGCGCGCCAGTAACGTCAGCAGGTGTACCCCAGTGAACCAGTAAGGGTTCACGTACTACCCCGGAGTACCGGTGGGTGTACCGATACTACCGCAGAGTAACGGTGGGGGTACCGCTACTACCCCAGAACATCGGCATGGGTGCCAAGCCTAATGCGGAGCATCAGGTAGGGATAGCGGGTCTAACCTGTGGGGTCCGGTAGGGAGGCCGGGTCTAGTCCAGCGCGCACGAAGGGACAGCTGGTGTTCTCTGGCGCATCACAAAGGGTTCCGTTCCAACCCCAGAGTACCGGTGGGGGAATCGGTTCTACCTCGAAACATCGGGTAGGTATACCAGGGCTACCCCGGCGGGTCAGGTAGGAAGGGTGGGTCCAAAGCAGTGTGCCCCTAGGGTCAGCAGGTGTACCCCGGCGCACCAGTAAGGGTTCCGGTACTATCCAGGAGTACCGGTGGGTATAGCAAAAGTACCGCGGAGTACCTGTGGGTGTACCGATACTACCCCAGATTGTCGGGTAGGGGGCCAGGCCTACCGCAGAGCATCAGGTAGGGATACCGGGCCTAGCCTGGAGGGTCAGGTAGGAATGTCTGGTCTACAGAGCACGCCCGTAAGGTCAGCAGGTGTACCCCAGCGAACCAGTAAGGGTTCAGGTACTGCCCTGGAGTACCGCTGGATGTACCGATACTACCGCAGAATACCGGTGGGGGTACCGCTACTACCCCAGAACATCGGGTATGGGTGCCAAGCCTAATGCAGAGCATCAGGTAGGGATAGCGGGTCTAACCTGTGGGGTCCGGTAGGGAGGCCGGGTCTAGTCAAGCGCGCACGAAGGGACAGCTTGTGTTCTCTGGCGCATCACAAAGGGTTCCGTTCCAAACCCAGAGTACCGGTGGGGGAACCGGTTCTACCTCGAAACATCGGGTAGGTATACCAGGCCTACCCCGGCGGGTCAGGTAGGAAGGGTGGGTCCAAAGCAGTGTGCCCCTAGGGTCAGCAGGTGTACCCCGGCGCACCAGTAAGGGTTCCGGTAGAATCCAGGAGTACCGGTGGGTATAGCAAAAGTACCGCGGAGTACCTGTGGGTGTACCGGTACTACCCCAGATTGTCGGGTAGGGGGCCAGGCCTACCGCAGAGCATCAGGTAGGGGTACCGGGCCTAGCCTGGAGGGTCAGGTAGGAATGTCTGGTCTACAGAGCACGCCTGTAAGGTCAGCAGGTGTACCCCAGCGAACCTCTAAGTGTTCAGGTACTGCCCTGGAGTACCGGTGGGTGTACCAATACTACCGCAGAGTACCGGTGGGGGTACCGGTACTACCCCAGCATATCGGGTAGGGGTGCCAGGCCAACAACGGAGCATCAGGTAGGAATACCGGGACTAAGACGGAGGGTCAGGAAGAATGTCTGTTCTATACCGCGTCCCTGTAACGTCATCAGGTGTACCCCGGTGAACCAGTAAGGGTTCACGTACTACCCCGGAGTACCGCTGGGTGTACTGATACTCACGCAGAGTAACGGTGGGGGTACCGCTACTACCCCAGAACATCGGGTATGGGTGCCAAGCCTAGTGCGGAGCATCAGGTAGGGATAGCGGGTCTAACCTGTGGGGTCCGGTAGGGAGGCCGGGTCTAGTCCAGCGCGCATGAAGGGACAGCTGGTGTTCTCTGGCGCATCACAAAGGGTTCCGTTCCAACCCCAGAGTACCGGTGGGGGAACCGGTTCTACCTCGAAACATTTGGTAGGTATACCAGGCCTACCCCGGAGGGTCAGGTAGGAAGGGTGGGCGTAAAGCGGCGAGACCATAGGGTCAGCAGGTGTACCCCGGCGCACCAGTAAGGGTTCCGGTACAATCCAGGAGTACCGGTGGGTATAGCAAAAGTACCGCGGAGTACCTGTGGGTGTACCGATACTACCCCAGATTGTCGGGTAGGGGGCCAGGCCTACCGCAGAGCATCAGGTAGGGATACCGGGCCTAGCTTGGAGGGTCAGGTAGGAATGTCTGGTCTACAGAGCATGCCCGTAAGGTCAGCAGGTGTACCCCAGCGAACCAGTAAGTGTTCAGGTACTGCCCTGGAGTACCGGTGGGTGTACCAATACTACCACAGAGTACCGGTGGGGGTACCGGTACTACCCCAGCATATCGGGTAGGGGTGCCAGGCCAACAACGGAGCATCAGGTAGGAATACCGGGACTAAGACGGAGGGTCAGGAAGAATGTCTGTTCTATACCGCGTGCCTGTAATGTCATCAGGTGTACCCCGGTGAACCAGTAAGGGTTCACGTACTACCCCGGAGTACCGCTGGGTGTACTGATACTCACGCAGAGTAACGGTGGGGGTACCGCTACTACCCCAGAACATCGGGTATGGGTGCCAAGCCTAGTGCGGAGCATCAGGTAGGGATAGCGGGTCTAACCTGTGGGGTCCGGTAGGGAGGCCGGGTCTAGTCCAGCGCGCACGAAGGGACAGCTGGTGTTCTCTGGCGCATCACAAAGGGTTCCGTTCCAACCCCAGAGTACTGGTGGGGGAACGGGTTCTACCTCGAAACATCGGGTACGTATACCGTGCCTACTCTGGCGGGTCAGGTAGGAAGGGTGGGCGTAAAGCGGGGCGCCCGTAGGATCAGCAAGTGTACCCCGGCGCACCAGTAAGTGTTCCGGTAAAATCCAGGAGTACCGGTGGGTATAGCAAAACTACCGCGGAGTACCAGTGGGTGTACCGGTACTACCCCAGATTGTCGGGTAGGGGGCCAGGCCTACCGCAGAGCATCAGGTAGGGATACCCGGCCTAGCCTGGAGGGTCAGGTAGGAATGTCTGGTCTACAGAGCACGCCCGTAAGGTCAGCAGGTGTACCCCAGCGAACCAGTAAGGGTTCAGGTACTGCCCTGGATTACCGGTGGGTGTACCGATACTACCGCAGAGTAACGGTGGGGGTACCACTACTACCCCAGAACATCGGGTATGGGTGCCAAGCCTAATGCGGAGCATCAGGTAGGGATAGCGGGTCTAACCTGTGGGGTCCGGTAGGGATGCCGGGTCTAGTCCAGCGCGCACGAAGTGACAGCTGGTGTTCTCTGGCGCATCACAAAGGGTTCCGTTCCAACCCCAGAGTACCGGTGGGGGAACCGGTTCTACCTCGAAACATCGGGTAGGTGTACCAGACCTACCCCGGCGGGTCAGGTAGGAAGGATGGGTCCAAAGCAGTGTGCCCGTAGGGTCAGCAGGTGTACCCCGGCGCACCAGTAAGGGTTCCGGTACAATCCAGGAGTACCGGTGGGTATAGCAAAAGTACCGCGGAGTACCTGTGGGTGTACCGATACTACCCCAGATTGTCGGGTAGGGGGCCAGGCCTACCGCAGAGGATCAGGTAGGGATACCGGGCCTAGCCTGGAGGGTCAGATAGGAATGTCTGGTCTACAGAGCACGCCCGTAAGGTCAGCAGGTGTACCCCAGCGAACCACTAAGTGTTCAGGTACTGCCCTGGAGTACCGGTGGGTGTACCAATACTACCGCAGAGTACCGGTGGGGGTACCGGTACTACCCCAGCATATCGGGTAGGGGTGCCAGGCCAACAACGGAGCATCAGGTAGGGATGCCGGGCCTAAAACGGAGGGTCAGGTAGGAATGTCTGGTCTACACCGCGCGCCAGTAACGTCAGCAGGTGTACCCCAGTGAACCAGTAAGGGTTCACGTACTACCCCGGAGTACCGTTGGGTGTACCGATACTACCGCAGAGTAACGGTGGGGGTACCGCTACTACCCCAGAACATCGGCATGGGTGCCAAGCCTAATGCGGAGCATCAGGTAGGGATAGCGGGTCTAACCTGTGATGTCCGGTAGGGAGGCCGGGTCTAGTCCAGCGCGCACGAAGGGACAGCTGGTGTTCTCTGGCGCATCACAAAGGGTTCCTTTCCAACCCCAGAGTACTGGTGGGGGAACCGGTTCTACCTCGAAACATCGGGTAGGTATACCAGGCCTACCCCGGCGGGTCAGGTAGGAAGGGTGGGTCCAAAGCAGTGTGCCCCTAGGGTCAGCAGGTGTACCCCGGCGCACCAGTAAGGGTTCCGGTACAATCCAGGAGTACCGGTGGGTATAGCAAAAGTACCGCGGAGTACCTGTGGGTGTACCGATACTACCCCAGATTGTCGGGTAGGGGGCCAGGCCTACCGCAGAGCATCAGGTAGGGATACCAGGCCTAGCCTGGAGGGTCAGGTAGGAATGTCTGGTCTACAGAGCACGCCCGTAAGGTCAGCAGGTGTACCCCAGCGAACCAGTAAGTGTTCAGGTACTGCCCTGGAGTACCGGTGGGTGTACCAATACTACCGCAGAGTACCGGTGGGGGTACCGGTACTACCCCAGCATATCGGGTAGGGGTGCCAGGCGACCAACGGAGCATCAGGTAGGGATACCGGGCCTAAAACGGAGGGTCAGGTAGGAATGTCTGGTCTACACCGCGTGCCAGTAACGTCATAAGGTGTACCCCAGTGAACCAGTAAGGGTTCACGTACTACCCCGGAGTACCGGTGGGTGTACCGATACTACCGCAGAGTAACGGTGGGGGTACCGCTACTACCCCAGAACATCGGGTATGGGTGCCAAGCCTAATGCGGAGCATCAGGTAGGGATAGCGGGTCTAACCTGTGGGGTCCGGTATGGAGGCCGGGTCTAGTCCAGCGCGCACGAGGGGACAGCTGGTGTTCTCTGGCGCATCACAAAGGGTTCCGTTCCAAACCCAGAGTACCGGTGGGGGAACCGGTTCTACCTCGAAACATCGGGTAGGTATACCAGGCCTACCCCGGCGAGTCAGGTAGGAAGGGTGGGCGTAAAGCGGCGCGCCCGTAGGGTCAGCAGGTGTACCCCGGCGCACCAGTAAGGGTTCCGGTACAATCCAGGAGTACCGGTGGGTATAGCAAAAGTACCGCGGAGTACCTGTGGGTGTACCGGTACTACCCCAGATTGTCGGGTAGGGGGCCAGGCCTACCGCAGAGGATCAGGTAGGGATACCGGGCCTAGCCTGGAGGGTCAGGTAGGAATGTCTGGTCTACACAGCACGCCCATAAGGTCAGCAGGTGTACCCCAGCGAACCAGTAAGGGTTCAGGTACCGCCCTGCAGTACCGGTGGGTGTACCAATACTACCGCAGAGTACCGGTGGGGGTACCGGTACTACCCCAGCATATCGGGTAGGGGTGCCAGGCCAACAACGGAGCATCAGGTAGGAATACCGGGACTAAGATGGAGGGTCAGGAAGAATGTCTGTTCTATACCGCGCGCCAGTAACGTCAGCAGGTGTACCCCAGTGAACCAGTAAGGGTTCACGTACTACCCCGGAGTACCGGTGGGTGTACCGATACTACCGCAGAGTAACGGTGGGGGTACCGCTACTACCCCAGAACATCGGCATGGGTGCCAAGCCTAATGCGGAGCATCAGGTAGGGATAGCGGGTCTAACCTGTGGGGTCCGGTAGGGAGGCCGGGTCTAGTCCAGCGCGCACGAAGGGACAGCTGGTGTTCTCTGGCGCATCACAAAGGGTTCCGTTCCAACCCCAGAGTACCGGTGGGGGAATCGGTTCTACCTCGAAACATCGGGTAGGTATACCAGGGCTACCCCGGCGGGTCAGGTAGGAAGGGTGGGTCCAAAGCAGTGTGCCCCTAGGGTCAGCAGGTGTACCCCGGCGCACCAGTAAGGGTTCCGGTACAATCCAGGAGTACCGGTGGGTATAGCAAAAGTACCGCGGAGTACCTGTGGGTGTACCGATACTACCCCAGATTGTCGGGTAGGGGGCCAGGCCTACCGCAGAGCATCAGGTAGGGATACCGGGCCTAGCCTGGAGGGTCAGGTAGGAATGTCTGGTCTACAGAGCACGCCCGTACGGTCAGCAGGTGTACCCCAGCGAACCAGTAAGGGTTCAGGTACTGCCCTGGAGTACCGCTGGATGTACCGATACTACCGCAGAATACCGGTGGGGGTACCGCTACTACCCCAGAACATCGGGTATGGGTGCCAAGCCTAATGCAGAGCATCAGGTAGGGATAGCGGGTCTAACCTGTGGGGTCCGGTAGGGAGGCCGGGTCTAGTCAAGCGCGCACGAAGGGACAGCTTGTGTTCTCTGGCGCATCACAAAGGGTTCCGTTCCAAACCCAGAGTACCGGTGGGGGAACCGGTTCTACCTCGAAACATCGGGTAGGTATACCAGGCGTACCCCGGCGGGTCAGGTAGGAAGGGTGGGTCCAAAGCAGTGTGCCCCTAGGGTCAGCAGGTGTACCCCGGCGCACCAGTAAGGGTTCCGGTAGAATCCAGGAGTACCGGTGGGTATAGCAAAAGTACCGCGGAGTACCTGTGGGTGTACCGGTACTACCCCAGATTGTCGGGTAGGGGGCCAGGCCTACCGCAGAGCATCAGGTAGGGGTACCGGGCCTAGCCTGGAGGGTCAGGTAGGAATGTCTGGTCTACAGAGCACGCCTGTAAGGTCAGCAGGTGTACCCCAGCGAACCTCTAAGTGTTCAGGTACTGCCCTGGAGTACCGGTGGGTGTACCAATACTACCGCAGAGTACCGGTGGGGGTACCGGTACTACCCCAGCATATCGGGTAGGGGTGCCAGGCCAACAACGGAGCATCAGGTAGGAATACCGGGACTAAGACGGAGGGTCAGGAAGAATGTCTGTTCTATACCGCGTCCCTGTAACGTCATCAGGTGTACCCCGGTGAACCAGTAAGGGTTCACGTACTACCCCGGAGTACCGCTGGGTGTACTGATACTCACGCAGAGTAACGGTGGGGGTACCGCTACTACCCCAGAACATCGGGTATGGGTGCCAAGCCTAGTGCGGAGCATCAGGTAGGGATAGCGGGTCTAACCTGTGGGGTCCGGTAGGGAGGCCGGGTCTAGTCCAGCGCGCATGAAGGGACAGCTGGTGTTCTCTGGCGCATCACAAAGGGTTCCGTTCCAACCCCAGAGTACCGGTGGGGGAACCGGTTCTACCTCGAAACATTTGGTAGGTATACCAGGCCTACCCCGGAGGGTCAGGTAGGAAGGGTGGGCGTAAAGCGGCGAGACCATAGGGTCAGCAGGTGTACCCCGGCGCACCAGTAAGGGTTCCGGTACAATCCAGGAGTACCGGTGGGTATAGCAAAAGTACCGCGGAGTACCTGTGGGTGTACCGATACTACCCCAGATTGTCGGGTAGGGGGCCAGGCCTACCGCAGAGCATCAGGTAGGGATACCGGGCCTAGCTTGGAGGGTCAGGTAGGAATGTCTGGTCTACAGAGCATGCCCGTAAGGTCAGCAGGTGTACCCCAGCGAACCAGTAAGTGTTCAGGTACTGCCCTGGAGTACCGGTGGGTGTACCAATACTACCACAGAGTACCGGTGGGGCTACCGGTACTACCCCAGCATATCGGGTAGGGGTGCCAGGCCAACAACGGAGCATCAGGTAGGGATGCCGGGTCTAAAACGGAGGGTCAGGTAGGAATGTCTGGTCCACACGGCGCGGCAGTAACGTCAGCAGGTGTACCCCAGTGAACCAGGAAGTGTTCACGTACTACCCCGGAGTACCGGTGGGTGTACCGATACAACCGCAGAGTAACGGTGGGGGTACCGCTACTACCCCAGAACATCGGGTATGGTTGCCAAGCCTAATGCGGAGCATCAGGTAGGGATACCGGGTCTAACCTGTGGGGTCCGGTAGGGAGGCCGGGTCTTGTCCAGCGCGCACGAAGGGACAGCTGGTGTTCTCTGGCGCATCACAAAGGGTTCCGTTCCAAACCCAGAGTACCGGTGGGGGAACCGGTTCTACCTCGAAACATCGGGTAGGTATACCAGGCCTACCCTGGCGGGTCAGGTAGGAAGGGTGGGTCCAAAGCACTGTGCCCGTAGGGTCAGCAGGTGTACCCCGGCGCATCAGTAAGGGTTCCGGTACAATCCAGGAGTACAGGTGGGTATAGCAATATTACCGCGGAGTACCTCTGTGTGTACCGATACTACCCCAGATTGTCGGGTAGGGGGCCAGGCCTACCGCAGAGCATCAGGTAGGGATACCGGGCCTAGCCTGGAGGGTCAGGTAGGAATGTCTGGTCTACACAGCACGCCCGTACGGTCAGCAGGTGTACCCCAGCGAACCAGTAAGTGTTCAGGTACTAACCTGGAGTACCGCTGGGTGTACCGATACTACCGCAGAATAACGGTGGGGGTACCGCTACTACCCCAGAACATCGGGTATGGGTGCCAAGCCTAATGCGGAGCATCAGGTAGGGAGAGCGGGTCTAACCTGTGGGGTCCGGTAGGGAGGCCGGGTCTAGTCCAGCGCGCACGAAGGGACAGCTGGTGTTCTCTGGCGCATCACAAAGGGTTCCGTTCCAAACCCAGAGTACCGGTGGGGGAACCTGTTCTACCTCGAAACATCGGGTAGGTATACCAGGCCTACCCCGGAGGGTCAGGTAGGAAGGGTGGGCGTAAAGCGGCGAGCCCGTAGGGTCAGCAGGTGTACCCCGGCGCACCAGTAAGGGTTCCGGTACAATCCAGGAGTACCGGTGGGTATAGCAAAAGTACCGCGGAGTACCTGTGGGTGTACCGGTACTACCCCAGATTGTCGGGTAGGGGGCCAGGCCTACCGCAGAGCATCAGGTAGGGATACCGGGCCTAGCCTGGAGGGTCAGGTAGGAATGTCTGGTGTACAGAGCACGCCCGTAAGGTCAGCAGGTGTACCCCAGCGAACCAGTAAGGGTTCAGGTACTACCCTGGAGTACCGGTGGGTGTACCAATACTACCGCAGAGTACCGAAGGGGGTACCGGTACTACCCCAGCATATCGGGTAGGGGTGCCAGGCCAACAACGGAGCATCAGGTAGGAATACCGGGACTAAGACGGAGGGTCAGGAAGAATGTCTGTTCTATACCGCGTGCGTGTAATGTCATCAGGTGTACCCCGGTGAACCAGTAAGGGTTCACGTACTACCCCGGAGTACCGCTGGGTGTACTGATACTCACGCAGAGTAACGGTGGGGGTACCGCTACTACCCCAGAACATCGGGTATGGGTGCCAAGCCTAGTGCGGAGCATCAGGTAGGGATAGCGGGTCTAACCTGTGGGGTCCGGTAGGGAGGCCGGGTCTAGTCCAGCGCGCACGAAGGGACAGGTGGTGTTCTGTGGCGCATCACAAAGGGTTCCGTTCCAAACCCAGAGTACCGGTGGGGGAACCGGTTCTACCTCGAAACATTTGGTAGGTATACCAGGCCTACCCCGGAGGGTCAGGTAGGAAGGGTGGGCGTAAAGCGGCGAGCCCATAGGGTCAGCAGGTGTACCCCGGCGCACCAGTAAGGGTTCCGGTACAATCCAGGAGTACCGGTGGGTATAGCAATATTACCGCGGAGTACCTCTGTGTGTACCGATACTACCCCAGATTGTCGGGTAGGGGGCCAGGCCTACCGCAGAGCATCAGTTAGGGATACCCGGCCTAGCCTGGAGGGTCAGGTAGGAATGTCTGGTCTACACAGCACGCCCATAAGGTCAGCAGGTGTACCCCAGCGAACCAGTAAGGGTTCAGGTACTACCCTGCAGTACCGGTGGGTGTACCAATACTACCGCAGAGTACCGGTGGGGGTACCGGTACAACCCCAGCATATCGGGTAGTGGTGCCAGGCGACCAACGGAGCATCAGGTAGGGATACCGGGCCTAAAACGGAGGGTCAGGTAGGAATGTCTGGTCTACACCGCGTGCCAGTAACGTCATAAGGTGTACCCCAGTGAACCAGTAAGGGTTCACGTACTACCCCGGAGTACCGGTGGGTGTACCGATACTACCGCAGAGTAACGGTGGGGGTACCGCTACTACCCCAGAACATCGGGTATGGGTGCCAAGCCTAATGCGGAGCATCAGGTAGGGATAGCGGGTCTAACCTGTGGGGTCCGGTATGGAGGCCGGGTCTAGTCCAGCGCGCACGAAGGGACAGCTGGTGTTCTCTGGCGCATCACAAAGGGTTCCGTTCCAAACCCAGAGTACCGGTGGGGGAACCGGTTCTACCTCGAAACATCGGGTAGGTATACCAGGCCTACCCCGGCGAGTCAGGTAGGAAGGGTGGGCGTAAAGCGGCGCGCCCGTAGGGTCAGCAGGTGTACCCCGGCGCACCAGTAAGGGTTCCGGTACAATCCAGGAGTACCGGTGGGTATAGCAAAAGTACCGCGGAGTACCTGTGGGTGTACCGGTACTACCCCAGATTGTCGGGTAGGGGGCCAGGCCTACCGCAGAGGATCAGGTAGGGATACCGGGCCTAGCCTGGAGGGTCAGGTAGGAATGTCTGGTCTACACAGCACGCCCATAAGGTCAGCAGGTGTACCCCAGCGAACCAGTAAGGGTTCAGGTACCGCCCTGCAGTACCGGTGGGTGTACCAATACTACCGCAGAGTACCGGTGGGGGTACCGGTACTACCCCAGCATATCGGGTAGGGGTGCCAGGCCAACAACGGAGCATCAGGTAGGAATACCGGGACTAAGACGGAGGGTCAGGAAGAATGTCTGTTCTATACCGCGCGCCAGTAACGTCAGCAGGTGTACCCCAGTGAACCAGTAAGGGTTCACGTACTACCCCGGAGTACCGGTGGGTGTACCGATACTACCGCAGAGTAACGGTGGGGGTACCGCTACTACCCCAGAACATCGGCATGGGTGCCAAGCCTAATGCGGAGCATCAGGTAGGGATAGCGGGTCTAACCTGTGGGGTCCGGTAGGGAGGCCGGGTCTAGTCCTGCGCGCACGAAGGGACAGCTGGTGTTCTCTGGCGCATCACAAAGGGTTCCGTTCCAACCCCAGAGTACCGGTGGGGGAATCGGTTCTACCTCGAAACATCGGGTAGGTATACCAGGCCTACCCCTGCGGGTCAGGTAGGAAGGGTGGGTCCAAAGCAGTGTGCCCCTAGGGTCAGCAGGTGTACCCCGGCGCACCAGTAAGGGTTCCGGTACAATCCAGGAGTACCGGTGGGTATAGCAAAAGTACCGCGGAGTACCTGTGGGTGTACCGATACTACCCCAGATTGTCGGGTAGGGGGCCAGGCCTACCGCAGAGCATCAGGTAGGGATACCGGGCCTAGCCTGGAGGGTCAGGTAGGAATGTCTGGTCTACAGAGCACGCCCGTACGGTCAGCAGGTGTACCCCAGCGAACCAGTAAGGGTTCAGGTACTGCCCTGGAGTACCGCTGGATGTACCGATACTACCGCAGAATACCGGTGGGGGTACCGCTACTACCCCAGAACATCGGGTATGGGTGCCAAGCCTAATGCAGAGCATCAGGTAGGGATAGCGGGTCTAACCTGTGGGGTCCGGTAGGGAGGCCGGGTCTAGTCAAGCGCGCACGAAGGGACAGCTGGTGTTCTCTGGCGCATCACAAAGGGTTCCGTTCCAAACCCAGAGTACCGGTGGGGGAACCGGTTCTACCTCGAAACATCGGGTAGGTATACCAGGCCTACCCCGGCGGGTCAGGTAGGAAGGGTGGGTCCAAAGCAGTGTGCCCCTAGGGTCAGCAGGTGTACCCCGGCGCACCAGTAAGGGTTCCGGTAGAATCCAGGAGTACCGGTGGGTATAGCAAAAGTACCGCGGAGTACCTGTGGGTGTACCGGTACTACCCCAGATTGTCGGGTAGGGGGCCAGGCCTACCGCAGAGCATCAGGTAGGGGTAACGGGCCTAGCCTGGAGGGTCAGGTAGGAATGTCTGGTCTACAGAGCACGCCTGTAAGGTCAGCAGGTGTACCCCAGCGAACCTCTAAGTGTTCAGGTACTGCCCTGGAGTACCGGTGGGTGTACCAATACTACCGCAGAGTACCGGTGGGGGTACCGGTACTACCCCAGCATATCGGGTAGGGGTGCCAGGCCAACAACGGAGCATCAGGTAGGAATACCGGGACTAAGACGGAGGGTCAGGAAGAATGTCTGTTCTATACCGCGTCCCTGTAACGTCATCAGGTGTACCCCGGTGAACCAGTAAGGGTTCACGTACTACCCCGGAGTACCGCTGGGTGTACTGATACTCACGCAGAGTAACGGTGGGGGTACCGCTACTACCCCAGAACATCGGGTATGGGTGCCAAGCCTAGTGCGGAGCATCAGGTAGGGATAGCGGGTCTAACCTGTGGGGTCCGGTAGGGAGGCCGGGTCTAGTCCAGCGCGCACGAAGGGACAGCTGGTGTTCTCTGGCGCATCACAAAGGGTTCCGTTCCAACCCCAGAGTACCGGTGGGGGAACCGGTTCTACCTCGAAACATTTGGTAGGTATACCAGGCCTACCCCGGAGGGTCAGGTAGGAAGGGTGGGCGTAAAGCGGCGAGACCATAGGGTCAGCAGGTGTACCCCGGCGCACCAGTAAGGGTTCCGGTACAATCCAGGAGTACCGGTGGGTATAGCAAAAGTACCGCGGAGTACCTGTGGGTGTACCGGTACTACCCCAGATTGTCGGGTAGGGGGCCAGGCCTACCGCAGAGCATCAGGTAGGGATACCGGGCCTAGCTTGGAGGGTCAGGTAGGAATGTCTGGTCTACAGAGCATGCCCGTAAGGTCAGCAGGTGTACCCCAGCGAACCAGTAAGTGTTCAGGTACTGCCCTGGAGTACCGGTGGGTGTACCAATACTACCACAGAGTACCGGTGGGGGTACCGGTACTACCCCAGCATATCGGGTAGGGGTGCCAGGCCAACAACGGAGCATCAGGTAGGGATGCCGGGTCTAAAACGGAGGGTCAGGTAGGAATGTCTGGTCCACACGGCGCGGCAGTAACGTCAGCAGGTGTACCCCAGTGAACCAGGAAGTGTTCACGTACTACCCCGGAGTACCGGTGGGTGTACCGATACAACCGCAGAGTAACGGTGGGGGTACCGCTACTACCCCAGAACATCGGGTATGGTTGCCAAGCCTAATGCGGAGCATCAGGTAGGCATAGCGGGTCTAACCTGTGGGGTCCGGTAGGGAGGCCGGGTCTTGTCCAGCGCGCACGAAGGGACAGCTGGTGTTCTCTGGCGCATCACAAAGGGTTCCGTTCCAAACCCAGAGTACCGGTGGGGGAACCGGTTCTACCTCGAAACATTTGGTAGGTATACCAGGCCTACCCCGGAGGGTCAGGTAGGAAGGGTGGGTCCAAAGCAGTGTGCCCCTAGGGTCAGCAGGTGTACCCCGGCGCACCAGTAAGGGTTCCGGTACAATCCAGGAGTACCGGTGGGTATAGCAATATTACCGCGGAGTACATCTGTGTGTACCGATACTACCCCAGATTGTCGGGTAGGGGGCCAGGCCTACCGCAGAGCATCAGGTAGGGATACCGGGCCTAGCCTGGAGGGTCAGGTAGGAATGTCTGGTCTACACAGCACGCCCGTACGGTCAGCAGGTGTACCCCAGCGAACCAGTAAGTGTTCAGGTACTAACCTGGAGTACCGCTGGGTGTACCGATACTACCGCAGAATAACGGTGGGGGTACCGCTACTACCCCAGAACATCGGGTATGGGTGCCAAGCCTAATGCGGAGCATCAGGTAGGGAGAGCGGGTCTAACCTGTGGGGTCCGGTAGGGAGGCCGGGTCTAGTCCAGCGCGCACGAAGGGACAGCTGGTGTTCTCTGGCGCATCACAAATGGTTCCGTTCCAAACCCAGAGTACCGGTGGGGGAACCTGTTCTACCTCGAAACATCGGGTAGGTATACCAGGCCTACCCCGGAGGGTCAGGTAGGAAGGGTGGGCGTAAAGCGGCGAGCCCATAGGGTCAGCAGGTGTACCCCGGCGCACCAGTAAGGGTTCCGGTACAATCCAGGAGTACCGGTGGGTATAGCAAAAGTACCGCGGAGTACCTGTGGGTGTACCGGTACTACCCCAGATTGTCGGGTAGGGGGCCAGGCCTACCGCAGAGCATCAGGTAGGGATACCGGGCCTAGCCTGGAGGGTCAGGTAGGAATGTCTGGTGTACAGAGCACGCTCGTAAGGTCAGCAGGTGTACCCCAGCGAACCAGTAAGGGTTCAGGTACTACCCTGGAGTACCGGTGGGTGTACCAATACTACCGCAGAGTACCAAAGGGGGTACCGGTACTACCCCAGCATATCGGGTAGGGGTGCCAGGCCAACAACGGAGCATCAGGTAGGAATACCGGGACTAAGACGGAGGGTCAGGAAGAATGTCTGTTCTATACCGCGTGCCTGTAATGTCATCAGGTGTACCCCGGTGAACCAGTAAGGGTTCACGTACTACCCCGGAGTACCGCTGGGTGTACTGATACTCACGCAGAGTAACGGTGGGGGTACCGCTACTACCCCAGAACATCGGGTATGGGTGCCAAGCCTAATGCGGAGCATCAGGTAGGGATAGCCGGTCTAACCTGTGGGGTCCGGTAGGGAGGCCGGGTCTAGTCCAGCGCGCACGAAGGGAGAGCTGGTGTTCTCTGGCGCATCACAAAGGGTTCCGTTCCAAACCCAGAGTACCGGTGGGGGAACCGGTTCTACCTCGAAACATTTGGTAGGTATACCAGGCCTACCCCGGAGGGTCAGGTAGGAAGGGTGGGCGTAAAGCGGCGAGACCATAGGGTCAGCAGGTGTACCCCGGCGCACCAGTAAGGGTTCCGGTACAATCCAGGAGTACCGGTGGGTATAGCAATATTACCGCGGAGTACCTCTGTGTGTACCGATACTACCCCAGATTGTCGGGTAGGGGGCCAGGCCTACCGCAGAGCATCAGGTAGGGATACCCGGCCTAGCCTGGAGGGTCAGGTAGGAATGTCTGGTCTACACAGCACGCCCATAAGGTCAGCAGGTGTACCCCAGCGAACCAGTAAGGGTTCAGGTACTACCCTGCAGTACCGGTGGGTGTACCAATACTACCGCAGAGTACCGGTGGGGGTACCGGTACAACCCCAGCATATCGGGTAGTGGTGCCAGGCGACCAACGGAGCATCAGGTAGGGATACCGGGCCTAAAACGGAGGGTCAGGTAGGAATGTCTGGTCTACACCGCGTGCCAGTAACGTCATAAGGTGTACCCCAGTGAACCAGTAAGGGTTCACGTACTACCCCGGAGTACCGGTGGGTGTACCGATACTACCGCAGAGTAACGGTGGGGGTACCGCTAGTACCCCAGAACATCGGGTATGGGTGCCAAGCCTAATGCGGAGCATCAGGTAGGGATAGCGGGTCTAACCTGTGGGGTCCGGTATGGAGGCCGGGTCTAGTCCAGCGCGCACGAAGGGACAGCTGGTGTTCTCTGGCGCATCACAAAGGGTTCCGTTCCAAACCCAGAGTACCGGTGGGGGAACCGGTTCTACCTCGAAACATCGGGTAGGTATACCAGGCCTACCCCGGAGAGTCAGGTAGGAAGGGTGGGCGTAAAGCGGCGCGCCCGTAGGGTCAGCAGGTGTACCCCGGCGCACCAGTAAGGGTTCCGGTACAATCCAGGAGTACCGGTGGGTATAGCAAAAGTACCGCGGAGTACCTGTGGGTGTACCGGTACTACCCCAGATTGTCGGGTAGGGGGCCAGGCCTACCGCAGAGGATCAGGTAGGGATACCGGGCCTAGCCTGGAGGGTCAGGTAGGAATGTCTGTTCTACACAGCACGCCCATAAGGTCAGCAGGTGTACCCCAGCGAACCAGTAAGGGTTCAGGTACCGCCCTGCAGTACCGGTGGGTGTACCAATACTACCGCAGAGTACCGGTGGGAGTACCGGTACTACCCCAGCATATCGGGTAGGGGTGCCAGGCCAACAACGGAGCATCAGGTAGGAATACCGGGACTAAGACGGAGGGTCAGGAAGAATGTCTGTTCTATACCGCGCGCCAGTAACGTCAGCAGGTGTACCCCAGTGAACCAGTAAGGGTTCACGTACTACCCCGGAGTACCGGTGGGTGTACCGATACTACCGCAGAGTAACGGTGGGGGTACCGCTACTACCCCAGAACATCGGCATGGGTGCCAAGCCTAATGCGGAGCATCAGGTAGGGATAGCGGGTCTAACCTGTGGGGTCCGGTAGGGAGGCCGGGTCTAGTCCAGCGCGCACGAAGGGACAGCTGGTGTTCTCTGGCGCATCACAAAGGGTTCCGTTCCAACCCCAGAGTACCGGTGGGGGAACCGGTTCTACCTCGAAACATCGGGTAGGTATACCAGGCCTACCCCGGCGGGTCAGGTAGGAAGGGTGGGTCCAAAGCAGTGTGCCCCTAGGGTCAGCAGGTGTACCCCGGCGCACCAGTAAGGGTTCCGGTACTATCCAGGAGTACCGGTGGGTATAGCAAAAGTACCGCGGAGTACCTGTGGGTGTACCGATACTACCCCAGATTGTCGGGTAGGGGGCCAGGCCTACCGCAGAGCATCAGGTAGGGATACCGGGCCTAGCCTGGAGGGTCAGGTAGGAATGTCTGGTCTACAGAGCACGCCCGTACGGTCAGCAGGTGTACCCCAGCGAACCAGTAAGGGTTCAGGTACTGCCCTGGAGTACCGCTGGATGTACCGATACTACCGCAGAATACCGGTGGGGGTACCGCTACTACCCCAGAACATCGGGTATGGGTGCCAAGCCTAATGCAGAGCATCAGGTAGGGATAGCGGGTCTAACCTGTGGGGTCCGGTAGGGAGGCCGGGTCTAGTCAAGCGCGCACGAAGGGACAGCTGGTGTTCTCTGGCGCATCACAAAGGGTTCCGTTCCAAACCCAGAGTACCGGTGGGGGAACCAGTTCTACCTCGAAACATCGGGTAGGTATACCAGGCCTACCCCGGAGGGTCAGGTAGGAAGGGTGGGTCCAAAGCAGTGTGCCCCTAGGGTCAGCAGGTGTACCCCGGCGCACCAGTAAGGGTTCCGGTAAAATCCAGGAGTACCGGTGGGTATAGCAAAAGTACCGCGGAGTACCTGTGGGTGTACCGGTACTACCCCAGATTGTCGGGTAGGGGGCCAGGCCTACCGCAGAGCATCAGGTAGGGGTACCGGGCCTAGCCTGGAGGGTCAGGTAGGAATGTCTGGTCTACAGAGCACGCCTGTAAGGTCAGCAGGTGTACCCCAGCGAACCTCTAAGTGTTCAGGTACTGCCCTGGAGTACCGGTGGGTGTACCAATACTACCGCAGAGTACCGGTGGGGGTACCGGTACTACCCCAGCATATCGGGTAGGGGTGCCAGGCCAACAACGGAGCATCAGGTAGGAATACCGGGACTAAGACGGAGGGTCAGGAAGAATGTCTGTTCTATACCGCGTCCCTGTAACGTCATCAGGTGTACCCCGGTGAACCAGTAAGGGTTCACGTACTACCCCGGAGTACCGCTGGGTGTACTGATACTCACGCAGAGTAACGGTGGGGGTACCGCTACTACCCCAGAACATCGGGTATGGGTGCCAAGCCTAGTGCGGAGCATAAGGTAGGGATAGCGGGTCTAACCTGTGGGGTCCGGTAGGGAGGCCGGGTCTAGTCCAGCGCGCACGAAGGGACAGCTGGTGTTCTCTGGCGCATCACAAAGGGTTCCGTTCCAACCCCAGAGTACCGGTGGGGGAACCGGTTCTACCTCGAAACATCGGGTAGGTATACCAGGACTACCCCGGAGGGTCAGGTAGGAAGGGTGGGCGTAAAGCGGCGAGACCATAGGGTCAGCAGGTGTACCCCGGCGCACCAGTAAGGGTTCCGGTACAATCCAGGAGTACCGGTGGGTATAGCAAAAGTACCGCGGAGTACCTGTGGGTGTACCGATACTACCCCAGATTGTCGGGTAGGGGGCCAGGCCTACCGCAGAGCATCAGGTAGGGATACCGGGCCTAGCTTGGAGGGTCAGGTAGGAATGTCTGGTCTACAGAGCACGCCCGTAAGGTCAGCAGGTGTACCCCAGCGAACCAGTAAGTGTTCAGGTACTGCCCTGGAGTACCGGTGGGTGTACCAATACTACCACAGAGTACCGGTGGGGCTACCGGTACTACCCCAGCATATCGGGTAGGGGTGCCAGGCCAACAACGGAGCATCAGGTAGGGATGCCGGGTCTAGAACGGAGGGTCAGGTAGGAATGTCTGGTCCACACGGCGCGGCAGTAACATCAGCAGGTGTACCCCAGTGAACCAGGAAGTGTTCACGTACTACCCCGGAGTACCGGTGGGTGTACCGATACAACCGCAGAGTAACGGTGGGGGTACCGCTACTACCCCAGAACATCGGGTATGGTTGCCAAGCCTAATGCGGAGCATCAGGTAGGCATAGCGGGTCTAACCTGTGGGGTCCGGTAGGGAGGCCGGGTCTTGTCCAGCGCGCACGAAGGGACAGCTGGTGTTCTGTGGCGCATCACAAAGGGTTCCGTTCCAAACCCAGAGTACCGGTGGGGGAACCGGTTCTACCTCGAAACATTTGGTAGGTATACCAGGCCTACCCCGGAGGGTCAGGTAGGAAGGGTGGGCGTAAAGCGGCGAGACCATAGGGTCAGCAGGTGTACCCCGGCGCACCAGTAAGGGTTCCGGTACAATCCAGGAGTACCGGTGGGTATAGCAATATTACCGCGGAGTACCTCTGTGTGTACCGATACTACCCCAGATTGTCGGGTAGGGGGCCAGGCCTACCGCAGAGCATCAGGTAGGGATACCCGGCCTAGCCTGGAGGGTCAGGTAGGAATGTCTGGTCTACACAGCACGCCCGTACGGTCAGCAGGTGTACCCCAGCGAACCAGTAAGTGTTCAGGTACTAACCTGGAGTACCGCTGGGTGTACCGATACTACCGCAGAATAACGGTGGGGGTACCGCTACTACCCCAGAACATCGGGTATGGGTGCCAAGCCTAATGCGGAGCATCAGGTAGGGATAGCGGGTCTAACCTGTGGGGTCCGGTAGGGAGGCCGGGTCTAGTCCAGCGCGCACGAAGGGACAGCTGGTGTTCTCTGGCGCATCACAAAGGGTTCCGTTCCAAACCCAGAGTACCGGTGGGGGAACCTGTTCTACCTCGAAACATCGGGTAGGTATACCAGGCCTACCCCGGAGGGTCAGGTAGGAAGGGTGGGCGTAAAGCGGCGAGACCATAGGGTCAGCAGGTGTACCCCGGCGCACCAGTAAGGGTTCCGGTACAATCCAGGAGTACCGGTGGGTATAGCAAAAGTACCGCGGAGTACCTGTGGGTGTACCGGTACTACCCCAGATTGTCGGGTAGGGGGCCAGGCCTACCGCAGAGCATCAGGTAGGGATACCGGGCCTAGCCTGGAGGGTCAGGTAGGAATGTCTGGTCTACAGAGCACGCCCGTAAGGTCAGCAGGTGTACCCCAGCGAACCAGTAAGTGTTCAGGTACTGCCCTGGAGTACCGGTGGGTGTACCAATACTACCACAGAGTACCGGTGGGGCTACCGGTACTACCCCAGCATATCGGGTAGGGGTGCCAGGCCAACAACGGAGCATCAGGTAGGAATACCGGGACTAAGACGGAGGGTCAGGAAGAATGTCTGTTCTATACCGCGTGCCTGTAATGTCATCAGGTGTACCCCGGTGAACCAGTAAGGGTTCACGTACTACCCCGGAGTACCGCTGGGTGTACTGATACTCACGCAGAGTAACGGTGGGGGTACCGCTACTACCCCAGAACATCGGGTATGGGTGACAAGCCTAGTGCGGAGCATCAGGTAGGGATAGCGGGTCTAACCTGTGGGGTCCGGTAGGGAGGCCGGGTCTAGTCCAGCGCGCACGAAGGGAGAGCTGGTGTTCTCTGGCGCATCACAAAGGGTTCCGTTCCAAACCCAGAGTACCGGTGGGGGAACCGGTTCTACCTCGAAACATTTGGTAGGTATACCAGGCCTACCCCGGAGGGTCAGGTAGGAAGGGTGGGCGTAAAGCGGCGAGACCATAGGGTCAGCAGGTGTACCCCGGCGCACCAGTAAGGGTTCCGGTACAATCCAGGAGTACCGGTGGGTATAGCAATATTACCGCGGAGTACCTCTGTGTGTACCGATACTACCCCAGATTGTCGGGTAGGGGGCCAGGCCTACCGCAGAGCATCAGGTAGGGATACCCGGCCTAGCCTGGAGGGTCAGGTAGGAATGTCTGGTCTACACAGCACGCCCATAAGGTCAGCAGGTGTACCCCAGCGAACCAGTAAGGGTTCAGGTACTACCCTGCAGTACCGGTGGGTGTACCAATACTACCGCAGAGTACAGGTGGGGGTACTGATACAACCCCAGCATATCGGGTAGTGGTGCCAGGCGACCAACGGAGCATCAGGTAGGGATACCGGGCCTAAAACGGAGGGTCAGGTAGGAATGTCTGGTCTACACCGCGTGCCAGTAACGTCATAAGGTGTACCCCAGTGAACCAGTAAGGGTTCACGTACTACCCCGGAGTACCGGTGGGTGTACCGATACTACCGCAGAGTAACGGTGGGGGTACCGCTACTACCCCAGAACATCGGGTATGGGTGCCAAGCCTAATGCGGAGCATCAGGTAGGGATAGCGGGTCTAACCTGTGGGGTCCGGTAGGGAGGCCGGGTCTAGTCCAGCGCGCATTATGGGACAGCTGGTGTTCTCTGGCGCATCACAAAGGGTTCCGTTCCAAACCCAGAGTACCGGTGGGGGAACCGGTTCTACCTCGAAACTTCGGGTAGGTATACCAGGCCTACCCCGGCGAGTCAGGTAGGAAGGGTGGGCGTAAAGCGGCGCGCCCGTAGGGTCAGCAGGTGTACCCCGGCGCACCAGTAAGGGTTCCGGTACAATCCAGGAGTACCGGTGGGTATAGCAAAAGTACCGCGGAGTACCTGTGGGTGTACCGGTACTACCCCAGATTGTCGGGTAGGGGGCCAGGCCTACCGCAGAGGATCAGGTAGGGATACCGGGCCTAGCCTGGAGGGTCAGGTAGGAATGTCTGGTCTACACAGCACGCCCATAAGGTCAGCAGGTGTACCCCAGCGAACCAGTAAGGGTTCAGGTACCGCCCTGCAGTACCGGTGGGTGTACCAATACTACCGCAGAGTACCGGTGGGGGTACCGGTACTACCCCAGCATATCGGGTAGGGGTGCCAGGCCAACAACGGAGCATCAGGTAGGAATACCGGGACTAAGACGGAGGGTCAGGAAGAATGTCTGTTCTATACCGCGCGCCAGTAACGTCAGCAGGTGTACCCCAGTGAACCAGTAAGGGTTCACGTACTACCCCGGAGTACCGGTGGGTGTACCGATACTACCGCAGAGTAACGGTGGGGGTACCGCTACTACCCCAGAACATCGGCTTGGGTGCCAAGCCTAATGCGGAGCATCAGGTAGGGATAGCGGGTCTAACCTGTGGGGTCCGGTAGGGAGGCCGGGTCTAGTCCAGCGCGCACGAAGGGACAGCTGGTGTTCTCTGGCGCATCACAAAGGGTTCCGTTCCAACCCCAGAGTACCGGTGGGGGAACCGGTTCTACCTCGAAACATCGGGTAGGTATACCAGGCCTACCCCGGCGGGTCAGGTAGGAAGGGTGGGTCCAAAGCAGTGTGCCCCTAGGGTCAGCAGGTGTACCCCGGCGCACCAGTAAGGGTTCCGGTACTATCCAGGAGTACCGGTGGGTATAGCAAAAGTACCGCGGAGTACCTGTGGGTGTACCGATACTACCCCAGATTGTCGGGTAGGGGGCCAGGCCTACCGCAGAGCATCAGGTAGGGATACCGGGCCTAGCCTGGAGGGTCAGGTAGGAATGTCTGGTCTACAGAGCACGCCCGTACGGTCAGCAGGTGTACCCCAGCGAACCAGTAAGGGTTCAGGTACTGCCCTGGAGTACCGCTGGATGTACCGATACTACCGCAGAATACCGGTGGGGGTACCGCTACTACCCCAGAACATCGGGTATGGGTGCCAAGCCTAATGCAGAGCATCAGGTAGGGATAGCGGGTCTAACCTGTGGGGTCCGGTAGGGAGGCCGGGTCTAGTCAAGCGCGCACGAAGGGACAGCTTGTGTTCTCTGGCGCATCACAAAGGGTTCCGTTCCAAACCCAGAGTACCGGTGGGGGAACCGGTTCTACCTCGAAACATCGGGTAGGTATACCAGGCCTACCCCGGCGGGTCAGGTAGGAAGGGTGGGTCCAAAGCAGTGTGCCCCTAGGGTCAGCAGGTGTACCCCGGCGCACCAGTAAGGGTTCCGGTAAAATCCAGGAGTACCGGTGGGTATAGCAAAAGTACCGCGGAGTACCTGTGGGTGTACCGGTACTACCCCAGATTGTCGGGTAGGGGGCCAGGCCTACCGCAGAGCATCAGGTAGGGGTACCGGGCCTAGCCTGGAGGGTCAGGTAGGAATGTCTGGTCTACAGAGCACGCCTGTAAGGTCAGCAGGTGTACCCCAGCGAACCTCTAAGTGTTCAGGTACTGCCCTGGAGTACCGGTGGGTGTACCAATACTACCGCAGAGTACCGGTGGGGGTACCGGTACTACCCCAGCATATCGGGTAGGGGTGCCAGGCCAACAACGGAGCATCAGGTAGGAATACCGGGACTAAGACGGAGGGTCAGGAAGAATGTCTGTTCTATACCGCGTCCCTGTAACGTCATCAGGTGTACCCCGGTGAACCAGTAAGGGTTCACGTACTACCCCGGAGTACCGCTGGGTGTACTGATACTCACGCAGTGTAACGGTGGGGGTACCGCTACTACCCCAGAACATCGGGTATGGGTGCCAAGCCTAGTGCGGAGCATAAGGTAGGGATAGCGGGTCTAACCTGTGGGGTCCGGTAGGGAGGCCGGGTCTAGTCCAGCGCGCACGAAGGGACAGCTGGTGTTCTCTGGCGCATCACAAAGGGTTCCGTTCCAAACCCAGAGTACCGGTGGGGGAACCGGTTCTACCTCGAAACATCGGGTAGGTATACCAGGCCTACCCCGGAGGGTCAGGTAGGAAGGGTGGGCGTAAAGCGGCGAGACCATAGGGTCAGCAGGTGTACCCCGGCGCACCAGTAAGGGTTCCGGTACAATCCAGGAGTACCGGTGGGTATAGCAAAAGTACCGCGGAGTACCTGTGGGTGTACCGATACTACCCCAGATTGTCGGGTAGGGGGCCAGGCCTACCGCAGAGCATCAGGTAGGGATACCGGGCCTAGCTTGGAGGGTCAGGTAGGAATGTCTGGTCTACAGAGCACGCCCGTAAGGTCAGCAGGTGTACCCCAGCGAACCAGTAAGTGTTCAGGTACTGCCCTGGAGTACCGGTGGGTGTACCAATACTACCACAGAGTACCGGTGGGGCTACCGGTACTACCCCAGCATATCGGGTAGGGGTGCCAGGCCAACAACGGAGCATCAGGTAGGGATGCCGGGTCTAAAACGGAGGGTCAGGTAGGAATGTCTGGTCCACACGGCGCGGCAGTAACGTCAGCAGGTGTACCCCAGTGAACCAGTAAGTGTTCAGGTATTGCCCCGGAGTACCGCTGGATGTACCGATACTACCGCAGAATACCGGTGGGGGTACCGCTACTACCCCAGAACATCGGGTATGGTTGCCAAGCCTAATGCGGAGCATCAGGTAGGCATAGCGGGTCTAACCTGTGGGGTCCGGTAGGGAGGCCGGGTCTTGTCCAGCGCGCACGAAGGGACAGCTGGTGTTCTCTGGCGCATCACAAAGGGTTCCGTTCCAAACCCAGAGTACCGGTGGGGGAACCGGTTCTACCTCGAAACATTTGGTAGGTATACCAGGCCTACCCCGGAGGGTCAGGTAGGAAGGGTGGGCGTAAAGCGGCGAGACCATAGGGTCAGCAGGTGTACCCCGGCGCACCAGTAAGGGTTCCGGTACAATCCAGGAGTACCGGTGGGTATAGCAATATTACCGCGGAGTACCTCTGTGTGTACCGATACTACCCCAGATTGTCGGGTAGGGGGCCAGGCCTACCGCAGAGCATCAGGTAGGGATACCCGGCCTAGCCTGGAGGGTCAGGTAGGAATGTCTGGTCTACACAGCACGCCCGTACGGTCAGCAGGTGTACCCCAGCGAACCAGTAAGTGTTCAGGTACTAACGTGGAGTACCGCTGGGTGTACCGATACTACCGCAGAATAACGGTGGGGGTACCGCTACTACCCCAGAACATCGGGTATGGGTGCCAAGCCTAATGCGGAGCATCAGGTAGGGATAGCGGGTCTAACCTGTGGGGTCCGGTAGGGAGGCCGGGTCTAGTCCAGCGCGCACGAAGGGACAGCTGGTGTTCTCTGGCGCATCACAAAGGGTTCCGTTCCAAACCCAGAGTACCGGTGGGGGAACCTGTTCTACCTCGAAACATCGGGTAGGTATACCAGGCCTACCCCGGAGGGTCAGGTAGGAAGGGTGGGCGTAAAGCGGCGAGCCCATAGGGTCAGCAGGTGTACCCCGGCGCACCAGTAAGGGTTCCGGTACAATCCAGGAGTACCGGTGGGTATAGCAAAAGTACCGCGGAGTACCTGTGGGTGTACCGGTACTACCCCAGATTGTCGGGTAGGGGGCCAGGCCTACCGCAGAGCATCAGGTAGGGATACCGGGCCTAGCCTGGAGGGTCAGGTAGGAATGTCTGGTGTACAGAGCACGCCCGTAAGGTCAGCAGGTGTACCCCAGCGAACCAGTAAGGGTTCAGGTACTACCCTGGAGTACCGGTGGGTGTACCAATACTACCGCAGAGTACCAAAGGGGGTACCGGTACTACCCCAGCATATCGGGTAGGGGTGCCAGGCCAACAACGGAGCATCAGGTAGGAATACCGGGACTAAGACGGAGGGTCAGGAAGAATGTCTGTTCTATACCGCGTGCCTGTAATGTCATCAGGTGTACCCCGGTGAACCAGTAAGGGTTCACGTACTACCCCGGAGTACCGCTGGGTGTACTGATACTCACGCAGAGTAACGGTGGGGGTACCGCTACTACCCCAGAACATCGGGTATGGGTGACAAGCCTAGTGCGGAGCATCAGGTAGGGATAGCGGGTCTAACCTGTGGGGTCCGGTAGGGAGGCCGGGTCTAGTCCAGCGCGCACGAAGGGAGAGCTGGTGTTCTCTGGCGCATCACAAAGGGTTCCGTTCCAAACCCAGAGTACCGGTGGGGGAACCGGTTCTACCTCGAAACATTTGGTAGGTATACCAGGCCTACCCCGGAGGGTCAGGTAGGAAGGGTGGGCGTAAAGCGGCGAGACCATAGGGTCAGCAGGTGTACCCCGGCGCACCAGTAAGGGTTCCGGTACAATCCAGGAGTACCGGTGGGTATAGCAATATTACCGCGGAGTACCTCTGTGTGTACCGATACTACCCCAGATTGTCGGGTAGGGGGCCAGGCCTACCGCAGAGCATCAGGTAGGGATACCCGGCCTAGCCTGGAGGGTCAGGTAGGAATGTCTGGTCTACACAGCACGCCCATAAGGTCAGCAGGTGTACCCCAGCGAACCAGTAAGGGTTCAGGTACTACCCTGCAGTACCGGTGGGTGTACCAATACTACCGCAGAGTACCGGTGGGAGTACTGGTACAACCCCAGCATATCGGGTAGTGGTGCCAGGCGACCAACGGAGCATCAGGTAGGGATACCGGGCCTAAAACGGAGGGTCAGGTAGGAATGTCTGGTCTACACCGCGTGCCAGTAACGTCATAAGGTGTACCCCAGTGAACCAGTAAGGGTTCACGTACTACCCCGGAGTACCGGTGGGTGTACCGATACTACCGCAGAGTAACGGTGGGGGTACCGCTACTACCCCAGAACATCGGGTATGGGTGCCAAGCCTAATGCGGAGCATCAGGTAGGGATAGCGGGTCTAACCTGTGGGGTCCGGTAGGGAGGCCGGGTCTAGTCCAGCGCGCACGAAGGGACAGCTGGTGTTCTCTGGCGCATCACAAAGGGTTCCGTTCCAAACCCAGAGTACCGGTGGGGGAACCGGTTCTACCTCGAAACTTCGGGTAGGTATACCAGGCCTACCCCGGCGAGTCAGGTAGGAAGGGTGGGCGTAAAGCGGCGCGCCCGTAGGGTCAGCAGGTGTACCCCGGCGCACCAGTAAGGGTTCCGGTACAATCCAGGAGTACCGGTGGGTATAGCAAAAGTACCGCGGAGTACCTGTGGGTGTACCGGTACTACCCCAGATTGTCGGGTAGGGGGCCAGGCCTACCGCAGAGGATCAGGTAGGGATACCGGGCCTAGCCTGGAGGGTCAGGTAGGAATGTCTGGTCTACACAGCACGCCCATAAGGTCAGCAGGTGTACCCCAGCGAACCAGTAAGGGTTCAGGTACCGCCCTGCAGTACCGGTGGGTGTACCAATACTACCGCAGAGTACCGGTGGGGGTACCGGTACTACCCCAGCATATCGGGTAGGGGTGCCAGGCCAACAACGGAGCATCAGGTAGGAATACCGGGACTAAGACGGAGGGTCAGGAAGAATGTCTGTTCTATACCGCGTCCCTGTAACGTCATCAGGTGTACCCCGGTGAACCAGTAAGGGTTCACGTACTACCCCGGAGTACCGCTGGGTGTACTGATACTCACGCAGTGTAACGGTGGGGGTACCGCTACTACCCCAGAACATCGGGTATGGGTGCCAAGCCTAGTGCGGAGCATAAGGTAGGGATAGCGGGTCTAACCTGTGGGGTCCGGTAGGGAGGCCGGGTCTAGTCCAGCGCGCACGAAGGGACAGCTGGTGTTCTCTGGCGCATCACAAAGGGTTCCGTTCCAAACCCAGAGTACCGGTGGGGGAACCGGTTCTACCTCGAAACATCGGGTAGGTATACCAGGCCTACCCCGGAGGGTCAGGTAGGAAGGGTGGGCGTAAAGCGGCGAGACCATAGGGTCAGCAGGTGTACCCCGGCGCACCAGTAAGGGTTCCGGTACAATCCAGGAGTACCGGTGGGTATAGCAAAAGTACCGCGGAGTACCTGTGGGTGTACCGATACTACCCCAGATTGTCGGGTAGGGGGCCAGGCCTACCGCAGAGCATCAGGTAGGGATACCGGGCCTAGCTTGGAGGGTCAGGTAGGAATGTCTGGTCTACAGAGCACGCCCGTAAGGTCAGCAGGTGTACCCCAGCGAACCAGTAAGTGTTCAGGTACTGCCCTGGAGTACCGGTGGGTGTACCAATACTACCACAGAGTACCGGTGGGGCTACCGGTACTACCCCAGCATATCGGGTAGGGGTGCCAGGCCAACAACGGAGCATCAGGTAGGGATGCCGGGTCTAAAACGGAGGGTCAGGTAGGAATGTCTGGTCCACACGGCGCGGCAGTAACGTCAGCAGGTGTACCCCAGTGAACCAGTAAGTGTTCAGGTATTGCCCCGGAGTACCGCTGGATGTACCGATACTACCGCAGAATACCGGTGGGGGTACCGCTACTACCCCAGAACATCGGGTATGGTTGCCAAGCCTAATGCGGAGCATCAGGTAGGCATAGCGGGTCTAACCTGTGGGGTCCGGTAGGGAGGCCGGGTCTTGTCCAGCGCGCACGAAGGGACAGCTGGTGTTCTCTGGCGCATCACAAAGGGTTCCGTTCCAAACCCAGAGTACCGGTGGGGGAACCGGTTCTACCTCGAAACATTTGGTAGGTATACCAGGCCTACCCCGGAGGGTCAGGTAGGAAGGGTGGGCGTAAAGCGGCGAGACCATAGGGTCAGCAGGTGTACCCCGGCGCACCAGTAAGGGTTCCGGTACAATCCAGGAGTACCGGTGGGTATAGCAATATTACCGCGGAGTACCTCTGTGTGTACCGATACTACCCCAGATTGTCGGGTAGGGGGCCAGGCCTACCGCAGAGCATCAGGTAGGGATACCCGGCCTAGCCTGGAGGGTCAGGTAGGAATGTCTGGTCTACACAGCACGCCCGTACGGTCAGCAGGTGTACCCCAGCGAACCAGTAAGTGTTCAGGTACTAACGTGGAGTACCGCTGGGTGTACCGATACTACCGCAGAATAACGGTGGGGGTACCGCTACTACCCCAGAACATCGGGTATGGGTGCCAAGCCTAATGCGGAGCATCAGGTAGGGATAGCGGGTCTAACCTGTGGGGTCCGGTAGGGAGGCCGGGTCTAGTCCAGCGCGCACGAAGGGACAGCTGGTGTTCTCTGGCGCATCACAAAGGGTTCCGTTCCAAACCCAGAGTACCGGTGGGGGAACCTGTTCTACCTCGAAACATCGGGTAGGTATACCAGGCCTACCCCGGAGGGTCAGGTAGGAAGGGTGGGCGTAAAGCGGCGAGCCCATAGGGTCAGCAGGTGTACCCCGGCGCACCAGTAAGGGTTCCGGTACAATCCAGGAGTACCGGTGGGTATAGCAAAAGTACCGCGGAGTACCTGTGGGTGTACCGGTACTACCCCAGATTGTCGGGTAGGGGGCCAGGCCTACCGCAGAGCATCAGGTAGGGATACCGGGCCTAGCCTGGAGGGTCAGGTAGGAATGTCTGGTCTACACAGCACGCCCGTACGGTCAGCAGGTGTACCCCAGCGAACCAGTAAGGGTTCAGGTACTACCCTGGAGTACCGGTGGGTGTACCAATACTACCGCAGAGTACCAAAGGGGGTACCGGTACTACCCCAGCATATCGGGTAGGGGTGCCAGGCCAACAACGGAGCATCAGGTAGGAATACCGGGACTAAGACGGAGGGTCAGGAAGAATGTCTGTTCTATACCGCGTGCCTGTAATGTCATCAGGTGTACCCCGGTGAACCAGTAAGGGTTCACGTACTACCCCGGAGTACCGCTGGGTGTACTGATACTCACGCAGAGTAACGGTGGGGGTACCGCTACTACCCCAGAACATCGGGTATGGGTGACAAGCCTAGTGCGGAGCATCAGGTAGGGATAGCGGGTCTAACCTGTGGGGTCCGGTAGGGAGGCCGGGTCTAGTCCAGCGCGCACGAAGGGAGAGCTGGTGTTCTCTGGCGCATCACACAGGGTTCCGTTCCAAACCCAGAGTACCGGTGGGGGAACCGGTTCTACCTCGAAACATTTGGTAGGTATACCAGGCCTACCCCGGAGGGTCAGGTAGGAAGGGTGGGCGTAAAGCGGCGAGACCATAGGGTCAGCAGGTGTACCCCGGCGCACCAGTAAGGGTTCCGGTACAATCCAGGAGTACCGGTGGGTATAGCAATATTACCGCGGAGTACCTCTGTGTGTACCGATACTACCCCAGATTGTCGGGTAGGGGGCCAGGCCTACCGCAGAGCATCAGGTAGGGATACCCGGCCTAGCCTGGAGGGTCAGGTAGGAATGTCTGGTCTACACAGCACGCCCATAAGGTCAGCAGGTGTACCCCAGCGAACCAGTAAGGGTTCAGGTACTACCCTGCAGTACCGGTGGGTGTACCAATACTACCGCAGAGTACCGGTGGGAGTACTGGTACAACCCCAGCATATCGGGTAGTGGTGCCAGGCGACCAACGGAGCATCAGGTAGGGATACCGGGCCTAAAACGGAGGGTCAGGTAGGAATGTCTGGTCTACACCGCGTGCCAGTAACGTCATAAGGTGTACCCCAGTGAACCAGTAAGGGTTCACGTACTACCCCGGAGTACCGGTGGGTGTACCGATACTACCGCAGAGTAACGGTGGGGGTACCGCTACTACCCCAGAACATCGGGTATGGGTGCCAAGCCTAATGCGGAGCATCAGGTAGGGATAGCGGGTCTAACCTGTGGGGTCCGGTAGGGAGGCCGGGTCTAGTCCAGCGCGCACGAAGGGACAGCTGGTGTTCTCTGGCGCATCACAAAGGGTTCCGTTCCAAACCCAGAGTACCGGTGGGGGAACCGGTTCTACCTCGAAACTTCGGGTAGGTATACCAGGCCTACCCCAGCGGGTCAGGTAGGAAGGGTGGGCGTAAAGCGGCGCGCCCGTAGGGTCAGCAGGTGTACCCCGGCGCACCAGTAAGGGTTCCGGTACAATCCAGGAGTACCGGTGGGTATAGCAAAAGTACCGCGGAGTACCTGTGGGTGTACCGGTACTACCCCAGATTGTCGGGTAGGGGGCCAGGCCTACCGCAGAGGATCAGGTAGGGATACCGGGCCTAGCCTGGAGGGTCAGGTAGGAATGTCTGGTCTACACAGCACGCCCATAAGGTCAGCAGGTGTACCCCAGCGAACCAGTAAGGGTTCAGGTACCGCCCTGCAGTACCGGTGGGTGTACCAATACTACCGCAGAGTACCGGTGGGGGTACCGGTACTACCCCAGCATATCGGGTAGGCGTGCCAGGCCAACAACGGAGCATCAGGTAGGAATACCGGGACTAAGACGGAGGGTCAGGAAGAATGTCTGTTCTATACCGCGTCCCTGTAACGTCATCAGGTGTACCCCGGTGAACCAGTAAGGGTTCACGTACTACCCCGGAGTACCGCTGGGTGTACTGATACTCACGCAGTGTAACGGTGGGGGTACCGCTACTACCCCAGAACATCGGGTATGGGTGCCAAGCCTAGTGCGGAGCATAAGGTAGGGATAGCGGGTCTAACCTGTGGGGTCCGGTAGGGAGGCCGGGTCTAGTCCAGCGCGCACGAAGGGACAGCTGGTGTTCTCTGGCGCATCACAAAGGGTTCCGTTCCAAACCCAGAGTACCGGTGGGGGAACCGGTTCTACCTCGAAACATCGGGTAGGTATACCAGGCCTACCCCGGAGGGTCAGGTAGGAAGGGTGGGCGTAAAGCGGCGAGACCATAGGGTCAGCAGGTGTACCCCGGCGCACCAGTAAGGGTTCCGGTACAATCCAGGAGTACCGGTGGGTATAGCAAAAGTACCGCGGAGTACCTGTGGGTGTACCGATACTACCCCAGATTGTCGGGTAGGGGGCCAGGCCTACCGCAGAGCATCAGGTAGGGATACCGGGCCTAGCCTGGAGGGTCAGGTAGGAATGTCTGGTCTACAGAGCACGCCCGTAAGGTCAGCAGGTGTACCCCAGCGAACCAGTAAGTGTTCAGGTACTGCCCTGGAGTACCGGTGGGTGTACCAATACTACCACAGAGTACCGGTGGGGCTACCGGTACTACCCCAGCATATCGGGTAGGGGTGCCAGGCCAACAACGGAGCATCAGGTAGGGATGCCGGGTCTAAAACGGAGGGTCAGGTAGGAATGTCTGGTCCACACGGCGCGGCAGTAACGTCAGCAGGTGTACCCCAGTGAACCAGTAAGTGTTCAGGTATTGCCCCGGAGTACCGCTGGATGTACCGATACTACCGCAGAATACCGGTGGGGGTACCGCTACTACCCCAGAACATCGGGTATGGTTGCCAAGCCTAATGCGGAGCATCAGGTAGGCATAGCGGGTCTAACCTGTGGGGTCCGGTAGGGAGGCCGGGTCTTGTCCAGCGCGCACGAAGGGACAGCTGGTGTTCTCTGGCGCATCACAAAGGGTTCCGTTCCAAACCCAGAGTACCGGTGGGGGAACCGGTTCTACCTCGAAACATTTGGTAGGTATACCAGGCCTACCCCGGAGGGTCAGGTAGGAAGGGTGGGCGTAAAGCGGCGAGCCCATAGGGTCAGCAGGTGTACCCTGGCGCACCAGTAAGGGTTCCGGTACAATCCAGGAGTACCGGTGGGTATAGCAATATTACCGCGGAGTACCTCTGTGTGTACCGATACTACCCCAGATTGTCGGGTAGGGGGCCAGGCCTACCGCAGAGCATCAGGTAGGGATACCCGGCCTAGCCTGGAGGGTCAGGTAGGAATGTCTGGTCTACACAGCACGCCCGTACGGTCAGCAGGTGTACCCCAGCGAACCAGTAAGTGTTCAGGTACTAACGTGGAGTACCGCTGGGTGTACCGATACTACCGCAGAATAACGGTGGGGGTACCGCTACTACCCCAGAACATCGGGTATGGGTGCCAAGCCTAATGCGGAGCATCAGGTAGGGATAGCGGGTCTAACCTGTGGGGTCCGGTAGGGAGGCCGGGTCTAGTCCAGCGCGCACGAAGGGACAGCTGGTGTTCTCTGGCGCATCACAAAGGGTTCCGTTCCAAACCCAGAGTACCGGTGGGGGAACCTGTTCTACCTCGAAACATCGGGTAGGTATACCAGGCCTACCCCGGAGGGTCAGGTAGGAAGGGTGGGCGTAAAGCGGCGAGCCCATAGGGTCAGCAGGTGTACCCTGGCGCACCAGTAAGGGTTCCGGTACAATCCAGGAGTACCGGTGGGTATAGCAAAAGTACCGCGGAGTACCTGTGGGTGTACCGGTACTACCCCAGATTGTCGGGTAGGGGGCCAGGCCTACCGCAGAGCATCAGGTAGGGATACCGGGCCTAGCCTGGAGGGTCAGGTAGGAATGTCTGGTGTACAGAGCACGCCCGTAAGGTCAGCAGGTGTACCCCAGCGAACCAGTAAGGGTTCAGGTACTACCCTGGAGTACCGGTGGGTGTACCAATACTACCGCAGAGTACCAAAGGGGGTACCGGTACTACCCCAGCATATCGGGTAGGGGTGCCAGGCCAACAACGGAGCATCAGGTAGGAATACCGGGACTAAGACGGAGGGTCAGGAAGAATGTCTGTTCTATACCGCGTGCCTGTAATGTCATCAGGTGTACCCCGGTGAACCAGTAAGGGTTCACGTACTACCCCGGAGTACCGCTGGGTGTACTGATACTCACGCAGAGTAACGGTGGGGGTACCGCTACTACCCCAGAACATCGGGTATGGGTGACAAGCCTAGTGCGGAGCATCAGGTAGGCATAGCGGGTCTAACCTGTGGGGTCCGGTAGGGAGGCCGGGTCTAGTCCAGCGCGCACGAAGGGAGAGCTGGTGTTCTCTGGCGCATCACAAAGGGTTCCGTTCCAAACCCAGAGTACCGGTGGGGGAACCGGTTCTACCTCGAAACATTTGGTAGGTATACCAGGCCTACCCCGGAGGGTCAGGTAGGAAGGGTGGGCGTAAAGCGGCGAGACCATAGGGTCAGCAGGTGTACCCCGGCGCACCAGTAAGGGTTCCGGTACAATCCAGGAGTACCGGTGGGTATAGCAATATTACCGCGGAGTACCTCTGTGTGTACCGATACTACCCCAGATTGTCGGGTAGGGGGCCAGGCCTACCGCAGAGCATCAGGTAGGGATACCCGGCCTAGCCTGGAGGGTCAGGTAGGAATGTCTGGTCTACACAGCACGCCCATAAGGTCAGCAGGTGTACCCCAGCGAACCAGTAAGGGTTCAGGTACTACCCTGCAGTACCGGTGGGTGTACCAATACTACCGCAGAGTACCGGTGGGAGTACTGGTACAACCCCAGCATATCGGGTAGTGGTGCCAGGCGACCAACGGAGCATCAGGTAGGGATACCGGGCCTAAAACGGAGGGTCAGGTAGGAATGTCTGGTCTACACCGCACGCCAGTAACGTCATCAGGTGTACCCCAGTGAACCAGTAAGGGTTCACGTACTACCCCGGAGTACCGGTGGGTGTACCGATACTACCGCAGAGTAACGGTGGGGGTACCGCTACTACCCCAGAACATCGGGTATGGGTGCCAAGCCTAATGCGGAGCATCAGGTAGGGATAGCGGGTCTAACCTGTGGGGTCCGGTAGGGAGGCCGGGTCTAGTCCAGCGCGCACGAAGGGACAGCTGGTGTTCTCTGGCGCATCACAAAGGGTTCCGTTCCAAACCCAGAGTACCGGTGGGGGAACCGGTTCTACCTCGAAACTTCGGGTAGGTATACCAGGCCTACCCCAGCTGGTCAGGTAGGAAGGGTGGGCGTAAAGCGGCGCGCCCGTAGGGTCAGCAGGTGTACCCCGGCGCACCAGTAAGGGTTCCGGTACAATCCAGGAGTACCGGTGGGTATAGCAAAAGTACCGCGGAGTACCTGTGGGTGTACCGGTACTACCCCAGATTGTCGGGTAGGGGGCCAGGCCTACCGCAGAGGATCAGGTAGGGATACCGGGCCTAGCCTGGAGGGTCAGGTAGGAATGTCTGGTCTACACAGCACGCCCATAAGGTCAGCAGGTGTACCCCAGCGAACCAGTAAGGGTTCAGGTACCGCCCTGCAGTACCGGTGGGTGTACCAATACTACCGCAGAGTACCGGTGGGGGTACCGGTACTACCCCAGCATATCGGGTAGGGGTGCCAGGCCAACAACGGAGCATCAGGTAGGAATACCGGGACTAAGACGGAGGGTCAGGAAGAATGTCTGTTCTATACCGCGCGCCAGTAACGTCAGCAGGTGTACCCCAGTGAACCAGTAAGGGTTCACGTACTACCCCGGAGTACCGGTGGGTGTACCGATACTACCGCAGAGTAACGGTGGGGGTACCGCTACTACCCCAGAACATCGGCATGGGTGCCAAGCCTAATGCGGAGCATCAGGTAGGGATAGCGGGTCTAACCTGTGGGGTCCGGTAGGGAGGCCGGGTCTAGTCCAGCGCGCACGAAGGGACAGCTGGTGTTCTCTGGCGCATCACAAAGGGTTCCGTTCCAACCCCAGAGTACCGGTGGGGGAACCGGTTCTACCTCGAAACATCGGGTAGGTATACCAGGCCTACCCCGGCAGGTCAGGTAGGAAGGGTGGGTCCAAAGCAGTGTGCCCCTAGGGTCAGCAGGTGTACCCCGGCGCACCAGTAAGGGTTCCGGTACTATCCAGGAGTACCGGTGGGTATAGCAAAAGTACCGCGGAGTACCTGTGGGTGTACCGATACTACCCCAGATTGTCGGGTAGGGGGCCAGGCCTACCGCAGAGCATCAGGTAGGGATACCGGGCCTAGCCTGGAGGGTCAGGTAGGAATGTCTGGTCTACAGAGCACGCCCGTACGGTCAGCAGGTGTACCCCAGCGAACCAGTAAGGGTTCAGGTACTGCCCTGGAGTACCGCTGGATGTACCGATACTACCGCAGAATACCGGTGGGGGTACCGCTACTACCCCAGAACATCGGGTATGGGTGCCAAGCCTAATGCAGAGCATCAGGTAGGGATAGCGGGTCTAACCTGTGGGGTCCGGTAGGGAGGCCGGGTCTAGTCAAGCGCGCACGAAGGGACAGCTTGTGTTCTCTGGCGCATCACAAAGGGTTCCGTTCCAAACCCAGAGTACCGGTGGGGGAACCGGTTCTACCTCGAAACATCGGGTAGGTATACCAGGCCTACCCCGGAGGGTCAGGTAGGAAGGGTGGGTCCAAAGCAGTGTGCCCCTAGGGTCAGCAGGTGTACCCCGGCGCACCAGTAAGGGTTCCGGTAAAATCCAGGAGTACCGGTGGGTATAGCAAAAGTACCGCGGAGTACCTGTGGGTGTACCGGTACTACCCCAGATTGTCGGGTAGGGGGCCAGGCCTACCGCAGAGCATCAGGTAGGGGTACCGGGCCTAGCCTGGAGGGTCAGGTAGGAATGTCTGGTCTACAGAGCACGCCTGTAAGGTCAGCAGGTGTACCCCAGCGAACCTCTAAGTGTTCAGGTACTGCCCTGGAGTACCGGTGGGTGTACCAATACTACCGCAGAGTACCGGTGGGGGTACCGGTACTACCCCAGCATATCGGGTAGGGGTGCCAGGCCAACAACGGAGCATCAGGTAGGAATACCGGGACTAAGACGGAGGGTCAGGAAGAATGTCTGTTCTATACCGCGTCCCTGTAACGTCATCAGGTGTACCCCGGTGAACCAGTAAGGGTTCACGTACTACCCCGGAGTACCGCTGGGTGTACTGATACTCACGCAGAGTAACGGTGGGGGTACCGCTACTACCCCAGAACATCGGGTATGGGTGCCAAGCCTAGTGCGGAGCATAAGGTAGGGATAGCGGGTCTAACCTGTGGGGTCCGGTAGGGAGGCCGGGTCTAGTCCAGCGCGCACGAAGGGACAGCTGGTGTTCTCTGGCGCATCACAAAGGGTTCCGTTCCAAACCCAGAGTACCGGTGGGGGAACCGGTTCTACCTCGAAACATCGGGTAGGTATACCAGGCCTACCCCGGAGGGTCAGGTAGGAAGGGTGGGCGTAAAGCGGCGAGACCATAGGGTCAGCAGGTGTACCCCGGCGCACCAGTAAGGGTTCCGGTACAATCCAGGAGTACCGGTGGGTATAGCAAAAGTACCGCGGAGTACCTGTGGGTGTACCGATACTACCCCAGATTGTCGGGTAGGGGGCCAGGCCTACCGCAGACCATCAGGTAGGGATACCGGGCCTAGCTTGGAGGGTCAGGTAGGAATGTCTGGTCTACAGAGCACGCCCGTAAGGTCAGCAGGTGTACCCCAGCGAACCAGTAAGTGTTCAGGTACTGCCCTGGAGTACCGGTGGGTGTACCAATACTACCACAGAGTACCGGTGGGGCTACCGGTACTACCCCAGCATATCGGGTAGGGGTGCCAGGCCAACAACGGAGCATCAGGTAGGGATGCCGGGTCTAAAACGGAGGGTCAGGTAGGAATGTCTGGTCCACACGGCGCGGCAGTAACGTCAGCAGGTGTACCCCAGTGAACCAGTAAGTGTTCAGGTACTGCCCCGGAGTACCGCTGGATGTACCGATACTACCGCAGAATACCGGTGGGGGTACCGCTACTACCCCAGAACATCGGGTATGGTTGCCAAGCCTAATGCGGAGCATCAGGTAGGCATAGCGGGTCTAACCTGTGGGGTCCGGTAGGGAGGCCGGGTCTTGTCCAGCGCGCACGAAGGGACAGCTGGTGTTCTCTGGCGCATCACAAAGGGTTCCGTTCCAAACCCAGAGTACCGGTGGGGGAACCGGTTCTACCTCGAAACATCGGGTAGGTATACCAGGCCTACCCCGGAGGGTCAGGTAGGAAGGGTGGGTCCAAAGCAGTGTGCCCGTAGGGTCAGCAGGTGTACCCCGGCGCACCAGTAAGGGTTCCGGTACAATCCAGGAGTACCGGTGGGTATAGCAAAATTACCGCGGAGTACCTCTGTGTGTACCGATACTACCCCAGATTGTCGGGTAGGGGGCCAGGCCTACCGCAGAGCATCAGGTAGGGATACCGGGCCTAGCCTGGAGGGTCAGGTAGGAATGTCTGGTCTACAGAGCACGCCTGTAAGGTCAGCAGGTGTACCCCAGCGAACCTCTAAGTGTTCAGGTACTGCCCTGGAGTACCGCTGGGTGTACCAATACTACCGCAGAGTACCGGTGGGGGTACCGCTACTACCCCAGAACATCGGGTATGGGTGCCAAGCCTAATGCGGAGCATCAGGTAGGGAGAGCGGGTCTAACCTGTGGGGTCCGGTAGGGAGGCCGGGTCTAGTCCAGCGCGCACGAAGGGACAGCTGGTGTTCTCTGGCGCATCACAAAGGGTTCCGTTCCAAACCCAGAGTACCGGTGGGGGAACCTGTTCTACCTCGAAACATCGGGTAGGTATACCAGGCCTACCCCGGAGGGTCAGGTAGGAAGGGTGGGCGTAAAGCGGCGAGCCCATAGGGTCAGCAGGTGTACCCCGGCGCACCAGTAAGGGTTCCGGTACAATCCAGGAGTACCGGTGGGTATAGCAAAAGTACCGCGGAGTACCTGTGGGTGTACCGGTACTACCCCAGATTGTCGGGTAGGGGGCCAGGCCTACCGCAGAGCATCAGGTAGGGATACCGGGCCTAGCCTGGAGGGTCAGGTAGGAATGTCTGGTGTACAGAGCACGCCCGTAAGGTCAGCAGGTGTACCCCAGCGAACCAGTAAGGGTTCAGGTACTACCCTGGAGTACCGGTGGGTGTACCAATACTACCGCAGAGTACCGGTGGGGGTACCGGTACTACCCCAGCATATCGGGTAGGGGTGCCAGGCCAACAACGGAGCATCAGGTAGGAATACCGGGACTAAGACGGAGGGTCAGGAAGAATGTCTGTTCTATACCGCGTGCCTGTAATGTCATCAGGTGTACCCCGGTGAACCAGTAAGGGTTCACGTACTACCCCGGAGTACCGCTGGGTGTACTGATACTCACGCAGAGTAACGGTGGGGGTACCGCTACTACCCCAGAACATCGGGTATGGGTGCCAAGCCTAGTGCGGAGCATCAGGTAGGGATAGCGGGTCTAACCTGTGGGGTCCGGTAGGGAGGCCGGGTCTAGTCCAGCGCGCACGAAGGGACAGGTGGTGTTCTGTGGCGCATCACAAAGGGTTCCGTTCCAAACCCAGAGTACCGGTGGGGGAACCGGTTCTACCTCGAAACATTTGGTAGGTATACCAGGCCTACCCCGGAGGGTCAGGTAGGAAGGGTGGGCGTAAAGCGGCGAGACCATAGGGTCAGCAGGTGTACCCCGGCGCACCAGTAAGGGTTCCGGTACAATCCAGGAGTACCGGTGGGTATAGCAATATTACCGCGGAGTACCTCTGTGTGTACCGATACTACCCCAGATTGTCGGGTAGGGGGCCAGGCCTACCGCAGAGCATCAGGTAGGGATACCCGGCCTAGCCTGGAGGGTCAGGTAGGAATGTCTGGTCTACACAGCACGCCCGTACGGTCAGCAGGTGTACCCCAGCGAACCAGTAAGTGTTCAGGTACTAACCTGGAGTACCGCTGGGTGTACCGATACTACCGCAGAATAACGGTGGGGGTACCGCTACTACCCCAGAACATCGGGTATGGGTGCCAAGCCTAATGCGGAGCATCAGGTAGGGATAGCGGGTCTAACCTGTGGGGTCCGGTAGGGAGGCCGGGTCTAGTCCAGCGCGCACGAAGGGACAGCTGGTGTTCTCTGGCGCATCACAAAGGGTTCCGTTCCAACCCCAGAGTACCGGTGGGGGAACCTGTTCTACCTCGAAACATCGGGTAGGTATACCAGGCCTACCCCGGAGGGTCAGGTAGGAAGGGTGGGCGTAAAGCGGCGAGCCCATAGGGTCAGCAGGTGTACCCCGGCGCACCAGTAAGGGTTCCGGTACAATCCAGGAGTACCGGTGGGTATAGCAAAAGTACCGCGGAGTACCTGTGGGTGTACCGGTACTACCCCAGATTGTCGGGTAGGGGGCCAGGCCTACCGCAGAGCATCAGGTAGGGATACCGGGCCTAGCCTGGAGGGTCAGGTAGGAATGTCTGGTGTACAGAGCACGCCCGTAAGGTCAGCAGGTGTACCCCAGCGAACCAGTAAGGGTTCAGGTACTACCCTGGAGTACCGGTGGGTGTACCAATACTACCGCAGAGTACCAAAGGGGGTACCGGTACTACCCCAGCATATCGGGTAGGGGTGCCAGGCCAACAACGGAGCATCAGGTAGGAATACCGGGACTAAGACGGAGGGTCAGGAAGAATGTCTGTTCTATACCGCGTGCCTGTAATGTCATCAGGTGTACCCCGGTGAACCAGTAAGGGTTCACGTACTACCCCGGAGTACCGCTGGGTGTACTGATACTCACGCAGAGTAACGGTGGGGGTACCGCTACTACCCCAGAACATCGGGTATGGGTGCCAAGCCTAGTGCGGAGCATCAGGTAGGGATAGCGGGTCTAACCTGTGGGGTCCGGTAGGGAGGCCGGGTCTAGTCCAGCGCGCACGAAGGGAGAGCTGGTGTTCTCTGGCGCATCACAAAGGGTTCCGTTCCAAACCCAGAGTACCGGTGGGGGAACCGGTTCTACCTCGAAACATTTGGTAGGTATACCAGGCCTACCCCGGAGGGTCAGGTAGGAAGGGTGGGCGTAAAGCGGCGAAACCATAGGGTCAGCAGGTGTACCCCGGCGCACCAGTAAGGGTTCCGGTACAATCCAGGAGTACCGGTGGGTATAGCAATATTACCGCGGAGTACCTCTGTGTGTACCGATACTACCCCAGATTGTCGGGTAGGGGGCCAGGCCTACCGCAGAGCATCAGGTAGGGATACCCGGCCTAGCCTGGAGGGTCAGGTAGGAATGTCTGTTCTACACAGCACGCCCATAAGGTCAGCAGGTGTACCCCAGCGAACCAGTAAGGGTTCAGGTACCGCCCTGCAGTACCGGTGGGTGTACCAATACTACCGCAGAGTACCGGTGGGGGTACCGGTACTACCCCAGCATATCGGGTAGGGGTGCCAGGCCAACAACGGAGCATCAGGTAGGAATACCGGGACTAAGACGGAGGGTCAGGAAGAATGTCTGTTCTATACCGCGCGCCAGTAACGTCAGCAGGTGTACCCCAGTGAACCAGTAAGGGTTCACGTACTACCCCGGAGTACCGGTGGGTGTACCGATACTACCGCAGAGTAACGGTGGGGGTACCGCTACTACCCCAGAACATCGGCATGGGTGCCAAGCCTAATGCGGAGCATCAGGTAGGGATAGCGGGTCTAACCTGTGGGGTCCGGTAGGGAGGCCGGGTCTAGTCCAGCGCGCACGAAGGGACAGCTGGTGTTCTCTGGCGCATCACAAAGGGTTCCGTTCCAACCCCAGAGTACCGGTGGGGGAACCGGTTCTACCTCGAAACATCGGGTAGGTATACCAGGCCTACCCCGGCGGGTCAGGTAGGAAGGGTGGGTCCAAAGCAGTGTGCCCCTAGGGTCAGCAGGTGTACCCCGGCGCACCAGTAAGGGTTCCGGTACTACCCAGGAGTACCGGTGGGTATAGCAAAAGTACCGCGGAGTACCTGTGGGTGTACCGATACTACCCCAGATTGTCGGGTAGGGGGCCAGGCCTACCGCAGAGCATCAGGTAGGGATACCGGGCCTAGCCTGGAGGGTCAGGTAGGAATGTCTGGTCTACAGAGCACGCCCGTACGGTCAGCAGGTGTACCCCAGCGAACCAGTAAGGGTTCAGGTACTGCCCTGGAGTACCGCTGGATGTACCGATACTACCGCAGAATACCGGTGGGGGTACCGCTACTACCCCAGAACATCGGGTATGGGTGCCAAGCCTAATGCAGAGCATCAGGTAGGGATAGCGGGTCTAACCTGTGGGGTCCGGTAGGGAGGCCGGGTCTAGTCAAGCGCGCACGAAGGGACAGCTTGTGTTCTCTGGCGCATCACAAAGGGTTCCGTTCCAAACCCAGAGTACCGGTGGGGGAACCGGTTCTACCTCGAAACATCGGGTAGGTATACCAGGCCTACCCCGGCGGGTCAGGTAGGAAGGGTGGGTCCAAAGCAGTGTGCCCCTAGGGTCAGCAGGTGTACCCCGGCGCACCAGTAAGGGTTCCGGTAAAATCCAGGAGTACCGGTGGGTATAGCAAAAGTACCGCGGAGTACCTGTGGGTGTACCGGTACTACCCCAGATTGTCGGGTAGGGGGCCAGGCCTACCGCAGAGCATCAGGTAGGGGTACCGGGCCTAGCCTGGAGGGTCAGGTAGGAATGTCTGGTCTACAGAGCACGCCTGTAAGGTCAGCAGGTGTACCCCAGCGAACCTCTAAGTGTTCAGGTACTGCCCTGGAGTACCGGTGGGTGTACCAATACTACCGCAGAGTACCGGTGGGGGTACCGGTACTACCCCAGCATATCGGGTAGGGGTGCCAGGCCAACAACGCAGCATCAGGTAGGAATACCGGGACTAAGACGGAGGGTCAGGAAGAATGTCTGTTCTATACCGCGTCCCTGTAACGTCATCAGGTGTACCCCGGTGAACCAGTAAGGGTTCACGTACTACCCCGGAGTAACGCTGGGTGTACTGATACTCACGCAGAGTAACGGTGGGGGTACCGCTACTACCCCAGAACATCGGGTATGGGTGCCAAGCCTAGTGCGGAGCATAAGGTAGGGATAGCGGGTCTAACCTGTGGGGTCCGGTAGGGAGGCCGGGTCTAGTCCAGCGCGCACGAAGGGACAGCTGGTGTTCTCTGGCGCATCACAAAGGGTTCCGTTCCAACCCCAGAGTACCGGTGGGGGAACCGGTTCTACCTCGAAACATCGGGTAGGTATACCAGGCCTACCCCGGAGGGTCAGGTAGGAAGGGTGGGCGTAAAGCGGCGAGACCATAGGGTCAGCAGGTGTACCCCGGCGCACCAGTAAGGGTTCCGGTACAATCCAGGAGTACCGGTGGGTATAGCAAAAGTACCGCGGAGTACCTGTGGGTGTACCGATACTACCCCAGATTGTCGGGTAGGGGGCCAGGCCTACCGCAGAGCATCAGGTAGGGATACCGGGCCTAGCTTGGAGGGTCAGGTAGGAATGTCTGGTCTACAGAGCACGCCCGTAAGGTCAGCAGGTGTACCCCAGCGAACCAGTAAGTGTTCAGGTACTGCCCTGGAGTACCGGTGGGTGTACCAATACTACCACAGAGTACCGGTGGGGCTACCGGTACTACCCCAGCATATCGGGTAGGGGTGCCAGGCCAACAACGGAGCATCAGGTAGGGATGCCGGGTCTAAAACGGAGGGTCAGGTAGGAATGTCTGGTCCACACGGCGCGGCAGTAACGTCAGCAGGTGTACCCCAGTGAACCAGGAAGTGTTCACGTACTACCCCGGAGTACCGGTGGGTGTACCGATACAACCGCAGAGTAACGGTGGGGGTACCGCTACTACCCCAGAACATCGGGTATGGTTGCCAAGCCTAATGCGGAGCATCAGGTAGGCATAGCGGGTCTAACCTGTGGGGTCCGGTAGGGAGGCCGGGTCTTGTCCAGCGCGCACGAAGGGACAGCTGGTGTTCTCTGGCGCATCACAAAGGGTTCCGTTCCAAACCCAGAGTACCGGTGGGGGAACCGGTTCTACCTCGAAACATCGGGTAGGTATACCAGGCCTACCCCGGCGGGTCAGGTAGGAAGGGTGGGTCCAAAGCAGTGTGCCCGTAGGGTCAGCAGGTGTACCCCGGCGCACCAGTAAGGGTTCCGGTACAATCCAGGAGTACCGGTGGGTATAGCAAAATTACCGCGGAGCACCTCTGTGTGTACCGATACTACCCCAGATTGTCGGGTAGGGGGCCAGGCCTACCGCAGAGCATCAGGTAGGGATACCGGGCCTAGCCTGGAGGGTCAGGTAGTAATGTCTGGTCTACACAGCACGCCCGTACGGTCAGCAGGTGTACCCCAGCGAACCAGTAAGTGTTCAGGTACTAACCTGGAGTACCGCTGGGTGTACCGATACTACCGCAGAATAACGGTGGGGGTACCGCTACTACCCCAGAACATCGGGTATGGGTGCCAAGCTTAATGCGGAGCATCAGGTAGGGAGAGCGTGTCTAACCTGTGGGGTCCGGTAGGGAGGCCGGGTCTAGTCCAGCGCGCACGAAGGGACAGCTGGTGTTCTCTGGCGCATCACAAAGGGTTCCGATCCAAACCCAGAGTACCGGTGGGGGAACCTGTTCTACCTCGAAACATCGGGTAGGTATACCAGGCCTACCCCGGAGGGTCAGGTAGGAAGGGTGGGCGTAAAGCGGCGAGCCCATAGGGTCAGCAGGTGTACCCCGGCGCACCAGTAAGTGTTCCGGTACAATCCAGGAGTACCGGTGGGTATAGCAAAAGTACCGCGGAGTACCTGTGGGTGTACCGGTACTACCCCAGATTGTCGGGTAGGGGGCCAGGCCTACCGCAGAGCATCAGGTAGGGATACCGGGCCTAGCCTGGAGGGTCAGGTAGGAATGTCTGGTGTACAGAGCACGCCCGTAAGGTCAGCAGGTGTACCCCAGCGAACCAGTAAGGGTTCAGGTACTACCCTGGAGTACCGGTGGGTGTACCAATACTACCGCAGAGTACCAAAGGGGGTACCGGTACTACCCCAGCATATCGGGTAGGGGTGCCAGGCCAACAACGGAGCATCAGGTAGGAATACCGGGACTAAGACGGAGGGTCAGGAAGAATGTCTGTTCTATACCGCGTGCCTGTAATGTCATCAGGTGTACCCCGGTGAACCAGTAAGGGTTCACGTACTACCCCGGAGTACCGCTGGGTGTACTGATACTCACGCAGAGTAACGGTGGGGGTACCGCTACTACCCCAGAACATCGGGTATGGGTGCCAAGCCTAGTGCGGAGCATCAGGTAGGGATAGCGGGTCTAACCTGTGGGGTCCGGTAGGGAGGCCGGGTCTAGTCCAGCGCGCACGAAGGGACAGGTGGTGTTCTGTGGCGCATCATAAAGGGTTCCGTTCCAAACCCAGAGTACCGGTGGGGGAACCGGTTCTACCTCGAAACATTTGGTAGGTATACCAGGCCTACCCCGGAGGGTCAGGTAGGAAGGGTGGGCGTAAAGCGGCGAGACCATAGGGTCAGCAGGTGTACCCCGGCGCACCAGTAAGGGTTCCGGTACAATCCAGGAGTACCGGTGGGTATAGCAATATTACCGCGGAGTACCTCTGTGTGTACCGATACTACCCCAGATTGTCGGGTAGGGGGCCAGGCCTACCGCAGAGCATCAGGTAGGGATACCCGGCCTAGCCTGGAGGGTCAGGTAGGAATGTCTGGTCTACACAGCACGCCCGTACGGTCAGCAGGTGTACCCCAGCGAACCAGTAAGTGTTCAGGTACTAACCTGGAGTACCGCTGGGTGTACCGATACTACCGCAGAATAACGGTGGGGGTACCGCTACTACCCCAGAACATCGGGTATGGGTGCCAAGCCTAATGCGGAGCATCAGGTAGGGATAGCGGGTCTAACCTGTGGGGTCAGGTAGGGAGGCCGGGTCTAGTCCAGCGCGCACGAAGGGACAGCTGGTGTTCTCTGGCGCATCACAAAGGGTTCCGTTCCAAACCCAGAGTACCGGTGGGGGAACCTGTTTTACCTCGAAACATCGGGTAGGTATACCAGGCCTACCCCGGAGGGTCAGGTAGGAAGGGTGGGCGTAAAGCGGCGAGCCCATAGGGTCAGCAGGTGTACCCCGGCGCACCAGTAAGGGTTCCGGTACAATCCAGGAGTACCGGTGGGTATAGCAAAAGTACCGCGGAGTACCTGTGGGTGTACCGGTACTACCCCAGATTGTCGGGTAGGGGGCCAGGCCTACCGCAGAGCATCAGGTAGGGATACCGGGCCTAGCCTGGAGGGTCAGGTAGGAATATCTGGTGTACAGAGCACGCCCGTAAGGTCAGCAGGTGTAACCCAGCGAACCAGTAAGTGTTCAGGTACTGCCCTGGAGTACCGGTGGGTGTACCAATACTACCGCAGAGTACCAAAGGGGGTACCGGTACTACCCCAGCATATCGGGTAGGGGTGCCAGGCCAACAACGGAGCATCAGGTAGGAATACCGGGACTAACACGGAGGGTCAGGAAGAATGTCTGTTCTATACCGCGTGCCTGTAATGTCATCAGGTGTACCCCGGTGAACCAGTAAGGGTTCACGTACTACCCCGGAGTACCGCTGGGTGTACTGATACTCACGCAGAGTAACGGTGGGGGTACCGCTACTACCCCAGAACATAGGGTAAGGGTGACAAGCCTAGTGCGGAGCATCAGGTAGGGATAGCGGGTCTAACCTGTGGGGTCCGGTAGGGAGGCCGGGTCTAGTCCAGCGCGCACGAAGGGAGAGCTGGTGTTCTCTGGCGCATCACAAAGGGTTCCGTTCCAAACCCAGAGTACCGGTGGGGGAACCGGTTCTACCTCGAAACATTTGGTAGGTATACCAGGCCTACCCCGGAGGGTCAGGTAGGAAGGGTGGGCGTAAAGCGGCGAGACCATAGGGTCAGCAGGTGTACCCCGGCGCACCAGTAAGGGTTCCGGTACAATCCAGGAGTACCGGTGGGTATAGCAATATTACCGCGGAGTACCTCTGTGTGTACCGATACTACCCCAGATTGTCGGGTAGGGGGCCAGGCCTACCGCAGAGCATCAGGTAGGGATACCCGGCCTAGCCTGGAGGGTCAGGTAGGAATGTCTGGTCTACACAGCACGCCCATAAGGTCAGCAGGTGTACCCCAGCGAACCAGTAAGGGTTCAGGTACTACCCTGGAGTACCGGTGGGTGTACCAATACTACCGCAGAGTACCGGTGGGGGTACCGGTACAACCCCAGCATATCGGGTAGTGGTGCCAGGCGACCAACGGAGCATCAGGTAGGGATACCGGGCCTAAAACGGAGGGTCAGGTAGGAATGTCTGGTCTACACCGCGTGCCAGTAACGTCATAAGGTGTACCCCAGTGAACCAGGAAGTGTTCACGTACTACCCCGGAGTACCGGTGGGTGTACCGATACTTCGGCAGAGTAACGGTGGGGGTACCGCTACTACCCCAGAACATCGGGTATGGGTGCCAAGCCTAATGCGGAGCATCAGGTAGGGATAGCGGGTCTAACCTGTGGGGTCCGGTATGGAGGCCGGGTCTAGTCCAGCGCGCACGAAGGGACAGCTGGTGTTCTCTGGCGCATCACAAAGGGTTCCGTTCCAAACCCAGAGTACCGGTGGGGGAACCGGTTCTACCTCGAAACATCGGGTAGGTATACCAGGCCTACCCCGGCGAGTCAGGTAGGAAGGGTGGGCGTAAAGCGGCGAGACCATAGGGTCAGCAGGTGTACCCCGGCGCACCAGTAAGGGTTCCGGTACAATCCAGGAGTACCGGTGGGTATAGCAAAAGTACCGCGGAGTACCTGTGGGTGTACCGGTACTACCCCAGATTGTCGGGTAGGGGGCCAGGCCTACCGCAGAGGATCAGGTAGGGATACCGGGCCTAGCCTGGAGGGTCAGGTAGGAATGTCTGGTCTACACAGCACGCCCATAAGGTCAGCAGGTGTACCCCAGCGAACCAGTAAGGGTTCAGGTACCGCCCTGCAGTACCGGTGGGTGTACCAATACTACCGCAGAGTACCGGTGGGGGTACCGGTACTACCCCAGCATATCGGGTAGGGGTGCCAGGCCAACAACGGAGCATCAGGTAGGAATACCGGGACTAAGACGGAGGGTCAGGAAGAATGTCTGTTCTATACCGCGCGCCAGTAACGTCAGCAGGTGTACCCCAGTGAACCAGTAAGGGTTCACGTACTACCCCGGAGTACCGGTGGGTGTACCGATACTACCGCAGAGTAACGGTGGGGGTACCGCTACTACCCCAGAACATCGGCATGGGTGCCAAGCCTAATGCGGAGCATCAGGTAGGGATAGCGGGTCTAACCTGTGGGGTCCGGTAGGGAGGCCGGGTCTAGTCCAGCGCGCACGAAGGGACAGCTGGTGTTCTCTGGCGCATCACAAAGGGTTCCGTTCCAACCCCAGAGTACCGGTGGGGGAACCGGTTCTACCTCGAAACATCGGGTAGGTATACCAGGCCTACCCCGGCGGGTCAGGTAGGAAGGGTGGGTCCAAAGCAGTGTGCCCCTAGGGTCAGCAGGTGTACCCCGGCGCACCAGTAAGGGTTCCGGTACTATCCAGGAGTACCGGTGGGTATAGCAAAAGTACCGCGGAGTACCTGTGGGTGTACCGATACTACCCCAGATTGTCGGGTAGGGGGCCAGGCCTACCGCAGAGCATCAGGTAGGGATACCGGGCCTAGCCTGGAGGGTCAGGTAGGAATGTCTGGTCTACAGAGCACGCCCGTACGGTCAGCAGGTGTACCCCAGCGCACCAGTAAGGGTTCAGGTACTGCCCTGGAGTACCGCTGGATGTACCGATACTACCGCAGAATACCGGTGGGGGTACCGCTACTACCCCAGAACATCGGGTATGGGTGCCAAGCCTAATGCAGAGCATCAGGTAGGGATAGCGGGTCTAACCTGTGGGGTCCGGTAGGGAGGCCGGGTCTAGTCAAGCGCGCACGAAGGGACAGCTTGTGTTCTCTGGCGCATCACAAAGGGTTCCGTTCCAAACCCAGAGTACCGGTGGGGGAACCGGTTCTACCTCGAAACATCGGGTAGGTATACCAGGCCTACCCCGGCGGGTCAGGTAGGAAGGGTGGGTCCAAAGCAGTGTGCCCCTAGGGTCAGCAGGTGTACCCCGGTGCACCAGTAAGGGTTCCGGTAAAATCCAGGAGTACCGGTGGGTATAGCAAAAGTACCGCGGAGTACCTGTGGGTGTACCGGTACTACCCCAGATTGTCGGGTAGGGGGCCAGGCCTACCGCAGAGCATCAGGTAGGGGTACCGGGCCTAGCCTGGAGGGTCAGGTAGGAATGTCTGGTCTACAGAGCACGCCTGTAAGGTCAGCAGGGGTAACCCAGCGAACCTCTAAGTGTTCAGGTACTGCCCTGGAGTACCGGTGGGTGTACCAATACTACCGCAGAGTACCGGTGGGGGTACCGGTACTACCCCAGCATATCGGGTAGGGGTGCCAGGCCAACAACGGAGCATCAGGTAGGAATACCGGGACTAAGACGGAGGGTCAGGAAGAATGTCTGTTCTATACCGCGTCCCTGTAACGTCATCAGGTGTACCCCGGTGAACCAGTAAGGGTTCACGTACTACCCCGGAGTACCGCTGGGTGTACTGATACTCACGCAGAGTAACGGTGGGGGTACCGCTACTACCCCAGAACATCGGGTATGGGTGCCAAGCCTAGTGCGGAGCATAAGGTAGGGATAGCGGGTCTAACCTGTGGGGTCCGGTAGGGAGGCCGGGTCTAGTCCAGCGCGCACGAAGGGACAGCTGGTGTTCTCTGGCGCATCACAAAGGGTTCCGTTCCAACCCCAGAGTACCGGTGGGGGAACCGGTTCTACCTCGAAACATCGGGTAGGTATACCAGGCCTACCCCGGAGGGTCAGGTAGGAAGGGTGGGCGTAAAGCGGCGAGCCCCTAGGGTCAGCAGGTGTACCCCGGCGCACCAGTAAGGGTTCCGGTACAATCCAGGAGTACCGGTGGGTATAGCAATATTACCGCGGAGTACCTCTGTGTGTACCGATACTACCCCAGATTGTCGGGTAGGGGGCCAGGCCTACCGCAGAGCATCAGGTAGGGATACCCGGCCTAGCCTGGAGGGTCAGGTAGGAATGTCTGGTCTACACAGCACGCCCGTACGGTCAGCAGGTGTACCCCAGCGAACCAGTAAGTGTTCAGGTACTAACCTGGAGTACCGCTGGGTGTACCGATACTACCGCAGAATAACGGTGGGGGTACCGCTACTACCCCAGAACATCGGGTATGGGTGCCAAGCCTAATGCGGAGCATCAGGTAGGGATAGCGGGTCTAACCTGTGGGGTCCGGTAGGGAGGCCGGGTCTAGTCCAGCGCGCACGAAGGGACAGCTGGTGTTCTCTGGCGCATCACAAAGGGTTCCGTTCCAAACCCAGAGTACCGGTGGGGGAACCGGTTCTACCTCGAAACATCGGGTAGGTATACCAGGCCTACCCCGGAGGGTCAGGTAGGAAGGGTGGGCGTAAAGCGGCGAGCCCATAGGGTCAGCAGGTGTACCCCGGCGCACCAGTAAGGGTTCCAGTACAATCCAGGAGTACCGGTGGGTATAGCAAAAGTACCGCGGAGTACCTGTGGGTGTACCGGTACTACCCCAGATTGTCGGGTAGGGGGCCAGGCCTACCGCAGAGCATCAGGTAGGGATACCGGGCCTAGCCTGGAGGGTCAGGTAGGAATGTCTGGTGTACAGAGCACGCCCGTAAGGTCAGCAGGTGTACCCCAGCGAACCAGTAAGGGTTCAGGTACTACCCTGGAGTACCGGTGGGTGTACCAATACTACCGCAGAGTACCAAAGGGGGTACCGGTACTACCCCAGCATATCGGGTAGGGGTGCCAGGCCAACAACGGAGCATCAGGTAGGAATACCGGGACTAACACGGAGGGTCAGGAAGAATGTCTGTTCTATACCGCGTGCCTGTAATGTCATCAGGTGTACCCCGGTGAACCAGTAAGGGTTCACGTACTACCCCGGAGTACCGCTGGGTGTACTGATACTCACGCAGAGTAACGGTGGGGGTACCGCTACTACCCCAGAACATCGGGTATGGGTGACAAGCCTAGTGCGGAGCATCAGGTAGGGATAGCGGGTCTAACCTGTGGGGTCCGGTAGGGAGGCCGGGTCTAGTCCAGCGCGCACGAAGGGAGAGCTGGTGTTCTCTGGCGCATCACAAAGGGTTCCGTTCCAAACCCAGAGTACCGGTGGGGGAACCGGTTCTACCTCGAAACATTTGGTAGGTATACCAGGCCTACCCCGGAGGGTCAGGTAGGAAGGGTGGGCGTAAAGCGGCGAGACCATAGGGTCAGCAGTTGTACCCCGGCGCACCAGTAAGGGTTCCGGTACAATCCAGGAGTACCGGTGGGTATAGCAATATTACCGCGGAGTACCTCTGTGTGTACCGATACTACCCCAGATTGTCGGGTAGGGGGCCAGGCCTACCGCAGAGCATCAGGTAGGGATACCCGGCCTAGCCTGGAGGGTCAGGTAGGAATGTCTGGTCTACAGAGCACGCCCGTAAGGTCAGCAGGTGTACCCCAGCGAACCAGTAAGTGTTCAGGTACTGCCCTGGAGTACCGGTGGGTGTACCAATACTACCGCAGAGTACCGGTGGGGGTACCGGTACTACCCCAGCATATCGGGTAGGGGTGCCAGGCCAACAACGGAGCATCAGGTAGGGATGCCGGGCCTAAAACGGAGGGTCAGGTAGGAATGTCTGGTCTACACCGCGCGCCAGTAACGTCAGCAGGTGTACCCCAGTGAACCAGTAAGGGTTCACGTACTACCCCGGAGTACCGGTGGGTGTACCGATACTACCGCAGAGTAACGGTGGGGGTACCGCTACTACCCCAAACATCGGCATGGGTGCCAAGCCTAATGCGGAGCATCAGGTAGGGATAGCGGGTCTAACCTGTGGGGTCCGGTAGGGAGGCCGGGTCTAGTCCAGCGCGCACGAAGGGACAGCTGGTGTTCTCTGGCGCATCACAAAGGGTTCCGTTCCAACCCCAGAGTACCGGTGGGGGAACCGGTTCTACCTCGAAACATCGGGTAGGTATACCAGGCCTACCCCGGCGGGTCAGGTAGGAAGGGTGGGTCCAAAGCAGTGTGCCCCTAGGGTCAGCAGGTGTACCCCGGCGCACCAGTAAGGGTTCCTGTACAATCCAGGAGTACCGGTGGGTATAGCAAAAGTACCGCGGAGTACCTGTGGGTGTACCGGTACTACCCCAGATTGTCGGGTAGGGGGCCAGGCCTACCGCAGAGCATCAGGTAGGGATACCGGGCCTAGCCTGGAGGGTCAGGTAGGAATGTCTGGTCTACAGAGCACGCCCGTACGGTCAGCAGGTGTACCCCAGCGAACCAGTAAGTGTTCAGGTACTGCCCTGGAGTACCGGTGGGTGTACCAATACTACCGCAGAGTACCGGTGGGGTTACCGGTACTACCCCAGCATATCGGGTAGGGGTGCCAGGCCAACAACGGAGCATCAGGTAGGAATGCCGGGCCTAAAACGGAGGGTCAGGTAGGAATGTCTGGTCTACACCGCGTGCCTGTAACGTCAGCAGGTGTACCCCAGTGAACCAGTAAGGGTTCACGTACTACCCCGGAGTACCGGTGGGTGTACCGATACTACCGCAGAGTAACGGTGGGGGTACCGGTACTACCCCAGCATATCGGGTAGGGGTGCCAGGCCAACAACGGAGCATCAGGTAGGGATACCGGGACTAACACTGAGGGTCAAGTAGGAATGTCTGGTCCACACCGCGCGGCAGTAATGTCAGCAGGTGTACCCCAGCGAACCAGTAAGTGTTCAGGTACTAACCTGGAGTACCGCTGGGTGTACCGATACTACCGCAGAATAACGGTGGGGGTACCGCTACTACCCCAGAACATCGGGTATGGGTGCCAAGCCTAATGCGGAGCATCAGGTAGGGATAGCGGGTCTAACCTGTGGGGTCCGGTAGGGAGGCCGGGTCTAGTCCAGCGCGCACGAAGGGACAGCTGGTGTTCTCTGGCGCATCACAAAGGGTTCCGTTCCAACCCCAGAGTACCGGTGGGGGAACCGGTTCTACCTCGAAACATTTGGTAGGTATACCAGGCCTACCCCGGCGGGTCAGGTAGGAAGGGTGGGCGTAAAGCGGCGAGACCATAGGGTCAGCAGTTGTACCCCGGCGCACCAGTAAGAGTTCCGGTACAATCCAGGAGTACCGGTGGGTATAGCAATATTACCGCGGAGTACCTGTGGGTGTACCGATACTACCCCAGATTGTCGGGTAGGGGGCCAGGCCTACCGCAGAGCATCAGGTAGGGATACCGGGCCTAGCCTGGAGGGTCAGGTAGGAATGTCTGGTCTACACAGCATGCCCGTAAGGTCAGCAGGTGTACCCCAGCGAACCAGTAAGGGTTCAGGTACTGCCCTGGAGTACCAGTGGTTGTACCAATACTACCGCAGAGTACCGGTGGGGGTACCGGTACTACCCCAGCATATCGGGTAGGGGTGCCAGGCCAACAACGGAGCATCAGGTAGGGATACCGGGACTAACACGGACGGTCAGGAAGAATGTCTGTTCTATACCGCGTGCCCGTAACGTCATCAGGTGTACCCCAGTGAACCAGTAAGGGTTCACGTACTACCCCGGAGTACCGGTGGGTGTACTGATACTACGGCAGAGTAACGGTGGGGGTACCGCTACTACCCCAGAACATCGGGTATGGGTGCCAAGCCTAATGCGGAGCATCAGGTAGGGATAGCGGGCCTAGACTGGAGGGTCAGGTAGGAATGTCTGCTCTACACAGCACGCCCGTAAGGTCAGCAAGTGTACCCCAGCGAACCAGTAAGGGTTCAGGTACTACCCTGGAGTACCGGTGGGTATACCAATACGAGCGCAGAGTACCGGTGGGGGTACCGGTACTACCCCAGCATATCGGGTAGGGGTGCCAGGCCAACAACGGAGCATCAGGTAGGGATACCGGGCCTAACACGGAGGATCAGTAAGAATGTCTGGTCTACACCGCGCGCCAGTAACGTCATCATGTGTACCCCAGTGAACCACTAAGGGTTCACGTACTACCACGGAGTACCGGTGGGTGTACCGATACTACCGCAGATTAACGGTTGGGGTAACACTACTACCCCAGAACATCGGGTATGGGTGCCAAGCCTAATGCGGAGCATCAGGTAGGGATACCGGCTGTAACATGTGGGGTCCGGTAGGGAGGCCGGGTCTAGTCCAGCGCGCACGAAGGGACAGCTGGTGTTCTCTGGCGCATCACAAAGGGTTCTGTTCCAAACCCAGAGTACCGGTGGGGGAACCGGTTCTACCTCGAAACATCGGGTAGGTATACCAGGCCTACCTCGGCGGGTCAGGTAGGAAGGGTGGGTCCAAAGCAGTGTGCCCGTAGGGTCAGCAGGTGTACCCCGGCGCACCAGTAAGGGTTCCGGTACAATCCAGGACTACCGGTGGGTATAGCAAAAGTACCGCGGAGTACCGGTGGGTGTACCGGTACTACCCCAGATTGTCGGGTAGGGGGCCAGGCCTACCGCAGAGCATCAGGTAGGGATACCGGGACTAACACGGAGGGTCAGGAATAATGTCTGGTCTACACAGCACGCCCGTAAGGTCAGCAGCTGTACGCCAGCGAACCAGTAAGGGTTCACGTACTACCCCAGAGTACCGGTGGGTGTACCGATACTACCGCAGAGTAACGGTGGGGGTACCGCTACTACCCAAGAACATCGGGTATGGGTGCCAAGCCTATATGCGGAGCATCAGGTAGGGAGAGCGGGTCTAATCTGTGGGGTCCGGTAGGGAGACCAGGTCTAGTCCAGCGCGCACGAAGGGACAGCTGGTGTTCTCTGGCGCATCACAAAGTGTTCCGTTCCAACCCCAGAGTACCGGTGGGGGAACCGGTTCTACCTCGAAACATCGGGTAGGTATACCAGGCCTACCCCGGAGGGTCAGGTAGGAAGGGTGGGCGTAAAGCGGCGAGCCCATAGGGTCAGCAGGTGTACCCCGGCGCACCAGTAAGGGTTCCGGTACAATCCAGGACTACCGGTGGGTATAGCAAAATTACGGCGGAGTACCTCTGTGTGTACCGTTACTACCCCAGATTGTCGGGTAGGGGGCCAGGCCTACCGCAGAGCATCAGGTAGGGATACCGGGCCTAGCCTGGAGGGTCAGGTAGGAATGTCTGGTCTACAGAGCACGCCCGTAAGGTCAGCAGGTGTACCCCAGCGAACCAGTAAGGGTTCAGGTACTACCCTGGAGTACCGGTGGGTGAACCAATACTACCGCAGAGTACCGGTGGGGGTTGCGGTACTACCCCAGCATATCGGGTAGGGGTGCCAGGCCAACAACGGAGCATCAGGTAGGGATACCGGGACTAACACGGAGGGTCAGGAATAATGTCTGTTCTATACCGCGCGCAAGTAACGTCAGCAGGTGTACCCCAGTGAACCAGTAAGGGTTCACGTACTACCCCGGAGTAACGGTGGGTGTACTGATACTACCGCAGAGTAACGGTGGGGGTACCGCTAGTACCCCAGAACATCGGGTATGGGTGCCAAGCCTAATGCGGAGCATCAGGTAGGGATAGCGGGTCTAACCTGTGGGGTCCGGTAGGGAGGCCGGGTCTAGTCCAGCGCGCACGAAGGGACAGCTGGTGTTCTCTGGCGCATCACAAAGGGTTCCGTTCCAACCCCAGAGTACCGGTGGGGGAACCGGTTCTACCTCGAAACATTTGGTAGGTATACCAGGCCTACCCCGGAGGGTCAGGTAGGAAGGGTGGGCGTAAAGCGGCGAGACCATAGGGTCAGCAGTTGTACCCCGGCGCACCAGTAAGAGTTCCGGTACAATCCAGGAGTACCGGTGGGTATAGCAATATTACCGCGGAGTACCTGTGGGTGTACCGATACTACCCCAGATTGTCGGGTAGGGGGCCAGGCCTACCGCAGAGCATCAGGTAGGGATAACGGGCCTAGCCTGGAGGGTCAGGTAGGAATGTCTGGTCTACACAGCACGCCCGTAAGGTCAGCAGGTGTACCCCAGCGAACCAGTAAGGGTTCAGGTACTGCCCTGGAGTACCGTTGGGTGTACCGATACTACCGCAGAATAACGGTGGGGGTACCGCTAGTACCCCAGAACATCGGGTATGGGTGCCAAGCCTAATGCGGAGCATCAGGTAGGGATAGCGGGTCTAACCTGTGGGTTCCAATAGGGAGGCCGGGTCTAGTCCAGCGCGCACGAAGGGACAGCTGGTGTTCTCTGGCGCATCACAAAGGGTTCCGTTCCAGCCCCAGAGTACCGGTGGGGGAACCGGTTCTAACTCGAAACATCGGGTAGGTATACCAGGCCTACCCCGGCGGGTCAGGTAGCAAGGGTGGGTCCAAAGCAGTGTGCCCGTAGGGTCAGCAGGTGTACACCGGCGCACCAGTAAGGGTTCCGGTACAATCCAGGAGTACCGGTGGGTATAGCAAAAGTACCGCGGAGTACCTGTGGGTGTACCGGTACTACCCCAGATTGTCGGGTAAGGGGCCAGGCCTACCGCAGAGCATCAGGTAGGGATACCGGGCCTAGCCTGGAGGGTCAGGTAGGAATGTCTGGTCTACAGAGCACGCCCGTAAGGTCAGCAGGTGTACCCCAGCGAACCAGTAAGGGTTCAGGTACTGCCCTGGAGTACCGGTGGTTGTACCAATACTACCGCAGAGTACCGGTGGGGGTACCGGTACTACCCCAGCATATCGGGTAGGGGTGCCAGGCCAACAACGGAGCATCAGGTAGGAATACCGGGACTAAGACGGAGGGTCAGGAAGAATGTCTGTTCTATACCGCGTGCCCGTAACGTCATCAGGTGTACCCCAGTGAACCAGTAAGGGTTCACGTACTACCCCGGAGTACCGGTGGGTGTACTGATACTACGGCAGAGTAACGGTGGGGGTACCGCTACTACCCCAGAACATCGGGTATGGGTGCCAAGCCTAATGCGGAGCATCAGGTAGGGATAGCGGGCCTAGACTGGAGGGTCAGGTAGGAATGTCTGCTCTACACAGCACGCCCGTAAGGTCAGCAAGTGTACCCCAGCGAACCAGTAAGGGTTCAGGTACTACCCTGGAGTACCGGTGGGTATACCAATACGAGCGCAGAGTACCGGTGGGGGTACCGGTACTACCCCAGCATATCGGGTAGGGGTGCCAGGCCAACAACGGAGCATCAGGTAGGGATACCGGGCCTAAAACGGAGGATCAGTAAGAATGTCTGGTCTACACCGCGCGCCAGTAACGTCATCATGTGTACCCCAGTGAACCACTAAGGGTTCACGTACTACCACGGAGTACCGGTGGGTGTACCGATACTACCGCAGATTAACGGTTGGGGTAACACTACTACCCCAGAACATCGGGTATGGGTGCCAAGCCTAATGCGGAGCATCAGGTAGGGATACCGGCTGTAACATGTGGGGTCCGGTAGGGAGGCCGGGTCTAGTCCAGCGCGCACGAAGGGACAGCTGGTGTTCTCTGGCGCATCACAAAGGGTTCTGTTCCAAACCCAGAGTACCGGTGGGGGAACCGGTTCTACCTCGAAACATCGGGTAGGTATACCAGGCCTACCTCGGCGGGTCAGGTAGGAAGGGTGGGTCCAAAGCAGTGTGCCCGTAGGGTCAGCAGGTGTACCCCGGCGCACCAGTAAGGGTTCCGGTACAATCCAGGACTACCGGTGGGTATAGCAAAAGTACCGCGGAGTACCGGTGGGTGTACCGGTACTACCCCAGATTGTCGGGTAGGGGGCCAGGCCTACCGCAGAGCATCAGGTAGGGATACCGGGACTAACACGGAGGGTCAGGAATAATGTCTGGTCTACACAGCACGCCCATAAGGTCAGCAGCTGTACGCCAGCGAACCAGTAAGGGTTCACGTACTACCCCAGAGTACCGGTGGGTGTACCGATACTACCGCAGAGTAACGGTGGGGGTACCGCTACTACCCACGAACATCGGGTATGGGTGCCAAGCCTATATGCGGAGCATCAGGTAGTGATAGCGGGTCTAATCTGTGGGGTCCGGTAGGGAGACCAGGTCTAGTCCAGCGCGCACGAAGGGACAGCTGGTGTTCTCTGGCGCATCACAAAGTGTTCCGTTCCAACCCCAGAGTACCGGTGGGGGAACCGGTTCTACCTCGAAACATCGGGTAGGTATACCAGGCCTACCCCGGCGGGTCAGGTAGGAAGGGTGGGCGTAAAGCGGCGAGCCCATAGGGTCAGCAGGTGTACCCCGGCGCACCAGTAAGGGTTCCGGTACAATCCAGGACTACCGGTGGGTATAGCAAAATTACGGCGGAGTACCTCTGTGTGTACCGTTACTACCCCAGATTGTCGGGTAGGGGGCCAGGCCTACCGCAGAGCATCAGGTAGGGATACCGGGCCTAGCCTGGAGGGTCAGGTAGGAATGTCTGGTCTACACAGCACGCCCGTAAGGTCAGCAGGTGTACCCCAGCGAACCAGTAAGGGTTCAGGTACTACCCTGGAGTACCGGTGGGTGTACCAAAACTACCGCAGAGTACCGGTGGGGGTACCGGTACTACCCCAGCATATCGGGTAGGGGTGCCAGGCCAACAACGGAGCATCAGGTAGGGATACCGGGACTAACACGGAGGGTCAGGAATAATGTCTGTTCTATACCGCGCGCAACTAACGTCAGCAGGTGTACCCCAGTGAACCAGTAAGGGTTCACGTACTACCCCGGAGTAACGGTGGGTGTACTGATACTACCGCAGAGTAACGGTGGGGGTACCGCTAGTACCCCAGAACATCGGGTATGGGTGCCAAGCCTAATGCGGAGCATCAGGTAGGGATAGCGGGTCTAACCTGTGGGGTCCGGTAGGGAGGCCGGGTCTAGTCCAGCGCGCACGAAGGGACAGCTGGTGTTCTCGGGCGCATCACAAAGGGTTCCGTTCCAAACCCAGAGTACCGGTGGGGGAACCTGTTCTACCTCGAAACATCGGGTAGGTATACCAGGCCTACCCCGGAGGGTCAGGTAGGAAGGGTGGGCGTAAAGCGGCGAGCCCATAGGGTCAGCAGGTGTACCCCGGCGCACCAGTAAGGGTTCCGGTACAATCCAGGAGTACCGGTGGGTATAGCAAAAGTACCGCGGAGTACCTTTGGGTGTACCGATACTACCCCAGATTGTCGGGTAGGGGGCCAGGCCTACCGCAGAGCATCAGGTAGGGATACCGGGCCTAGCCTGGAGGGTCAGGTAGGAATGTCTGGTGTACAGAGCACGCCCGTAAGGTCAGCAGGTGTACCCCAGCGAACCAGTAAGGGTTCAGGTACTACCCTGGAGTACCGGTGGGTGTACCAATACTACCGCAGAGTACCGGTGGGGGTACTGGTACTACCCCAGCATATCGGGTAGGGGTGCCAGGCCAACAACGGAGCATCAGGTAGGAATACCGGGACTAAGACGGAGGGTCAGGAAGAATGTCTGTTCTATACCGCGTGCCTGTAACGTCATCAGGTGTACCCCGGTGAACCAGTAAGGGTTCACGTACTACCCCGGAGTACCGGTGGGTGTACTGATACTACCGCAGAGTAACGGGTGGGGGTACCGCTACTACCCCAGAACATCGGGTATGGGTGCCAAGCCTAATGCGGAGCATCAGGTAGGGATAGCGGGTCTAACCTGTGGGGTCCGGTAGGGAGGCCGGGTCTAGTCCAGCGCGCACGAAGGGACAGCTGGTGTTCTCTGGCACATCACAAAGGGTTCCGTTCCAACCCCAGAGTACCGGTGGGGGAACCGGTTCTACCTCGAAACATTTGGTAGGTATACCAGGCCTACCCCGGAGGGTCAGGTAGGAAGGGTGGGCGTAAAGCGGCGAGACCATAGGGTCAGCAGTTGTACCCCGGCGCACCAGTAAGAGTTCCGGTACAATCCAGGAGTACCGGTGGGTATAGCAATATTACCGCGGAGTACCTGTGGGTGTACCGATACTACCCCAGATTGTCGGGTAGGGGGCCAGGCCTACCGCAGAGCATCAGGTAGGGATACCGGGCCTAGCCTGGAGGGTCAGGTAGGAATGTCTGGTCTACACAGCACGCCCGTAAGGTCAGCAGGTGTACCCCAGCGAAACAGTAAGTGTTCAGGTACTGCCCTGGAGTACCGTTGGGTGTACCGATACTACAGCAGAATAACGGTGGGGGTACCGCTACTACCCCAGAACATCGGGTATGGGTGCCAAGCCTAATGCGGAGCATCAGGTAGGGATAGCGGGTCTAACCTGTGGGTTCCAATAGGGAGGCCGGGTCTAGTCCAGCGCGCACGAAGGGACAGCTGGTGTTCTCTGGCGCGTCACAAAGGGTTCCGTTCCAGCCCCAGAGTACCGGTGGGGGAACCGGTTCTAACTCGAAACATCGGGTAGGTATACCAGGCCTACCCCGGCGGGTCAGGTAGCAAGGGTGGGTCCAAAGCAGTGTGCCCGTAGGGTCAGCAGGTGTACACCGGCGCACCAGTAAGGGTTCCGGTACAATCCAGGAGTACCGGTGGGTATAGCAAAAGTACCGCGGAGTACCTGTGGGTGTACCGGTACTACCCCAGATTGTCGGGTAAGGGGCCAGGCCTACCGCAGAGCATCAGGTAGGGATACCGGGCCTAGCCTGGAGGGTCAGGTAGGAATGTCTGGTCTACAGAGCACGCCCGTAAGGTCAGCAGGTGTACCCCAGCGAACCAATAAGGCTTCAGGTACTGCCCTGGAGTACCAGTGGTTGTACCAATACTACCGCAGAGTACCGGTGGGGGTACCGGTACTACCCCAGCATATCGGGTAGGGGTGCCAGGCCAACAACGGAGCATCAGGTAGGGATACCGGGACTAACACGGAGGGTCAGGAAGAATGTCTGTTCTATACCGCGTGCCCGTAACGTCATCAGGTGTACCCCAGTGAACCAGTAAGGGTTCACGTACTACCCCGGAGTACCGGTGGGTGTACTGATACTACGGCAGAGTAACGGTGGGGGTACCGCTACTACCCCAGAACATCGGGTATGGGTGCCAAGCCTAATGCGGAGCATCAGGTAGGGATAGCGGGCCTAGACTGGAGGGTCAGGTAGGAATGTCTGCTCTACACAGCACGCCCGTAAGGTCAGCAAGTGTACCCCAGCGAACCAGTAAGGGTTCAGGTACTACCCTGGAGTACCGGTGGGTATACCAATACGAGCGCAGAGTACCGGTGGGGGTACCGGTACTACCCCAGCATATCGGGTAGGGGTGCCAGGCCAACAACGGAGCATCAGGTAGGGATACCGGGCCTAAAACGGAGGATCAGTAAGAATGTCTGGTCTACACCGCGCGCCAGTAACGTCATCATGTGTACCCCAGTGAACCACTAAGGGTTCACGTACTACCACGGAGTACCGGTGGGTGTACCGATACTACCGCAGATTAACGGTTGGGGTAACACTACTACCCCAGAACATCGGGTATGGGTGCCAAGCCTAATGCGGAGCATCAGGTAGGGATACCGGCTGTAACATGTGGGGTCCGGTAGGGAGGCCGGGTCTAGTTCAGCGCGCACGAAGGGACAGCTGGTGTTCTCTGGCGCATCACAAAGGGTTCTGTTCCAAACCCAGAGTACCGGTGGGGGAACCGGTTCTACCTCGAAACATCGGGTAGGTATACCAGGCCTACCTCGGCGGGTCAGGTAGGAAGGGTGGGTCCAAAGCAGTGTGCCCGTAGGGTCAGCAGGTGTACCCCGGCGCACCAGTAAGGGTTCCGGTACAATCCAGGACTACCGGTGGGTATAGCAAAAGTACCGCGGAGTACCGGTGGGTGTACCGGTACTACCCCAGATTGTCGGGTAGGGGGCCAGGCCTACCGCAGAGCATCAGGTAGGGATACCGGGACTAACACGGAGGGTCAGGAATAATGTCTGGTCTACACAGCACGCCCGTAAGGTCAGCAGCTGTACGCCAGCGAACCAGTAAGGGTTCACGTACTACCCCAGAGTACCGGTGGGTGTACCGATACTACCGCAGAGTAACGGTGGGGGTACCGCTACTACCCAAGAACATCGGGTATGGGTGCCAAGCCTAATGCGGAGCATCAGGTAGGGATAGCGGGTCTAACCTGTGGGGTCCGGTAGGGAGGCCGGGTCTAGTCCAGCGCGCACGAAGGGACAGCTGGTGTTCTCGGGCGCATCACAAAGGGTTCCGTTCCAACCCCAGAGTACCGGTGGGGGAACCGGTTCTACCTCGAAACATTTGGTAGGTATACCAGGCCTACCCCGGAGGGTCAGGTAGGAAGGGTGGGCGTAAAGCGGCGAGACCATAGGGTCAGCAGTTGTACCCCGGCGCACCAGTAAGAGTTCCGGTACAATCCAGGACTACCGGTGGGTATAGCAATATTACCGCGGAGTACCTGTGGGTGTACCGATACTACCCCAGATTGTCGGGTAGGGGGCCAGGCCTACCGCAGAGCATCAGGTAGGGATACCGGGCCTAGCCTGGAGGGTCAGGTAGGAATGTCTGGTCTACACAGCACGCCCGTAAGGTCAGCAGGTGTACCCCAGCGAAACAGTAAGTGTTCAGGTACTGCCCTGGAGTACCGTTGGGTGTACCGATACTACCGCAGAATAACGGTGGGGGTACCGCTACTACCCCAGAACATCGGGTATGGGTGCCAAGCCTAATGCGGAGCATCAGGTAGGGATAGCGGGTCTAACCTGTGGGTTCCAATAGGGAGGCCGGGTCTAGTCCAGCGCGCACGAAGGGACAGCTGGTGTTCTCTGGCGCGTCACAAAGGGTTCCGTTCCAGCCCCAGAGTACCGGTGGGGGAACCGGTTCTAACTCGAAACATCGGGTAGGTATACCAGGCCTACCCCGGCGGGTCAGGTAGCAAGGGTGGGTCCAAAGCAGTGTGCCCGTAGGGTCAGCAGGTGTACACCGGCGCACCAGTAAGGGTTCCGGTACAATCCAGGAGTACCGGTGGGTATAGCAAAAGTACCGCGGAGTACCTGTGGGTGTACCGGTACTACCCCAGATTGTCGGGTAAGGGGCCAGGCCTACCGCAGAGCATCAGGTAGGGATACCGGGCCTAGCCTGGAGGGTCAGGTAGGAATGTCTGGTCTACAGAGCACGCCCGTAAGGTCAGCAGGTGTACCCCAGCGAACCAGTAAGGGTTCAGGTACTGCCCTGGAGTACCAGTGGTTGTACCAATACTACCGCAGAGTACCGGTGGGGGTACCGGTACTACCCCAGCATATCGGGTAGGGGTGCCAGGCCAACAACGGAGCATCAGGTAGGGATACCGGGACTAACACGGAGGGTCAGGAAGAATGTCTGTTCTATACCGCGTGCCCGTAACGTCATCAGGTGTACCCCAGTGAACCAGTAAGGGTTCACGTACTACCCCGGAGTACCGGTGGGTGTACTGATACTACGGCAGAGTAACGGTGGGGGTACCGCTACTACCCCAGAACATCGGGTATGGGTGCCAAGCCTAATGCGGAGCATCAGGTAGGGATAGCGGGCCTAGACTGGAGGGTCAGGTAGGAATGTCTGCTCTACACAGCACGCCCGTAAGGTCAGCAAGTGTACCCCAGCGAACCAGTAAGGGTTCAGGTACTACCCTGGAGTACCGGTGGGTATACCAATACGAGCGCAGAGTACCGGTGGGGGTACCGGTACTACCCCAGCATATCGGGTAGGGGTGCCAGGCCAACAACGGAGCATCAGGTAGGGATACCGGGCCTAAAACGGAGGATCAGTAAGAATGTCTGGTCTACACCGCGCGCCAGTAACGTCATCATGTGTACCCCAGTGAACCACTAAGGGTTCACGTACTACCACGGAGTACCGGTGGGTGTACCGATACTACCGCAGATTAACGGTTGGGGTAACACTACTACCCCAGAACATCGGGTATGGGTGCCAAGCCTAATGCGGAGCATCAGGTAGGGATACCGGCTGTAACATGTGGGGTCCGGTAGGGAGGCCGGGTCTAGTTCAGCGCGCACGAAGGGACAGCTGGTGTTCTCTGGCGCATCACAAAGGGTTCTGTTCCAAACCCAGAGTACCGGTGGGGGAACCGGTTCTACCTCGAAACATCGGGTAGGTATACCAGGCCTACCTCGGCGGGTCAGGTAGGAAGGGTGGGTCCAAAGCAGTGTGCCCGTAGGGTCAGCAGGTGTACCCCGGCGCACCAGTAAGGGTTCCGGTACAATCCAGGACTACCGGTGGTAATAGCAAAAGTACCGCGGAGTACCTGTGGGTGTACCGGTACTACCCCAGATTGTCGGGTAGGGGGCCAGGCCTACCGCAGAGCATCAGGTAGGGATACCGGGACTAACACGGAGGGTCAGGAATAATGTCTGGTCTACACAGCACGCCCGTAAGGTCAGCAGCTGTACGCCAGCGAACCAGTAAGGGTTCACGTACTACCCCAGAGTACCGGTGGGTGTACCGATACTACCGCAGAGTAACGGTGGGGGTACCGCTACTACCCAAGAACATCGGGTATGGGTGCCAAGCCTAATGCGGAGCATCAGGTAGGGATAGCGGGTCTAACCTGTGGGGTCCGGTAGGGAGGCCGGGTCTAGTCCAGCGCGCACGAAGGGACAGCTGGTGTTCTCGGGCGCATCACAAAGGGTTCCGTTCCAAACCCAGAGTACCGGTGGGGGAACCTGTTCTACCTCGAAACATCGGGTAGGTATACCAGGCCTACCCCGGAGGGTCAGGTAGGAAGGGTGGGCGTAAAGCGGCGAGCCCATAGGGTCAGCAGGTGTACCCCGGCGCACCAGTAAGGGTTCCGGTACAATCCAGGAGTACCGGTGGGTATAGCAAAAGTACCGCGGAGTACCTTTGGGTGTACCGATACTACCCCAGATTGTCGGGTAGGGGGCCAGGCCTACCGCAGAGCATCAGGTAGGGATACCGGGCCTAGCCTGGAGGGTCAGGTAGGAATGTCTGGTGTACAGAGCACGCCCGTAAGGTCAGCAGGTGTACCCCAGCGAACCAGTAAGGGTTCAGGTACTACCCTGGAGTACCGGTGGGTGTACCAATACTACCGCAGAGTACCGGTGGGGGTACTGGTACTACCCCAGCATATCGGGTAGGGGTGCCAGGCCAACAACGGAGCATCAGGTAGGAATACCGGGACTAAGACGGAGGGTCAGGAAGAATGTCTGTTCTATACCGCGTGCCTGTAACGTCATCAGGTGTACCCCGGTGAACCAGTAAGGGTTCACGTACTACCCCGGAGTACCGGTGGGTGTACTGATACTACCGCAGAGTAACGGGTGGGGGTACCGCTACTACCCCAGAACATCGGGTATGGGTGCCAAGCCTAGTGTGGAGCATCAGGTAGGGATATCGGGTCTAACCTGTGGGGTCCGGTAGGGAGGCCGGGTCTAGTCCAGCGCGCACGAAGGGACAGCTGGTGTTCTCTGGCGCATCACAAAGGGTTCCGTTCCAACCCCAGAGTACCGGTGGGGGAACCGGTTCTACCTCGAAACATTTGGTAGGTATACCAGGCCTACCCCGGAGGGTCAGGTAGGAAGGGTGGGCGTAAAGCGGCGAGACCATAGGGTCAGCAGTTGTACCCCGGCGCACCAGTAAGAGTTCCGGTACAATCCAGGAGTACCGGTGGGTATAGCAATATTACCGCGGAGTACCTGTGGGTGTACCGATACTACCCCAGATTGTCGGGTAGGGGGCCAGGCCTACCGCAGAGCATCAGGTAGGGATACCGGGCCTAGCCTGGAGGGTCAGGTAGGAATGTCTGGTCTACACAGCACGCCCGTAAGGTCAGCAGGTGTACCCCAGCGAACCAGTAAGTGTTCAGGTACTGCCCTGGAGTACCGTTGGGTGTACCGATACTACCGCAGAATAACGGTGGGGGTACCGCTACTACCCCAGAACATCGGGTATGGGTGCCAAGCCTAATGCGGAGCATCAGGTAGGGATAGCGGGTCTAACCTGTGGGTTCCAATAGGGAGGCCGGGTCTAGTCCAGCGCGCACGAAGGGACAGCTGGTGTTCTCTGGCGCGTCACAAAGGGTTCCGTTCCAAACCCAGAGTACCGGTGGGGGAACCGGTTCTAACTCGAAACATCGGGTAGGTATACCAGGCCTACCCCGGCGGGTCAGGTAGCAAGGGTGGGTCCAAAGCAGTGTGCCCGTAGGGTCAGCAGGTGTACACCGGCGCACCAGTAAGGGTTCCGGTACAATCCAGGAGTACCGGTGGGTATAGCAAAAGTACCGCGGAGTACCTGTGGGTGTACCGATACTACCCCAGATTGTCGGGTAAGGGGCCAGGCCTACCGCAGAGCATCAGGTAGGGATACCGGGCCTAGCCTGGAGGGTCAGGTAGGAATGTCTGGTCTACAGAGCACGCCCGTAAGGTCAGCAGGTGTACCCCAGCGAACCAGTAAGGGTTCAGGTACTGCCCTGGAGTACCAGTGGTTGTACCAATACTACCGCAGAGTACCGGTGGGGGTACCGGTACTACCCCAGCATATCGGGTAGGGGTGCCAGGCCAACAACGGAGCATCAGGTAGGGATACCGGGACTAACACGGACGGTCAGGAAGAATGTCTGTTCTATACCGCGTGCCCGTAACGTCATCAGGTGTACCCCAGTGAACCAGTAAGGGTTCACGTACTACCCCGGAGTACCGGTGGGTGTACTGATACTACGGCAGAGTAACGGTGGGGGTACCGCTACTACCCCAGAACATCGGGTATGGGTGCCAAGCCTAATGCGGAGCATCAGGTAGGGATAGCGGGCCTAGACTGGAGGGTCAGGTAGGAATGTCTGCTCTACACAGCACGCCCGTAAGGTCAGCAAGTGTACCCCAGCGAACCAGTAAGGGTTCAGGTACTACCCTGGAGTACCGGTGGGTATACCAATACGAGCGCAGAGTACCGGTGGGGGTACCGGTACTACCCCAGCATATCGGGTAGGGGTGCCAGGCCAACAACGGAGCATCAGGTAGGGATACCGGGCCTAAAACGGAGGATCAGTAAGAATGTCTGGTCTACACCGCGCGCCAGTAACGTCATCATGTGTACCCCAGTGAACCACTAAGGGTTCACGTACTACCACGGAGTACCGGTGGGTGTACCGATACTACCGCAGATTAACGGTTGGGGTAAAACTACTACCCCAGAACATCGGGTATGGGTGCCAAGCCTAATGCGGAGCATCAGGTAGGGATACCGGCTGTAACATGTGGGGTCCGGTAGGGAGGCCGGGTCTAGTCCAGCGCGCACGAAGGGACAGCTGGTGTTCTCTGGCGCATCACAAAGGGTTCTGTTCCAAACCCAGAGTACCGGTGGGGGAACCGGTTCTACCTCGAAACATCGGGTAGGTATACCAGGCCTACCTCGGCGGGTCAGGTAGGAAGGGTGGGTCCAAAGCAGTGTGCCCGTAGGGTCAGCAGGTGTACCCCGGCGCACCAGTAAGGGTTCCGGTACAATCCAGGACTACCGGTGGGTATAGCAAAAGTACCGCGGAGTACCGGTGGGTGTACCGGTACTACCCCAGATTGTCGGGTAGGGGGCCAGGCCTACCGCAGAGCATCAGGTAGGGATACCGGGACTAACACGGAGGGTCAGGAATAATGTCTGGTCTACACAGCACGCCCGTAAGGTCAGCAGCTGTACGCCAGCGAACCAGTAAGGGTTCACGTACTACCCCAGAGTACCGGTGGGTGTACCGATACTACCGCAGAGTAACGGTGGGGGTACCGCTACTACCCAAGAACATCGGGTATGGGTGCCAAGCCTATATGCGGAGCATCAGGTAGTGATAGCGGGTCTAATCTGTGGGGTCCGGTAGGGACACCAGGTCTAGTCCAGCGCGCACGAAGGGACAGCTGGTGTTCTCTGGCGCATCACAAAGTGTTCCGTTCCAACCCCAGAGTACCGGTGGGGGAACCGGTTCTACCTCGAAACATCGGGTAGGTATACCAGGCCTACCCCGGAGGGTCAGGTAGGAAGGGTGGGCGTAAAGCGGCGAGCCCATAGGGTCAGCAGGTGTACCCCGGCGCACCAGTAAGGGTTCCGGTACAATCCAGGACTACCGGTGGGTATAGCAAAATTACGGCGGAGTACCTCTGTGTGTACCGTTACTACCCCAGATTGTCGGGTAGGGGGCCAGGCCTACCGCAGAGCATCAGGTAGGGATACCGGGCCTAGCCTGGAGGGTCAGGTAGGAATGTCTGGTCTACAGAGCACGCCCGTAAGGTCAGCAGGTGTACCCCAGCGAACCAGTAAGGGTTCAGGTACTACCCTGGAGTACCGGTGGGTGAACCAATACTACCGCAGAGTACCGGTGGGGGTACCGGTACTACCCCAGCATATCGGGTAGGGGTGCCAGGCCAACAACGGAGCATCAGGTAGGGATACCGGGACTAACACGGAGGGTCAGGAATAATGTCTGTTCTATACCGCGCGCAAGTAACGTCAGCAGGTGTACCCCAGTGAACCAGTAAGGGTTCACGTACTACCCCGGAGTAACGGTGGGTGTACTGATACTACCGCAGAGTAACGGTGGGGGTACCGCTAGTACCCCAGAACATCGGGTATGGGTGCCAAGCCTAATGCGGAGCATCAGGTAGGGATAGCGGGTCTAACCTGTGGGGTCCGGAAGGGAGGCCGGGTCTAGTCCAGCGCGCACGAAGGGACAGCTGGTGTTCTCTGGCGCATCACAAAGGTTTCCGTTCCAAACCCAGAGTACCGGTGGGGGAACCGGTTCTAACTCGAAACATCTGGTAGGTATACCAGGCCTACCCCGGCGGGTAAGGTAGAGAAGAGTGGGCGTAAAGCGGCGCGACCGTAGGGTCAGCAGGTGTACCCCGGCGCACCAGTAAGTGTTCCGGTACACTCCAGGAGTACCGGTGGGTATAGCAAAATTACCGCGGAGTACCTCAGGGTGTACCGGTACTACCACAGATTGTCGGTTAGGGGGCCAGGCCTACCGCAGAGCATCAGGTAGGGATAGTGGGCCTAGCCTGGAGGGTCAGGTAGGAATGTCTGGTGTACAGAGCACGCCCGTAAGGTCAGCAGGTGTACCCCAGCGAACCAGTAAGGGTTCAGGTACTGCCCTGGAGTACCGGTGGGTGTACCAATACTACCGCAGAGTACCGGTGGGGGTAGCGGTACTACCCCAGCATATCGGGTAGGGGTTCCAGGCCAACAACGGAGCATCAGGTAGGGATACCGGGCCTAACACGGAGGGTCAGGTAGGAATGTCTGGTCTACACCGCGCGCCAGTAACATCATCAGGTGTACCCCAGTGAACCAGTAAGAATTCATGTACTACCCCGGAGTACCGGTGGGCGTACCGATACTACCGCAGAGTAACGGTGGGGGTACCGCTACTACCCCAGAACATCGGGTATGGGTGCCAAGCCTAATGCGGAGCATCAGGTAGGGATAGCGGGCCTAGCCTGGAGGGTCAGGTAGGAATGTCTGCTCTACAGAGCACGCCCGTAAGGTCAGCAGGTGTACCCCAGCGAACCAGGAAGGGTTCAGGTACTACCCTGGAGTACTGGTGGGTATACCAATACGAGCGCAGAGTACCGGTGGGGGTACCGGTACTACCCCAGCATATCGGGTAGGGGTGCCAGGCCAACAACGGAGCATCAGGTAGGGATACCGGGACTAACACGGACGGTCAGGAAGAATGTCTGTTCTATACCGCGTGCCCGTAACGTCATCAGGTGTACCCCAGTGAACCAGTAAGGGTTCACGTACTATCCCGGAGTACCGGTGGGTGTACTGATACTACGGCAGAGTAACGGTGGGGGTACCGCTACTACCCCAGAACATCGGGTATGGGTGCCAAGCCTAATGCGGAGCATCAGGTAGGGATAGCGGGTCTAACCTGTGCGGTCCGGAAGGGTGGCCGGGTCTAATCCAGCGCGCACGAAGGGACAGCTGGTGTTCTCTGGCGCATCACAAAAGTTTCCGTTCCAAGCCCAGAGTACCGGTGGGGGAACCGGTTCTAACTCAAAACATCTGGTAGGTATACCAGGCCTACCCCGGCGGGTCAGGTAGGAAGGGTGGGCGTAAATCGGCGCGCCCGTAGGGTCAGCAGGTGTACCCCGGCGCACCAGTAAGGGTTCCGGTACAATCCAGGAGTACCTGTGGGTATAGCAAAACTACCGCGGAATACCGGTGGGTGTACCAGTACTACCCAGATTGTCGGGTAGGGGGCCAGGCCTACCGCAGAGCATCAGGTAGGGATACCGGGCCTAGCCTGGAGGGTCAGGTAGGAATGTCTGGTCTACACAGCACGCCCGTAAGGTCAGCAGGTGTACCCCAGCGAACCAGTAAGGGTTCAGGTACTGCCCTGGAGTACCGGTGGGTGTACCAATACTACCGCAGAGTACCGGTGGGGGTACCGGTACTACCCCAGCATATCGGGTAGGGGTGCCAGGCCAAAAACGGAGCATCAGGTAGGGATACCGGGCCTAAAACGGAGGGTCAGGTAGGAATGTCTGGTCTACACTGCGCGCCAGTAACGTCAGCAGGTGTACCCCAGTGAACCATTAAGGGTTCATGTACTAGCCCGGAGTACCGGTGGGCGTACCGATACTACCGCAGAGTAACGGTGGGGGTACCGCTACTACCCCAGAACATCGGATATGGGTGCCAAGCCTAATGCGGAGCATCAGGTAGGGATAGCGGGTCTAACCTGTGGGGTCCGGTAGGGAGGCCGGGTCTAGTCCAGCGCGCACGAAGGGACAGCTGGTGTTCTCTGGCGCATCAGAAAGCGTTCCGTTCCAAACCCAGAGTACCGGTGGGGGAACCGGTTCTACCTCGAAAGATCGGGTAGGTATACCAGGCCTACCACGGAGGGTCAGGTAGGAAGGGTGGGCGTAAAGCGGCGAGCCCATAGGGTCAGCAGGTGTACCCCGGCGCACCAGTAAGGGTTCCGGTACAATCCAGGACTACCGGTGGGTATAGCAAAATTAAGGCGGAGTACCTCTGTGTGTACTGGTACTACCCCAGATTGTCGGGTAGGGGGCCAGGCCTACCGCAGAGCATCAGGTAGGGATACCGGGCCTAGCCTGGAGGGTCAGGTAGGAATGTCTGGTCTACAGAGCACGCCCGTAAGGTCAGCAGGTGTACCCCAGCGAACCAGTAAGGGTTCAGGTACTACCCTGGAGTACCGGTGGGTGTACCAATACTACCGCAGAGTACCGGTGGGGGTACCGGTACTACCCCAGCATATCGGGTAGGGGTGCCAGGCCAACAACGGAGCATCAGGTAGGGATACCGGGCCTAAAACGGAGGGTCAGGTAGGAATGTCTGGTCTACACCACGCGCCAGTAACGTGAGCAGGTGTACCCCAGTGAACCAGTAAGGGTTCACGTACTACCCCGGAGTACCGGTGGGTGTACCGATACTACCGCAGAGTAACGGTGGGGGTACCGCTACTACCCCAGAACATCGGATATGGGTGCCAAGCCTAATGCGGAGCATCAGGTAGGGATACCGGGTCTAACCTGTGGGGTCCGGTAGGGAGGCCGGGTCTAGTCCAGCGCGCACGAAGGGACAGCTGGTGTTCTCTGGCGCATCACAAAGGGTTCCGTTCCAACCCCAGAGTACCGGTGGGGCAACCGGTTCTACCTTGAAACATCGGGTAGGTATACCAGGCCGACCCCGGAGGGTCAGGTAGGAAGGGTGGGCGTAAATCGGCGCGCCTGTAGTGTCAGCAGGTGTACCCCGGCGCACCAGTAAGGGTTCCGGTACAATCCAGGAGTACCGGTGGGTATAGCAAAACTACCGCGGAGTACCGGTGGGTGTACCGGTACTACCCCAGATTGTCGGGTAGGGGGCCAGGCCTACCGCAGAGCATCAGGTAGGGATACCGGGCCTAGCCTGGAGGGTCAGGTAGGAATGTCTGGTGTACAGAGCACGCCCGTAAGGTCAGCAGGTGTACCCCAGCGAACCAGTAAGGGTTCAGGTACTGCCCTGGAGTACCGGTGGGTGTACCAATACTACCGCAGAGTACCGGTGAGGGTACCGGTACTACCCCAGCATATCGGGTAGGGGTGCCAGGCCAACAACGGAGCATCAGGTAGGGATACCGGGCCTAACACGGAGGGTCAGGTAGGAATGTCTGGTCTACACCGCGCACCAGTAACGTCGTCAGGTGTACCCCAGCGAACCAGTAAGAATTCATGTACTACCCCGGAGTACCGGTGGGCGTACCGATACTACCGCAGAGTAACGGTGGGGGTACCGCTACTACCCCAGAACATCGGGTATGGGTGCCAAGCCTAATGCGGAGCATCAGGTAGGGATAGCGGGTCTAGCCTGGAGGGTCAGGTAGGGAGGCCAGGTCTAGTCCAGCGCACACGAAGGGACAGCTGGTGTTCTCTGGCGCATCACAAAGGTTTCCGTTTCAAGCCCAGAGTACCGGTGGGGGAACCGGTTCTACCTCGAAACATCAGGTAGGTATACCAGGCCTACCCCGGCGGGTCAGGTAGGAAAGGTGGGCGTAAAGCGGCGAGCCCATAGGGTCAGCAGGTGTACCCCGGCGCACTAGTAAGGGTTCCGGTACAATCCAGGAGTATCGGTGGGTATAGCAAAAGTACCGCGGAGTACCTGTGGGTGTACCGGTACTACCCCAGATTGTCGGGTAGGGGGCCAGGCCTACCGCAGAGCATCAGGTAGGGATACCGGGCCTAGCCTGGAGGGTCAGGTAGGAATGTCTGGTCTACACAGCACGCCCGTAAGGTCAGAAGGGGTAACCCAGCGAACCAGTAAGGGTTGAGGTACTACCCTGGAGTACCGGTGGGTGTACCAATACTACCGCAGAGTACCGGTGGGGGTACCGGTACTACCCCAGCATATCGGGTAGGGGTGCCAGGCCAACAACAGAGCATCAGGTAGAGATACCGGGACTAACACGGAGGGTCAGGTAGGAATGTCTGGTCTACACCGCGCGCCAGTAACGTCATCAGGTGTACCCCAGTGAACCAGTAGGGGTTCACGTATTACCCCGGAGTAACGGTGGGTGTACTGATACTACTGCAGTGTAACGGTGGGGGTACCGCTACTACCCCAGAACATCGGGTATGGGTGCCAAGCCTAATGCGGAGCATCAGGTAGGGATAGCGGGTCTAACCTGTGGGGTCCGGTAGAGAGGCCGGGTCTAGTCCAGCGCGCACGACGGGACAGCTGGTGTTCTCTGGCGCATCACTAAGGGTTCCGTTCCAAACCCAGAGTACCGGTGGGGGAACCGGTTCTACCTCGAAACATCGGGTAGGTATACCAGGCCTACCCCGGCGGGTCAGGTAGGAAGGGTGGGCGTAAAGCGGCGCGCCCGTAGTGTCAGCAGGTGTACCCCGGCGCAACAGTAAGGGTTCCGGTACAATCCAGGAGTATCGGTGGGTATAGCAAAAGTACCGCGGAGTACCTCTGGGTGTACCGGTACTACCCCAGATTGTCGGGTAGGGGGCCAGGCCTACCGCAGAGCATCAGGTAGGGATACCGGGCCTAGCCTGGAGGGTCAGGTAGGAATGTCTGGTCTACACAGCACGCCCGTAAGGTCAGCAGGTGTACCCCAGCGAACCAGTAAGGGTTCAGGTACTACCCTGGAGTACCGGTGGGTGTACCAATACTACCGAGAGTACCGGTGGGGGTACCGGTACTACCCCAGCATATCGGGTAGGGGTGCCAAGCCAACAACGGAGCATCAGGTAGGGATACCGGGCCTAACACGGAGGGTCAGGTAGGAATGTCTGGTCTATACCGCGTGCCCGTAACGTCATCATGTGTACCCCAGCGAATCAGTAAGGGTTCTCGTACTACCCCGGAGTACCGGTGGGTGTACCGATACTACCGCAGAGTAACGGTGGGGGTACCGCTAGTACCCCAGAACATCGGGTATGGGTGCCAATCCTAATGCGGAGCATCACGTAGGGATAGCGGGTCTAACCTGTGGGGTCCGGTAGGGAGGCCAGGTCTAGTCCTGCGCGCACGAAGGGACAGCTGGTGTTCTCTGGCACATCACAATGGGTTTCGTTCCAAACCCAAGGTACCGGTGGGGGAACCGGTTCTACCTCGAAACATCGGGTGGGTATACCAGGCCTACCCTGGCAGGTCAGGTAGGAAGGGTGGGCGTAAAGCGGCGCGCCCGTAGGGCCAGCAGGTGTACCCCGGCGCACCAGTAAGGGTTCCGGTACAATCCAGGAGTACCGGTGGGTATAGCAAAACTACCGCTGAATACCGGTGGGTGTACCGGTACTACCCCAGATTGTCGGGTAGTGGGCCAGGCCTACCGCAGAGCATCAGGTAGGGATAGTGGGCCTAGCCTGGAGGGTCAGGTAGGAATGTCTGGTCTACACAGCACGCCCGTAAGGTCAGCAGGTGTACCCCAGCGAACCAGTAAGTGTTCAGGTACTACCCTGGAGTACCGGTGGGTGTACCAATACTACCGCAGAGTACCGGTGGGGATACCGGTACTACCCCAGCATATCGGGTAGGGGTGCCAAGCCAACAACGGAGCATCAGGTAGGGATACCGGGCCTAACACGGAGGGTCAGGTAGGAATGTCTGGTCTATACCGCGTGCCCGTAACGTCATCATGTGTACCCCAGCGAATCAGTAAGGGTTCTCGTACTACCCCGGAGTACCGGTGGGTGTACCGATACTACCGCAGAGTAACGGTGGGGGTACCGCTAGTACCCCAGAACATCGGGTATGCGTGCCAAGCCTAATGCGGAGCATCACGTAGGGATAGCGGGTCTAACCTGTGGGGTCCGGTAGGGAGGCCAGGTCTAGTCCTGCGCGCACGAAGGGACAGCTGGTGTTCTCTGGCACATCACAATGGGTTCCGTTCCAAACCCAAGGTACCGGTGGGGGAACCGGATCTACCTCGAAACATCGGGTGAGTATACCAGGCCTACCCTGGCAGGGCAGGTAGGAAGGGTGGGCGTAAAGCGGCGCCCCCGTAGGGCCAGCAGGTGTACCCCGGCGCACCAGTAAGGGTTCCGGTACAATCCAGGAGTACCGGTGGGTATAGCAAAAGTACCACGGAGTACCTGTGGGTGTACCGGTACTACCCCAGATTGTCGGGTAGGGGGCCAGGCCTACCGCAGAGCATCAGGTAGGGATACCGGGCCTAGCCTGGAGGGTCAGGTAGGAATGTCTGGTCTACACAGCACGCCCGTAAGGTCAGCAGGTGTACCCCAGCGAACCAGTAAGGGTTCAGGTACTACCCTGGAGTACCGGTTGGTGTACCAATACTACCGCAGAGTACCGGTGGGGGTACCGGTACTACCCCAGCATATCAGGTAGGGGTGCCAGGCCAACAAAAGAGCATCAGGTAGGGATACCGGGACTAACACGGAGGCTCAGGTAGGAATGTCTGGTCTACACCGCGCGCCAGTAACGTCATCAGGTGTACCCCAGTGAACCAGTAAGGGTTCACGTACTACCCCGGAGTACCGGTGGGTGTACCGATACTACCGCAGAGTAACGGTGGGGGTACCGCTACTACCCCAGAACATCGGGTATGGGTGCCAAGCCTAATGCGGAGCATAAGGTAGGGATAGCGGGTCTAACCTGTGGGGTCCGGTTGGGAGGCCAGGTCTAGTCCTGCGTGCACGAAGGGACAGCTGGTGTTCTCTGGCACATCACAAAGGGTTCCGTTCCAACCCCAGAGTACCGGTGGGGGAACCGGTTCTACCTCGAAACATCGGGTAGGTATACCAGGCCTACCCCGGCGGGTCAGGTAGGAAGGGTCGGCGTAAAGCGGCGCGCCCGTAGTGTCAGCAGGTGTACCCCGGCGCACCAGTAAGGGTTCCGGTACAATCCAGGAGTACCGGTGGGTATAGCAAAAGTACCGCGGAATACCGGTGGGTGTACCGGTACTACCCCAGATTGTCGGGTAGTGGGCCAGGCCTACCGCAGAGCATCAGGTAGGGATAGTGGGCCTAGCCTTGACGGTCAGGTAGGAATGTCTGGTGTACAGAGCACGCCCGTAAGGTCAGCAGGTGTACCCCAGCGAACCAGTAAGGGTTCAGGTACTACCCTGGAGTACCGGTGGGTGTACCAATACTACCGCAGAGTACCGGTGGGGGTACCGGTACTACCCCAGCATATCGGGTAGGGGTGCCAAGCCAACAACGGAGCATCAGGTAGGGATACCGGGCCTAACACGGAGGGTCAGGTAGGAATGTCTGGTCTATACCGCGTGCCCGTAACGTCATCATGTGTACCCCAGCGAACCAGTAAGGGTTCTCGTACTACCCCGGAGTACCGGTGGGTGTACCGATACTACCGCAGAGTAACGGTGGGGGTACCGCTAGTACCCCAGAACATCGGGTATGGGTGCCAAGCCTAATGCGGAGCATCAGGTAGGGATAGCGGGTCTAACCTGTGGGGTCCGGTAGGGAGGCCAGGTCTAGTCCAGCGCGCACGAAGGGACAGCTGGTGTTCTCTGGCGCATCACAAAGGTTTCCGTTCCAAGCCCAGAGTACCGGTGGGGGAACCGGTTCTACCTCGAAACATCGGGTAGGTATACCAGGCCTACCCCGGCGGGTCAGGTAGGAAGGGTGGGCGTAAAGCGGCGCGCCCGTAGTGTCAGCAGGTGTACCGCGGCGCACCAGTAAGGGTTCCGGTACAATCCAGGAGTACCGGTGGGTATAGCAAAATTACCGCGGAGTACCTCTGGGTGTACCGGTACAACCACAGATTGTCGGGTAGGGCGCCAGGCCTACCGCAGAGCATCAGGTAGGGATACCGGGCCTAGCCTGGAGGGTCAGGTAGGAATGTCTGGTCTACAGAGCACGCCCGTAAGGTCAGCAGGTGTACCCCAGCGAACCAGTAAGGGTTCAGGTACTACCCTGGAGTACCGGTGGGTGTACCAATACTACCGCAGAGTACCGGTGGGGGTACCGGTACTACCCCAGCATATCGGGTAGGGGTGCCAAGCCAACAACGGAGCATCAGGTAGGGATACCGGGCCTAACACGGAGGGTCAGGTAGGAATGTCTGGTCTATACCGCGTGCCCGTAACGTCATCATGTGTACCCCAGCGAACCAGTAAGGGTTCTCGTACTACCCCGGAGTACCGGTGGGTGTACCGATACTACCGCAGAGTAACGGTGGGGGTACCGCTACTACCCCAGAACATCGGGTATGGGTGCCAAGCCTAATGCGGAGCATAAGGTAGGGATAGCGGGTCTAACCTGTGGGGTCCGGTTGGGAGGCCAGGTCTAGTCCTGCGTGCACGAAGGGACAGCTGGTGTTCTCTGGCACATCACAAAGGGTTCCGTTCCAACCCCAGAGTACCGGTGGGGGAACCGGTTCTACCTCGAAACATCGGGTAGGTATACCAGGCCTACCCCGGCGGGTCAGGTAGGAAGGGTCGGCGTAAAGCGGCGCGCCCGTAGTGTCAGCAGGTGTACCCCGGCGCACCAGTAAGGGTTCCGGTACAATCCAGGAGTACCGGTGGGTATAGCAAAACTACCGCTGAATACCGGTGGGTGTACCGGTACTAACCCAGATTGTCGGGTAGTGGGCCAGGCCTACCGCAGAGCATCAGGTAGGGATAGTGGGCCTAGCCTTGACGGTCAGGTAGGAATGTCTGGTGTACAGAGCACGCCCGTAAGGTCAGCAGGTGTACCCCAGCGAACCAGTAAGGGTTCAGGTACTACCCTGGAGTACCGGTGGGTGTACCAATACTACCGCAGAGTACCGGTGGGGGTACCGGTACTACCCCAGCATATCGGGTAGGGGTGCCAAGCCAACAACGGAGCATCAGGTAGGGATACCGGGCCTAACACGGAGGGTCAGGTAGGAATGTCTGGTCTATACCGCGTGCCCGTAACGTCATCATGTGTACCCCAGCGAACCAGTAAGGGTTCTCGTACTACCCCGGAGTACCGGTGGGTGTACCGATACTACCGCAGAGTAACGGTGGGGGTACCGCTAGTACCCCAGAACATCGGGTATGGGTGCCAAGCCTAATGCGGAGCATCAGGTAGGGATAGCGGGTCTAACCTGTGGGGTCCGGTAGGGAGGCCAGGTCTAGTCCAGCGCGCACGAAGGGACAGCTGGTGTTCTCTGGCGCATCACAAAGGTTTCCGTTCCAAGCCCAGAGTACCGGTGGGGGAACCGGTTCTACCTCGAAACATCGGGTAGGTATACCAGGCCTACCCCGGCGGGTCAGGTAGGAAGGGTGGGCGTAAAGCGGCGCGCCCGTAGTGTCAGCAGGTGTACCGCGGCGCACCAGTAAGGGTTCCGGTACAATCCAGGAGTACCGGTGGGTATAGCAAAATTACCGCGGAGTACCTCTGGGTGTACCGGTACTACCACAGATTGTCGGGTAGGGCGCCAGGCCTACCGCAGAGCATCAGGTAGGGATACCGGGCCTAGCCTGGAGGGTCAGGTAGGAATGTCTGGTCTACAGAGCACGCCCGTAAGGTCAGCAGGTGTACCCCAGCGAACCAGTAAGGGTTCAGGTACTACCCTGGAGTACCGGTGGGTGTACCAATACTACCGCAGAGTACCGGTGGGGGTACCGGTACTACCCCAGCATATCGGGTAGGGGTGCCAAGCCAACAACGGAGCATCAGGTAGGGATACCGGGCCTAACACGGAGGGTCAGGTAGGAATGTCTGGTCTATACCGCGTGCCCGTAACGTCATCATGTGTACCCCAGCGAACCAGTAAGGGTTCTCATACTACCCCGGAGTACCGGTGGGTGTACCGATACTACCGCAGAGTAACGGTGGGGGTACCGCTACTACCCCAGAACATCGGGTATGGGTGCCAAGCCTAATGCGGAGCATAAGGTAGGGATAGCGGGTCTAACCTGTGGGGTCCGGTTGGGAGGCCAGGTCTAGTCCTGCGTGCACGAAGGGACAGCTGGTGTTCTCTGGCACATCACAAAGGGTTCCGTTCCAACCCCAGAGTACCGGTGGGGGAACCGGTTCTACCTCGAAACATCGGGTAGGTATACCAGGCCTACCCCGGCGGGTCAGGTAGGAAGGGTCGGCGTAAAGCGGCGCGCCCGTAGTGTCAGCAGGTGTACCCCGGCGCACCAGTAAGGGTTCCGGTACAATCCAGGAGTACCGGTGGGTATAGCAAAAGTACCGCGGAATACCGGTGGGTGTACCGGTACTACCCCAGATTGTCGGGTAGGGGGCCAGGCCTACCGCAGAGCATCAGGTAGGGATAGTGGGCCTAGCCTTGACGGTCAGGTAGGAATGTCTGGTCTACAGAGCACGCCCGTAAGGTCAGCAGGTGTACCCCAGCGAACCAGTAAGTGTTCAGGTACTACCCTGGAGTACCGGTGGGTGTACCAATACTACCGCACAGTACCGGTGAGGGTACCGGTACTACCCCAGCATATCGGGTAGGGGTGCCAAGCCAACAACGGAGCATCAGGTAGGGATACCGGGCCTAACACGGAGGGTCAGGTAGGAATGTCTGGTCTATACCGCGTGCCCGTAACGTCATCATGTGTACCCCAGCGAACCAGTAAGGGTTCTCGTACTACCCCGGAGTACCGGTGGGTGTACCGATACTACCGCAGAGTAACGGTGGGGGTACCGCTAGTACCCCAGAACATCGGGTATGGGTGCCAAGCCTAATGCGGAGCATCAGGTAGGGATAGCGGGTCTAACCTGTGGGGTCCGGTAGGGAGGCCAGGTCTAGTCCAGCGCGCACGAAGGGACAGCTGGTGTTCTCTGGCGCATCACAAAGGTTTCCGTTCCAAGCCCAGAGTACCGGTGGGGGAACCGGTTCTACCTCGAAACATCGGGTAGGTATACCAGGCCTACCCCGGCGGGTCAGGTAGGAAGGGTGGGCGTAAAGCGGCGAGCCCATAGGGTCAGCAGGTGTACCCCGGCGCACCAGTAAGGGCTCCGGTACAATCCAGGAGTACCGGTGGGTATAGCAAACGTACCGCAGAGTACCTGTGGGTGTACCGGTACTACCCCAGATTGTCGGGTAGGGGGCCAGGCCTACCGCAGAGCATCAGGTAGGGATACCGGGCCTAGCCTGGAGGGTCAGGTAGGAATGTCTGGTCTACACAGCACGCCCGTAAGGTCAGCAGGGGTAACCCAGCGAACCAGTAAGGGTTGAGGTACTACCCTGGAGTACCGGTGGGTGTACCAATACTACCGCAGAGTACCGGTGGGGGTACCGGTACTACCCCAGCATATCGGGTAGGGGTGCCAAGCCAACAACGGAGCATCAGGTAGGGATACCGGGCCTAACACGGAGGGTCAGGTAGGAATGTCTGGTCTATACCGCGTGCCCGTAACGTCATCATGTGTACCCCAGCGAACCAGTAAGGGTTCTCGTACTACCCCGGAGTACCGGTGGGTGTACCGATACTACCGCAGTGTAACGGTGGGGGTACCGCTAGTACCCCAGAACATCGGGTATGGGTGCCAAGCCTAATGCGGAGCATCAGGTAGGGATAGCGGGTCTAACCTGTGGGGTCCGGTTGGGAGGCCAGGTCTAGTCCTGCGTGCACGAAGGGACAGCTGGTGTTCTCTGGCACATCACAAAGGGTTCCGTTCCAACCCCAGAGTACCGGTGGGGGAACCGGTTCTACCTCGAAACATCGGGTAGGTATACCAGGCCTACCCCGGCGGGTCAGGTAGGAAGGGTCGGCGTAAAGCGGCGCGCCCGTAGTGTCAGCAGGTGTACCCCGGCGCACCAGTAAGGGTTCCGGTACAATCCAGGAGTACCGGTGGGTATAGCAAAAGTACCGCGGAATACCGGTGGGTGTACCGGTACTACCCCAGATTGTCGGGTAGGGGGCCAGGCCTACCGCAGAGCATCAGGTAGGGATAGTGGGCCTAGCCTTGACGGTCAGGTAGGAATGTCTGGTCTACAGAGCACGCCCGTAAGGTCAGCAGGTGTACCCCAGCGAACCAGTAAGGGTTCAGGTACTACCCTGGAGTACCGGTGGGTGTACCAATACTACCGCACAGTACCGGTGAGGGTACCGGTACTACCCCAGCATATCGGGTAGGGGTGCCAAGCCAACAACGGAGCATCAGGTAGGGATACCGGGCCTAACACGGAGGGTCAGGTAGGAATGTCTGGTCTATACCGCGTGCCCGTAACGTCATCATGTGTACCCCAGCGAACCAGTAAGTGTTCTCGTACTACCCTGGAGTAACGGTGGGTGTACCGATACTACCGCAGAGTAACGGTGGGGGTACCGCTAGTACCCCAGAACATCGGGTATGGGTGCCAAGCCTAATGCGGAGCATCAGGTAGGGATAGCGGGTGTAACCTGTGGGGTCCGGTAGGGAGGCCAGGTCTAGTCCAGCGCGCACGAAGGGACAGCTGGTGTTCTCTGGCGCATCACAAAGGTTTCCGTTCCAAGCCCAGAGTACCAGTGGGGGAACCGGTTCTACCTCGAAACATCGGGTAGGTATACCAGGCCTACCCCGGCGGGTCAGGTAGGAAGGGTGGGCGTAAAGCGGCGAGCCCATAGGGTCAGCAGGTGTACCCCGGCGCACCAGTAAGGGCTCCGGTACAATCCAGGAGTATCGGTGGGTATAGCAAAATTACCGCGGAGTACCTCTGGGTGTACCGGTACTACCCCAGATTGTCGGGTAGGGGGCCAGGCCTACCGCAGAGCATCAGGTAGGGATACCGGGCCTAGCCTGGAGGGTCAGGTAGGAATGTCTGGTCTACAGAGCACGCCCGTAAGGTCAGCAGGTGTACCCCAGCGAACCAGTAAGGGTTCAGGTACTACCCTGGAGTACCGGTGGGTGTACCAATACTACCACAGAGTACCGGTGGGGGTACCGGTACTACCCCAGCATATCGGGTAGGGGTGCCAAGCCAACAACGGAGCATCAGGTAGGGATACCGGGCCTAACACGGAGGGTCAGGTAGGAATGTCTGGTCTATACCGCGTGCCCGTAACGTCATCATGTGTACCCCAGCGAACCAGTAAGGGTTCTCGTACTACCCCGGAGTACCGGTGGGTGTACCGATACTACCGCAGAGTAACGGTGGGGGTACCGCTACTACCCCAGAACATCGGGTATGGGTGCCAAGCCTAATGCGGAGCATAAGGTAGGGATAGCGGGTCTAACCTGTGGGGTCCGGTTGGGAGGCCAGGTCTAGTCCTGCGTGCACGAAGGGACAGCTGGTGTTCTCTGGCACATCACAAAGGGTTCCGTTCCAACCCCAGAGTACCGGTGGGGGAACCGGTTCTACCTCGAAACATCGGGTAGGTATACCAGGCCTACCCCGGCGGGTCAGGTAGGAAGGGTCGGCGTAAAGCGGCGCGCCCGTAGTGTCAGCAGGTGTACCGCGGCGCACCAGTAAGAGTTCCGGTACAATCCAGGAGTACCGGTGGGTATAGCAAAAGTACCGCGGAGTACCTGTGGGTGTACCGGTACTACCCCAGATTGTCGGGTAGGGGGCCAGGCCTACCGCAGAGCATCAGGTAGGGATAGTGGGCCTAGCCTTGACGGTCAGGTAGGAATGTCTGGTCTACAGAGCACGCCCGTAAGGTCAGCAGGTGTACCCCAGCGAACCAGTAAGTGTTCAGGTACTACCCTGGAGTACCGGTGGGTGTACCAATACTACCGCACAGTACCGGTGAGGGTACCGGTACTACCCCAGCATATCGGGTAGGGGTGCCAAGCCAACAACGGAGCATCAGGTAGGGATACCGGGCCTAACACGGAGGGTCAGGTAGGAATGTCTGGTCTATACCGCGTGCCCGTAACGTCATCATGTGTACCCCAGCGAACCAGTAAGGGTTCTCGTACTACCCCGGAGTACCGGTGGGTGTACCGATACTACCGCAGAGTAACGGTGGGGGTACCGCTAGTACCCCAGAACATCGGGTATGGGTGCCAAGCCTAATGCGGAGCATCAGGTAGGGATAGCGGGTCTAACCTGTGGGGTCCGGTAGGGAGGCCAGGTCTAGTCCAGCGCGCACGAAGGGACAGCTGGTGTTCTCTGGCGCATCACAAAGGTTTCCGTTCCAAGCCCAGAGTACCGGTGGGGGAACCGGTTCTACCTCGAAACATCGGGTAGGTATACCAGGCCTACCCCGGCGGGTCAGGTAGGAAGGGTGGGCGTAAAGCGGCGAGCCCATAGGGTCAGCAGGTGTACCCCGGCGCACCAGTAAGGGCTCCGGTACAATCCAGGAGTACCGGTGGGTATAGCAAACGTACCGCAGAGTACCTGTGGGTGTACCGGTACTACCCCAGATTGTCGGGTAGGGGGCCAGGCCTACCGCAGAGCATCAGGTAGGGATACCGGGCCTAGCCTGGAGGGTCAGGTAGGAATGTCTGGTCTACACAGCACGCCCGTAAGGTCAGCAGGGGTAACCCAGCGAACCAGGAAGGGTTGAGGTACTACCCTGGAGTACCGGTGGGTGTACCAATACTACCGCAGAGTACCGGTGGGGGTACCGGTACTACCCCAGCATATCGGGTAGGGGTGCCAAGCCAACAACGGAGCATCAGGTAGGGATACCGGGCCTAACACGGAGGGTCAGGTAGGAATGTCTGGTCTATACCGCGTGCCCGTAACGTCATCATGTGTACCCCAGCGAACCAGTAAGGGTTCTCGTACTACCCCGGAGTACCGGTGGGTGTACCGATACTACCGCAGTGTAACGGTGGGGGTACCGCTAGTACCCCAGAACATCGGGTATGGGTGCCAAGCCTAAGGCGGAGCATAAGGTAGGGATAGCGGGTCTAACCTGTGGGGTCCGGTTGGGAGGCCAGGTCTAGTCCTGCGTGCACGAAGGGACAGCTGGTGTTCTCTGGCACATCACAAAGGGTTCCGTTCCAACCCCAGAGTACCGGTGGGGGAACCGGTTCTACCTCGAAACATCGGGTAGGTATACCAGGCCTACCCCGGCGGGTCAGGTAGGAAGGGTCGGCGTAAAGCGGCGCGCCCGTAGTGTCAGCAGGTGTACCCCGGCGCACCAGTAAGGGTTCCGGTACAATCCAGGAGTACCGGTGGGTATAGCAAAAGTACCGCGGAATACCGGTGGGTGTACCGGTACTACCCCAGATTGTCGGGTAGGGGGCCAGGCCTACCGCAGAGCATCAGGTAGGGATAGTGGGCCTAGCCTTGACGGTCAGGTAGGAATGTCTGGTCTACAGAGCACGCCCGTAAGGTCAGCAGGTGTACCCCAGCGAACCAGTAAGGGTTCAGGTACTACCCTGGAGTACCGGTGGGTGTACCAATACTACCGCACAGTACCGGTGAGGGTACCGGTACTACCCCAGCATATCGGGTAGGGGTGCCAAGCCAACAACGGAGCATCAGGTAGGGATACCGGGCCTAACACGGAGGGTCAGGTAGGAATGTCTGGTCTATACCGCGTGCCCGTAACGTCATCATGTGTACCCCAGCGAACCAGTAAGGGTTCTCGTACTACCCTGGAGTAACGGTGGGTGTACCGATACTACCGCAGAGTAACGGTGGGGGTACCGCTACTACCCCAGAACATCGGGTATGGGTGCCAAGCCTAATGCGGAGCATCAGGTAGGGATAGCGGGTCTAACCTGTGGGGTCCGGTAGGGAGGCCAGGTCTAGTCCAGCGCGCACGAAGGGACAGCTGGTGTTCTCTGGCGCATCACAAAGGTTTCCGTTCCAAGCCCAGAGTACCGGTGGGGGAACCGGTTCTACCTCGAAACATCGGGTAGGTATACCAGGCCTACCCCGGCGGGTCAGGTAGGAAGGGTGGGCGTAAAGCGGCGAGCCCATAGGGTCAGCAGGTGTACCCCGGCGCACCAGTAAGGGCTCCGGTACAATCCAGGAGTATCGGTGGGTATAGCAAACGTACCGCAGAGTACCTGTGGGTGTACCGGTACTACCCCAGATTGTCGGGTAGGGGGCCAGGCCTACCGCAGAGCATCAGGTAGGGATACCGGGCCTAGCCTGGAGGGTCAGGTAGGAATGTCTGGTCTACACAGCACGCCCGTAAGGTCAGCAGGGGTAACCCAGCGAACCAGTAAGGGTTGAGGTACTACCCTGGAGTACCGGTGGGTGTACCAATACTACCGCAGAGTACCGGTGGGGGTACCGGTACTACCCCAGCATATCGGGTAGGGGTGCCAGGCCAACAACAGAGCATCAGGTAGGGATACCGGGACTAACACGGAGGGTCAGGTAGGAATGTCTGGTCTACACCGCGCGCCAGTAACGTCATCAGGTGTACCCCAGTGAACCAGTAAGGGTTCACGTACTACCCCGGAGTACCGGTGGGTGTACTGATACTACTGCAGTGTAACGGTGGGGGTACCGCTAGTACCCCAGAACATCGGGTATGGGTGCCAAGCCTAATGCGGAGCATCAGGTAGGGATAGCGGGTCTAACCTGTGGGGTCCGGTAGGGAGGCCGGGTCTAGTCCAGCGCGCACGACGGGACAGCTGGTGTTCTCTGGCGCATCACTAAGGGTTCCGTTCCAACCCCAGAGTACCGGTGGGGGAACCGGTTCTACCTCGAAACATCGGGTAGGTATACCAGGCCTACCCCGGCGGGTCAGGTAGGAAGGGTGGGCGTAAAGCGGCGCGCCCGTAGTGTCAGCAGGTGTACCGCGGCGCACCAGTAAGGGTTCCGGTACAATCCAGGAGTACCGGTGGGTATAGCAAAAGTACCGCGGAGTACCTGTGGGTGTACCGGTACTACCCCAGATTGTCGGGTAGGGGGCCAGGCCTACCGCAGAGCATCAGGTAGGGATACCGGGCCTAGCCTGGAGGGTCAGGTAGGAATGTCTGGTCTACACAGCACGCCCGTAAGGTCAGCAGGTGTACCCCAGCGAACCAGTAAGGGTTCAGGTACTACCCTGGAGTACCGGTGGGTGTACCAATACTACCGCAGAGTACCGGTGGGGGTACCGGTACTACCCCAGCATATCGGGTAGGGGTGCCAAGCCAACAACGGAGCATCAGGTAGGGGTACCGGGCCTAAAACGGAGGGTCAGGTAGGAATGTCTGGTCTACACCACACGCCAGTAACGTGAGCAGGTGTACCCCAGTGAACCAGTAAGGGTTCACGTACTACCCCGGAGTACCGCTGGGTGTACCGAGTCTACCGCAGAGTAACGGTGGGGGTACCGCTAGTACCCCAGAAAATCGGGTATGGGTGCCAAGCCTAATGCGGAGCATCAGGTAGGGATAGCGGGTCTAACCTGTGGGGTCCGGTAGGGAGGCCGGGTCTAGTCCAGCGCGCACGACGGGACAGCTGGTGTTCTCTGGCGCATCACTAAGGGTTCCGTTCCAAACCCAGAGTACCGGTGGGGGAACCGGTTCTACCTCGAAACATCGGGTAGGTATACCAGGCCTACCCCGGCGGGTCAGGTAGGAAGGGTGGGCGTAAAGCGGCGCGCCCGTAGTGTCAGCAGGTGTACCGCGGCGCACCAGTAAGGGTTCCGGTACAATCCAGGAGTACCGGTGGGTATAGCAAAAGTACCGCGGAGTACCTGTGGGTGTACCGGTACTACCCCAGATTGTCGGGTAGGGGGCCAGGCCTACCGCAGAGCATCAGGTAGGGATACCGGGCCTAGCCTGGAGGGTCAGGTAGGAATGTCTGGTCTACACAGCACGCCCGTAAGGTCATCAGGTGTACCCCAGCGAACCAGTAAGGGTTCAGGTACTACCCTGGAGTACCGGTGGGTGTACCAATACTACCGCAGAGTACCGGTGGGGGTTGCGGTACTACCCCAGCATATCGGGTAGGGGTGCCAAGCCAACAACGGAGCATCAGGTAGGGGTACCGGGCCTAAAACGGAGGGTCAGGTAGGAATGTCTGGTCTACACCACACGCCAGTAACGTGAGCAGGTGTACCCCAGTGAACCAGTAAGGGTTCACGTACTACCCCGGAGTACCGCTGGGTGTACCGATACTACCGCAGAGTAACGGTGGGGGTACCGCTAGTACCCCAGAAAATCGGGTATGGGTGCCAAGCCTAATGCGGAGCATCAGGTAGGGATAGCGGGTCTAACCTGTGGGGTCCGGTAGGGAGGCCGGGTCTAGTCCAGCGCGCACGACGGGACAGCTGGTGTTCTCTGGCGCATCACTAAGGGTTCCGTTCCAAACCCAGAGTACCGGTGGGGGAACCGGTTCTACCTCGAAACATCGGGTAGGTATACCAGGCCTACCCCGGAGGGTCAGGTAGGAAGGGTGGGCGTAAAGCGGCGCGCCCGTAGTGTCAGCAGGTGTACCCCGGCGCACCAGTAAGGGTTCCGGTACAATCCAGGAGTACCGGTGGGTATAGCAAAAGTACCGCGGAGTACCTGTGGGTGTACCGGTACTACCCCAGATTGTCGGGTAGGGGGCCAGGCCTACCGCAGAGCATCAGGTAGGGATACCGGGCCTAGCCTGGAGGGTCACGTAGGAATGTCTGGTCTACACAGCACGCCCGTAAGGTCAGCAGGTGTACCCCAGCGAACCAGTAAGTGTTCAGGTACTGCCCTGGAGTACCGGTGGGTGTACCAATACTACCGCAGAGTACCGGTGGGGGTTGCGGTACTACCCCAGCATATCGGGTAGGGGTGCCAGGCCAACAACGGAGCATCAGGTAGGGATACCGGGCCTAAAACGGAGGGTCAGGTAGGAATGTCTGGTCTACACCACGCGCCAGTAACGTGAGCAGGTGTACCCCAGTGAACCAGTAAGGGTTCACGTACTACCCCGGAGTACCGGTGGGTGTACCGATACTATCGCAGAGTAACGGTGGTGGTACCGCTAGTACCCCAGAAAATCGGGTATGGGTGCCAAGCCTAATGCGGAGCATCAGGTAGGGATAGCGGGTCTAACCTGTGGGGTCCGGTAGGGAGGCCGGGTCTAGTCCAGCGCGCACGACGGGACAGCTGGTGTTCTCTGGCGCATCACTAAGGGTTCCGTTCCAAACCCAGAGTACCGGTGGGGGAACCGGTTCTACCTCGAAACATCAGGTAGGTATACCAGGCCTACCCCGGAGGGTCAGGTAGGAAGGGTGGGCGTAAAGCGGCGCGCCCGTAGTGTCAGCAGGTGTACCGCGGCGCACCAGTAAGGGTTCCGGTACAATCCAGGAGTACCGGTGGGTATAGCAAAAGTACCGCGGAGTACCTGTGGGTGTACCGGTACTACCCCAGATTGTCGGGTAGGGGGCCAGGCCTACCGCAGAGCATCAGGTAGGGATACCGGGCCTAGCCTGGAGGGTCAGGTAGGAATGTCTAGTCTATACCGCGTGCCCGTAATGTCATCATGTGTACCCCAGCGAACCAGAAAGAGTTCTCGTACTACCCCGGAGTACCGGTGGGTGTACCGATACTACGGCAGAGTAACGGTGGGGGTACCGCTAGTACCCCAGAACATCGGGTATGGGTGCCAAGCCTAATGCGGAGCATCAGGTAGGGATAGCGGGTCTAACCTGTGGGGTCCGGTAGGGAGGCCGGGTCTAGTCCATCGCGCACGACGGGACAGCTGGTGTTCTCTGGCGCATCACAAAGGGTTCCGTTCCAACCCCAGAGTACCGGTGGGGGAACCGGTTCTACCTCGAAACATCGGGTAGGTATACCAGGCCTACCCCGGCGGGTCAGGTAGGAAGGGTGGGCGTAAAGCGGCGCGCCCGTAGTGTCAGCAGGTGTACCGCGGCGCACCAGTAAGGGTTCCGGTACAATCCAGGAGTACCGGTGGGTATAGCAAAAGTACCGCGGAGTACCTGTGGGTGTACCGGTACTACCCCAGATTGTCGGGTAGGGGGCCAGGCCTACCGCAGAGCATCAGGTAGGGATACCGGGCCTAGCCTGGAGGGTCAGGTAGGAATGTCTGGTCTACAGAGCACGCCCGTAAGGTCAGCAGGTGTACCCCAGCGAACCAGTAAGGGTTCAGGTACTACCCTGGAGTACCGGTGGGTGTACCAATACTACCGCAGAGTACCGGTGGGGGTTGCGGTACTACCCCAGCATATCGGGTAGGGGTGCCAAGCCAACAACGGAGCATCAGGTAGGGATACCGGGCCTAACACGGAGGGTCAGGTAGGAATGTCTGCTCTATACCGCGTGCCCGTAACGTCATCATGTGTACCCCAGCGAACCAGTAAGGGTTCTCGTACTACCCCGGAGTACCGGTGGGTGTACCGATACTACCGCAGAGTAACGGTGGGGGTACCGCTAGTACCCCAGAACATCGGGTATGGGTGCCAAGCCTAATGCGGAGCATCACGTAGGGATAGCGGGTCTAACCTGTGGGGTCCGGTAGGGAGGCCAGGTCTAGTCCAGCGCGCACGAAGGGACAGCTGGTGTTCTCTGGCACATCACAATGGGTTCCGTTCCAACCCCAAGGTACCGGTGGGGGAACCGGTTCTACCTCGAAACATCGGGTGGGTATACCAGGCCTACCCTGGCAGGTCAGGTAGGAAGGGTGGGCGTAAAGCGGCGCGCCCGTAGGGCCAGCAGGTGTACCCCGGCGCACCAGTAAGGGTTCCGGTACAATCCAGGAGTACCGGTGGGTATAGCAAAAGTACCACGGAGTACCGGTGGGTGTACCGGTACTACCCCACATTGTCGGGTAGGGGGCCAGGCCTACCGCAGAGCATCAGGTAGGGATACCGGGCCTAGCCTGGAGGGTCAGGTAGGAATGTCTGGTCTACAGAGCACGCCCGTAAGGTCAGCAGGTGTACCCCAGCGAACCAGTAAGTGTTCAGGTACTGCCCTGGAGTACCGGTGGGTGTACCAATACTACCGCAGATTACCGGTGGGGGTTGCGGTACTACCCCAGCATATCGGGTAGGGGTGCCAGGCCAACAACGGAGCATCAGGTAGGGATACCGGGCCTAAAACGGAGGGTCAGGTAGGAATGTCTGGTCTACACCACGCGCCAGTAACGTGAGCAGGTGTACCCCAGTGAACCAGTAAGGGTTCACGTACTACCCCGGAGTACCGGTGGGTGTACCGATACTATCGCAGAGTAACGGTGGTGGTACCGCTAGTACCCCAGAAAATCGGGTATGGGTGCCAAGCCTAATGCGGAGCATCAGGTAGGGATAGCGGGTCTAACCTGTGGGGTCCGGTAGGGAGGCCGGGTCTAGTCCAGCGCTCACGACGGGACAGCTGGTGTTCTCTGGCGCATCACTAAGGGTTCCGTTCCAAACCCAGAGTACCGGTGGGGGAACCGGTTCTACCTCGAAACATCGGGTAGGTATACCAGGCCTACCCCGGAGGGTCAGGTAGGAAGGGTGGGCGTAAAGCGGCGCGCCCGTAGTGTCAGCAGGTGTACCCCGGCGCACCAGTAAGGGTTCCGGTACAATCCAGGAGTACCGGTGGGTATAGCAAAAGTACCGCGGAGTACCTGTGGGTGTACCGGTACTACCCCAGATTGTCGGGTAGGGGGCCAGGCCTACCGCAGAGCATCAGGTAGGGATACCGGGCCTAGCCTGGAGGGTCAGGTAGGAATGTCTAGTCTATACCGCGTGCCCGTAATGTCATCATGTGTACCCCAGCGAACCAGAAAGAGTTCTCGTACTACCTCGGAGTACCGGTGGGTGTACCGATACTACGGCAGAGTAACGGTGGGGGTACCGCTAGTACCCCAGAACATCGGGTATGGGTGCCAAGCCTAATGCGGAGCATCAGGTAGGGATACCGTGTCTAACCTGTGGGGTCCGGTAGGGAGGCCGGGTCTAGTCCAGCGCGCACGAAGGGACAGCTGGTGTTCTCTGGTGCATCACAAAGGGTTCCGTTCCAACCCCAGAGTACCGGTGGGGGAACCGCTTCTACCTCGAAACATCGGGTAGGTATACCAGGCCTACCCCGGAGGGTCAGGTAGGAAGGGTGGGCGTAAAGCGGCGAGCCCATAGGGTCAGCAGGTGTACCCCGGCGCACCAGTAAGGGTTCCGGTACAATCCAGGAGTACCGGTGGGTATAGCAAAAGTACCACGGAGTACCTGTGGGTGTACCGGTACTACCACAGATTGTCGGGTAGGGGGCCAGGCCTACCGCAGAGCATCAGGTAGGGATACCGGGCCTAGCCTGGAGGGTCAGGTAGGAATGTCTGGTCTACAGAGCACGCCCGTAAGGTCAGCAGGTGTACCCCAGCGAACCAGTAAGGGTTCAGGTACTACCCTGGAGTACCGGTGGGTGTACCAATACTACCGCAGAGTACCGGTGGGGGTTGCGGTACTACCCCAGCATATCGGGTAGGGGTGCCAAGCCAACAACGGAGCATCAGGTAGGGATACCGGGCCTAACACGGAGGGTCAGGTAGGAATGTCTGCTCTATACCGCGTGCCCGTAACGTCATCATGTGTACCCCAGCGAACCAGTAAGGGTTCTCGTACTACCCCGGAGTACCGGTGGGTGTACCGATACTACCGCAGAGTAACGGTGGGGGTACCGCTAGTACCCCAGAACATCGGGTATGGGTGCCAAGCCTAATGCGGAGCATCACGTAGGGATAGCGGGTCTAACCTGTGGGGTCCGGTAGGGAGGCCAGGTCTAGTCCTGCGCGCACGAAGGGACAGCTGGTGTTCTCTGGCACATCACAATGGGTTCCGTTCCAACCCCAAGGTACGGGTGGGGGAACCGGTTCTACCTCGAAACATCGGGTGGGTATACCAGGCCTACCCTGGCAGGTCAGGTAGGAAGGGTGGGCGTAAAGCGGCGCGCCCGTAGGGCCAGCAGGTGTACCCCGGCGCACCAGTAAGGGTTCCGGTACAATCCAGGAGTACCGGTGGGTATAGCAAAAGTACCACGGAGTACCGGTGGGTGTACCGGTACTACCCCACATTGTCGGGTAGGGGGCCAGGCCTACCGCAGAGCATCAGGTAGGGATACCGGGCCTAGCCTGGAGGGTCAGGTAGGAATGTCTGGTCTACAGAGCACGCCCGTAAGGTCAGCAGGTGTACCCCAGCGAACCAGTAAGTGTTCAGGTACTGCCCTGGAGTACCGGTGGGTGTACCAATACTACCGCAGATTACCGGTGGGAGTTGCGGTACTACCCCAGCATATCGGGTAGGGGTGCCAGGCCAACAACGGAGCATCAGGTAGGGATACCGGGCCTAAAACGGATGGTCAGGTAGGAATGCATCGTCTACACCACGTGCCAGTAACGTGAGCAGGTGTACCCCAGTGAACCAGTAAGGGTTCACGTACTACCCCGGAGTACCGCTGGGTGTACCGATACTACCGCAGAGTAACGGTGGGGGTACCGCTAGTACCCCAGAAAATCGGGTATGGGTGCCAAGCCTAATGCGGAGCATCAGGTAGGGATAGCGGGTCTAACCTGTGGGGTCCGGTAGGGAGGCTGGGTCTAGTCCAGCGCGCACGACGGGACAGCTGGTGTTCTCTGGCGCATCACTAAGGGTTCCGTTCCAAACCCAGAGTACCGGTGGGGGAACCGGTTCTACCTCGAAACATCGGGTAGGTATACCAGGCCTACCCCGGCGGGTCAGGTAGGAAGGGTGGGCGTAAAGCGGCGCGCCCGTAGTGTCAGCAGGTGTACCCCGGCGCACCAGTAAGGGTTCCGGTACAATCCAGGAGTACCGGTGGGTATAGCAAAAGTACCGCGGAGTACCTGTGGGTGTACCGGTACTACCCCAGATTGTCGGGTAGGGGGCCAGGCCTACCGCAGAGCATCAGGTAGGGATACCGGGCCTAGCCTGGAGGCTCAGGTAGGAATGTCTAGTCTATACCGCGTGCCCGTAACGTCATCATGTGTACCCCAGAGAACCAGTAAGGGTTCAGGTACTACCCTGGAGTACCGGTGGGTGTACCAATACTACCGCAGAGTACCGGTGGGGGTACCGGTACTACCCCAGCATATCGGGTAGGGGTGCCAAGCCAACAACGGAGCATCAGGTAGGGATACCGGGCCTAACACGGAGGGTCAGGTAGGAATGTCTGGTCTATACCGCGTGCCCGTAACGTCATCATGTGTACCCCAGCGAACCAGTAAGGGATCTCGTCCTACCCCGGAGTACCGGTGGGTGTACCGATACTACCGCAGAGTAACGGTGGGGGTACCGCTACTACCCCAGAACATCGGGTATGGGTGCCAAGCCTAATGCGGAGCATCAGGTAGGGATAGCGGGTCTAACCTGTGGGGTCCGGTAGGGAGGCCAGGTCTAGTCCAGCGCGCACGAAGGGACAGCTGGTGTTCTCTGGCGCATCACAAAGGTTTCCGTTCCAAGCCCAGAGTACCGGTGGGGGAACCGGTTCTACCTCGAAACATCGGGTAGGTATACCAGGCCTACCCCGGCGGGTCAGGTAGGAAGGGTGGGCGTAAAGCGGCGCGCCCGTAGTGTCAGCAGGTGTACCGCGGCGCACCAGTAAGGGTTCCGGTACAATCCAGGAGTACCGGTGGGTATAGCAAAATTACCGCGGAGTACCTCTGGGTGTACCGGTACTACCACAGATTGTCGGGTAGGGGGCCAGGCCTACCGCAGAGCATCAGGTAGGGATACCGGGCCTAGCCTGGAGGGTCAGGTAGGAATGTCTGGTCTACACAGCACGCCCGTAAGGTCAGCAGGTGTACCCCAGCGAACCAGTAAGGGTTCAGGTACTACCCTGGAGTACCGGTGGGTGTACCAATACTACCGCAGAGTACCGGTGGGGGTACCGGTACTACCCCAGCATATCGGGTAGGGGTGCCAAGCCAACAACGGAGCATCAGGTAGGGATACCGGGCCTAACACGGAGGGTCAGGTAGGAATGTCTGGTCTATACCGCGTGCCCGTAACGTCATCATGTGTACCCCAGCGAACCAGTAAGGGTTCTCGTACTACCCCGGAGTACCGGTGGGTGTACCGATACTACCGCAGAGTAACGGTGGGGGTACCGCTACTACCCCAGAACATCGGGTATGGGTGCCAAGCCTAATGCGGAGCATAAGGTAGGGATAGCGGGTCTAACCTGTGGGGTCCGGTTGGGAGGCCAGGTCTACTCCTGCGTGCACGAAGGGACAGCTGGTGTTCTCTGGCACATCACAAAGGGTTCCGTTCCAACCCCAGAGTACCGGTGGGGGAACCGGTTCTACCTCGAAACATCGGGTAGGTATACCAGGCCTACCCCGGCGGGTCAGGTAGGAAGGGTCGGCGTAAAGCGGCGCGCCCGTAGTGTCAGCAGGTGTACCCCGGCGCACCAGTAAGGGTTCCGGTACAATCCAGGAGTACCGGTGGGTATAGCAAAAGTACCGCGGAATACCGGTGGGTGTACCGGTACTACCCCAGATTGTCGGGTAGTGGGCCAGGCCTACCGCAGAGCATCAGGTAGGGATAGTGGGCCTAGCCTTGACGGTCAGGTAGGAATGTCTGGTCTACAGAGCACGCCCTTAAGGTCAGCAGGTGTACCCCAGCGAACCAGTAAGGGTTCAGGTACTACCCTGGAGTACCGGTGGGTGTACCAATACTACCGCAGAGTACCGGTGGGGGTACCGGTACTACCCCAGCATATCGGGTAGGGGTGCCAAGCCAACAACGGAGCATCAGGTAGGGATACCGGGCCTAACACGGAGGGTCAGGTAGGAATGTCTGGTCTATACCGCGTGCCCGTAACGTCATCATGTGTACCCCAGCGAACCAGTAAGGGTTCTCGTACTACCCCGGAGTACCGGTGGGTGTACCGATACTACCGCAGAGTAACGGTGGGGCTACCGCTAGTACCCCAGAACATCGGGTATGGGTGCCAAGCCTAATGCGGAGCATCAGGTAGGGATAGCGGGTCTAACCTGTGGGGTCCGGTAGGGAGGCCGGGTCTAGTCCAGCGCGCACGACGGGACAGCTGGTGTTCTCTGGCGCATCACTAAGGGTTCCGTTCCAAACCCAGAGTACCGGTGGGGGAACCGGTTCTACCTCGAAACATCGGGTAGGTATACCAGGCCTACCCCGGAGGGTCAGGTAGGAAGGGTGGGCGTAAAGCGGCGCGCCCGTAGTGTCAGCAGGTGTACCCCGGCGCACCAGTAAGGGTTCCGGTACAATCCAGGAGTACCGGTGGGTATAGCAAAAGTACCGCGGAGTACCTGTGGGTGTACCGGTACTACCCCAGATTGTCGGGTAGGGGGCCAGGCCTACCGCAGAGCATCAGGTAGGGATACCGGGCCTAGCCTGGAGGGTCAGGTAGGAATGTCTAGTCTATACCGCGTGCCCGTAATGTCATCATGTGTACCCCAGCGAACCAGAAAGAGTTCTCGTACTACCTCGGAGTACCGGTGGGTGTACCGATACTACGGCAGAGTAACGGTGGGGGTACCGCTAGTACCCCAGAACATCGGGTATGGGTGCCAAGCCTAATGCGGAGCATCAGGTAGGGATAGCGGGTCTAACCTGTGGGGTCCGGTAGGGAGGCCGGGTCTAGTCCAGCGCGCACGACGGGACAGCTGGTGTTCTCTGGCGCATCACAAAGGGTTCCGTTCCAACCCCAGAGTACCGGTGGGGGAACCGGTTCTACCTCGAAACATCGGGTAGGTATACCAGGCCTACCCCGGCGGGTCAGGTAGGAAGGGTGGGCGTAAAGCGGCGCGCCCGTAGTGTCAGCAGGTGTACCGCGGCGCACCAGTAAGGGTTCCGGTACAATCCAGGAGTACCGGTGGGTATAGCAAAAGTACCGCGGAGTACCTGTGGGTGTACCGGTACTACCCCAGATTGTCGGGTAGGGGGCCAGGCCTACCGCAGAGCATCAGGTAGGGATACCGGGCCAAGCCTGGAGGGTCAGGTAGGAACGTCTGTTTTACAGAGCACGCCCGTAAGGTCATCAGGTGTACCCCAGCGAACCAGTAAGGGTTCAGGTACTACCCTGGAGTACCGGTGGGTGTACCAATACTACCGCAGAGTACCGGTGGGGGTTGCGGTACTACCCCAGCATATCGGGTAGGGGTGCCAAGCCAACAACGGAGCATCAGGTAGGGGTACCGGGCCTAAAACGGAGGGTCAGGTAGGAATGTCTGGTCTACACCACGCGCCAGTAACGTGAGCAGGTGTACCCCAGTGAACCAGTAAGGGTTCACGTACTACCCCGGAGTACCGCTGGGTGTACCGATACTACCGCAGAGTAACGGTGGGGGTACCGCTAGTACCCCAGAAAATCGGGTATGGGTGCCAAGCCTAATGCGGAGCATCAGGTAGGGATAGCGGGTCTAACCTGTGGGGTCCGGTAGGGAGGCCGGGTCTAGTCCAGCGCGCACGACGGGACAGCTGGTGTTCTCTGGCGCATCACTAAGGGTTCCGTTCCAAACCCAGAGTACCGGTGGGGGAACCGGTTCTACCTCGAAACATCGGGTAGGTATACCAGGCCTACCCCGGCGGGTCAGGTAGGAAGGGTGGGCGTAAAGCGGCGCGCCCGTAGTGTCAGCAGGTGTACCGCGGCGCACCAGTAAGGGTTCCGGTACAATCCAGGAGTACCGGTGGGTATAGCAAAAGTACCGCGGAGTACCTGTGGGTGTACCGGTACTACCCCAGATTGTCGGGTAGGGGGCCAGGCCTACCGCAGAGCATCAGGTAGGGATACCGGGCCTAGCCTGGAGGGTCAGGTAGGAATGTCTGGTCTACAGAGCACGCCCGTAAGGTCAGCAGGTGTACCCCAGCGAACCAGTAAGTGTTCAGGTACTGCCCTGGAGTACCGGTGGGTGTACCAATACTACCGCAGAGTACCGGTGGGGGTTGCGGTACTACCCCAGCATATCGGGTAGGGGTGCCAAGCCAACAACGGAGCATCAGGTAGGGATACCGGGCCTAACACGGAGGGTCAGGTAGGAATGTCTGCTCTATACCGCATGCCCGTAACGTCATCATGTGTACCCCAGCGAACCAGTAAGGGTTCTCGTACTACCCCGGAGTACCGGTGGGTGTACCGATACTACCGCAGAGTAACGGTGGGGGTACCGCTAGTACCCCAGAACATCGGGTATGGGTGCCAAGCCTAATGCGGAGCATCACGTAGGGATAGCGGGTCTAACCTGTGGGGTCCGGTAGGGAGGCCAGGTCTAGTCCAGCGCGCACGAAGGGACAGCTGGTGTTCTCTGGCACATCACAATGGGTTCCGTTCCAACCCCAAGGTACCGGTGGGGGAACCGGTTCTACCTCGAAACATCGGGTGGGTATACCAGGCCTACCCTGGCAGGTCAGGTAGGAAGGGTGGGCGTAAAGCGGCGCGCCCGTAGGGCCAACAGGTGTACCCCGGCGCACCAGTAAGGGTTCCGGTACAATCCAGGACTACCGGTGGGTATAGCAAAAGTACCACGGAGTACCGGTGGGTGTACCGGTACTACCCCACATTGTCGGGTAGGGGGCCAGGCCTACCGCAGAGCATCAGGTAGGGATATCGGGCCTAGCCTGGAGGGTCAGGTAGGAATGTCTGGTCTACACAGCACGCCCGTAAGGTCAGCAGGTGTACCCCAGCGAACCAGTAAGTGTTCAGGTACTGCCCTGGAGTACCGGTGGGTGTACCAATACTACCGCAGATTACCGGTGGGGGTTGCGGTACTACCCCAGCATATCGGGTAGGGGTGCCAGGCCAACAACGGAGCATCAGGTAGGGATACCGGGCCTAAAACGGATGGTCAGGTAGGAATGTCTCGTCTACACCACGTGCCAGTAACGTGAGCAGGTGTACCCCAGTGAACCAGTAAGGGTTCACGTACTACCCCGGAGTACCGGTGGGTGTACCGATACTACCGCAGAGTAACGGTGGGGGTACCGCTAGTACCCCAGAAAATCGGGTATGGGTGCCAAGCCTAATGCGGAGCATCAGGTAGGGATAGCGGGTCTAACCTGTGGGGTCCGGTAGGGAGGCTGGGTCTAGTCCAGCGCGCACGACGGGACAGCTGGTGTTCTCTGGCGCATCACTAAGGGTTCCGTTCCAAACCCAGAGTACCGGTGGGGGAACCGGTTCTACCTCGAAACATCGGGTAGGTATACCAGGCCTACCCCGGAGGGTCAGGTAGGAAGGGTGGGCGTAAAGCGGCGCGCCCGTAGTGTCAGCAGGTGTACCCCGGCGCACCAGTAAGGGTTCCGGTACAATCCAGGAGTACCGGTGGGTATAGCAAAAGTACCGCGGAGTACCTGTGGGTGTACCGGTACTACCCCAGATTGTCGGGTAGGGGGCCAGGCCTACCGCAGAGCATCAGGTAGGGATACCGGGCCTAGCCTGGAGGGTCAGGTAGGAATGTCTAGTCTATACCGCGTGCCCGTAACGTCATCATGTGTACCCCAGCGAACCAGAAAGAGTTCTCGTACTACCTCGGAGTACCGGTGGGTGTACCGATACTACGGCAGAGTAACGGTGGGGGTACCGCTAGTACCCCAGAACATCGGGTATGGGTGCCAAGCCTAATGAGGAGCATCAGGTAGGGATACCGTGTCTAACCTGTGGGGTCCGGTAGGGAGGCCGGGTCTAGTCCAGCGCGCACGAAGGGACAGCTGGTGTTCTCTGGCGCATCACAAAGGGTTCCGTTCCAACCCCAGAGTACCGGTGGGGGAACCGGTTCTACCTCGAAACATCGGGTAGGTATACCAGGCCTACCCCGGAGGGTCAGGTAGGAAGGGTGGGCGTAAAGCGGCGAGCCCATAGGGTCAGCAGGTGTACCCCGGCGCACCAGTAAGGGTTCCGGTACAATCCAGGAGTACCGGTGGGTATAGCAAAAGTATCGCGGAGTACCGGTGGGTGTACCGGTACTACCCCACATTGTCGGGTAGGGGGCCAGGCCTACCGCAGAGCATCAGGTAGGGATACCGGGCCTAGCCTGGAGGGTCAGGTAGGAATGTCTGGTCTACACAGCACGCCCGTAAGGTCAGCAGGTGTACCCCAGCGAACCAGTAAGGGTTCAGGTACTGCCCTGGAGTACCGGTGGGTGTACCAATACTACCGCAGAGTACCGGTGGGGGTTGCGGTACTACCCCAGCATATCGGGTAGGGGTGCCAGGCCAACAACGGAGCATCAGGTAGGGATACCGGGCCTAAAACGGAGGGTCAGGTAGGAATGTCTGGTCTACACCACGTGCCAGTAACGTGAGCAGGTGTACCCCAGTGAACCAGTAAGGGTTCACGTACTACCCCGGAGTACCGGTGGGTGTACCGATACTACCGCAGAGTAACGGTGGGGGTACCGCTACTACCCCAGAACATCGGGTATGGGTGCCAAGCCTAATGCGGAGCATCAGGTAGGGATAGCGGGTCTAACCTGTGGGGTCCGGTAGGGAGGCCGGGTCTAGTCCAGCGCGCACGAAGGGACAGCTGGTGTTCTCTGGCGCATCACAAAGGTTTCCGTTCCAAGCCCAGAGTACCGGTGGGGGAACCGGTTCTACCTCGAAACATCGGGTAGCTATACCAGGCCTACCCCGGCGGGTCAGGTAGGAAGGGTGGGCGTAAAGCGGCGCGCCCGTAGTGTCAGCAGGTGTACCCCGGCGCACAAGTAAGGGTTCCGGTACAATCCAGGAGTACCGGTGGGTATAGCAAAAGTACCGCGGAGTACCTATGGGTGTACCGGTACTACCCCAGATTGTCGGGTAGGGGGCCAGGCCTACCGCAGAGCATCAGGTAGGGATACCGGGCCTAACACGGAGGGTCAGGTAGGAATGTCTGCTCTATACCGCGTGCCCGTAACGTCATCATGTGTACCCCATCGAACCAGTAAGGGTTCTCGTACTACCCCGGAGTACCGGTGGGTGTACCGATACTACCGCAGAGTAACGGTGGGGGTACCGCTAGTACCCCAGAACATCGGGTATGGGTGCCAAGCCTAATGCGGAGCATCACGTAGGGATAGCGGGTCTAACCTGTGGGGTCCGGTAGGGAGGCCAGGTCTAGTCCTGCGCGCACGAAGGGACAGCTGGTGTTCTCTGGCACATCACAATGGGTTCCGTTCCAACCCCAAGGTACCGGTGGGGGAACCGGTTCTACCTCGAAACATCGGGTGGGTATACCAGGCCTACCCTGGCAGGTCAGGTAGGAAGGGTGGGCGTAAAGCGGCGCGCCCGTAGGGCCAGCAGGTGTACCCCGGCGCACCAGTAAGGGTTCCGGTACAATCCAGGAGTACCGGTGGGTGTACCAATACTACCGCAGATTACCGGTGGGGGTTGCGGTACTACCCCAGCATATCGGGTAGGGGTGCCAGGCCAACAACGGAGCATCAGGAAGGGATACCGGGCCTAAAACGGATGGTCAGGTAGGAATGTCTCGTCTACACCACGTGCCAGTAACGTGAGCAGGTGTACCCCAGTGAACCAGTAAGGGTTCACGTACTACCCCGGAGTACCGCTGGGTGTACCGATACTACCGCAGAGTAACGGTGGGGGTACCGCTAGTACCCCAGAAAATCGGGTATGGGTGCCAAGCCTAATGCGGAGCATCAGGTAGGGATAGCGGGTCTAACCTGTGGGGTCCGGTAGGGAGGCCGGGTCTAGTCCAGCGCGCACGAAGGGACAGCTGGTGTTCTCTGGCGCATCACAAAGGGTTCCGATCCAATCCCAGAGTACCGGTGGGGGAACCGGTTCTACCTCGAAACATCGGGTAGGTATACCAGGCCTACCCCGGAGGGTCAGGTAGGAAGGGTGGGCGTAAAGCGCCGCGCCCGTAGTGTCAGCAGGTGTACCCCGGCGCACCAGTAAGGGTTCCGGTACAATCCAGGAGTACCGGTGGGTATAGCAAAAGTACCGCGGAGTACCTGTGGGTGTACCGGTACTACCCCAGATTGTCGGGTAGGGGGCCAGGCCTACCGCAGAGCATCAGGTAGGGATACCGGGCCTAGCCTGGAGGGTCAGGTAGGAATGTCTGGTCTACAGAGCACGCCCGTAAGGTCAGCAGGTGTACCCCAGCAAACCAGTAAGTGTTCAGGTACTGCCCTGGAGTACCGGTGGGTGTACCAATACTACCGCAGAGTACCGGTGGGGGTTGCGGTAATACCCCAGCATATCGGGTAGGGGTGCCAGGCCAACAACGGAGCATCAGGTAGGGATACCGGGCCTAAAACGGAGGGTCAGGTAGGAATGTCTGGTCTACACCACGCGCCAGTAACGTGAGCAGGTGTACCCCAGTGAACCAGTAAGTGTTCACGTACTACCCCGGAGTACCGGTGGGTGTACCGATACTACCGCAGAGTAACGGTGGGGGTACCGCTAGTACCCCAGAACATCGGGTATGGGTGCCAAGCCTAATGCGGAGCATCAGGTAGGGATAGCGGGTCTAACCTGTGGGGTCCGGTAGGGAGGCCAGGTCTAGTCCTGCGCGCATGAAGGGACAGCTGGTGTTCTCTGGCACATCACAAAGGGTTCCGTTCCAACCCCAGAGTACCGGTGGGGGAACCGGTTCTACCTCGAAACATCGGGTGGGTATACCAGGCTACCCTGGCAGGTCAGGTAGGAAGGGTGACGTAAAGCGGCGCGCCCGTAGGGCCAGCAGGTGTACCCCGGCGCACCAGTAAGGGTTCCGGTACAATGCAGGAGTACCGGTGGGTATAGCAAAAGTACCACGGAGTACCTCTGGGTGTACCGGTACTACCCCAGATTGTCGGGTAGGGGGCCAGGCCTACCGCAGAGCATCAGGTAGGGATACCGGGCATAGCCTTGAGGGTCAGGTAGGAATGTCTGGTCTACACAGCACGCCCGTAAGGTCAGCAGGTGTACCCCAGCGAACCAGTAAGGGTTCAGGTACTACCCTGGAGTACCGGTGGGTGTACCAATACTACCGCAGAGTACCGGTGGGGGTACCGGTACTACCCCAGCATATCGGGTAGGGGTGCCAAGCCAACAACGGAGCATCAGGTAGGGATACCTTGCCTAACACGGAGGGTCAGGTAGGAATGTCTGGTCTATACCGCGTGCCCGTAACGTCATCATGTGTACCCCAGCGAACCAGTAAGGGTTCTCGTACTACCTCGGAGTACCGGTGGGTGTACCGATACTACGGCAGAGTAACGGTGGGGGTACCGCTAGTACCCCAGAACATCGGGTATGGGTGCCAAGCCTAATGCGGAGCATCAGGTAGGGATAGCGGGTCTAACCTGTGGGGTCCGGTAGGGACGCCGGGTCTAGTCCAGCGCGCACGAAGGGACAGCTGGTGTTCTCTGGCGCATCACAAAGGGTTCCGTTCCAACCCCAGAGTACCGGTGGGGGAACCGGTTCTACCTCGAAACATCGGGTAGGTATACCAGGCCTACCCCGGAGGGTCAGGTAGGAAGGGTGGGCGTAAAGCGGCAAGCCCATAGGGTCAGCAGGTGTACCCCGGCGCACCAGTAAGGGTTCCGGTGCAATCCAGGAGTACCGGTGGGTATAGCAAAATTACCACGGAGTACCTCTGGGTGTACCGGTACTACCCCAGATTGTCGGGTAGGGGGCCAGGCCTACCGCAGAGCATCAGGTAGGGATACCGGGCCTAGCCTGGAGGGTCAGGTAGGAATGTCTGGTCTACACAGCACGCCCGTAAGGTCAGCAGGGGTAACCCAGCGAACCAGTAAGGGTTCAGGTACTACCCTGGAGTACCGGTGGGTGTACCAATACTACCGCAGAGTACCGGTGGGGGTACCGGTACTACCCCAGCATATCAGGTAGGGGTGCCAAGCCAACAACGGAGCATCAGGTAGGGATACCGGGCCTAACACGGAGGGTCAGGTAGGAATGTCTGGTCTATACCGCGTGCCCGTAACGTCATCATGTGTACCCCAGCGAACCAGTAAGGGATCTAGTCCTACCCCGGAGTACCGGTGGGTGTACCGATACTACCGCAGAGTAACGGTGGGGGTACCGCTAGTACCCCAGAACATCGGGTATGGGTGCCAAGCCTAATGCGGAACATCAGGTAGGGATAGCGGGTCTAACCTGTGGGGTCCGGTAGGGAGGCCAGGTCTAGTCCTGCGCGCATGAAGGGACAGCTGGTGTTCTCTGGCACATCACAAAGGGTTCCGTTCCAACCCCAAGGTACCGGTGGGGGAACCGGTTCTACCTCGAAACATCGGGTGGGTATACCAGGCCTACCCCGGCTGGTCAGGTAGGAAGGGTGACGTAAAGCGGCGCGCCCGTAGGGCCAGCAGGTGTACCCCGGCGCACCAGTAAGGGCTCCGGTACAATCCAGGAGTACCGGCGGGTATAGCAAAAGTACCGCGGAGTACCTCTGGGTGTACCGGTACTACCCCAGATTGTCGGGTAGGGGGCCAGGCCTACCGCAGAGCATCAGGTAGGGATACCGGGCATAGCCTGGAGGGTCAGGTAGGAATGTCTGGTCTACACAGCACGCCCGTAAGGTCAGCAGGTGTACCCCAGCGAACCAGTAAGTGTTCAGGTACTGCCCTGGAGTACCGGTGGGTGTACCAATACTACCGCAGAGTACCGGTGGGGGTACCGGTACTACCCCAGCATATCGGGTAGGGGTGCCAGGCCAACAACGGAGCATCAGGTAGGGATACCGGGCCTAAAGCGGAGGGTCAGGTAGGAATGTCTGGTCTACACCACGCGCCAGTAACGTCAGCAGGTGTACCCCAGTGAACCAGTAAGGGTTCACGTACTACCCCGGAGTACCGCTGGGTGTACAGATACTACCGCAGAGTAACGGTGGGGGTACCGCTAGTACCCCAGAAAATCGGGTATGGGTGCCAAGCCTAATGCGGAGCATCAGGTAGGGATAGCGGGTCTAACCTGTGGGGTCCGGTAGGGAGGCCGGGTCTAGTCCAGCGCGCACGACGGGACAGCTGGTGTTCTCTGGCGCATCACTAAGGGTTCCGTTCCAACCCCAGAGTACCGGTGGGGGAACCGGTTCTACCTCGAAACATCGGGTAGGTATACCAGGCCTACCCCGGCGGGTCAGGTAGGAAGGGTGGGCGTAAAGCGGCGCGCCCGTAGTGTCAGCAGGTGTACCCCGGCGCACCAGTAAGGGTTCCGGTACAATCCAGGAGTACCGGTGGGTATAGCAAAAGTACCGCGGAGTACCTGTGGGTGTACTGGTACTACCCCAGATTGTCGGGTAGGGGGCCAGGCCTACCGCAGAGCATCAGGTAGGGATACCGGGCCTAGCCTGGAGGGTCAGGTAGGAATGTCTGGTCTATACCGCGTGCCCGTAACGTCATCATGTGTTCCCAAGCGAACCAGTAAGGGTTCTCGTACTACCCCGGAGTACCGGTGGGTGTACCGATACTACGGCAGAGTAACGGTGGGGGTACCGCTAGTACCCCAGAACATCGGGTATGGGTGCCAAGCCTAATGCGGAGCATCAGGTAGGGATAGCGGGTCTAACCTGTGGGGTCCGGTAGGGAGGCCGGGTCTAGTCCAGCGCGCACGAAGGGACAGCTGGTGTTCTCTGGCGCATCACAAAGGGTTCCGTTCCAACCCCAGAGTACCGGTGGGGGAACCGGTTCTACCTCGAAACATCGGGTAGGTATACCAGGCCTACCCCGGAGGGTCAGGTAGGAAGGGTGGGCGTAAAGCGGCGAGCCCATAGGGTCAGCAGGTGTACCCCGGCGCACCAGTAAGGGTTCCGGTACAATGCAGGAGTACCGGTGGGTATAGCAAAAGTACCGCGGAGTACCTCTGGGTGTACCGGTACTACCCCAGATTGTCGGGTAGGGGGCCAGGCCTACCGCAGAGCATCAGGTAGGGATACCGGGCCTAGCCTGGAGGGTCAGGTAGGAATGTCTGGTCTACACAGCACGCCCGTAAGGTCAGCAGGGGTAACCCAGCGAACCAGTAAGGGTTGAGGTACTACCCTGGAGTACCGGTGGGTGTACCAATACTACCGCAGAGTACCGGTGGGGGTACCGGTACTACCCCAGCATATCGGGTAGGGGTGCCAAGCCAACAACGGAGCATCAGGTAGGGATACCGGGCCTAACACGGAGGGTCAGGTAGGAATGTCTGGTCTATACCGAGTGCCCGTAACGTCATCATGTGTACCCCAGCGAACCAGTAAGGGTTCTCGTACTACCCCGGAGTACCGGTGGGTGTACCGATACTACCGCAGAGTAACGGTGGGGGTACCGCTAGTACCCCAGAACATCGGGTATGGGTGCCAAGCCTAATGCGGAGCATCAGGTAGGGATAGCGGGTCTAACCTGTGGGGTCCGGTAGGGAGGCCAGGTCTAGTCCTGCGCGCACGAATGGACAGCTGGTGTTCTCTGGCACATCACAAAGGGTTCCGTTCCAACCCCAAGGTACCGGTGGGGGAACCGGTTCTACCTCGAAACATCGGGTGGGTATACCAGGCCTACCCTGGCAGGTCAGGTAGGAAGGGTGGGCGTAATGCGGCGCGCCCGTAGGGCCAGCAGGTGTACCCCGGCGCACCAGTAAGGGTTCCGGTACAATCCAGGAGTACCGGTGGATATAGCAAAAGTACCACGGAGTACCTCTGGGTGTACCGGTACTACCCCAGATTGTCGGGTAGGGGGCCAGGCCTACCGCAGAGCATCAGGTAGGGATACCGGGCCTAGCCTGGAGGGTCAGGTAGGAATGTCTGGTCTACACAGCACGCCCGTAAGGTCAGCAGGTGTACCCCAGCGAACCAGTAAGGGTTCAGGTACTACCCTGGAGTACCGGTGGGTGTACCAATACTACCGCAGAGTACCGGTGGGGGTACCGGTACTACCCCAGCATATCGGGTAGGGGTGCCAAGCCAACAACGGAGCATCAGGTAGGGATACCGGGCCTAACACGGAGGGTCAGGTAGGAATGTCTGGTCTGTACCGCGTACCCGTAACGTCATCATGTGTACCCCAGCGAACCAGTAAGGGTTCTCGTACTACCCCGGAGTACCGGTGGGTGTACCGATACTACGGCAGAGTAACGGTGGGGGTACCGCTAGTACCCCAGAACATCGGGTATGGGTGCCAAGCCTAATGCGGAGCATCAGGTAGGGATAGCGGGTCTAACCTGTGGGGTCCGGTAGGGAGGCCAGGTCTAGTCCAGCGCGCACGAAGGGACAGCTGGTGTTCTCTGGCGCATCACAAAGGTTTCCGTTCCAAGCCCAGAGTACCGGTGGGGGAACCGGTTCTACCTCGAAACATCGGGTAGGTATACCAGGCCTACCCCGGCGGGTCAAGGTAGGAAGGGTGGGCGTAAAGCGGCGAGACCATAGGATCAGCAGGTGTACCCCGGCGCACCAGTAAGGGTTCCGGTACAGTCCAGGAGTATCGGTGGGTATAGCAAAAGTACCGCGGAGTACATGTGGGTGTACCGGTACTACCCCAGATTGTCGGGTAGGGGGCCAGGCCTACCGCAGAGCATCAGGTAGGGATACCGGGCCTAGCCTGGAGGGTCAGGTAGGAATGTCTGGTCTACACAGCACGCCCGTAAGGTCAGCAGGGGTAACCCAGCGAACCAGTAAGGGTTGAGGTACTACCCTGGAGTACCGGTGGGTGTACCAATACTACCGCAGAGTACCGGTGGGGGTACCGGTACTACCCCAGCATATCGGGTAGGGGTGCCAAGCCAACAACGGAGCATCAGGTAGGGATACCGGGCCTAACACGGAGGGTCAGGTAGGAATGTCTGGTCTATACCGCGTGCCCGTAACGTCATCATGTGTACCCCAGCGAACCAGTAAGGGTTCTCGTACTACCCCGGAGTACCGGTGGGTGTACCGATACTACCGCAGTGTAACGGTGGGGGTACCGCTAGTACCCCAGAACATCGGGTATGGGTGCCAAGCCTAATGCGGAGCATCAGGTAGGGATAGCGGGTCTAACCTGTGGGGTCCGGTAGGGAGGCCAGGTCTAGTCCTGCGCGCACGAAGGGACAGCTGGTGTTCTCTGGCACATCAAAAAGGGTTCCGTTCCAACCCCAGAGTACCGGTGGGGGAACCGGTTCTACCTCGAAACATCGGGTGGGTATACCAGGCCTACCCTGGCAGGTCAGGTAGGAAGGGTGGGCGTAATGCGGCGCGCCCGTAGGGCCAGCAGGTGTACCCCGGCGCACCAGTAAGGGTTCCGGTACAATCCAGGAGTACCGGTGGGTATAGCAAAAGTACCACGGAGTACCTCTGGGTGTACCGGTACTACCCCAGATTGTCGGGTAGGGGGCCAGGCCTACCGCAGAGCATCAGGTAGGGATACCGGGCATAGCCTGGAGGGTCAGGTAGGAATGTCTGGTCTACACAGCACGCCCGTAAGGTCAGCAGGTGTACCCCAGCGAACCAGTAAGTGTTCAGGTACTGCCCTGGAGTACCGGTGGGTGTACCAATACTACCGCAGAGTACCGGTGGGGGTACCGGTACTACCCCAGCATATCGGGTAGGGGTGCCAGGCCAACAACGGAGCATCAGGTAGGGATACCGGGCCTAAAACGGAGGGTCAGGTAGGAATGTCTGGTCTACACCACGCGCCAGTAACGTCAGCAGGTGTACCCCAGTGAACCAGTAAGGGTTCACGTACTACCCCGGAGTACCGCTGGGTGTACCGATACTACCGCAGAGTAACGGTGGGGGTACCGCTAGTACCCCAGAAAATCGGGTATGGGTGCCAAGCCTAATGCGGAGCATCAGGTAGGGATAGCGGGTCTAACCTGTGGGGTCCGGTAGGGAGGCCGGGTCTAGTCCAGCGCGCACGAAGGGACAGCTGGTGTTCTCTGGCGCATCACAAAGGGTTCCGTTCCAACCCCAGAGTACCGGTGGGGGAACCGGTTCTACCTCGAAACATCGGGTAGGTATACCAGGCCTACCCCGGCGGGTCAGGTAGGAAGGGTGGGCGTAAAGCGGCGAGCCCATAGGTTCAGCAGGTGTACCGCGGCGCACCAGTAAGGGTTCCGGTACAATCCAGGAGTACCGGTGGCTATAGCAAAATTACCGCGGAGTACCTCTGGGTGTACCGGTACTACCCCAGATTGTCGGGTAGGGGGCCAGGCCTACCGCAGAGCATCAGGTAGGGATACCGGGCCTAGCCTGGAGGGTCAGGTAGGAATGTCTAGTCTATACCGCGTGCCCGTAACGTCATCATGTGTACCCCAGCGAACCAGAAAGGGTTCTCGTACTACCTCGGAGTACCGGTGGGTGTACCGATACTACGGCAGAGTAACGGTGGGGGTACCGCTAGTACCCCAGAACATCGGGTATGGGTGCCAAGCCTAATGCGGAGCATCAGGTAGGGATACCGTGTCTAACCTGTGGGGTCCGGTAGGGAGGCCGGGTCTAGTCCAGCGCGCACGAAGGGACAGCTGGTGTTCTCTGGCGCATCACAAAGGGTTCCGTTCCAACCCCAGAGTACCGGTGGGGGAACCGGTTCTACCTCGAAACATCGGGTAGGTATACCAGGCCTACCCCGGAGGGTCAGGTAGGAAGGGTGGGCGTAAAGCGGCGAGCCCATAGGGTCAGCAGGTGTAACCCGGCGCACCAGTAAGGGTTCCGGTACAATCCAGGAGTACCGGTGGGTATAGCAAAAGTACCGCGGAGTACCTGTGGGTGTACCGGTACTACCCCAGATTGTCGGGTATGGGGCCAGGCCTACCGCAGAGCATCAGGTAGGGATACCGGGCCTAGCCTGGAGGGTCAGGTAGGAATGTCTGGTCTACACAGCACGCCCGTAAGGTCAGCAGGTGTACCCCAGCGAACCAGTAAGGGTTCAGGTACTGCCCTGGAGTACCGGTGGGTGTACCAATACTACCGCAGATTACCGTTGGGGGTTGCGGTACTACCCCAGCATATCGGGTAGGGGTGCCAGGCCAACAACGGAGCATCAGGTAGGGATACCGGGCCTAAAACGGATGGTCAGGTAGGAATGTCTCGTCTACACCACGTGCCAGTAACGTGAGCAGGTGTACCCCAGTGAACCAGTAAGGGTTCACGTACTACCCCGGAGTACCGCTGGGTGTACCGATACTACCGCAGAGTAACGGTGGGGGTACCGCTAGTACCCCAGAAAATCGGGTATGGGTGCCAAGCCTAATGCGGAGCATCAGGTAGGGATAGCGGGTCTAACCTGTGGGGTCCGGTAGGGAGGCCGGGTCTAGTCCAGCGCGCACGACGGGACAGCTGGTGTTCTCTGGCGCATCACTAAGGGTTCCGTTCCAAACCCAGAGTACCGGTGGGGGAACCGGTTCTACCTCGAAACATCGGGTAGGTATACCAGGCCTACCCCGGCGGGTCAGGTAGGAAGGGTGGGCGTAAAGCGGCGCGCCCGTAATGTCAGCAGGTGTACCGCGGCGCACCAGTAAGGGTTCCGGTACAATCCAGGAGTACCGGTGGGTATAGCAAAAGTACCGCGGAGTACCTCTGGGTGTACCGGTACTACCCCAGATTGTCGGGTAGGGGGCCAGGCCTACCGCAGAGCATCAGGTAGGGATACCGGGCCTAGCCTGGAGGGTCAGGTAGGAATGTCTGGTCTACAGAGCACGCCCGTAAGGTCAGCAGGTGTACCCCAGCGAACCAGTAAGTGTTCAGGTACTGCCCTGGAGTACCGGTGGGTGTACCAATACTACCGCAGAGTACCGGTGGGGGTTGCGGTACTACCCCAGCATATCGGGTAGGGGTGCCAGGCCAACAACGGAGCATCAGGTAGGGATACCGGGCCTAAAACGGAGGGTCAGGTAGGAATGTCTGGTCTACACCGCGCACCAGTAACGTCAGCAGGTGTACCCCAGTGAACCAGTAAGGGTGCACGTACTACCCCGGAGTACCGGTGGGTGTACCGATACTACGGCAGAGTAACGGTGGGGGTACCGCTACTACCCCAGAACATCGGGTCTGGGTGCCAAGCCTAATGCGGAGCATCAGGTAGGGATAGCGGGTCTAACCTGTGGGGTCCGGTAGGGAGGCCGGGTCTAGTCCAGCGCGCACGAAGGGACAGCTGGTGTTCTCTGGCACATCACAAAGGGTTCCGTTCCAACCCCAAGGTACCGGTGGGGGAACCGGTTCTACCTCGAAACATCGGGTGGGTATACCAGGCCTACCCTGGCAGGTCAGGTAGGAAGGGTGGGCGTAAAGCGGCGCGCACGTAGAGCCAGCAGGTGTACCCCGGCGCACCAGTAAGGGTTCCGGTACAATCCAGGAGTACCGGTGGGTATAGCAAAAGTACCACGGAGTACCGGTGGGTGTACCGGTACTACCCCACATTGTCGGGTAGGGGGCCAGGCCTACCGCAGAGCATCAGGTAGGGATACCGGGACTAGCCTGGAGGGTCAGGTAGGAATGTCTGGTCTACACAGCACGCCCGTAAGGTCAGCAGGTGTACCCCAGCGAACCAGTAAGGGTTCAGGTACTGCCCTGGAGTACCGGTGGGTGTACCAATACTACCGCAGATTACCGGTGGGGGTACCGGTACTACCCCAGCATATCGGGTAGGGGTGCCAGGCCAACAACGGAGCATCAGGAAGGGATACCGGGCCTAAAACGGATGGTCAGGTAGGAATGTCTCGTCTACACCACGTGCCAGTAACGTGAGCAGGTGTACCCCAGTGAACCAGTAAGGGTTCACGTACTACCCCGGAGTACCGCTGGGTGTACCGATACTACGGCAGAGTAACGGTGGGGGTACCGCTAGTACCCCAGAACATCGGGTATGGGTGCCAAGCCTAATGCGGAGCATCAGGTAGGGATAGCGGGTCTAACCTGTGGGGTCCGGTAGGGAGGCCGGGTCTAGTCCAGCGCGCACGACGGGACAGCTGGTGTTCTCTGGCGCATCACTAAGGGTTCCGTTCCAAACCCAGAGTACCGGTGGGGGAACCGGTTCTACCTCGAAACATCGGGTAGGTATACCAGGCCTACCCCGGCGGGTCAGGTAGGAAGGGTGGGCGTAAAGCGGCGCGCCCGTAATGTCAGCAGGTGTACCGCGGCGCACCAGTAAGGGTTCCGGTACAATCCATGAGTACCGGTGGGTATAGCAAAAGTACCGCGGAGTACCTGTGGGTGTACCGGTACTACCCCAGATTGTCGGGTAGGGGGCCAGGCCTAACGCAGAGCATCAGGTAGGGATACCGGGCCTAGCCTGGAGGGTCAGGTAGGAATGTCCAGTCTATACCTCGTGCCCGTAACGTCATCATGTGTACCCCAGCGAACCAGAAAGGGTTCTCGTACTACCTCGGAGTACCGGTGGGTGTACCGATACTACGGCAGAGTAACGGTGGGGGTACCGCTAGTACCCCAGAACATCGGGTATGGGTGCCAAGCCTAATGCGGAGCATCAGGTAGGGATAGCGGGTCTAACCTGTGGGGTCCGGTAGGGACGCCGGGTCTAGTCCAGCGCGCACGAAGGGACAGCTGGTGTTCTCTGGCGCATCACAAAGGGTTCCGTTCCAACCCCAGAGTACCGGTGGGGGAACCGGTTCTACCTCGAAACATCGGGTAGGTATACCAGGCCTACCCCGGCGGGTCAGGTAGGAAGGGTGGGCGTAAAGCGGCGAGCCCATAGGGTCAGCAGGTGTACCCCGGCGCACCAGTAAGGGTTCCGGTGCAATCCAGGAGTACCGGTGGGTATAGCAAAATTACCGCGGAGTACCTCTGGGTGTACCGGTACTACCCCAGATTGTCGGGTAGGGGGCCAGGCCTACCGCAGAGCATCAGGTAGGGATACCGGGCCTAGCCTGGAGGGTCAGGTAGGAATGTCTGGTCTACACAGCACGCCCGTAAGGTCAGCAGGGGTAACCCAGCGAACCAGTAAGGGTTCAGGTACTACCCTGGAGTACCGGTGGGTGTACCAATACTACCGCAGAGTACCGGTGGGGGTACCGGTACTACCCCAGCATATCAGGTAGGGGTGCCAAGCCAACAACGGAGCATCAGGTAGGGATACCGGGCCTAACACGGAGGGTCAGGTAGGAATGTCTGGTCTATACCGCGTGCCCGTAACGTCATCATGTGTACCCCAGCGAACCAGTAAGGGATCTAGTCCTACCCCGGAGTACCGGTGGGTGTACCGATACTACCGCAAAGTAACGGTGGGGGTACCGCTAGTACCCCAGAACATCGGGTATGGGTGCCAAGCCTAATGCGGAACATCAGGTAGGGATAGCGGGTCTAACCTGTGGGGTCCGGTAGGGAGGCCAGGTCTAGTCCTGCGCGCATGAAGGGACAGCTGGTGTTCTCTGGCACATCACAAAGGGTTCCGTTCCAACCCCAAGGTACCGGTGGGGGAACCGGTTCTACCTCGAAACATCGGGTGGGTATACCAGGCCTACCCCGGCTGGTCAGGTAGGAAGGGTGACGTAAAGCGGCGCGCCCGTAGGGCCAGCAGGTGTACCCCGGCGCACCAGTAAGGGCTCCGGTACAATCCAGGAGTACCGGCGGGTATAGCAAAAGTACCGCGGAGTACCTCTGGGTGTACCGGTACTACCCCAGATTGTCGGGTAGGGGGCCAGGCCTACCGCAGAGCATCAGGTAGGGATACCGGGCCTAGCCTGGAGGGTCAGGTAGGAATGTCTGGTCTACACAGCACGCCCGTAAGGTCAGCAGTTGTACCCCAGCGAACCAGTAAGGGTTCAGGTACTACCCTGGAGTACCGGTGGGTGTACCAATACTACCGCAGAGTACCGGTGGGGGTTGCGGTACTACCCCAGCATATCGCGTAGGGGTGCCAAGCCAACAACGGAGCATCAGGTAGGGATACCGGGCCTAACACGGAGGGTCAGGTAGGAATGTCTGGTCTATACCGCGTACCCGTAACGTCATCATGTGTACCCCAGCGAACCAGTAAGGGTTCTCGTACTACCCCGGAGTACCGGTGGGTGTACCGATACTACCGCAGAGTAACGGTGGGGGTACCGCTAGTACCCCAGAACATCGGGTATGGGTGCCAAGCCTAATGCGGAGCATCAGGTAGGGATAGCGGGTCTAACCTGTGGGGTCCGGTAGGGAGGCCAGGTCTAGTCCTGCGCGCACGAAGGGACAGCTGGTGTTCTCTGGCACATCAAAAAGGGTTCCGTTCCAACCCCAAGGTACCGGTGGGGGAACCGGTTCTACCTCGAAACATCGGGTGGGTATACCAGGCCTACCCTGGCAGGTCAGGTAGGAAGGGTGGGCGTAATGCGGCGCGCCCGTAGGGCCAGCAGGTGTACCCCGGCGCACCAGTAAGGGTTCCGGTACAATCCAGGAGTACCGGTGGGTATAGCAAAAGTACCACGGAGTACCTCTGGGTGTACCGGTACTACCCCAGATTGTCGGGTAGGGGGCCAGGCCTACCGCAGAGCATCAGGTAGGGATACCGGGCATAGCCTGGAGGGTCAGGTAGGAATGTCTGGTCTACACAGCACGCCCGTAAGGTCAGCAGGTGTACCCCAGCGAACCAGTAAGTGTTCAGGTACTGCCCTGGAGTACCGGTGGGTGTACCAATACTACCGCAGAGTACCGGTGGGGGTACCGGTACTACCCCAGCATATCGGGTAGGGGTGCCAGGCCAACAACAGAGCATCAGGTAGGGATACCGGGCCTAAAGCGGAGGGTCAGGTAGGAATGTCTGGTCTACACCACGCGCCAGTAACGTCAGCAGGTGTACCCCAGTGAACCAGTAAGGGTTCACGTACTACCCCGGAGTACCGCTGGGTGTACAGATACTACCGCAGAGTAACGGTGGGGGTACCGCTAGTACCCCAGAAAATCGGGTATGGGTGCCAAGCCTAATGCGGAGCATCAGGTAGGGATAGCGGGTCTAACCTGTGGGGTCCGGTAGGGAGGCCGGGTCTAGTCCAGCGCGCACGACGGGACAGCTGGTGTTCTCTGGCGCATCACTAAGGGTTCCGTTCCAACCCCAGAGTACCGGTGGGGGAACCGGTACTACCTCGAAACATCGGGTAGGTATACCAGGCCTACCCCGGCGGGTCAGGTAGGAAGGGTGGGCGTAAAGCGGCGCGCCCGTAGTGTCAGCAGGTGTACCCCGGCGCACCAGTAAGGGTTCCGGTAAAATCCAGGAGTACCGGTGGGTATAGCAAAAGTACCGCGGAGTACCTGTGGGTGTACTGGTACTACCCCAGATTGTCGGGTAGGGGGCCAGGCCTACCGCAGAGCATCAGGTAGGGATACCGGGCCTAGCCTGGAGGGTCAGGTAGGAATGTCTGGTCTATACCGCGTGCCCGTAACGTCATCATGTGTTCCCAAGCGAACCAGTAAGGGTTCTCGTACTACCCCGGAGTACCGGTGGGTGTACCGATACTACGGCAGAGTAACGGTGGGGGTACCGGTACTACCCCAGCATATCGGGTAGGGGTGCCAAGCCAACAGCGGAGCATCAGGTAGGGATACCGGGCCTAACACGGAGGGTCAGGTAGGAATGTCTGGTCTATACCGAGTGCCCGTAACGTCATCATGTGTACCCCAGCGAACCAGTAAGGGTTCTCGTACTACCCCGGAGTACCGGTGGGTGTACCGATACTACCGCAGAGTAACGGTGGGGGTACCGCTAGTACCCCAGAACATCGGGTATGGGTGCCAAGCCTAATGCGGAGCATCAGGTAGGGATAGCGGGTCTAACCTGTGGGGTCCGGTAGAGAGGCCAGGTCTAGTCCTGCGCGCACGAATGGACAGCTGGTGTTCTCTGGCACATCACAAAGGGTTCCGTTCCAACCCCAAGGTACCGGTGGGGGAACCGGTTCTACCTCGAAACATCGGGTGGGTATACCAGGCCTACCCTGGCAGGTCAGGTAGGAAGGGTGGGCGTAATGCGGCGCGCCCGTAGGGCCAGCAGGTGTACCCCGGCGCACCAGTAAGGGTTCCGGTACAATCCAGGAGTACCGGTGGGTATAGCAAAAGTACCACGGAGTACCTCTGGGTGTACCGGTACTACCCCAGATTGTCGGGTAGGGGGCCAGGCCTACCGCAGAGCATCAGGTAGGGATACCGGGCATAGCCTGGAGGGTCAGGTAGGAATGTCTGGTCTACACAGCACGCCCGTAAGGTCAGCAGGTGTACCCCAGCGAACCAGTAAGTGTTCAGGTACTGCCCTGGAGTACCGGTGGGTGTACCAATACTACCGCAGAGTACCGGTGGGGGTACCGGTACTACCCCAGCATATCGGGTAGGGGTGCCAGGCCAACAACGGAGCATCAGGTAGGGATACCGGGCCTAAAGCGGAGGGTCAGGTAGGAATGTCTGGTCTACACCACGCGCCAGTAACGTCAGCAGGTGTACCCCAGTGAACCAGTAAGGGTTCACGTACTACCCCGGAGTACCGCTGGGTGTACAGATACTACCGCAGAGTAACGGTGGGGGTACCGCTAGTACCCCAGAAAATCGGGTATGGGTGCCAAGCCTAATGCGGAGCATCAGGTAGGGATAGCGGGTCTAACCTGTGGGGTCCGGTAGGGAGGCCGGGTCTAGTCCAGCGCGCACGACGGGACAGCTGGTGTTCTCTGGCGCATCACAAAGGGTTCCGTTCCAACCCCAGAGTACCGGTGGGGGAACCGGTTCTACCTCGAAACATCGGGTAGGTATACCAGGCCTACCCCGGAGGGTCAGGTAGGAAGGGTGGGCGTAAAGCGGCGAGCCCATAGGGTCAGCAGGTGTACCCCGGCGCACCAGTAAGGGTTCCGGTACAATGCAGGAGTACCGGTGGGTATAGCAAAAGTACCGCGGAGTACCTCTGGGTGTACCGGTACTACCCCAGATTGTCGGGTAGGGGGCCAGGCCTACCGCAGAGCATCAGGTAGGGATACCGGGCCTAGCCTGGAGGGTCAGGTAGGAATGTCTGGTCTACACAGCACGCCCGTAAGGTCAGCAGGGGTAACCCAGCGAACCAGTAAGGGTTGAGGTACTACCCTGGAGTACCGGTGGGTGTACCAATACTACCGCAGAGTACCGGTGGGGGTACCGGTACTACCCCAGCATATCGGGTAGGGGTGCCAAGCCAACAGCGGAGCATCAGGTAGGGATACCGGGCCTAACACGGAGGGTCAGGTAGGAATGTCTGGTCTATACCGAGTGCCCGTAACGTCATCATGTGTACCCCAGCGAACCAGTAAGGGTTCTCGTACTACCCCGGAGTACCGGTGGGTGTACCGATACTACCGCAGAGTAACGGTGGGGGTACCGCTAGTACCCCAGAACATCGGGTATGGGTGCCAAGCCTAATGCGGAGCATCAGGTAGGGATAGCGGGTCTAACCTGTGGGGTCCGGTAGGGAGGCCAGGTCTAGTCCTGCGCGCACGAATGGACAGCTGGTGTTCTCTGGCACATCACAAAGGGTTCCGTTCCAACCCCAAGGTACCGGTGGGGGAACCGGTTCTACCTCGAAACATCGGGTGGGTATACCAGGCCTACCCTGGCAGGTCAGGTAGGAAGGGTGGGCGTAATGCGGCGCGCCCGTAGGGCCAGCAGTTGTACCCCGGCGCACCAGTAAGGGTTCCGGTACAATCCAGGAGTACCGGTGGATATAGCAAAAGTACCACGGAGTACCTCTGGGTGTACCGGTACTACCCCAGATTGTCGGGTAGGGGGCCAGGCCTACCGCAGAGCATCAGGTAGGGATACCGGGCCTAGCCTGGAGGGTCAGGTAGGAATGTCTGGTCTACACAGCACGCCCGTAAGGTCAGCAGGTGTACCCCAGCGAACCAGTAAGTGTTCAGGTACTGCCCTGGAGTACCGGTGGGTGTACCAATACTACCGCAGAGTACCGGTGGGGGTTGCGGTACTACCCCAGCATATCGGGTAGGGGTGCCAGGCCAACAACGGAGCATCAGGTAGGGATACCGGGCCTAAAGCGGAGGGTCAGGTAGGAATGTCTGGTCTATACCACGCGCCAGTAACGTCAGCAGGTGTACCCCAGTGAACCAGTAAGGGTTCACGTACTACCCCGGAGTACCGCTGGGTGTACAGATACTACCGCAGAGTAACGGTGGGGGTACCGCTAGTACCCCAGAAAATCGGGTATGGGTGCCAAGCCTAATGCGGAGCATCAGGTAGGGATAGCGGGTCTAACCTGTGGGGTCCGGTAGGGAGGCCGGGTCTAGTCCAGCGCGCACGACGGGACAGCTGGTGTTCTCTGGCGCATCACTAAGGGTTCCGTTCCAAACCCAGAGTACCGGTGGGGGAACCGGTTCTACCTCGAAACATCGGGTAGGTATACCAGGCCTACCCCGGCGGGTCAGGTAGGAAGGGTGGGCGTAAAGCGGCGCGCCCGTAGGGTCAGCAGGTGTACCCCGGCGCACCAGTAAGGGTTCCGGTACAATCCAGGAGTACCGGTGGGTATAGCAAAAGTACCGCGGAGTACCTGTGGGTGTACTGGTACTACCCCAGATTGTCGGGTAGGGGGCCAGGCCTACCACAGAGCATCAGGTAGGGATACCGGGCCTAGCCTGGAGGGTCAGGTAGGAATGTCTGGTCTATACCGCGTGCCCGTAACGTCATCATGTGTTCCCAAGCGAACCAGTAAGGGTTCTCGTACTACCCCGGAGTACCGGTGGGTGTACCGATACTACCGCAGAGTAACGGTGGGGGTACCGCTAGTACCCCAGAACATCGGGTATGGGTGCCAAGCCTAATGCGGAGCATCAGGTAGGGATAGCGGGTCTAACCTGTGGGGTCCGGTAGGGAGGCCGGGTCTAGTCCAGCGCGCACGAAGGGACAGCTGGTGTTCTCTGGCGCATCACAAAGGGTTCCGTTCCAACCCCAGAGTACCGGTGGGGGAACCGGTTCTACCTCGAAACATCGGGTAGGTATACCAGGCCTACCCCGGAGGGTCAGGTAGGAAGGGTGGGCGTAAAGCGGCGAGACCATAGGGTCAGCAGGTGTACCCCGGCGCACCAGTAAGGGTTCCGGTACAATCCAGGAGTACCGGTGGGTATAGCAAAATTACCGCGGAGTACCTCTGGGTGTACCGGTACTACCCCAGATTGTCGGGTAGGGGGACAGGCCTACCGCAGAGCATCAGGTAGGGATACCGGGCCTAGCCTGGAGGGTCAGGTAGGAATGTCTGGTCTACACAGCACACCCGTAAGGTCAGCAGGGGTAACCCAGCGAACCAGTAAGGGTTCAGGTACTACCCTGGAGTACCGTTGTGTGTACCAATACTACCGCAGAGTACCGGTGGGGGTACCGGTACTACCCCAGCATATCAGCTAGGGGTGCCAAGCCAACAACGGAGCATCAGGTAGGGATACCGGGCCTAACACGGAGGGTCAGGTAGGAATGTCTGGTCTATACCGCGTGCCCGTAACGTCATCATGTGTACCCCAGCGAACCAGTAAGGGATCTCGTCCTACCCCGGAGTACCGGTGGGTGTACCGATACTACCGCAGAGTAACGGTGGGGGTACCGCTAGTACCCCAGAACATCGGGTCTGGGTGCCAAGCCTAATGCGGAACATCAGGTAGGGATAGCGGGTCTAACCTGTGGGGTCCGGTAGGGAGGCCAGGTCTAGTCCTGCGCGCATGAAGGGACAGCTGGTGTTCTCTGGCACATCACAAAGGGTTCCGTTCCAACCCCAAGGTACCGGTGGGGGAACCGGTTCTACCTCGAAACATCGGGTGGGTATACCAGGCCTACCCTGGCTGGTCAGGTAGGAAGGGTGACGTAAAGCGGCGCGCCCGTAGGGCCAGCAGGTGTACCCCGGCGCACCAGTAAGGGTTCCGGTACAATGCAGGAGTACCGGTGGGTATAGCAAAAGTACCGTGGAGTACCTGTGGGTGTACCGGTACTACCCCAGATTGTCGGGTAGGGGGCCAGGCCTACCGCAGAGCATCAGGTAGGGATACCGGGCATAGCCTTGAGGGTCAGGTAGGAATGTCTGGTCTACACAGCACGCCCGTAAGGTCAGCAGGTGTACCCCAGCGAACCAGTAAGGGTTGAGGTACTACCCTGGAGTACCGGTGGGTGTACCAATACTACCGCAGAGTACCGGTGGGGGTACCGGTACTACCCCAGCATATCGGGTAGGGGTGCCAAGCCAACAACGGAGCATCAGGTAGGGATACCGGGCCTAACACGGAGGGTCAGGTAGGAATGTCTGGTCTGTACCGCGTACCCGTAACGTCATCATGTGTACCCCAGCGAACCAGTAAGGGTTCTCGTACTACCCCGGAGTACCGGTGGGTGTACCGATACTACCGCAGAGTAACGGTGGGGGTACCGCTAGTACCCCAGAACATCGGGTATGGGTGCCAAGCCTAATGCGGAGCATCAGGTAGGGATAGCGGGTCTAACCTGTGGGGTCCGGTAGGGAGGCCAGGTCTAGTCCAGCGCGCACGAAGGGACAGCTGGTGTTCTCTGGCGCATCACAAAGGTTTCCGTTCCAAGCCCAGAGTACCGGTGGGGGAACCGGTTCTACCTCGAAACATCGGGTAGGTATACCAGGCCTACCCCGGCGGGTCAGGTAGGAAGGGTGGGCGTAAAGCGGCGAGACCATAGGATCAGCAGGTGTACCCCGGCGCACCAGTAAGGGTTCCGGTACAGTCCAGGAGTATCGGTGGGTATACCAAAAGTACCGCGGAGTACATGTGGGTGTACCGGTACTACCCCAGATTGTCGGGTAGGGGGCCAGGCCTACCGCAGAGCATCAGGTAGGGATACCGGGCCTAGCCTGGAGGGTCAGGTAGGAATGTCTGGTCTACACAGCACGCCCGTAAGGTCAGCAGGGGTAACCCAGCGAACCAGTAAGGGTTGAGGTACTACCCTGGAGTACCGGTGGGTGTACCAATACTACCGCAGAGTACCGGTGGGGGTACCGGTACTACCCCAGCATATCGGGTAGGGGTGCCAAGCCAACAACGGAGCATCAGGTAGGGATACCGGGCCTAACACGGAGGGTCAGGTAGGAATGTCTGGTCTATACCGCGTGCCCGTAACGTCATCATGTGTACCCCAGCGAACCAGTAAGGGTTCTCGTACTACCCCGGAGTACCGGTGGGTGTACCGATACTACCGCAGTGTAACGGTGGGGGTACCGCTAGTACCCCAGAACATCGGGTATGGGTGCCAAGCCTAATGCGGAGCATCAGGTAGGGATAGCGGGTCTAACCTGTGGGGTCCGGTAGGGAGGCCGGGTCTAGTCCAGCGCGCACGAAGGGACAGCTGGTGTTCTCTGGCGCATCACAAAGGGTTCCGTTCCAACCCCAGAGTACCGGTGGGGGAACCGGTTCTACCTCGAAACATCGGGTGGGTATACCAGGCCTACCCTGGCAGGTCAGGTAGGAAGGGTGGGCGTAATGCGGCGCGCCCGTAGGGCCAGCAGGTGTACCCCGGCGCACCAGTAAGGGTTCCGGTACAATCCAGGAGTACCGGTGGGTATAGCAAAAGTACCACGGAGTACCTCTGGGTGTACCGGTACTACCCCAGATTGTCGGGTAGGGGGCCAGGCCTACCGCAGAGCATCAGGTAGGGATACCGGGCCTAGCCTGGAGGGTCAGGTAGGAATGTCTGGTCTACACAGCACGCCCGTAAGGTCAGCAGGTGTACCCCAGCGAACCAGTAAGTGTTCAGGTACTGCCCTGGAGTACCGGTGGGTGTACCAATACTACCGCAGAGTACCGGTGGGGGTTGCGGTACTACCCCAGCATATCGGGTAGGGGTGCCAGGCCAACAACGGAGCATCAGGTAGGGATACCGGGCCTAACACGGAGGGTCAGGTAGGAATGTCTGGTCTACACCACGCGCCAGTAACGTCAGCTGGTGTACCCCAGTGAACCAGTAAGGGTTCACATACTACCCCGGAGTACCGCTGGGTGTACAGATACTACCGCAGAGTAACGGTGGGGGTACCGCTAGTACCCCAGAAAATCGGGTATGGGTGCCAAGCCTAATGCGGAGCATCAGGTAGGGATAGCGGGTCTAACCTGTGGGGTCCGGTAGGGAGGCCGGGTCTAGTCCAGCTCGCACGACGGGACAGCTGGTGTTCTCTGGCGCATCACTAAGGGTTCCGTTCCAAACCCAGAGTACCGGTGGGGGAACCGGTTCTACCTCGAAACATCGGGTAGGTATACCAGGCCTACCCCAGCTGGTCAGGTAGGAAGGGTGGGCGTAAATCGGCGCGCCCGTACGGTCAGCAGGTGTACCCCGGCGCACCAGTAAGGGTTCCGGTACAATCCAGGAGTACCGGTGGGTATAGCAAAAGTACCGCGGAGTACCTGTGGGTGTACCGGTACTACCCCAGATTGTCGGGTAGGGGGCCAGGCCTACCGCAGAGCATCAGGTAGGGATACCGGGCCTAGCCTGGAGGGTCAGGTAGGAATGTCTGGTCTACACAGCACGCCCGTAAGGTCAGCAGGTGTACCCCAGCGAACCTGTAAGGGTTCAGGTACTACCCTGGAGTACCGGTGGGTGTACCAATACTACCGCAGAGTACCGGTGGGGGTACCGGTACTACCCCAGCATATCGGGTAGGGGTGCCAAGCCAACAACGGAGCATCAGGTAGGGATACCGGGCCTAACACGGAGGGTCAGGTAGGAATGTCTTGTCTATACCGCGTGCCCGTAACGTCATCATGTGTACCCAAGCGAACCAGTAAGGGTTCTCGTACTACCCCGGAGTACCGGTGGGTGTACCGATACTACCGCAGAGTAACGGTGGGGGTACCGCTAGTACCCCAGAACATCGGGTATGGGTGCCAAGCCTAATGCGGAGCATCAGGTAGGGATAGCGGGTCTAACCTGTGGGGTCCGGTAGGGAGGCCGGGTCTAGTCCAGCGCGCACGAAGGGACAGCTGGTGTTCTCTGGCGCATCACAAAGGGTTCCGTTCCAACCCCAGAGTACCGGTGGGGGAACCGGTTCTACCTCGAAACATCGGGTAGGTATACCAGGCCTACCCCGGAGGGTCAGGTAGGAAGGGTGGGCGTAAAGCGGCGAGACCATAGGGTCAGCAGGTGTACCCCGGCGCACCAGTAAGGGTTCCGGTGCAATCCAGGAGTACCGGTGGGTATAGCAAAATCACCGCGGAGTACCTCTGGGTGTACCGGTACTACCCCAGATTGTCGGGTAGGGGGCCAGGCCTACCGCAGAGCATCAGGTAGGGATACCGGGCCTAGCCTGGAGGGTCAGGTAGGAATGTCTGGTCTACACAGCACGCACATAAGGTCAGCAGGGGTAACCCAGCGAACCAGTAAGGGTTCAGGTACTACCCTGGAGTACCGGTGGGTGTACCAATACTACCGCAGAGTACCGGTGGGGGTACCGGTACTACCCCAGCATATCAGCTAGGGGTGCCAAGCCAACAACGGAGCATCAGGTAGGGATACCGGGCCTAACACGGAGGGTCAGGTAGGAATGTCTGGTCTATACCGCGTGCCCGTAACGTCATCATGTGTACCCCAGCGAACAAGTAAGGGATCTCGTCCTACCCCGGAGTACCGGTGGGTGTACCGATACTACCGCAGAGTAACGGTGGGGGTACCGCTAGTACCCCAGAACATCGGGTATGGGTGCCAAGCCTAATGCGGAACATCAGGTAGGGATAGCGGGTCTAACCTGTGGGGTCCGGTAGGGAGGCCAGGTCTAGTCCTGCGCGCATGAATGGACAGCTGGTGTTCTCTGGCACATCACAAAGGGTTCCGTTCCAACCCCAGAGTACCGGTGGGGGAACCGGTTCTACCTCGAAACATCGGGTGGGTATACTAGGCCTACCTCGGAGGGTCAGGTAGGAAGGGTGACGTAAAGCGGCGCGCCCGTAGGGCCAGCAGGTGTACCCCGGCGCACCAGTAAGGGTTCCGGTACAATGCAGGAGTACCGGTGGGTATAGCAAAAGTACCACGGAGTACCTCTGGGTGTACCGGTACTACCCCAGATTGTCGGGTAGGGGGCCAGGCCTACCGCAGAGCATCAGGTAGGGATACCGGGCCTAGCCTGGAGGGTCAGGTAGGAATGTCTGGTCTACACAGCACGCCCGTAAGGTCAGCAGGGGTAACCCAGCGAACCAGTAAGGGTTGAGGTACTACACTGGAGTACCGGTGGGTGTACCAATACTACCGCAGAGTACCGGTGGGGGTACCGGTACTACCCCAGCATATCGGGTAGGGGTGCCAAGCCAACAACGGAGCATCAGGTAGGATACCGGGCCTAACACGGAGGGTCAGGTAGGAATGTCTGGTCTGTACCGCGTACCCGTAACGTCATCATGTGTACCCCAGCGAACCAGTAAGGGTTCTCGTACTACCCCGGAGTACCGGTGGGTGTACCGATACTACCGCAGAGTAACGGTGGGGGTACCGCTAGTACCCCAGAACATCGGGTATGGGTGCCAAGCCTAATGCGGAGCATCAGGTAGGGATAGCGGGTCTAACCTGTGGGGTCCGGTAGGGAGGCCAGGTCTAGTCCAGCGCGCACGAAGGGACAGCTGGTGTTCTCTGGCGCATCACAAAGGTTTCCGTTCCAAGCCCAGAGTACCGGTGGGGGAACCGGTTCTACCTCGAAACATCGGGTAGGTATACCAGGCCTACCCCGGCGGGTCAGGTAGGAAGGGTGGGCGTAAAGCGGCGAGACCATAGGATCAGCAGGTGTACCCCGGCGCACCAGTAAGGGTTCCGGTACAGTCCAGGAGTATCGGTGGGTATAGCAAAAGTACCGCGGAGTACATGTGGGTGTACCGGTACTACCCCAGATTGTCGGGTAGGGGGCCAGGCCTACCGCAGAGCATCAGGTAGGGATACCGGGCCTAGCCTGGAGGGTCAGGTAGGAATGTCTGGTCTACACAGCACGCCCGTAAGGTCAGCAGGTGTACCCCAGCGAACCTGTAAGGGTTCAGGTACTACCCTGGAGTACCGGTGGGTGTACCAATACTACCGCAGAGTACCGGTGGGGGTACCGGTACTACCCCAGCATATCGGGTAGGGGTGCCAAGCCAACAACGGAGCATCAGGTAGGGATACCGGGCCTAACACGGAGGGTCAGGTAGGAATGTCTGGTCTACACCACGCGCCAGTAACGTCAGCTGGTGTACCCCAGTGAACCAGTAAGGGTTCACGTACTACCCCGGAGTACTGCTGGGTGTACAGATACTACCGCAGAGTAACGGTGGGGGTACCGCTAGTACCCCAGAAAATCGGGTATGGGTGCCAAGCCTAATGCGGAGCATCAGGTAGGGATAGCGGGTCTAACCTGTGGGGTCCGGTAGGGAGGCCGGGTCTAGTCCAGCTCGCACGACGGGACAGCTGGTGTTCTCTGGCGCATCACTAAGGGTTCCGTTCCAAACCCAGAGTACCGGTGGGGGAACCGGTTCTACCTCGAAACATCGGGTAGGTATACCAGGCCTACCCCGGCGGGTCAGGTAGGAAGGGTGGGCGTAAAGCGGCGCGCCCGTAGTGTCAGCAGGTGTACCCCGGCGCACCAGTAAGGGTTCCGGTACAATCCAGGAGTACCGGTGGGTATAGCAAAAGTACCGCGGAGTACCTCTGGGTGTACCGGTACTACCCCAGATTGTCGGGTAGGGGGACAGGCCTACCGCAGAGCATCAGGTAGGGATACCGGGCCTAGCCTGGAGGGTCAGGTAGGAATGTCTGGTCTACACAGCACACCCGTAAGGTCAGCAGGGGTAACCCAGCGAACCAGTAAGGGTTCAGGTACTACCCTGGAGTACCGTTGTGTGTACCAATACTACCGCAGAGTACCGGTGGGGGTACCGGTACTACCCCAGCATATCAGCTAGGGGTGCCAAGCCAACAACGGAGCATCAGGTAGGGATACCGGGCCTAACACGGAGGGTCAGGTAGGAATGTCTGGTCTATACCGCGTGCCCGTAACGTCATCATGTGTACCCCAGCGAACCAGTAAGGGATCTCGTCCTACCCCGGAGTACCGGTGGGTGTACCGATACTACCGCAGAGTAACGGTGGGGGTACCGCTAGTACCCCAGAACATCGGGTATGGGTGCCAAGCCTAATGCGGAACATCAGGTAGGGATAGCGGGTCTAACCTGTGGGGTCCGGTAGGGAGGCCAGGTCTAGTCCTGCGCGCATGAAGGGACAGCTGGTGTTCTCTGGCACATCACAAAGGGTTCCGTTCCAACCCCAAGGTACCGGTGGGGGAACCGGTTCTACCTCGAAACATCGGGTGGGTATACCAGGCCTACCCTGGCTGGTCAGGTAGGAAGGGTGACGTAAAGCGGCGCGCCCGTAGGGCCAGCAGGTGTACCCCGGCGCACCAGTAAGGGTTCCGGTACAATCCAGGAGTACCGGTGGGTATATCAAAAGTACCGTGGAGTACCTGTGGGTGTACCGGTACTACCCCAGATTGTCGGGTAGGGGGCCAGGCCTACCGCAGAGCATCAGGTAGGGATACCGGGCATAGCCTTGAGGGTCAGGTAGGAATGTCTGGTCTACACAGCACGCCCGTAAGGTCAGCAGGTGTACCCCAGCGAACCAGTAAGGGTTCAGGTACTACCCTGGAGTACCGGTGGGTGTACCAATACTACCGCAGAGTACCGGTGGGGGTACCGGTACTACCCCAGCATATCGGGTAGGGGTGCCAAGCCAACAACGGAGCATCAGGTAGGGATACCGGGCCTAACACGGAGGGTCAGGTAGGAATGTCTGGTCTGTACCGCGTACCCGTAACGTCATCATGTGTACCCCAGCGAACCAGTAAGGGTTCTCGTACTACCCCGGAGTACCGGTGGGTGTACCGATACTACCGCAGAGTAACGGTGGGGGTACCGCTAGTACCCCAGAACATCGGGTATGGGTGCCAAGCCTAATGCGGAGCATCACGTAGGGACAGCGGGTCTAACCTGTGGGGTCCGGTAGGGAGGCCAGGTCTAGTCCAGCGCGCACGAAGGGACAGCTGGTGTTCTCTGGCGCATCACAAAGGTTTCCGTTCCAAGCCCAGAGTACCGGTGGGGGAACCGGTTCTACCTCGAAACATCGGGTAGGTATACCAGGCCTACCCCGGCGGGTCAGGTAGGAAGGGTGGGCGTAAAGCGGCGAGACCATAGGATCAGCAGGTGTACCCCGGCGCACCAGTAAGGGTTCCGGTACAGTCCAGGAGTATCGGTGGGTATACCAAAAGTACCGCGGAGTACATGTGGGTGTACCGGTACTACCCCAGATTGTCGGGTAGGGGGCCAGGCCTACCGCAGAGCATCAGGTAGGGATACCGGGCCTAGCCTGGAGGGTCAGGTAGGAATGTCTGGTCTACACAGCACGCCCGTAAGGTCAGCAGGGGTAACCCAGCGAACCAGTAAGGGTTGAGGTACTACCCTGGAGTACCGGTGGGTGTACCAATACTACCGCAGAGTACCGGTGGGGGTTGCGGTACTACCCCAGCATATCGGGTAGGGGTGCCAAGCCAACAACGGAGCATCAGGTAGGGATATCGGGCCTAACACGGAGGGTCAGGTAGGAATGTCTGGTCTATACCGCGTGCCCGTAACGTCATCATGTGTACCCCAGCGAACCAGTAAGGGTTCTCGTACTACCCCAGAGTACCGGTGGGTGTACCGATACTACCGCAGAGTAACGGTGGGGGTACCGCTAGTACCCCAGAACATCGGGTATGGGTGCCAAGCCTAATGCGGAGCATCAGGTAGGGATAGCGGGTCTAACCTGTGGGGTCCGGTAGGGAGGCCGGGTCTAGTCCAGCGCGCACGAAGGGACAGCTGGTGTTCTCTGGCGCATCACAAAGGGTTCCGTTCCAACCCCAGAGTACCGGTGGGGGAACCGGTTCTACCTCGAAACATCGGGTGGGTATACCAGGCCTACCCTGGCAGGTCAGGTAGGAAGGGTGGGCGTAAAGCGGCGCGCCCGTAGGGCCAGCAGGTGTACCCCGGCGCACCAGTAAGGGTTCCGGTACAATCCAGGAGTACCGGTGGGTATAGCAAAAGTACCACGGAGTACCTCTGGGTGTACCGGTACTACCCCAGATTGTCGGGTAGGGGGCCAGGCCTACCGCAGAGCATCAGGTAGGGATACCGGGCCTAGCCTGGAGGGTCAGGTAGGAATGTCTGGTCTACACAGCACGCCCGTAAGGTCAGCAGGTGTACCCCAGCGAACCAGTAAGTGTTCAGGTACTGCCCTGGAGTACCGGTGGGTGTACCAATACTACCGCAGAGTACCGGTGGGGGTTGCGGTACTACCCCAGCATATCGGGTAGGGGTGCCAGGCCAACAACGGAGCATCAGGTAGGGATACCGGGCCTAACACGGAGGGTCAGGTAGGAATGTCTGGTCTACACCACGCGCCAGTAACGTCAGCAGGTGTACCCCAGTGAACCAGTAAGGGTTCACATACTACCCCGGAGTACCGCTGGGTGTACAGATACTACCGCAGAGTAACGGTGGGGGTACCGCTAGTACCCCAGAAAATCGGGTATGGGTGCCAAGCCTAATGCGGAGCATCAGGTAGGGATAGCGGGTCTAACCTGTGGGGTCCGGTAGGGAGGCCGGGTCTAGTCCAGCTCGCACGACGGGACAGCTGGTGTTCTCTGGCGCATCACTAAGGGTTCCGTTCCAAACCCAGAGTACCGGTGGGGGAACCGGTTCTACCTCGAAACATCGGGTAGGTATACCAGGCCTACCCCGGCGGGTCAGGTAGGAAGGGTGGGCGTAAAGCGGCGCGCCCGTAGGGTCAGCAGGTGTACCCCGGCGCACCAGTAAGGGTTCCGGTACAATCCAGGAGTACCGGTGGGTATAGCAAAAGTACCGCGGAGTACCTGTGGGTGTACCGGTACTACCCCAGATTGTCGGGTAGGGGGCCAGGCCTACCGCAGAGCATCAGGTAGGGATACCGGGCCTAGCCTGGAGGGTCAGGTAGGAATGTCTGGTCTACACAGCACGCCCGTAAGGTCAGCAGGTGTACCCCAGCGAACCTGTAAGGGTTCAGGTACTACCCTGGAGTACCGGTGGGTGTACCAATACTACCGCAGAGTACCGGTGGGGGTACCGGTACTACCCCAGCATATCGGGTAGGGGTGCCAAGCCAACAACGGAGCATCAGGTAGGGATACCGGGCCTAACACGGAGGGTCAGGTAGGAATGTCTGGTCTATACCGCGTGCCCGTAACGTCATCATGTGTACCCAAGCGAACCAGTAAGGGTTCTCGTACTACCCCGGAGTACCGGTGGGTGTACCGATACTACCGCAGAGTAACGGTGGGGGTACCGCTAGTACCCCAGAACATCGGGTATGGGTGCCAAGCCTAATGCGGAGCATCAGGTAGGGATAGCGGGTCTAACCTGTGGGGTCCGGTAGGGAGGCCGGGTCTAGTCCAGCGCGCACGAAGGGACAGCTGGTGTTCTCTGGCGCATCACAAAGGGTTCCGTTCCAACCCCAGAGTACCGGTGGGGGAACCGGTTCTACCTCGAAACATCGGGTAGGTATACCAGGCCTACCCCGGAGGGTCAGGTAGGAAGGGTGGGCGTAAAGCGGCGAGACCATAGGGTCAGCAGGTGTACCCCGGCGCACCAGTAAGGGTTCCGGTGCAATCCAGGAGTACCGGTGGGTATAGCAAAATCACCGCGGAGTACCTCTGGGTGTACCGGTACTACCCCAGATTGTCGGGTAGGGGGCCAGGCCTACCGCAGAGCATCAGGTAGGGATACCGGGCCTAGCCTGGAGGGTCAGGTAGGAATGTCTGGTCTACACAGCACGCACATAAGGTCAGCAGGGGTAACCCAGCGAACCAGTAAGGGTTCAGGTACTACCCTGGAGTACCGGTGGGTGTACCAATACTACCGCAGAGTACCGGTGGGGGTACCGGTACTACCCCAGCATATCAGCTAGGGGTGCCAAGCCAACAACGGAGCATCAGGTAGGGATACCGGGCCTAACACGGAGGGTCAGGTAGGAATGTCTGGTCTATACCGCGTGCCCGTAACGTCATCATGTGTACCCCAGCGAACAAGTAAGGGATCTCGTCCTACCCCGGAGTACCGGTGGGTGTACCGATACTACCGCAGAGTAACGGTGGGGGTACCGCTAGTACCCCAGAACATCGGGTATGGGTGCCAAGCCTAATGCGGAACATCAGGTAGGGATAGCGGGTCTAACCTGTGGGGTCCGGTAGGGAGGCCAGGTCTAGTCCTGCGCGCATGAATGGACAGCTGGTGTTCTCTGGCACATCACAAAGGGTTCCGTTCCAACCCCAGAGTACCGGTGGGGGAACCGGTTCTACCTCGAAACATCGGGTGGGTATACTAGGCCTACCTCGGAGGGTCAGGTAGGAAGGGTGACGTAAAGCGGCGCGCCCGTAGGGCCAGCAGGTGTACCCCGGCGCACCAGTAAGGGTTCCGGTACAATGCAGGAGTACCGGTGGGTATAGCAAAAGTACCACGGAGTACCTCTGGGTGTACCGGTACTACCCCAGATTGTCGGGTAGGGGGCCAGGCCTACCGCAGAGCATCAGGTAGGGATACCGGGCCTAGCCTGGAGGGTCAGGTAGGAATGTCTGGTCTACACAGCACGCCCGTAAGGTCAGCAGGGGTAACCCAGCGAACCAGTAAGGGTTGAGGTACTACACTGGAGTACCGGTGGGTGTACCAATACTACCGCAGAGTACCGGTGGGGGTACCGGTACTACCCCAGCATATCGGGTAGGGGTGCCAAGCCAACAACGGAGCATCAGGTAGGATACCGGGCCTAACACGGAGGGTCAGGTAGGAATGTCTGGTCTGTACCGCGTACCCGTAACGTCATCATGTGTACCCCAGCGAACCAGTAAGGGTTCTCGTACTACCCCGGAGTACCGGTGGGTGTACCGATACTACCGCAGAGTAACGGTGGGGGTACCGCTAGTACCCCAGAACATCGGGTATGGGTGCCAAGCCTAATGCGGAGCATCAGGTAGGGATAGCGGGTCTAACCTGTGGGGTCCGGTAGGGAGGCCAGGTCTAGTCCAGCGCGCACGAAGGGACAGCTGGTGTTCTCTGGCGCATCACAAAGGTTTCCGTTCCAAGCCCAGAGTACCGGTGGGGGAACCGGTTCTACCTCGAAACATCGGGTAGGTATACCAGGCCTACCCCGGCGGGTCAGGTAGGAAGGGTGGGCGTAAAGCGGCGAGACCATAGGATCAGCAGGTGTACCCCGGCGCACCAGTAAGGGTTCCGGTACAGTCCAGGAGTATCGGTGGGTATAGCAAAAGTACCGCGGAGTACATGTGGGTGTACCGGTACTACCCCAGATTGTCGGGTAGGGGGCCAGGCCTACCGCAGAGCATCAGGTAGGGATACCGGGCCTAGCCTGGAGGGTCAGGTAGGAATGTCTGGTCTACACAGCACGCCCGTAAGGTCAGCAGGTGTACCCCAGCGAACCTGTAAGGGTTCAGGTACTACCCTGGAGTACCGGTGGGTGTACCAATACTACCGCAGAGTACCGGTGGGGGTACCGGTACTACCCCAGCATATCGGGTAGGGGTGCCAAGCCAACAACGGAGCATCAGGTAGGGATACCGGGCCTAACACGGAGGGTCAGGTAGGAATGTCTGGTCTACACCACGCGCCAGTAACGTCAGCTGGTGTACCCCAGTGAACCAGTAAGGGTTCACGTACTACCCCGGAGTACTGCTGGGTGTACAGATACTACCGCAGAGTAACGGTGGGGGTACCGCTAGTACCCCAGAAAATCGGGTATGGGTGCCAAGCCTAATGCGGAGCATCAGGTAGGGATAGCGGGTCTAACCTGTGGGGTCCGGTAGGGAGGCCGGGTCTAGTCCAGCTCGCACGACGGGACAGCTGGTGTTCTCTGGCGCATCACTAAGGGTTCCGTTCCAACCCCAGAGTACCGGTGGGGGAACCGGTTCTACCTCGAAACATCGGGTAGGTATACCAGGCCTACCCCGGCGGGTCAGGTAGGAAGGGTGGGCGTAAAGCGGCGCGCCCGTAGTGTCAGCAGGTGTACCCCGGCGCACCAGTAAGGGTTCCGGTACAATCCAGGAGTACCGGTGGGTATAGCAAAAGTACCGCGGAGTACCTGTGGGTGTACCGGTACTACCCCAGATTGTCGGGTAGGGGGCCAGGCCTACCGCAGAGCATCAGGTAGGGATACCGGGCCTAGCCTGGAGGGTCAGGTAGGAATGTCTGGTCTACACAGCACGCCCGTAAGGTCAGCAGGTGTACCCCAGCGAACCTGTAAGGGTTCAGGTACTACCCTGGAGTACCGGTGGGTGTACCAATACTACCGCAGAGTACCGGTGGGGGTACCGGTACTACCCCAGCATATCGGGTAGGGGTGCCAAGCCAACAACGGAGCATCAGGTAGGGATACCGGGCCTAACACGGAGTGTCAGGTAGGAATGTCTTGTCTATACCGCGTGCCCGTAACGTCATCATGTGTACCCAAGCGAACCAGTAAGGGTTCTCGTACTACCCCGGAGTACCGGTGGGTGTACCGATACTACCGCAGAGTAACGGTGGGGGTACCGCTAGTACCCCAGAACATCGGGTATGGGTGCCAAGCCTAATGCGGAACATCAGGTAGGGATAGCGGGTCTAACCTGTGGGGTCCGGTAGGGAGGCCAGGTCTAGTCCTGCGCGCATGAATGGACAGCTGGTGTTCTCTGGCACATCACAAAGGGTTCCGTTCCAACCCCAAGGTACCGGTGGGGGAACCGGTTCTACCTCGAAACATCGGGTGGGTATACCAGGCCTACCCTGGCAGGTCAGGTAGGAAGGGTGGGCGTAATGCGGCGCGCCCGTAGGGCCAGCAGGTGTACCCCGGCGCACCAGTAAGGGTTCCGGTACAATCCAGGAGTACCGGTGGGTATAGCAAAAGTACCACGGAGTACCTCTGGGTGTACCGGTACTACCCCAGATTGTCGGGTAGGGGGCCAGGCCTACCGCAGAGCATCAGGTAGGGATACCGGGCCTAGCCTGGAGGGTCAGGTAGGAATGTCTGGTCTACACAGCACGCCCGTAAGGTCAGCAGGTGTACCCCAGCGAACCAGTAAGGGTTCAGGTACTACCCTGGAGTACCCGTGGGTGTACCAATACTACCGCAGAGTACCGGTGGGGGTACCGGTACTACCCCAGCATATCGGGTAGGGGTGCCAAGCCAACAACGGAGCATCAGGTAGGGATACCGGGCCTAACACGGAGGGTCAGGTAGGAATGTCTGGTCTATACCGCGTGCCCGTAACGTCATCATGTGTACCCCAGCGAACCAGTAAGGGTTCTCGTACTACCCCGGAGTACCGGTGGGTGTACCGATACTACCGCAGAGTAACGGTGGGGGTACCGTTACTACCCCAGAACATCGGGTATGGGTGCCAAGCCTAATGCGGAGCATCAGGTAGGGATAGCGGGTCTAACCTGTGGGGTCCGGTAGGGAGGCCAGGTCTAGTCCAGCGCGCACGAAGGGACAGCTGGTGTTCTCTGGCGCATCACAAAGGTTTCCGTTCCAAGACCAGAGTACCGGTGGGGGAACCGGTTCTACCTCGAAACATCGGGTAGGTATACCAGGCCTACCCCGGCGGGTCAGGTAGGAAGGGTGGGCGTAAAGCGGCGAGCCCATAGGGTCAGCAGGTGTACCCCGGTGCACCAGTAAGGGCTCCGGTACAATCCAGGAGTATCGGTGGGTATAGCAAAAGTACCGCGGAGTACCTGTGGGTGTACCGGTACTACCCCAGATTGTCGGGTAGGGGGCCAGGCCTACCGCAGAGCATCAGGTAGGGATACCGGGCCTAGCCTGGAGGGTCAGGTAGGAATGTCTGGTCTACACAGCACGCCCGTAAGGTCAGCAGGTGTACCCCAGCGAACCAGTAAGGGTTCAGGTACTACCCTGGAGTACCCGTGGGTGTACCAATACTACCGCAGAGTACCGGTGGGGGTTGCGGTACTACCCCAGCATATCGGGTAGGGGTGACAGGCCAACAACGGAGCATCAGGTAGGGATACCAGGCCTAAAACGGAGGGTCAGGTAGGAATGTCTGGTCTACACCACGCGAAAGTAACGTGAGCAGGTGTACCCCAGTGAACCAGTAAGGGTTCACGTACTACCCCGGAGTACCGCTGGGTGTACCGATACTACCGCAGAGTAACGGTGGGGGTACCGCTAGTACCCCAGAAAATTGGGTATGGGTGCCAAGCCTAATGCGGAGCATCAGGTAGGGATAGCGGGTCTAACCTGTGGGGTCCGGTAGGGAGGCCGGGTCTAGTCCAGCGCGCACGACGGGACAGCTGGTGTTCTCTGGCGCATCACTAAGGGTTCCGTTCCAAACCCAGAGTACCGGTGGGGGAACCGGTTCTACCTCGAAACATCGGGTAGGTATACCAGGCCTACCCCGGCGGGTCAGGTAGGAAGGGTGGGCGTAAAGCGGCGCGCCCGTAAGGTCAGCAGGTGTACCCCGGCGCACCAGTAAGGGTTCCGGTACAATCCAGGAGTACCGGTAGGTATAGCAAAAGTACCGCGGAGTACCTGTGGGTGTACCGGTACTACCCCAGATTGTCGGGTAGGGGGCCAGGCCTACCGCAGAGCATCAGGTAGGGATACCGGGCCTAGACTGGAGGGTCAGGTAGGAATGTCTAGTCTATACCGCGTGCCCGTAACGTCATCATGTGTACCCCAGCGAACCAGAAAGGGTTCACGTACTACCTCTGAGTACCGGTGGGTGTACCGATACTACGGCAGAGTAACGGTGGGGGTACCGCTAGTACCCCAGAACATCGGGTATGGGTGCCAAGCCTAATGCGGAGCATCAGGTAGGGATACCGTGTCTAACCTGTGGGGTCCGGTAGGGAGGCCGGGTCTAGTCCAGCGCGCACGAAGGGACAGCTGGTGTTCTCTGGCGCATCACAAAGTGTTCCGTTCCAACCCCAGAGTACCGGTGGGGGAACCGGTTCTACCTCGAAACATCGGGTAGGTATACCAGGCCTACCCCGGAGGGTCAGGTAGGAAGGGTGGGCGTAAAGCGTCGCGCCCATAGGGTCAGCAGGTGTACCCCGGCGCACCAGTAAGGGTTCCGGTACAATCCAGGAGTACCGGTGGGTATAGCAAAAGTACCGCGGAGTACCTGTGGGTGTACCGGTACTACCCCAGATTGTCGGGTAGGGGGCCAGGCCTACCGCAGAGCATCAGGTAGGGATACCGGGCCTAGCCTGGAGGGTCAGGTAGGAATGTCTGGTCTACACAGCACGCCCGTAAGGTCAGCAGGGGTAACCCAGCGAACCAGTAAGGGTTCAGGTACTACCCTGGAGTACCGGTGGGTGTACCAATACTACCGCAGAGTACCGGTGGGGGTACCGGTACTACCCCAGCATATCGGGTAGGGGTGCCAAGCCAACAACGGAGCATCAGGTAGGGATACCGGGCCTAACACGGAGTGTCAGGTAGGAATGTCTGGTCTATACCGCGTGCCCGTAACGTCATCATGTGTACCCAAGCGAACCAGAAAGGGTTCTCGTACTACCCCGGAGTACCGGTGGGTGTACCGATACTACCGCAGAGTAACGGTGGGGGTACCGCTAGTACCCCAGAACATCGGGTATGGGTGCCAAGCCTAATGCGGAGCATCAGGTAGGGATAGCGGGTCTAACCTGTGGGGTCCGGTAGGGAGGCCGGGTCTAGTCCAGCGCGCACGAAGGGACAGCTGGTGTTCTCTGGCACATCACAAAGGGTTCCGTTCCAACCCCAGAGTACCGGTGGGGGAACCGGTTCTACCTCGAAACATCGGGTAGGTATACCAGGCCTACCCCGGAGGGTCAGGTAGGAAGGGTGGGCGTAAAGCGGCGAGCCCATAGGGTCAGCAGGTGTACCCCGGCGCACCAGTAAGGGTTCCGGTACAATCCAGGAGTACCGGTGGATATAGCAAAAGTACCACGGAGTACCTCTGGGTGTACCGGTACTACCCCAGATTGTCGGGTAGGGGGCCAGGCGTAGCGCAGAGCATCAGGTAGGGATACCGGGCCTAGCCTGGAGGGTCAGGTAGGAATGTCTGGTCTACACAGCACGCCCGTAAGGTCAGCAGGTGTACCCCAGCGAACCAGTAAGGGTTCAGGTACTACCCTGGAGTACCCGTGGGTGTACCAATACTACCGCAGAGTACCGGTGGGGGTACCGGTACTACCCCAGCATATCGGGTAGGGGTGCCAAGCCAACAACGGAGCATCAGGTAGGGATACCGGGCCTAACACGGAGGGTCAGGTAGGAATGTCTGGTCTATACCGCGTGCCCGTAACGTCATCATGTGTACCCCAGCGAACCAGTAAGGGTTCACGTACTACCCCGGAGTACCGGTGGGTGTACCGATACTACGGCAGAGTAACGGTGGGGGTACCGCTAGTACCCCAGAAAATTGGGTATGGGTGCCAAGCCTAATGCGGAGCATCAGGTAGGGATAGCGGGTCTAACCTGTGGGGTCCGGTAGGGAGGCCGGGTCTAGTCCAGCGCGCACGACGGGACAGCTGGTGTTCTCTGGCGCATCACTAAGGGTTCCGTTCCAAACCCAGAGTACCGGTGGGGGAACCGGTTCTACCTCGAAACATCGGGTAGGTATACCAGGCCTACCCCGGCGGGTCAGGTAGGAAGGGTGGGCGTAAAGCGGCGCGCCCGTAGTGTCAGCAGGTGTACCCCGGCGCACCAGTAAGGGTTCCGGTACAATCCAGGAGTACCGGTAGGTATAGCAAAAGTACCGCGGAGTACCTGTGGGTGTACCGGTACTACCCCAGATTGTCGGGTAGGGGGCCAGGCCTACCGCAGAGCATCAGGTAGGGATACCGGGCCTAGCCTGGAGGGTCAGGTAGGAATGTCTAGTCTATACCGCGTGCCCGTAACGTCATCATGTGTACCCCAGCGAACCAGTAAGGGTTCACGTACTACCTCGGAGTACCGGTGGGTGTACCGATACTACGGCAGAGTAACGGTGGGGGTACCGCTAGTACCCCAGAACATCGGGTATGGGTGCCAAGCCTAATGCGGAGCATCAGGTAGGGATACCGGGTGTAACCTGTGGGGTCCGGTAGGGAGGCCGGGTCTAGTCCAGCGCGCACGAAGGGACAGCTGGTGTTCTCTGGCGCATCACAAAGTGTTCCGTTCCAACACCAGAGTACCGGTGGGGGAACCGGTTCTACCTCGAAACATCGGGTAGGTATACCAGGCCTACCCCGGAGGGTCAGGTAGGAAGGGTGGGCGTAAAGCGTCGCGCCCATAGGGTCAGCAGGTGTACCCCGGCGCACCAGTAAGGGTTCCGGTACAATCCAGGAGTACCGGTGGGTATAGCAAAAGTACCGCGGAGTACCTGTGGGTGTACCGGTACTACCCCAGATTGTCGGGTAGGGGGCCAGGCCTACCGCAGAGCATCAGGTAGGGATACCGGGCCTAGCCTGGAGGGTCAGGTAGGAATGTCTGGTCTACACAGCACGCCCGTAAGGTCAGCAGGGGTAACCCAGCGAACCAGTAAGGGTTCAGGTACTACCCTGGAGTACCGGTGGGTGTACCAATACTACCGCAGAGTACCGGTGGGGGTACCGGTACTACCCCAGCATATCGGGTAGGGGTGCCAAGCCAACAACGGAGCATCAGGTAGGGATACCGGGCCTAACACGGAGTGTCAGGTAGGAATGTCTGGTCTATACCGCGTGCCCGTAACGTCATCATGTGTACCCAAGCGAACCAGAAAGGGTTCTCGTACTACCCCGGAGTACCGGTGGGTGTACCGATACTACGGCAGAGTAACGGTGGGGGTACCGCTAGTACCCCAGAACATCGGGTATGGGTGCCAAGCCTAATGCGGAGCATCAGGTAGGGATAGCGGGTCTAACCTGTGGGGTCCGGTAGGGAGGCCGGGTCTAGTCCAGCGCGCACGAAGGGACAGCTGGTGTTCTCTGGCGCATCACAAAGGGTTCCGTTCCAACCCCAGAGTACCGGTGGGGGAACCGGTTCTACCTCGAAACATCGGGTAGGTATACCAGGCCTACCCCGGAGGGTCAGGTAGGAAGGGTGGGCGTAAAGCGGCGCGCCCGTAGGGTCAGCAGGTGTACCCCGGCGCACCAGTAAGGGTTCCGGTACAATCCAGGAGTACCGGTGGGTATAGCAAAATTACCGCGGAGTACCTCTGGGTGTACCGGTACTACCCCAGATTGTCGGGTAGGGGGCCAGGCCTACCGCAGAGCATCAGGTAGGGATACCGGGCCTAGCCTGGAGGGTCAGGTAGGAAAGTCTGGTCTACACAGCACGCCCGTAAGGTCAGCAGGGGTAACCCAGCGAACCAGTAAGGGTTCAGGTACTACCCTGGAGTACCGGTGGGTGTACCAATACTACCGCAGAGTACCGGTGGGGGTACCGGTACTACCCCAGCATATCGGGTAGGGGTGCCAAGCCAACAACGGAGCATCAGGTAGGGATACCGGGCCTAACACGGAGGGTCAGGTAGGAATGTCTGGTCTATACCGCGTGCACGTAACGTCATCATGTTTACCCCAGCGAACCAGTAAGGGTTCTCGTACTACCCCGGAGTACCGGTGGGTGTACCGATACTACCGCAGAGTAACGGTGGGGGTACCGCTAGTACCCCAGAACATCGGGTATGGGTGCCAAGCCTAATGCGGAGCATCAGGTAGGGATAGCGGGTCTAACCTGTGGGGTCCGGTAGGGAGGCCAGGTCTAGTCCTGCGCGCACGAAGGGACAGCTGGTGTTCTCTGGCACATCAAAAAGGGTTCCGTTCCAACCCCAAGGTACCGGTGGGGGAACCGGTTCTACCTCGAAACATCGGGTGGGTATACCAGGCCTACCCTGGCAGGTCAGGTAGGAAGGGTGGGCGTAATGCGGCGCGCCCGTAGGGCCAGCAGGTGTACCCCGGCGCACCAGTAAGGGTTCCGGTACAATCCAGGAGTACCGGTGGGTATAGCAAAAGTACCACGGAGTACCTCTGGGTGTACCGGTACTACCCCAGATTGTCGGGTAGGGGGCCAGGCCTACCGCAGAGCATCAGGTAGGGATACCGGGGCTAGCCTGGAGGGTCAGGTAGGAATGTCTGGTCTACACAGCACGCCCGTAAGGTCAGCAGGTGTACCCGAGCGAACCAGTAAGTGTTCAGGTACTGCCCTGGAGTACCGGTGGGTGTACCAATACTACCGCAGAGTACCGGTGGGGGTTGCGGTACTACCCCAGCATATCGGGTAGGGGTGCCAGGCCAAAAACGGAGCATCAGGTAGGGATACCGGGCCTAAAACGGAGGGTCAGGTAGGAATGTCTGGTCTACACCACGCGCCAGTAACGTGAGCAGGTGTACCCCAGTGAACCAGTAAGGGTTCACGTACTACCCCGGAGTACCGCTGGGTGTACCGATACTACCGCAGAGTAACGGTGGGGGTACCGCTAGTACCCCAGAAAATCGGGTATGGGTGCCAAGCCTAATGCGGAGCATCAGGTAGGGATAGCGGGTCTAACCTGTGGGGTCCGGTAGGGAGGCCGGGTCTAGTCCAGCGCGCACGACGGGACAGCTGGTGTTCTCTGGCGCATCACTAAGGGTTCCGTTCCAAACCCAGAGTACCGGTGGGGGAACCGGTTCTACCTCGAAACATCGGGTAGGTATACCAGGCCTACCCCGGCGGGTCAGGTAGGAAGGGTGGGCGTAAAGCGGCGCGCCCGTAGTGTCAGCAGGTGTACCCCGGCGCACCAGTAAGGGTTCCGGTACAATCCAGGAGTACCGGTAGGTATAGCAAAAGTACCGCGGAGTACCTGTGGGTGTACCGGTACTACCCCAGATTGTCGGGTAGGGGGCCAGGCCTACCGCAGAGCATCAGGTAGGGATACCGGGCCTAGCCTGGAGGGTCAGGTAGGAATGTCAAGTCTATACCGCGTGCCCGTAACGTCATCATGTGTACCCCAGCGAACCAGAAAGGGTTCACGTACTACCTCGGAGTACCGGTGGGTGTACCGATACTACCGCAGAGTAACGGTGGGGGTACCGCTAGTACCCCAGAACATCGGGTATGGGTGCCAAGCCTAATGCGGAACATCAGGTAGGGATAGCGGGTCTAACCTGTGGGGTCCGGTAGGGAGGCCAGGTCTAGTCCTGCGCGCATGAAGGGACAGCTGGTGTTCTCTGGCACATCACAAAGGGTTCCGTTCCAACCCCAAGGTACCGGTGGGGGAACCGGTTCTACCTCGAAACATCGGGTGGGTATACCAGGCCTACCCCGGCTGGTCAGGTAGGAAGGGTGACGTAAAGCGGCGCGCCCGTAGGGCCAGCAGGTGTACCCCGGCGCACCAGTAAGGGTTCCGGTACAATGCAGGAGTACCGGTGGGTATAGCAAAAGTACCACGGAGTACCTCTGGGTGTACCGGTACTACCCCAGATTGTCGGGTAGGGGGCCAGGCCTACCGCAGAGCATCAGGTAGGGATACCGGGCATAGCATTGAGGGTCAGGTAGGAATGTCTGGTCTACACAGCACGCCCGTAAGGTCAGCAGGTGTACCCCAGCGAACCAGTAAGGGTTCAGGTACTACCCTGGAGTACCCGTGGGTGTACCAATACTACCGCAGAGTACCGGTGGGGGTACCGGTACTACCCCAGCATATCGGGTAGGGGTGCCAAGCCAACAACGGAGCATCAGGTAGTGATACCGGGCCTAACACGGAGGGTCAGGTAGGAATGTCTGGTCTATACCGCGTGCCCGTAACGTCATCATGTGTACCCCAGCGAACCAGTAAGGGTTCTCGTACTACCCCGGAGTACCGGTGGGTTTGCCGATACTACTGCAGAGTAACGGTGGGGGTACCGCTACTACCCCAGAACATCGGGTATGGGTGCCAAGCCTAATGCGGAGCATCAGGTAGGGATAGCGGGTCTAACCTGTGGGGTCCGGTAGGGAGGCCAGGTCTAGTCCTGCGCGCACGAAGGGACAGCTGGTGTTCTCTGGCACATCAAAAAGGGTTCCGTTCCAACCCCAAGGTACCGGTGGGGGAACCGGTTCTACTTCGAAACATCGGGTGGGTATACCAGGCCTACCCTGGCAGGTCAGGTAGGAAGGGTGGGCGTAATGCGGCGCGCCCGTAGGGCCAGCAGGTGTACCCCGGCGCACCAGTAAGGGTTCCGGTACAATCCAGGAGTACCGGTGGGTATAGCAAAAGTACCGCGGAGTACCTGTGGGTGTACCGGTACTACCCCAGATTGTCGGGTAGGGGGCCAGGCCTACCGCAGAGCATCAGGTAGGGATACCGGGCCTAGCCTGGAGGGTCAGGTAGGAATGTCTGGTCTACACAGCACGCCCGTAAGGTCAGCAGGTGTACCCGAGCGAACCAGTAAGTGTTCAGGTACTACCCTGGAGTACCGGTGGGTGTACCAATACTACCGCAGAGTACCGGTGGGGGTTGCGGTACTACCCCAGCATATCGGGTAGGGGTGCCAGGCCAAAAACGGAGCATCAGGTAGGGATACCGGGCCTAAAACGGAGGGTCAGGTAGGAATGTCTGGTCTACACCACGCGCCAGTAACGTGAGCAGGTGTACCCCAGTGAACCAGTAAGGGTTCACGTACTACCCCGGAGTACCGCTGGGTGTACCGATACTACCGCAGAGTAACGGTGGGGGTACCGCTAGTACCCCAGAAAATCGGGTATGGGTGCCAAGCCTAATGCGGAGCATCAGGTAGGGATAGCGGGTCTAACCTGTGGGGTCCGGTAGGGAGGCCGGGTCTAGTCCAGCGCGCACGACGGGACAGCTGGTGTTCTCTGGCGCATCACTAAGGGTTCCGTTCCAAACCCAGAGTACCGGTGGGGGAACCGGTTCTACCTCGAAACATCGGGTAGGTATACCAGGCCTACCCCGGCGGGTCAGGTAGGAAGGGTGGGCGTAAAGCGGCGCGCCCGTAGTGTCAGCAGGTGTACCCCGGCGCACCAGTAAGGGTTCCGGTACAATCCAGGAGTACCGGTGGGTATAGCAAAAGTACCGCGGAGTACCTGTGGGTGTACCGGTACTACCCCAGATTGTCGGGTAGGGGGCCAGGCCTACCGCAGAGCATCAGGTAGGGATACCGGGCCTAGCCTGGAGGGTCAGGTAGGAATGTCTGGTCTACACAGCACGCCCGTAAGGTCAGCAGGGGTAACCCAGCGAACCAGTAAGGGTTCAGGTACTACCCTGGAGTACCGGTGGGTGTACCAATACTACCGCAGAGTACCGGTGGGGGTACCGGTACTACCCCAGCATATCGGGTAGGGGTGCCAAGCCAACAACGGAGCATCAGGTAGGGATACCGGGCCTAACACGGAGTGTCAGGTAGGAATGTCTGGTCTATACCGCGTGCCCGTAACGTCATCATGTGTACCCAAGCGAACCAGAAAGGGTTCTCGTACTACCCCGGAGTACCGGTGGGTGTACCGATACTACGGCAGAGTAACGGTGGGGGTACCGCTAGTACCCCAGAACATCGGGTATGGGTGCCAAGCCTAATGCGGAGCATCAGGTAGGGATAGCGGGTCTAACCTGTGGGGTCCGGTAGGGAGGCCGGGTCTAGTCCAGCGCGCACGAAGGGACAGCTGGTGTTCTCTGGCGCATCACAAAGGGTTCCGTTCCAACCCCAGAGTACCGGTGGGGGAACCGGTTCTACCTCGAAACATCGGGTAGGTATACCAGGCCTACCCCGGAGGGTCAGGTAGGAAGGGTGGGCGTAAAGCGGCGAGCCCATAGGGTCAGCAGGTGTACCCCGGCGCACCAGTAAGGGTTCCGGTACAATCCAGGAGTACGGGTGGATATAGCAAAAGTACCGCGGAGTACCTCTGGGTGTACCGGTACTACCCCAGATTGTCGGGTAGGGGGCCAGGCCTACCGCAGAGCATCAGGTAGGGATATCGGGCCTAGCCTGGAGGGTCAGGTAGGAATGTCTGGTCTACACAGCACGCCCGTAAGGTCAGCAGGGGTAACCCAGCGAACCAGTAAGGGTTCAGGTACTACCCTGGAGTACCGGTGGGTGTACCAATACTACCGCAGAGTACCGGTGGGGGTACCGGTACTACCCCAGCATATCGGGTAGGGGTGCCAAGCCAACAACGGAGCATCAGGTAGGGATACCGGGCCTAAAACGGAGGGTCAGGTAGGAATGTCTGGTCTACACCACGCGCCAGTAACGTGAGCAGGTGTACCCCAGTGAACCAGTAAGGGTTCACGTACTACCCCGGAGTACCGCTGGGTGTACCGATACTACCGCAGAGTAACGGTGGGGGTACCGCTAGTACCCCAGAAAATCGGGTATGGGTGCCAAGCCTAGTGCGGAGCATCAGGTAGGGATAGCGGGTCTAACCTGTGGGGTCCGGTAGGGAGGCCGGGTCTAGTCCAGCGCGCACGACGGGACAGCTGGTGTTCTCTGGCGCATCACTAAGGGTTCCGTTCCAAACCCAGAGTACCGGTGGGGGAACCTGTTCTACCTCGAAACATCGGGTAGGTATACCAGGCCTACCCCGGCGGGTCAGGTAGGAAGGGTGGGCGTAAAGCGGCGCGCCCGTAGTGTCAGCAGGTGTACCCCGGCGCACCAGTAAGGGTTCCGGTACAATCCAGGAGTACCGGTGGGTATAGCAAAAGTACCGCGGAGTACCTGTGGGTGTACCGGTACTACCCCAGATTGTCGGGTAGGGGGCCAGGCCTACCGCAGAGCATCAGGTAGGGATACCGTGTCTAACCTGTGGGGTCCGGTAGGGAGGCCGGGTCTAGTCCAGCGCGCACGAAGGGACAGCTGGTGTTCTCTGGCGCATCACAAAGGGTTCCATTCCAACCCCAGAGTACCGGTGGGGGAACCGTTTCTACCTCGAAACATCGGGTAAGTATACCAGGCCTACCCCGGAGGGTCAGGTAGGAAGGGTGGGCGTAAAGCGGCGAGCCCATAGGGTCAGCAGGTGTACCCCGGCGCACCAGTAAGGGTTCCGGTACAATCCAGGAGTACCGGTGGGTATAGCAAAATTACCGCGGAGTACCTCTGGGTGTACCGGTACTACCCCAGATTGTCGGGTAGGGGGCCAGGCCTACCACAGAGCATCAGGTAGGGATACCGGGCCTAGCCTGGAGGGTCAGGTAGGAATGTCTGGTCTACACAGCACGCCCGTAAGGTCAGCAGGGGTCAACCCAGCGAACCAGTAAGGGTTCAGGTACTACCCTGGAGTACCGGTGGGTGTACCAATACTACCGCAGAGTACCGGTGGGGGTTGCGGTACTACCCCAGCATATCGGGTAGGGGTGCCAAGCCAACAACGGAGCATCAGGTAGGGATACCGGGCCTAACACGGAGGGTCAGGTAGGAATGTCTGGTCTATACCGCGTGCCCGTAACGTCATCATGTGTACCCCAGCGAACCAGTAAGGGATCTCGTCCTACCCCGGAGTACCGGTGGGTGTACCGATACTACCGCAGAGTAACGGTGGGGGTACCGCTAGTACCCCAGAACATCGGGTATGGGTGCCAAGCCTAATGAGGAACATCAGGTAGGGATAGCGGGTCTAACCTGTGGGGTCCGGTAGGGAGGCCAGGTCTAGTCCTGCGCGCACGAAGGGACAGCTGGTGTTCTCTGGCACATCACAAAGGGTTCCGTTCCAACCCCAAGGTACCGGTGGGGGAACCGGTTCTACCTCGAAACATCGGGTGGGTATACCAGGCCTACCCTGGCAGGTCAGGTAGGAAGGGTGACGTAAAGCGGCGCGCCCGTAGGGCCAGCAGGTGTACCCCGGCGCACCAGTAAGGGTTCCGGTACAATCCAGGAGTACCGGTGGGTATAGCAAAATTACCGCGGAGTACCTCTGGGTGTACCGGTACTACCCCAGATTGTCGGGTAGGGGGCGAGGCCTACCGCAGAGCATCAGGTAGGGATACCGGGCCTAGCCTGGAGGATCAGGTAGGAATGTCTGGTCTACACAGCACGCCCGTAAGGTCAGCAGGGGTAACCCAGCGAACCAGTAAGTGTTCAGGTACTACCCTGGAGTACCGGTGGGTGTACCAATACTACCGCAGAGTACCGGTGGGGGTACCGGTACTACCCCAGCATATCAGGTAGGGGTGCCAAGCCAACAACGGAGCATCAGGTAGGGATACCGGGCCTAACACGGAGGGTCAGGTAGGAATGTCTGGTCTATACCGCGTGCCCGTAACGTCATCATGTGTACCCCAGCGAACCAGAAAGGGTTCTCGTCCTACCCCGGAGTACCGGTGGGTGTACCGATACTACCGCAGAGTAACGGTGGGGGTACCGCTAGTACCCCAGAACATCGGGTATGGGTGCCAAGCCTAATGCGGAGCATCAGGTAGGGATAGCGGGTCTAACCTGTGGGGTCCGGTAGGGAGGCCAGGTCTAGTCCTGCGCGCATGAAGGGACAGCTGGTGTTCTCTGGCACATCACAAAGGGTTCCGTTCCAACCCCAAGGTAACGGTGGGGGAACCGGTTCTACCTCGAAACATCGGGTGGGTATACCAGGCCTACCCTGGCAGGTCAGGTAGGAAGGGTGACGTAAAGCGGCGCGCCCGTAGGGCCAGCAGGTGTACCCCGGCGCACCAGTAAGGGTTCCGGTACAATCCAGGAGTACCGGTGGGTATAGCAAAAGTAACACGGGGTACCTCTGGGTGTACCGGTACTACCCCAGATTGTCGGGTAGGGGGCCAGGCCTACCGCAGAGCATCAGGTAGGGATACCGGGCCTAGCCTGGAGGGTCAGGTAGGAATGTCTGGTCTACACAGCACGCCCGTAAGGTCAGCAGGTGTACCCCAGCGAACCAGTAAGTGTTCAGGTACTGCCCTGGAGTACCGGTGGGTGTACCAATACTACCGCAGAGTACCGGTGGGGGTTGCGGTACTACCCCAGCATATCGGGTAGGGGTGCCAGGCCAACAACGGAGCATCAGGTAGGGATACCGGGCCTAGCCTGGAGGGTCAGGTAGGAATGTCTGGTCTGTACCGCGTACCCGTAACGTCATCATGTGTACCCCAGTGAACCAGTAAGGGTTCACGTACTACCCCGGAGTACCGCTGGGTGTACCGATACTACCGCAGAGTAACGGTGGGGGTACCGCTAGTACCCCAGAACATCGGGTATGGGTGCCAAGCCTAATGCGGAGCATCAGGTAGGGATAGCGGGTCTAACCTGTGGGGTCCGGTAGGGAGGCCGGGTCTAGTCCAGCGCGCACGAAGGGACAGCTGGTGTTCTCTGGCGCATCACAAATGGTTCCGTTCCAACCCCAGAGTACCGGTGGGGGAACCGGTTCTACCTCGAAACATCGGGTAGGTATACCAGGCCTACCCCGGAGGGTCAGGTAGGAAGGGTGGGCGTAAAGCGGCGAGCCCATAGGTTCAGCAGGTGTACCCCGGCGCACCAGTAAGGGTTCCGGTACAATCCAGGAGTACCGGTGGGTATAGCAAAATTACCGCGGAGTACCTCTGGGTGTACCGGTACTACCCCAGATTGTCGGGTAGGGGGCCAGGCCTACCGCAGAGCATCAGGTAGGGATACCGGGCCTAGCCTGGAGGGTCAGGTAGGAATGTCTAGTCTATACCGCGTGCCCGTAACGTCATCATGTGTACCCCAGCGAACCAGAAAGGGTTCTCGTACTACCTCGGAGTACCGGTGGGTGTACCGATACTACGGCAGAGTAACGGTGGGGGTACCGCTAGTACCCCAGAACATCGGGTATGGGTGCCAAGCCTAATGCGGAGCATCAGGTAGGGATACCGTGTCTAACCTGTGGGGTCCGGTAGGGAGGCCGGGTCTAGTCCAGCGCGCACGAAGGGACAGCTGGTGTTCTCTGGCGCATCACAAAGGGTTCCGTTCCAACCCCAGAGTACCGGTGGGGGAACCGGTTCTACCTCGAAACATCGGGTAGGTATACCAGGCCTACCCCGGAGGGTCAGGTAGGAAGGGTGGGCGTAAAGCGGCGAGCCCATAGGGTCAGCAGGTGTAACCCGGCGCACCAGTAAGGGTTCCGGTACAATCCAGGAGTACCGGTGGGTATAGCAAAAGTACCGCGGAGTACCTGTGGGTGTACCGGTACTACCCCAGATTGTCGGGTATGGGGCCAGGCCTACCGCAGAGCATCAGGTAGGGATACCGGGCATAGCATTGAGGGTCAGGTAGGAATGTCTGGTCTACACAGCACGCCCGTAAGGTCAGCAGGTGTACCCCAGCGAACCAGTAAGGGTTCAGGTACTGCCCTGGAGTACCGGTGGGTGTACCAATACTACCGCAGATTACCGTTGGGGGTTGCGGTACTACCCCAGCATATCGGGTAGGGGTGCCAGGCCAACAACGGAGCATCAGGTAGGGATACCGGGCCTAAAACGGATGGTCAGGTAGGAATGTCTCGTCTACACCACGTGCCAGTAACGTGAGAAGGTGTACCCCAGTGAACCAGTAAGGGTTCACGTACTACCCCGGAGTACCGCTGGGTGTACCGATACTACCGCAGAGTAACGGTGGGGGTACCGCTAGTACCCCAGAAAATCGGGTATGGGTGCCAAGCCTAATGCGGAGCATCAGGTAGGGATAGCGGGTCTAACCTGTGGGGTCCGGTAGGGAGGCCGGGTCTAGTCCAGCGCGCACGACGGGACAGCTGGTGTTCTCTGGCGCATCACTAAGGGTTCCGTTCCAAACCCAGAGTACCGGTGGGGGAACCGGTTCTACCTCGAAACATCGGGTAGGTATACCAGGCCTACCCCGGCGGGTCAGGTAGGAAGGGTGGGCGTAAAGCGGCGCGCCCTTAATGTCAGCAGGTGTACCGCGGCGCACCAGTAAGGGTTCCGGTACAATCCAGGAGTACCGGTGGGTATAGCAAAAGTACCGCGGAGTACCTCTGGGTGTACCGGTACTACCCCAGATTGTCGGGTAGGGGGCCAGGCCTACCGCAGAGCATCAGGTAGGGATACCGGGCCTAGCCTGGAGGGTCAGGTAGGAATGTCTGGTCTACAGAGCACGCCCGTAAGGTCAGCAGGTGTACCCCAGCGAACCAGTAAGTGTTCAGGTACTGCCCTGGAGTACCGGTGGGTGTACCAATACTACCGCAGAGTACCGGTGGGGGTTGCGGTACTACCCCAGCATATCGGGTAGGGGTGCCAGGCCAACAACGGAGCATCAGCTAGGGATACCGGGCCTAAAACGGAGGGTCAGGTAGGAATGTCTGGTCTACACCGCGCACCAGTAACGTCAGCAGGTGTACCCCAGTGAACCAGTAAGGGTGCACGTACTACCCCGGAGTACCGGTGGGTGTACCGATACTACGGCAGAGTAACGGTGGGGGTACCGCTACTACCCCAGAACATCGGGTCTGGGTGCCAAGCCTAATGCGGAGCATCAGGTAGGGATAGCGGGTCTAACCTGTGGGGTCCGGTAGGGAGGCCGGGTCTAGTCCAGCGCGCACGAAGGGACAGCTGGTGTTCTCTGGCACATCACAATGGGTTCCGTTCCAACCCCAAGGTACCGGTGGGGGAACCGGTTCTACCTCGAAACATCGGGTGGGTATACCAGGCCTACCCTGGCAGGTCAGGTAGGAAGGGTGGGCGTAAAGCGGCGCGCCCGTAGAGCCAGCAGGTGTACCCCGGCGCACCAGTAAGGGTTCCGGTACAATCCAGGAGTACCGGTGGGTATAGCAAAAGTACCACGGAGTACCGGTGGGTGTACCGGTACTAGCCCACATTGTCGGGTAGGGGGCCAGGCCTACCGCAGAGCATCAGGTAGGGATACCGGGACTAGCCTGGAGGGTCAGGTAGGAATGTCTGGTCTACACAGCACGCCCGTAAGGTCAGCAGGTGTACCCCAGCGAACCAGTAAGGGTTCAGGTACTGCCCTGGAGTACCGGTGGGTGTACCAATACTACCGCAGATTACCGGTGGGGGTTGCGGTACTACCCCAGCATATCGGGTAGGGGTGCCAGGCCAACAACGGAGCATCAGGAAGGGATACCGGGCCTAAAACGGATGGTCAGGTAGGAATGTCTCGTCTACACCACGTGCCAGTAACGTGAGCAGGTGTACCCCAGTGAACCAGTAAGGGTTCACGTACTACCCCGGAGTACCGCTGGGTGTACCGATACTACGGCAGAGTAACGGTGGGGGTACCGCTAGTACCCCAGAACATCGGGTATGGGTGCCAAGCCTAATGCGGAGCATCAGGTAGGGATAGCGGGTCTAAACTGTGGGGTCCGGTAGGGAGGCCGGGTCTAGTCCAGCGCGCACGACGGGACAGCTGGTGTTCTCTGGCGCATCACTAAGGGTTCCGTTCCAAACCCAGAGTACCGGTGGGGGAACCGGTTCTACCTCGAAACATCGGGTAGGTATACCAGGCCTACCCCGGCGGGTCAGGTAGGAAGGGTGGGCGTAAAGCGGCGCGCCCGTAATGTCAGCAGGTGTACCGCGGCGCACCAGTAAGGGTTCCGGTACAATCCAGGAGTACCGGTGGGTATAGCAAAAGTACCGCGGAGTACCTGTGGGTGTACCGGTACTACCCCAGATTGTCGGGTAGGGGGCCAGGCCTAACGCAGAGCATCAGGTAGGGATACCGGGCCTAGCCTGGAGGGTCAGGTAGGAATGTCCAGTCTATACCTCGTGCCCGTAACGTCATCATGTGTACCCCAGCGAACCAGAAAGGGTTCTCGTACTACCTCGGAGTACCGGTGGGTGTACCGATACTACGGCAGAGTAACGGTGGGGGTACCGCTAGTACCCCAGAACATCGGGTATGGGTGCCAAGCCTAATGCGGAGCATCAGGTAGGGATAGCGGGTCTAACCTGTGGGGTCCGGTAGGGACGCCGGGTCTAGTCCAGCGCGCACGAAGGGACAGCTGGTGTTCTCTGGCGCATCACAAAGGGTTCCGTTCCAACCCCAGAGTACCGGTGGGGGAACCGGTTCTACCTCGAAACATCGGGTAGGTATACCAGGCCTACCCCGGAGGGTCAGGTAGGAAGGGTGGGCGTAAAGCGGCGAGCCCATAGGGTCAGCAGGTGTACCCCGGCGCACCAGTAAGGGTTCCGGTGCAATCCAGGAGTACCGGTGGGTATAGCAAAATTACCGCGGAGTACCTCTGGGTGTACCGGTACTACCCCAGATTGTCGGGTAGGGGGCCAGGCCTACCGCAGAGCATCAGGTAGGGATACCGGGCCTAGCCTGGAGGGTCAGGTAGGAATGTCTGGTCTACACAGCACGCCCGTAAGGTCAGCAGGGGTAACCCAGCGAACCAGTAAGGGTTCAGGTACTACCCTGGAGTACCGGTGGGTGTACCAATACTACCGCAGAGTACCGGTGGGGGTACCGGTACTACCCCAGCATATCAGGTAGGGGTGCCAAGCCAACAACGGAGCATCAGGTAGGGATACCGGGCCTAACACGGAGAGTCAGGTAGGAATGTCTGGTCTATACCGCGTGCCCGTAACGTCATCATGTGTACCCCAGCGAACCAGTAAGGGATCTAGTCCTACCCCGGAGTACCGGTGGGTGTACCGATACTACCGCAGAGTAACGGTGGGGGTACCGCTAGTACCCCAGAACATCGGGTATGGGTGCCAAGCCTAATGAGGAGCATCAGGTAGGGATACCGTGTCTAACCTGTGGGGTCCGGTAGGGAGGCCGGGTCTAGTCCAGCGCGCACGAAGGGACAGCTGGTGTTCTCTGGCACATCACAAAGGGTTCCGTTCCAACCCCAAGGTACCGGTGGGGGAACCGGTTCTACCTCGAAACATCGGGTGGGTATACCAGGCCTACCCCGGCTGGACAGGTAGGAAGGGTGACGTAAAGCGGCGCGCCCGTAGGGCCAGCAGGTGTACCCCGGCGCACCAGTAAGGGCTCCGGTACAATCCAGGAGTACCGGCGGGTATAGCAATAGTACCGCGGAGTACCTCTGGGTGTACCGGTACTACCCCAGATTGTCGGGTAGGGGGCCAGGCCTACCGCAGAGCATCAGGTAGGGATACCGGGCCTAGCCTGGAGGGTCAGGTAGGAATGTCTGGTCTACACAGCACGCCCGTAAGGTCAGCAGTTGTACCCCAGCGAACCAGTAAGGGTTCAGGTACTACCCTGGAGTACCGGTGGGTGTACCAATACTACCGCAGAGTACCGGTGGGGGTTGCGGTACTACCCCAGCATATCGCGTAGGGGTGCCAAGCCAACAACGGAGCATCAGGTAGGGATACCGGGCCTAGCCTGGAGGGTCAGGTAGGAATGTCTGGTCTATACCGCGTGCCCGTAACGTCATCATGTGTACCCCAGCGAACCAGTAAGGGTTCTCGTACTACCCCGGAGTACCGGTGGGTGTACCGATACTACGGCAGAGTAACGGTGGGGGTACCGCTAGTACCCCAGAACATCGGGTATGGGTGCCAAGCCTAATGCGGAGCATCAGGTAGGGATAGCGGGTCTAACCTGTGGGGTCCGGTAGGGAGGCCGGGTCTAGTCCAGCGCGCACGAAGGGACAGCTGGTGTTCTCTGGCGCATCACAAAGGGTTCCGTTCCAACCCCAGAGTACCGGTTCTACCTCGAAACATCGGGTAGGTATACCAGGCCTACCCCGGCGGGTCAGGTAGGAAGGGTGGGCGTAAAGCGGCGCGCCCGTAGTGTCAGCAGGTGTACCCCGGCGCACCAGTAAGGGTTCCGGTACAATCCAGGAGTACCGGTGGGTATAGCAAAAGTACCGCGGAGTCCCTGTGGGTGTACCGGTACTACCCCAGATTGTCGGGTAGGGGGCCAGGCCTACCGCAGAGCATCAGGTAGGGATACCGTGTCTAACCTGTGGGGTCCGGTAGGGAGGCCGGGTCTAGTCCAGCGCGCACGAAGGGACAGCTGGTGTTCTCTGGCGCATCACAAAGGGTTCCATTCCAACCCCAGAGTACCGGTGGGGGAACCGTTTCTACCTCGAAACATCGGGTAAGTATACCAGGCCTACCCCGGAGGGTCAGGTAGGAAGGGTGGGCGTAAAGCGGCGAGCCCATAGGGTCAGCAGGTGTACCCCGGCGCACCAGTAAGGGTTCCGGTACAATCCAGGAGTACCGGTGGGTATAGCAAAATTACCGCGGAGTACCTCTGGGTGTACCGGTACTACCCCAGATTGTCGGGTAGGGGGCCAGGCCTACCACAGAGCATCAGGTAGGGATACCGGGCCTAGCCTGGAGGGTCAGGTAGGAATGTCTGGTCTACACAGCACGCCCGTAAGGTCAGCAGGGGTAACCCAGCGAACCAGTAAGGGTTCAGGTACTACCCTGGAGTACCGGTGGGTGTACCAATACTACCGCAGAGTACCGGTGGGGGTACCGGTACTACCCCAGCATATCAGGTAGGGGTGCCAAGCCAACAACGGAGCATCAGGTAGGGATACCGGGCCTAACATGGAGGGTCAGGTAGGAATGTCTGGTCTATACCGCGTGCCCGTAACGTCATCATGTGTACCCCAGCGAACCAGTAAGGGATCTCGTCCTACCCCGGAGTACCGGTGGGTGTACTGATACTACCGCAGAGTAACAGTGGGGGTACCGCTAGTACCCCAGAACATCGGGTATGGGTGCCAAGCCTAATGAGGAACATCAGGTAGGGATAGCGGGTCTAACCTGTGGGGTCCGGTAGGGAGGCCAGGTCTAGTCCTGCGCGCATGAAGGGACAGCTGGTGTTCTCTGGCACATCACAAAGGGTGCCGTTCCAACCCCAAGGTACCGGTGGGGGAACCGGTTCTACCTCGAAACATCGGGTGGGTATACCAGGCCTACCCTGGCAGGTTCAGGTAGGAAGGGTGACGTAAAGCGGCGCGCCCGTAGGGCCAGCAGGTGTACCCCGGCGCACCAGTAAGGGTTCCGGTACAATCCAGGAGTACCGGTGGGTATAGCAAAATTACCGCGGAGTACCTCTGGGTGTACCGGTAATACCCCAGATTGTCGGGTAGGGGGCCAGGCCTACCGCAGAGCATCAGGTAGGGATACCGGGCCTAGCCTGGAGGGTCAGGTAGGAATGTCTGGTCTACACAGCACGCCCGTAAGGTCAGCAGGGGTAACCCAGCGAACCAGTAAGTGTTCAGGTACTACCCTGGAGTACCGGTGGGTGTACCAATACTACCGCAGAGTACCGGTGGGGGTACCGGTACTACCCCAGCATATCAGGTAGGGGTGCCAAGCCAACAACGGAGCATCAGGTAGGTATACCGGGCCTAACACGGAGGGTCAGGTAGGAATGTCTGGTCTATACCGCGTGCCCGTAACGTCATCATGTGTACCCCAGCGAACCAGAAAGGGTTCTCGTACTACCCCGGAGTACCGGTGGGTGTACCGATACTACCGCAGAGTAACGGTGGGGGTACCGCTAGTACCCCAGAACATCGGGTATGGGTGCCAAGCCTAATGCGGAGCATCAGGTAGGGATAGCGGGTCTAACCTGTGGGGTCCGGTAGGGAGGCCAGGTCTAGTCCTGCGCGCATGAAGGGACAGCTGGTGTTCTCTGGCACATCACAAAGGGTTCCGTTCCAACCCCAAGGTACCGGTGGGGGAACCGGTTCTACCTCGAAACATCGGGTGGGTATACCAGGCCTACCCTGGCAGGTTCAGGTAGGAAGGGTGACGTAAAGCGGCGCGCCCGTAGGGCCAGCAGGTGTACCCCGGCGCACCAGTAAGGGTTCCGGTACAATCCAGGAGTACCGGTGGGTATAGCAAAATTACCGCGGAGTACCTCTGGGTGTACCGGTAATACCCCAGATTGTCGGGTAGGGGGCCAGGCCTACCGCAGAGCATCAGGTAGGGATACCGGGCCTAGCCTGGAGGGTCAGGTAGGAATGTCTGGTCTACACAGCACGCCCGTAAGGTCAGCAGGGGTAACCCAGCGAACCAGTAAGTGTTCAGGTACTACCCTGGAGTACCGGTGGGTGTACCAATACTACCGCAGAGTACCGGTGGGGGTACCGGTACTACCCCAGCATATCAGGTAGGGGTGCCAAGCCAACAACGGAGCATCAGGTAGGTATACCGGGCCTAACACGGAGGGTCAGGTAGGAATGTCTGGTCTATACCGCGTGCCCGTAACGTCATCATGTGTACCCCAGCGAACCAGAAAGGGTTCTCGTACTACCCCGGAGTACCGGTGGGTGTACCGATACTACCGCAGAGTAACGGTGGGGGTACCGCTAGTACCCCAGAACATCGGGTATGGGTGCCAAGCCTAATGCGGAGCATCAGGTAGGGATAGCGGGTCTAACCTGTGGGGTCCGGTAGGGAGGCCAGGTCTAGTCCAGCGCGCACGAAGGGACAGCTGGTGTTCTCTGGCGCATCACAAAGGTTTCCGTTCCAAGCCCAGAGTACCGGTGGGGGAACCGGTTCTACCTCGAAACATCGGGTAGGTATACCAGGCCTACCCCGGCGGGTCAGGTAGGAAGGGTGGGCGTAAAGCGGCGAGACCATAGGATCAGCAGGTGTACCCCGGCGCACCAGTAAGGGTTCCGGTACAATCCAGGAGTATCGGTGGGTATAGCAAAAGTACCGCGGAGTACATGTGGGTGTACCGGTACTACCCCAGATTGTCGGGTAGGGGGCCAGGCCTACCGCAGAGCATCAGGTAGGGATACCGGGCCTAGCCTGGAGGGTCAGGTAGGAATGTCTGGTCTACACAGCACGCCCGTAAGGTCAGCAGGGGTAACCCAGCGAACCAGTAAGGGTTCAGGTACTACCCTGGAGTACCGGTGGGTGTACCAATACTACCGCAGAGTACCGGTGGGGGTACCGGTACTACCCCAGCATATCGGGTAGGGGTGCCAAGCCAACAACGGAGCATCAGGTAGGGATACCGGGCCTAACACGGAGGGTCAGGTAGGAATGTCTGGTCTATACCGCGTGCCCGTAACGTCATCATGTGTACCCCAGCGAACCAGTAAGGGTTCTCGTACTACCCCGGAGTACCGGTGGGTGTACCGATACTACCGCAGTGTAACGGTGGGGGTACCGCTAGTACCCCAGAACATCGGGTATGGGTGCCAAGCCTAATGCGGAGCATCAGGTAGGGATAGCGGGTCTAACCTGTGGGGTCCGGTAGGGAGGCCAGGTCTAGTCCTGCGCGCACGAAGGGACAGCTGGTGTTCTCTGGCACATCAAAAAGGGTTCCGTTCCAACCCCAAGGTACCGGTGGGGGAACCGGTTCTACCTCGAAACATCGGGTGGGTATACCAGGCCTACCCTGGCAGGTCAGGTAGGAAGGGTGGGCGTAATGCGGCGCGCCCGTAGGGTCAGCAGGTGTACCCCGGCGCACCAGTAAGGGTTCCGGTACAATCCAGGAGTACCGGTGGGTATAGCAAAAGTACCACGGAGTACCTCTGGGTGTACCGGTACTACCCCAGATTGTCGGGTAGGGGGCCAGGCCTACCGCAGAGCATCAGGTAGGGATACCGGGCCTAGCCTGGAGGGTCAGGTAGGAATGTCTGGTCTACACAGCACGCCCGTAAGGTCAGCAGGTGTACCCCAGCGAACCAGTAAGTGTTCAGGTACTGCCCTGGAGTACCGGTGGGTGTACCAATACTACCGCAGAGTACCGGTGGGGGTTGCGGTACTACCCCAGCATATCGGGTAGGGGTGCCAGGCCAACAACGGAGCATCAGGTAGGGATACCGGGCCTAAAACGGAGGGTCAGGTAGGAATGTCTGGTCTACACCACGCGCCAGTAACGTCAGCTGGTGTACCCCAGTGAACCAGTAAGGGTTCACATACTACCCCGGAGTACCGCTGGGTGTACAGATACTACCGCAGAGTAACGGTGGGGGTACCGCTAGTACCCCAGAACATCGGGTATGGGTGCCAAGCCTAATGCGGAGCATCAGGTAGGGATAGCGGGTCTAACCTGTGGGGTCCGGTAGGGAGGCCGGGTCTAGTCCAGCTCGCACGACGGGACAGCTGGTGTTCTCTGGCGCATCACTAAGGGTTCCGTTCCAAACCCAGAGTACCGGTGGGGGAACCGGTTCTACCTCGAAACATCGGGTAGGTATACCAGGCCTACCCCGGCGGGTCAGGTAGGAAGGGTGGGCGTAAAGCGGCGCGCCCGTAGTGTCAGCAGGTGTACCCCGGCGCACCAGTAAGGGTTCCGGTACAATCCAGGAGTACCGGTGGGTATAGCAAAAGTACCGCGGAGTACCTGTGGGTGTACCGGTACTACCCCAGATTGTCGGGTAGGGGGCCAGGCCTACCGCAGAGCATCAGGTAGGGATACCGGGCCTAGCCTGGAGGGTCAGGTAGGAATGTCTGGTCTACAGAGCACGCCCGTAAGGTCAGCAGGTGTACCCCAGCGAACCAGTAAGGGTTCAGGTACTACCCTGGAGTACCCGTGGGTGTACCAATACTACCGCAGAGTACCGGTGGGGGTTGCGGTACTACCCCAGCATATCGGGTAGGGGTGCCAGGCCAACAACGGAGCATCAGGTAGGGATACCGGGCCTAGCCTGGAGGGTCAGGTAGGAATGTCTGGTCTACACCACGTGCCCGTAACGTCATCATGTGTACCCCAGCGAACCAGAAAGGGTTTTCGTACTACCTCGGAGTACCGGTGGGTGTACCGATACTACGGCAGAGTAACGGTGGGGGTACCGCTAGTACCCCAGAACATCGGGTATGGGTGCCAAGCCTAATGCGGAGCATCAGGTAGGGATAGCGGGTCTATCCTGTGGGGTCCGGTAGGGAGGCCGGGTCTAGTCCAGCGCGCACGAAGGGACAGCTGGTGTTCTCTGGCGCATCACAAAGGGTTCCGTTCCAACCCCAGAGTACCGGTGGGGGAACCGGTTCTACCTCGAAACATCGGGTAGGTATACCAGGCCTACCCCGGAGGGTCAGGTAGGAAGGGTGGGCGTAAAGCGGCGAGCCCGTAGTGTCAGCAGGTGTACCGCGGCGCACCAGTAAGGGTTCCGGTACAATCCAGGAGTACCGGTGGGTATAGCAAAAGTACCGCGGAGTACCTGTGGGTGTACCGGTACTACCCCAGATTGTCGGGTAGGGGGCCAGGCCTACCGCAGAGCATCAGGTAGGGATACCGGGCCTAGCCTGGAGGGTCAGGTAGGAATGACTGATGTACAGAGCACGCCCGTAAGGTCAGCAGGTGTACCCCAGCGAACCAGTAAGGGTTCAGGTACTACCCTGGAGTACCGGTGGGTGTACCAATACTACCGCAGAGTACCGGTGGGGGTACCGGTACTACCCCAGCATATCGGGTAGGGGTGCCAAGCCAACAACGGAGCATCAGGTAGGGATACCGGGACTAACACGGAGGGTCAGGTAGGAATGTCTGGTCTAAACCGCGTGCCCGTAACGTCATCATGTGTACCCAAGCGAACCAGTAAGGGTTCTCGTACTACCCCGGAGTACCGGTGGGTGTACCGATACTACGGCGGAGTAACGGTGGGGGTACCGCTAGTACCCCAGAACATCGGGTATGGGTGCCAAGCCTAATGCGGAGCATCACGTAGGGATAGCGGGTCTAACCTGTGGGGTCCGGTAGGGAGGCCGGGTCTAGTCCAGCGCGCACGAAGGGACAGCTGGTGTTCTCTGGCGCATCACAAAGGGTTCCATTCCAACCCCAGAGTACCGGTGGGGGAACCGGTTCTACCTCGAAACATCGGGTAGGTATACCAGGCCTACCCCGGAGGGTCAGGTAGGAAGGGTGGGCGTAAAGCGGCGAGCCCATAGGGTCAGCAGGTGTACCCCGGCGCACCAGTAAGGGTTCCGGTACAATCCAGGAGTACAGGTGGGTATAGCAAAATTACCGCGGAGTACCTCTGGGTGTACCGGTACTACCCCAGATTGTCGGGTAGGGGGCCAGGCCTACCGCAGAGCATCAGGTAGGGATACCGGGCCTAGCCTGGAGGGTCAGGTAGGAATGTCTGGTCTACAGAGCACGCCCGTAAGGTCAGCAGGTGTACCCCAGCGAACCAGTAAGGGTTCAGGTACTACCCTGGAGTACCGGTGGGTGTACCAATACTACCGCAGAGTACCGGTGGGGGTTGCGGTACTACCCCAGCATATCGGGTAGGGGTGCCAAGCCAACAACGGAGCATCAGGTAGGGATACCGGGCCTAACACGGAGGGTCAGGTAGGAATGTCTGGTCTATACCGCGTGCCCGTAACGTCATCATGTGTACCCAAGCGAACCAGTAAGGGTTCTCGTACTACCCCGGAGTACCGGTGGGTGTACCGATACTACGGCGGAGTAACGGTGGGGGTACCGCTAGTACCCCAGAACATCGGGTATGGGTGCCAAGCCTAATGCGGAGCATCACGTAGGGATAGCGGGTCTAACCTGTGGGGTCCGGTAGGGAGGCCGGGTCTAGTCCAGCGCGCACGAAGGGACAGCTGGTGTTCTCTGGCGCATCACAAAGGGTTCCATTCCAACCCCAGAGTACCGGTGGGGGAACCGGTTCTACCTCGAAACATCGGGTAGGTATACCAGGCCTACCCCGGAGGGTCAGGTAGGAAGGGTGGGCGTAAAGCGGCGAGCCCGTAGGGTCAGCAGGTGTACCCCGGCGCACCAGTAAGGGTTCCGGTACAATCCAGGAGTACCGGTGGGTATAGCAAAATTACCGCGGAGTACCTCTGGGTGTACCGGTACTACCCCAGATTGTCGGGTAGGGGGCCAGGCCTACCGCAGAGCATCAGGTAGGGATACCGGGCCTAGCCTGGAGGGTCAGGTAGGAATGTCTGGTCTACAGAGCACGCCCGTAAGGTCAGCAGGTGTACCCCAGCGAACCAGTAAGGGTTCAGGTACTACCCTGGAGTACCCGTGGGTGTACCAATACTACCGCAGAGTACCGGTGGGGGTTGCGGTACTACCCCAGCATATCGGGTAGGGGTGCCAGGCCAACAACGGAGCATCAGGTAGGGATACCGGGCCTAGCCTGGAGGGTCAGGTAGGAATGTCTGGTCTACACCACGTGCCCGTAACGTCATCATGTGTACCCCAGCGAACCAGAAAGGGTTTTCGTACTACCTCGGAGTACCGGTGGGTGTACCGATACTACGGCAGAGTAACGGTGGGGGTACCGCTAGTACCCCAGAACATCGGGTATGGGTGCCAAGCCTAATGCGGAGCATCAGGTAGGGATAGCGGGTCTATCCTGTGGGGTCCGGTAGGGAGGCCGGGTCTAGTCCAGCGCGCACGAAGGGACAGCTGGTGTTCTCTGGCGCATCACAAAGGGTTCCGTTCCAACCCCAGAGTACCGGTGGGGGAACCGGTTCTACCTCGAAACATCGGGTAGGTATACCAGGCCTACCCCGGAGGGTCAGGTAGGAAGGGTGGGCGTAAAGCGGCGAGCCCGTAGTGTCAGCAGGTGTACCGCGGCGCACCAGTAAGGGTTCCGGTACAATCGAGGAGTACCGGTGGGTATAGCAAAAGTACCGCGGAGTACCTGTGGGTGTACCGGTACTACCCCAGATTGTCGGGTAGGGGGCCAGGCCTACCGCAGAGCATCAGGTAGGGATACCGGGCCTAGCCTGGAGGGTCAGGTAGGAATGACTGATGTACAGAGCACGCCCGTAAGGTCAGCAGGTGTACCCCAGCGAACCAGTAAGGGTTCAGGTACTACCCTGGAGTACCGGTGGGTGTACCAATACTACCGCAGAGTACCGGTGGGGGTACCGGTACTACCCCAGCATATCGGGTAGGGGTGCCAGGACAACAACGGAGCATCAGGTAGGGATACCGGGACTAACACGGAGGGTCAGGTAGGAATGTCTGGTCTAAACCGCGTGCCCGTAACGTCATCATGTGTACCCAAGCGAACCAGTAAGGGTTCTCGTACTACCCCGGAGTACCGGTGGGTGTACCGATACTACGGCGGAGTAACGGTGGGGGTACCGCTAGTACCCCAGAACATCGGGTATGGGTGCCAAGCCTAATGCGGAGCATCACGTAGGGATAGCGGGTCTAACCTGTGGGGTCCGGTAGGGAGGCCGGGTCTAGTCCAGCGCGCACGAAGGGACAGCTGGTGTTCTCTGGCGCATCACAAAGGGTTCCATTCCAACCCCAGAGTACCGGTGGGGGAACCGGTTCTACCTCGAAACATCGGGTAGGTATACCAGGCCTACCCCGGAGGGTCAGGTAGGAAGGGTGGGCGTAAAGCGGCGAGCCCATAGGGTCAGCAGGTGTACCCCGGCGCACCAGTAAGGGTTCCGGTACAATCCAGGAGTACAGGTGGGTATAGCAAAATTACCGCGGAGTACCTCTGGGTGTACCGGTACTACCCCAGATTGTCGGGTAGGGGGCCAGGCCTACCGCAGAGCATCAGGTAGGGATACCGGGCCTAGCCTGGAGGGTCAGGTAGGAATGTCTGGTCTACAGAGCACGCCCGTAAGGTCAGCAGGTGTACCCCAGCGAACCAGTAAGGGTTCAGGTACTACCCTGGAGTACCGGTGGGTGTACCAATACTACCGCAGAGTACCGGTGGGGGTTGCGGTACTACCCCAGCATATCGGGTAGGGGTGCCAAGCCAACAACGGAGCATCAGGTAGGGATACCGGGCCTAACACGGAGGGTCAGGTAGGAATGTCTGGTCTATACCGCGTGCCCGTAACGTCATCATGTGTACCCAAGCGAACCAGTAAGGGTTCTCGTACTACCCCGGAGTACCGGTGGGTGTACCGATACTACGGCGGAGTAACGGTGGGGGTACCGCTAGTACCCCAGAACATCGGGTATGGGTGCCAAGCCTAATGCGGAGCATCAGGTAGGGATAGCGGGTCTAACCTGTGGGGTCCGGTAGGGAGGCCGGGTCTAGTCCAGCGCGCACGAAGGGACAGCTGGTGTTCTCTGGCGCATCACAAAGGGTTCCATTCCAACCCCAGAGTACCGGTGGGGGAACCGGTTCTACCTCGAAACATCGGGTAGGTATACCAGGCCTACCCCGGAGGGTCAGGTAGGAAGGGTGGGCGTAAAGCGGCGAGCCCGTAGGGTCAGCAGGTGTACCCCGGCGCACCAGTAAGGGTTCCGGTACAATCCAGGAGTACCGGTGGGTATAGCAAAATTACCGCGGAGTACCTCTGGGTGTACCGGTACTACCCCAGATTGTCGGGTAGGGGGCCAGGCCTACCGCAGAGCATCAGGTAGGGATACCGGGCCTAGCCTGGAGGGTCAGGTAGGAATGTCTGGTCTACACAGCACGCCCGTAAGGTCAGCAGGGGTAACCCAGCGAACCAGTAAGGGTTGAGGTACTACCCTGGAGTACCGGCGGGTGTACCAATACTACCGCAGAGTACCGGTGGGGGTACCGGTACTACCCCAGCATATCGGGTAGGGGTGCCAAGCCAACAACGGAGCATCAGGTAGGGATACCGGGCCTAACACGGAGGGTCAGGTAGGAATGTCTGGTCTATACCGCGTGCCCGTAACGTCATCATGTGTAGCCCAGCGAACCAGTAAGGGTTCTCGTACTACCCCGGAGTACCGGTGGGTTTACCGATACTACCGCAGAGTAACGGTGGGGGTACCGCTACTACCCCAGAACATCGGGTATGGGTGCCAAGCCTAATGCGGAGCATCAGGTAGGGATAGCGGGTCTAACCTGTGGGGTCCAGTAGGGAGGCCAGGTCTAGTCCTGCGCGCACGAAGGGACAGCTGGTGTTCTCTGGCACATCAAAAAGGGTTCCGTTCCAACCCCAAGGTACCGGTGGGGGAACCGGTTCTACTTCGAAACATCGGGTGGGTATACCAGGCCTACCCTGGCAGGTCAGGTAGGAAGGGTGGGCGTAATGCGGCGCGCCCGTAGGGCCAGCAGGTGTACCCCGGCGCACCAGTAAGGGTTCTGGTACAATCCAGGAGTACCGGTGGGTATAGCAAAAGTACCACGGAGTACCTCTGGGTGTACCGGTACTACCCCAGATTGTCGGGTAGGGGGCCAGGCCTACCGCAGAGCATCAGGTAGGGATACCGGGCCTAGCCTGGAGGGTCAGGTAGGAATGTCTGGTCTACACAGCACGCCCGTAAGGTCAGCAGGTGTACCCCAGCGAACCAGTAAGTGTTCAGGTACTGCCCTGGAGTACCGGTGGGTGTACCAATACTACCGCAGAGTACCGGTGGGGGTTGCGGTACTACCCCAGCATATCGGGTAGGGGTGCCAGGGCAAAAACGGAGCATCAGGTAGGGATACCGGGCCTAAAACGGAGGGTCAGGTAGGAATGTCTGGTCTACACCACGCGCCAGTAACGTGAGCAGGTGTACCCCAGTGAACCAGTAAGGGTTCACGTACTACCCCGGAGTACCGGTGGGTGTACCGATACTACCGCAGAGTAACGGTGGGGGTACCCCTAGTACCCCAGAAAATCGGGTATGGGTGCCAAGCCTAATGCGGAGCATCAGGTAGGGATAGCGGGTCTAACCTGTGGGGTCCGGTAGGGAGGCCGGGTCTAGTCCAGCGCGCACGACGGGACAGCTGGTGTTCTCTGGCGCATCACTAAGGGTTCCGTTCCAAACCCAGAGTACCGGTGGGGGAACCGGTTCTACCTCGAAACATCGGGTAGGTATACCAGGCCTACCCCGGCGGGTCAGGTAGGAAGGGTGGGCGTAAAGCGGCGCGCCCGTAGTGTCAGCAGGTGTACCCCGGCGCACCACTAAGGGTTCCGGTACAATCCAGGAGTACCGGTGGGTATAGCAAAAGTACCGCGGAGTACCTGTGGGTGTACCGGTACTACCCCAGATTGTCGGGTAGGGGGCCAGGCCTACCGCAGAGCATCAGGTAGGGATACCGTGTCTAACCTGTGGGGTCCGGTAGGGAGGCCGGGTCTAGTCCAGCGCGCACGAAGGGACAGCTGGTGTTCTCTGGCGCATCACAAAGGGTTCCGTTCCAACCCCAGAGTACCGGTGGGGGAACCGGTTCTACCTCGAAACATCGGGTAGGTATACCAGGCCTACCCCGGAGGGTCAGGTAGGAAGGGTGGGCGTAAAGCGGCGAGCCCATAGGGTCAGCAGGTGTACCCCGGCGCACCAGTAAGGGTTCCGGTACAATCCAGGAGTACCGGTGGGTATAGCAAAATTACCGCGGAGTACCTCTGGGTGTACCGGTACTACCCCAGATTGTCGGGTAGGGGGCCAGGCCTACCGCAGAGCATCAGGTAGGGATACCGGGCCTAGCCTGGAGGGTCAGGTAGGAATGTCTGGTCTACACAGCACGCCCGTAAGGTCAGCAGGGGTAACCCAGAGAACCAGTAAGGGTTCAGGTACTACCCTGGAGTACCGGTGGGTGTACCAATACTACCGCAGAGTACCGGTGGGGGTACCGGTACTACCCCAGCATATCGGGTAGGGGTGCCAAGCCAAAAACGGAGCATCAGGTAGGGATACCGGGCCTAACACGGAGGGTCAGGTAGGAATGTCTGGTCTATACCGCGTGCCCGTAACGTCATCATGTGTACCCAAGCGAACCAGTAAGGGTTCTCGTACTACCCCGGAGTACCGGTGGGTGTACCGATACTACGGCAGAGTAACGGTGGGGGTACCGCTAGTACCCCAGAACATCGGGTATGGGTGCCAAGCCTAATGCGGAGCATCAGGTAGGGATAGCGGGTCTAACCTGTGGGGTCCGGTAGGGAGGCCGGGTCTAGTCCAGCGCGCACGAAGGGACAGCTGGTGTTCTCTGGCGCATCACAAAGGGTTCCGTTCCAACCCCAGAGTACCGGTGGGGGAACCGGTTCTACCTCGAAACATCGGGTAGGTATACCAGGCCTACCCCGGAGGGTCAGGTAGGAAGGGTGGGCGTAAAGCGGCGAGCCCATAGGGTCAGCAGGTGTACCCCGGCGCACCAGTAAGGGTTCCGGTACAATCCAGGAGTACCGGTGGGTATAGCAAAAGTACCGCGGAGTACCTGTGGGTGTACCGGTACTACCCCAGATTGTCGGGTAGAGGGCCAGGCCTACCGCAGAGCATCAGGTAGGGATACCGGGCATAGCCTGGAGGGTCAGGTAGGAATGTCAGGTCTACACAGCACGCCCGTAAGGTCAGCAGGTGTACCCCAGCGAACCAGAAAGGGTTTTCGTACTACCTCGGAGTACCGGTGGGTGTACCGATACTACGGCAGAGTAACGGTGGGGGTACCGCTAGTACCCCAGAACATCGGGTATGGGTGCCAAGCCTAATGCGGAGCATCAGGTAGGGATAGCGGGTCTATCCTGTGGGGTCCGGTAGGGAGGCCGGGTCTAGTCCAGCGCGCACGAAGGGACAGCTGGTGTTCTCTGGCGCATCACAAAGGGTTCCGTTCCAACCCCAGAGTACCGGTGGGGGAACCGGTTCTACCTCGAAACATCGGGTAGGTATACCAGGCCTACCCTGGCAGGTCAGGTAGGAAGGGTGGGCGTAAAGCGGCGAGCCCGTAGTGTCAGCAGGTGTACCACGGCGCACCAGTAAGGGTTCCGGTACAATCCAGGAGTACCGGTGGGTATAGCAAAAGTACCGCGGAGTACCTGTGGGTGTACCGGTACTACCCCAGATTGTCGGGTAGGGGGCCAGGCCTACCGCAGAGCATCAGGTAGGGATACCGGGCCTAGCCTGGAGGGTCAGGTAGGAATGTCTGGTCTACACAGCACGCCCGTAAGGTCAGCAGGGGTAACCCAGCGAACCAGTAAGGGTTCAGGTACTACCCTGGAGTACCGGTGGGTGTACCAATACTACCGCAGAGTACCGGTGGGGGTACCGGTACTACCCCAGCATATCGGGTAGGGGTGCCAGGCCAACAACGGAGCATCAGGTAGGGATACCGGGCCTAACACGGAGGGTCAGGAAGAATGTCTGTTCTATACCGCGTGCCTGTAACGTCATCAGGTGTACCCCAGTGAACCAGTAAGGGTTCACGTACTACCCCGGAGTACCGGTGGGTGTACTGATACTACCGCAGTGTAACGGTGGGGGTACCGCTAGTACCCCAGAACATCGGGTATGGGTGCCAAGCCTAATGCGGAGCATCAGGTAGGGATAGCGGGTCTAACCTGTGGGGTCCGGTAGGGAGGCCGGGTCTAGTCCAGCGCGCACGACGGGACAGCTGGTGTTCTCTGGCGCATCACTAAGGGTTCCGTTCCAAACCCAGAGTACCGGTGGGGGAACCGGTTCTAACTCGAAACATCGGGTAGTTATACCAGGCCTACCCCGGCGGGTCAGGTAGGAAGGGTGGGCGTAAAGCGGCGAGACCATAGGATCAGCAGGTGTACCCCGGCGCACCAGTAAGGGTTCCGGTACAATCCAGGAGTACCGGTGGGTATAGCAAAAGTACCGCGGAGTACCTGTGGGTGTACCGGTACTACCCCAGATTGTCGGGTAGGGGGCCAGGCCTACCGCAGAGCATCAGGTAGGGATACCGGGCCTAGCCTGGAGGGTCAGGTAGGAATGTCTGGTCTACACAGCACGCCCGTAAGGTCAGCAGGGGTAACCCAGAGAACCAGTAAGGGTTCAGGTACTACCCTGGAGTACCGGTGGGTGTACCAATACTACCGCAGAGTACCGGTGGGGGTACCGGTACTACCCCAGCATATCGGGTAGGGGTGCCAAGCCAAAAACGGAGCATCAGGTAGGGATACCGGGCCTAACACGGAGGGTCAGGTAGGAATGTCTGGTCTATACCGCGTGCCCATAACGTCATCATATGTACCCCAGCGAACCAGTAAGGGTTCTCGTACTACCCCGGAGTACCGGTGGGTGTACCGATACTACCGCAGAGTAACGGTGGGGGTACCGCTAGTACCCCAGAACATCGGGTATGGGTGCCAAGCCTAATGCGGAGCATCAGGTAGGGATAGCGGGTCTAACCTGTGGGGTCCGGTAGGGAGGCCGGGTCTAGTCCAGCGCGCACGACGGGACAGCTGGTGTTCTCTGGCGCATCACTAAGGGTTCCGTTCCAAACCCAGAGTACCGGTGGGGGAACCGGTTCTACCTCGAAACATCGGGTAGGTATACCAGGCCTACCCCGGCGGGTCAGGTAGGAAGGGTGGGCGTAAAGCGGCGCGCCCGTAGTGTCAGCAGGTGTACCGCGGCGCACCAGTAAGGGTTCCGGTACAATCCAGGAGTACCGGTGGGTATAGAAAAAGTACCGCGGAGTACCTGTGGGTGTACCGGTACTACCCCAGATTGTCGGGTAGGGGGCTAGGCCTACCGCAGAGCATCAGGTAGGGATACCGGGCCTAGCCTGGAGGGTCAGGTAGGAATGTCTGGTCTATACCGCGTGCCCGTAACGTCATCATGTGTACCCCAGCGAACCAGAAAGGGTTCTCGTACTACCTCGGAGTACCGGTGGGTGTACCGATACTACGGCAGAGTAACGGTGGGGGTACCGCTAGCACCCCAGAACATCGGGTATGGGTGCCAAGCCTAATGCGGAGCATCAGGTAGGGATAGCGGGTCTAACCTGTGGGGTCCGGTAGGGAGGCCGGGTCTAGTCCAGCGCGCACGAAGGGACAGCTGGTGTTCTCTGGCGCATCACAAAGGGTTCCGTTCCAACCCCAGAGTACCGGTGGGGGAACCGGTTCTACCTCGAAACATCGGGTAGGTATACCAGGCCTACCCCGGAGGGTCAGGTAGGAAGGGTGGGCGTAAAGCGGCGCGCCCGTAGGGTCAGCAGGTGTATCCCGGCGCACCAGTAAGGGTTCCGGTACAATCCAGGAGTACCGGTGGGTATAGCAAAATTACCGCGGAGTACCTCTGGGTGTACCGGTACTACCCCAGATTGTCGGGTAGGGGGCCAGGCCTACCGCAGAGCATCAGGTAGGGATACCGGGCCTAGCCTGGAGGGTCAGGTAGGAATGTCTGGTCTACACAGCACGCCCGTAAGGTCAGCAGGGGTAACCCAGCGAACCAGTAAGGGTTCAGGTACTACCCTGGAGTACCGGTGGGTGTACCAATACTACCGCAGAGTACCGGTGGGGGTACCGGTACTACCCCAGCATATCGGGTAGGGGTGCCAAGCCAACAACGGAGCATCAGGTAGGGATACCGGGCCTAACACGGAGTGTCAGGTAGGAATGTCTGGTCTATACCGCGTGCCCGTAACGTCATCATGTGTACCCAAGCGAACCAGTAAGGGTTCTCGTACTACCCCGGAGTACCGGTGGGTGTACCGATACTACGGCAGAGTAACGGTGGGGGTACCGCTAGTACCCCAGAACATCGGGTATGGGTGCCAAGCCTAATGCGGAGCATCAGGTAGGGATAGCGGGTCTAACCTGTGGGGTCCGGTAGGGAGGCCGGGTCTAGTCCAGCGCGCACGAAGGGACAGCTGGTGTTCTCTGGCGCATCACAAAGGGTTCCGTTCCAACCCCAGAGTACCGGTGGGGGAACCGGTTCTACCTCGAAACATCGGGTAGGTATACCAGGCCTACCCCGGAGGGTCAGGTAGGAAGGGTGGGCGTAAAGCGGCGAGCCCATAGGGTCAGCAGGTGTACCCCGGCGCACCAGTAAGGGTTCCGGTACAATCCAGGAGTACCGGTGGGTATAGCAAAAGTACCGCGGAGTACCTCTGGGTGTACCGGTACTACCCCAGATTGTCGGGTAGGGGGCCAGGCCTACCGCAGAGCATCAGGTAGGGATACCGGGCATAGCCTGGAGGGTCAGGTAGGAATGTCAGGTCTACACAGCACGCCCGTAAGGTCAGCAGGGGTAACCCAGCGAACCAGTAAGGGTTCAGGTACTACCCTGGAGTACCGGTGGGTGTACCAATACTACCGCAGAGTACCGGTGGGGGTACCGGTACTACCCCAGCATATCGGGTAGGGGTGCCAAGCCAACAACGGAGCATCAGGTAGGGATACCGGGCCTAACACGGAGGGTCAGGTAGGAATGTCTGGTCTATACCGCGTGCCCGTAACGTCATCATGTGTACCCAAGCGAACCAGTAAGGGTTCTCGTACTACCTCGGAGTACCGGTGGGTGTACCGATACTACGGCAGAGTAACGGTGGGGGTACCGCTAGTACCCCAGAACATCGGGTATGGGTGCCAAGCCTAATGCGGAGCATCAGGTACGGATAGCGGGTCTAACCTGTGGGGTCCGGTAGGGAGGCCGGGTCTAGTCCAGCGCGCACGACGGGACAGCTGGTGTTCTCTGGCGCATCACTAAGGGTTCCGTTCCAAACCCAGAGTACCGGTGGGGGAACCGGTTCTACCTCGAAACATCGGGTAGGTATACCAGGCCTACCCCGGAGGGTCAGGTAGGAAGGGTGGGCGTAAAGCGGCGCGCCCGTAGGGTCAGCAGGTGTATCCCGGCGCACCAGTAAGGGTTCCGGTACAATCCAGGAGTACCGGTGGGTATAGCAAAATTACCGCGGAGTACCTCTGGGTGTACCGGTACTACCCCAGATTGTCGGGTAGGGGGCCAGGCCTACCGCAGAGCATCAGGTAGGGATACCGGGCCTAGCCTGGAGGGTCAGGTAGGAATGTCTGGTCTACACAGCACGCCCGTAAGGTCAGCAGGGGTAACCCAGCGAACCAGTAAGGGTTCAGGTACTACCCTGGAGTACCGGCGGGTGTACCAATACTACCGCAGAGTACCGGTGGGGGTACCGGTACTACCCCAGCATATCGGGTAGGGGTGCCAAGCCAACAACGGAGCATCAGGTAGGGATACCGGGCCTAACACGGAGGGTCAGGTAGGAATGTCTGGTCTATACCGCGTGCCCGTAACGTCATCATGTGTAGCCCAGCGAACCAGTAAGGGTTCTCGTACTACCCCGGAGTACCGGTGGGTTTACCGATACTACCGCAGAGTAACGGTGGGGGTACCGCTACTACCCCAGAACATCGGGTATGGGTGCCAAGCCTAATGCGGAGCATCAGGTAGGGATAGCGGGTCTAACCTGTGGGGTCCAGTAGGGAGGCCAGGTCTAGTCCTGCGCGCACGAAGGGACAGCTGGTGTTCTCTGGCACATCAAAAAGGGTTCCGTTCCAACCCCAAGGTACCGGTGGGGGAACCGGTTCTACTTCGAAACATCGGGTGGGTATACCAGGCCTACCCTGGCAGGTCAGGTAGGAAGGGTGGGCGTAATGCGGCGCGCCCGTAGGGCCAGCAGGTGTACCCCGGCGCACCAGTAAGGGTTCCGGTACAATCCAGGAGTACCGGTGGGTATAGCAAAAGTACCACGGAGTACCTCTGGGTGTACCGGTACTACCCCAGATTGTCGGGTAGGGGGCCAGGCCTACCGCAGAGCATCAGGTAGGGATACCGGGCCTAGCCTGGAGGGTCAGGTAGGAATGTCTGGTCTACACAGCACGCCCGTAAGGTCAGCAGGTGTACCCCAGCGAACCAGTAAGTGTTCAGGTACTGCCCTGGAGTACCGGTGGGTGTACCAATACTACCGCAGAGTACCGGTGGGGGTTGCGGTACTACCCCAGCATATCGGGTAGGGGTGCCAGGGCAAAAACGGAGCATCAGGTAGGGATACCGGGCCTAAAACGGAGGGTCAGGTAGGAATGTCTGGTCTACACCACGCGCCAGTAACGTGAGCAGGTGTACCCCAGTGAACCAGTAAGGGTTCACGTACTACCCCGGAGTACCGGTGGGTGTACCGATACTACCGCAGAGTAACGGTGGGGGTACCCCTAGTACCCCAGAAAATCGGGTATGGGTGCCAAGCCTAATGCGGAGCATCAGGTAGGGATAGCGGGTCTAACCTGTGGGGTCCGGTAGGGAGGCCGGGTCTAGTCCAGCGCGCACGAAGGGACAGCTGGTGTTCTCTGGCGCATCACTAAGGGTTCCGTTCCAAACCCAGAGTACCGGTGGGGGAACCGGTTCTACCTCGAAACATCGGGTAGGTATACCAGGCCTACCCCGGCGGGTCAGGTAGGAAGGGTGGGCGTAAAGCGGCGCGCCCGTAGTGTCAGCAGGTGTACCCCGGCGCACCACTAAGGGTTCCGGTACAATCCAGGAGTACCGGTGGGTATAGCAAAAGTACCGCGGAGTACCTGTGGGTGTACCGGTACTACCCAAGATTGTCGGGTAGGGGGCCAGGCCTACCGCAGAGCATCAGGTAGGGATACCGGGTCTAACCTGTGGGGTCCGGTAGGGAGGCCGGGTCTAGTCCAGCGCGCACGAAGGGACAGCTGGTGTTCTCTGGCGCATCACAAAGGGTTCCGTTCCAACCCCAGAGTACCGGTGGGGGAACCGGTTCTACCTCGAAACATCGGGTAGGTATACCAGGCCTACCCCGGAGGGTCAGGTAGGAAGGGTGGGCGTAAAGCGGCGAGCCCATAGGGTCAGCAGGTGTACCCCGGCGCACCAGTAAGGGTTCCGGTACAATCCAGGAGTACCGGTGGGTATAGCAAAATTACCGCGGAGTACCTCTGGGTGTACCGGTACTACCCCAGATTGTCGGGTAGGGGGCCAGGCCTACCGCAGAGCATCAGGTAGGGATACCGGGCCTAGCCTGGAGGGTCAGGTAGGAATGTCTGGTCTACACAGCACGCCCGTAAGGTCAGCAGGGGTAACCCAGAGAACCAGTAAGGGTTCAGGTACTACCCTGGAGTACCGGTGGGTGTACCAATACTACCGCAGAGTACCGGTGGGGGTACCGGTACTACCCCAGCATATCGGGTAGGGGTGCCAAGCCAAAAACGGAGCATCAGGTAGGGATACCGGGCCTAACACGGAGGGTCAGGTAGGAATGTCTGGTCTATACCGCGTGCCCGTAACGTCATCATGTGTACCCCAGCGAACCAGTAAGGGTTCTCGTACTACCCCGGAGTACCGGTGGGTGTACCGATACTACGGCAGAGTAACGGTGGGGGTACCGCTAGTACCCCAGAACATCGGGTATGGGTGCCAAGCCTAATGCGGAGCATCAGGTAGGGATAGCGGGTCTAACCTGTGGGGTCCGGTAGGGAGGCCGGGTCTAGTCCAGCGCGCACGAAGGGACAGCTGGTGTTCTCTGGCGCATCACAAAGGGTTCCGTTCCAACCCCAGAGTACCGGTGGGGGAACCGGTTCTACCTCGAAACATCGGGTAGGTATACCAGGCCTACCCCGGAGGGTCAGGTAGGAAGGGTGGGCGTAAAGCGGCGAGCCCATAGGGTCAGCAGGTGTACCCCGGCGCACCAGTAAGGGTTCCGGTACAATCCAGGAGTACCGGTGGGTATAGCAAAAGTACCGCGGAGTACCTGTGGGTGTACCGGTACTACCCCAGATTGTCGGGTAGAGGGCCAGGCCTACCGCAGAGCATCAGGTAGGCATACCGGGCATAGCCTGGAGGGTCAGGTAGGAATGTCAGGTCTACACAGCACGCCCGTAAGGTCAGCAGGTGTACCCCAGCGAACCAGAAAGGGTTTTCGTACTACCTCGGAGTACCGGTGGGTGTACCGATACTACGGCAGAGTAACGGTGGGGGTACCGCTAGTACCCCAGAACATCGGGTATGGGTGCCAAGCCTAATGCGGAGCATCAGGTAGGGATAGCGGGTCTATCCTGTGGGGTCCGGTAGGGAGGCCGGGTCTAGTCCAGCGCGCACGAAGGGACAGCTGGTGTTCTCTGGCGCATCACAAAGGGTTCCGTTCCAACCCCAGAGTACCGGTGGGGGAACCGGTTCTACCTCGAAACATCGGGTAGGTATACCAGGCCTACCCTGGCAGGTCAGGTAGGAAGGGTGGGCGTAAAGCGGCGAGCCCGTAGTGTCAGCAGGTGTACCACGGCGCACCAGTAAGGGTTCCGGTACAATCCAGGAGTACCGGTGGGTATAGCAAAAGTACCGCGGAGTACCTGTGGGTGTACCGGTACTACCCCAGATTGTCGGGTAGGGGGCCAGGCCTACCGCAGAGCATCAGGTAGGGATACCGGGCCTAGCCTGGAGGGTCAGGTAGGAATGTCTGGTCTACACAGCACGCCCGTAAGGTCAGCAGGGGTAACCCAGCGAACCAGTAAGGGTTCAGGTACTACCCTGGAGTACCGGTGGGTGTACCAATACTACCGCAGAGTACCGGTGGGGGTACCGGTACTACCCCAGCATATCGGGTAGGGGTGCCAGGCCAACAACGGAGCATCAGGTAGGGATACCGGGCCTAACACGGAGGGTCAGGAAGAATGTCTGTTCTATACCGCGTGCCTGTAACGTCATCAGGTGTACCCCAGTGAACCAGTAAGGGTTCACGTACTACCCCGGAGTACCGGTGGGTGTACTGATACTACCGCAGTGTAACGGTGGGGGTACCGCTAGTACCCCAGAACATCGGGTATGGGTGCCAAGCCTAATGCGGAGCATCAGGTAGGGATAGCGGGTCTAACCTGTGGGGTCCGGTAGGGAGGCCGGGTCTAGTCCAGCGCGCACGACGGGACAGCTGGTGTTCTCTGGCGCATCACTAAGGGTTCCGTTCCAAACCCAGAGTACCGGTGGGGGAACCGGTTCTAACTCGAAACATCGGGTAGTTATACCAGGCCTACCCCGGCGGGTCAGGTAGGAAGGGTGGGCGTAAAGCGGCGAGACCATAGGATCAGCAGGTGTACCCCGGCGCACCAGTAAGGGTTCCGGTACAATCCAGGAGTACCGGTGGGTATAGCAAAAGTACCGCGGAGTACCTGTGGGTGTACCGGTACTACCCCAGATTGTCGGGTAGGGGGCCAGGCCTACCGCAGAGCATCAGGTAGGGATACCGGGCCTAGCCTGGAGGGTCAGGTAGGAATGTCTGGTCTACACAGCACGCCCGTAAGGTCAGCAGGGGTAACCCAGAGAACCAGTAAGGGTTCAGGTACTACCCTGGAGTACCGGTGGGTGTACCAATACTACCGCAGAGTACCGGTGGGGGTACCGGTACTACCCCAGCATATCGGGTAGGGGTGCCAAGCCAAAAACGGAGCATCAGGTAGGGATACCGGGCCTAACACGGAGGGTCAGGTAGGAATGTCTGGTCTATACCGCGTGCCCATAACGTCATCATATGTACCCCAGCGAACCAGTAAGGGTTCTCGTACTACCCCGGAGTACCGGTGGGTGTACCGATACTACCGCAGAGTAACGGTGGGGGTACCGCTAGTACCCCAGAACATCGGGTATGGGTGCCAAGCCTAATGCGGAGCATCAGGTAGGGATAGCGGGTCTAACCTGTGGGGTCCGGTAGGGAGGCCGGGTCTAGTCCAGCGCGCACGACGGGACAGCTGGTGTTCTCTGGCGCATCACTAAGGGTTCCGTTCCAAACCCAGAGTACCGGTGGGGGAACCGGTTCTACCTCGAAACATCGGGTAGGTATACCAGGCCTACCCCGGCGGGTCAGGTAGGAAGGGTGGGCGTAAAGCGGCGCGCCCGTAGTGTCAGCAGGTGTACCGCGGCGCACCAGTAAGGGTTCCGGTACAATCCAGGAGTACCGGTGGGTATAGAAAAAGTACCGCGGAGTACCTGTGGGTGTACCGGTACTACCCCAGATTGTCGGGTAGGGGGCTAGGCCTACCGCAGAGCATCAGGTAGGGATACCGGGCCTAGCCTGGAGGGTCAGGTAGGAATGTCTGGTCTATACCGCGTGCCCGTAACGTCATCATGTGTACCCCAGCGAACCAGAAAGGGTTCTCGTACTACCTCGGAGTACCGGTGGGTGTACCGATACTACGGCAGAGTAACGGTGGGGGTACCGCTAGCACCCCAGAACATCGGGTATGGGTGCCAAGCCTAATGCGGAGCATCAGGTAGGGATAGCGGGTCTAACCTGTGGGGTCCGGTAGGGAGGCCGGGTCTAGTCCAGCGCGCACGAAGGGACAGCTGGTGTTCTCTGGCGCATCACAAAGGGTTCCGTTCCAACCCCAGAGTACCGGTGGGGGAACCGGTTCTACCTCGAAACATCGGGTAGGTATACCAGGCCTACCCCGGAGGGTCAGGTAGGAAGGGTGGGCGTAAAGCGGCGCGCCCGTAGGGTCAGCAGGTGTATCCCGGCGCACCAGTAAGGGTTCCGGTACAATCCAGGAGTACCGGTGGGTATAGCAAAATTACCGCGGAGTACCTCTGGGTGTACCGGTACTACCCCAGATTGTCGGGTAGGGGGCCAGGCCTACCGCAGAGCATCAGGTAGGGATACCGGGCCTAGCCTGGAGGGTCAGGTAGGAATGTCTGGTCTACACAGCACGCCCGTAAGGTCAGCAGGGGTAACCCAGCGAACCAGTAAGGGTTCAGGTACTACCCTGGAGTACCGGTGGGTGTACCAATACTACCGCAGAGTACCGGTGGGGGTACCGGTACTACCCCAGCATATCGGGTAGGGGTGCCAAGCCAACAACGGAGCATCAGGTAGGGATACCGGGCCTAACACGGAGTGTCAGGTAGGAATGTCTGGTCTATACCGCGTGCCCGTAACGTCATCATGTGTACCCAAGCGAACCAGTAAGGGTTCTCGTACTACCCCGGAGTACCGGTGGGTGTACCGATACTACGGCAGAGTAACGGTGGGGGTACCGCTAGTACCCCAGAACATCGGGTATGGGTGCCAAGCCTAATGCGGAGCATCAGGTAGGGATAGCGGGTCTAACCTGTGGGGTCCGGTAGGGAGGCCGGGTCTAGTCCAGCGCGCACGAAGGGACAGCTGGTGTTCTCTGGCGCATCACAAAGGGTTCCGTTCCAACCCCAGAGTACCGGTGGGGGAACCGGTTCTACCTCGAAACATCGGGTAGGTATACCAGGCCTACCCCGGAGGGTCAGGTAGGAAGGGTGGGCGTAAAGCGGCGAGCCCATAGGGTCAGCAGGTGTACCCCGGCGCACCAGTAAGGGTTCCGGTACAATCCAGGAGTACCGGTGGGTATAGCAAAAGTACCGCGGAGTACCTCTGGGTGTACCGGTACTACCCCAGATTGTCGGGTAGGGGGCCAGGCCTACCGCAGAGCATCAGGTAGGGATACCGGGCATAGCCTGGAGGGTCAGGTAGGAATGTCAGGTCTACACAGCACGCCCGTAAGGTCAGCAGGGGTAACCCAGCGAACCAGTAAGGGTTCAGGTACTACCCTGGAGTACCGGTGGGTGTACCAATACTACCGCAGAGTACCGGTGGGGGTACCGGTACTACCCCAGCATATCGGGTAGGGGTGCCAAGCCAACAACGGAGCATCAGGTAGGGATACCGGGCCTAACACGGAGGGTCAGGTAGGAATGTCTGGTCTATACCGCGTGCCCGTAACGTCATCATGTGTACCCAAGCGAACCAGTAAGGGTTCTCGTACTACCTCGGAGTACCGGTGGGTGTACCGATACTACGGCAGAGTAACGGTGGGGGTACCGCTAGTACCCCAGAACATCGGGTATGGGTGCCAAGCCTAATGCGGAGCATCAGGTACGGATAGCGGGTCTAACCTGTGGGGTCCGGTAGGGAGGCCGGGTCTAGTCCAGCGCGCACGACGGGACAGCTGGTGTTCTCTGGCGCATCACTAAGGGTTCCGTTCCAAACCCAGAGTACCGGTGGGGGAACCGGTTCTACCTCGAAACATCGGGTAGGTATACCAGGCCTACCCCGGAGGGTCAGGTAGGAAGGGTGGGCGTAAAGCGGCGCGCCCGTAGGGTCAGCAGGTGTATCCCGGCGCACCAGTAAGGGTTCCGGTACAATCCAGGAGTACCGGTGGGTATAGCAAAATTACCGCGGAGTACCTCTGGGTGTACCGGTACTACCCCAGATTGTCGGGTAGGGGGCCAGGCCTACCGCAGAGCATCAGGTAGGGATACCGGGCCTAGCCTGGAGGGTCAGGTAGGAATGTCTGGTCTACACAGCACGCCCGTAAGGTCAGCAGGGGTAACCCAGCGAACCAGTAAGGGTTCAGGTACTACCCTGGAGTACCGGTGGGTGTACCAATACTACCGCAGAGTACCGGTGGGGGTACCGGTACTACCCCAGCATATCGGGTACGGGTGCCAAGCCAACAACGGAGCATCAGGTAGGGATACCGGGCCTAACACGGAGGGTCAGGTAGGAATGTCTGGTCTATACCGCGTGCCCGTAACGTCATCATGTGTACCCCAGCGAACCAGAAAGGGTTCTCGTACTACCTCGGAGTACCGGTGGGTGTACCGATACTACGGCAGAGTAACGGTGGGGGTACCGCTAGTACCCCAGAACATCGGGTATGGGTGCCAAGCCTAATGCGGAGCATCAGGTAGGGATAGCGGGTCTAACCTGTGGGGTCCGGTAGGGAGGCCGGGTCTAGTCCAGCGCGCACGAAGGGACAGCTGGTGTTCTCTGGCGCATCACAAAGGGTTCCGTTCCAACCCCAGAGTACCGGTGGGGGAACCGGTTCTACCTCGAAACATCGGGTAGGTATACCAGGCCTACCCCGGCGGGTCAGGTAGGAAGGGTGGGCGTAAAGCGGCGCGCCCGTAGGGTCAGCAGGTGTACCCCGGCGCACCAGTAAGGGTTCCGGTACAATCCAGGAGTACCGGTGGGTATAGCAAAATTACCGCGGAGTACCTCTGGGTGTACCGGTACTACCCCAGATTGTCGGGTAGGGGGCCAGGCCTACCGCAGAGCATCAGGTAGGGATACCGGGCCTAGCCTGGAGGGTCAGGTACGAATGTCTGGTCTACACAGCACGCCCGTAAGGTCAGCAGGGGTAACCCAGCGAACCAGTAAGGGTTCAGGTACTACCCTGGAGTACCGGTGGGTGTACCAATACTACCGCAGAGTAGCGGTGGGGGTACCGGTACTACCCCAGCATATCGGGTAGGGGTGCCAGGCCAACAACGGAGCATCAGGTAGGGATACCGGGCCTAACATGGAGGGTCAGGTAGGAATGTCTGGTCTATACCGCGTGCCCGTAACGTCATCATGTGTACCCAAGCGAACCAGTAAGGGTTCTCGTACTACCTCGGAGTACCGGTGGGTGTACCGATACTACCGCAGAGTAACGGTGGGGGTACCGCTAGTACCCCAGAACATCGGGTATGGGTGCCAAGCCTAATGCGGAGCATCAGGTAGGGATAGCGGGTCTAACCTGTGGGGTCCGGTAGGGAGGCCGGGTCTAGTCCAGCGCGCACGAAGGGACAGCTGGTGTTCTCTGGCGCATCACAAAGGGTTCCGTTCCAAGCCCAGAGTACCGGTGGGGGAACCGGTTCTACCTCGAAACATCGGGTAGGTATACCAGGCCTACCCCGGAGGGTCAGGTAGGAAGGGTGGGCGTAAAGCGGCGAGCCCATAGGGTCAGCAGGTGTACCCCGGCGCACCAGTAAGGGTTCCGGTACAATCCAGGAGTACCGGTGGGTATAGCAAAATTACCGCGGAGTACCTGTGGGTGTACCGGTACTACCCCAGATTGTCGGGTAGGGGGCCAGGCCTACCGCAGAGCATCAGGTAGGGATACCGGGCCTAGCCTGGAGGGTCAGGTAGGAATGTCTGGTCTACACAGCACGCCCGTAAGGTCAGCAGGGGTAACCCAGCGAACCAGTAAGGGTTCAGGTACTACCCTGGAGTACCGGTGGGTGTACCAATACTACCGCAGAGTACCGGTGGGGGTACCGGTACTACCCCAGCATATCGGGTAGGGGTGCCAGGCCAACAACAGAGCATCAGGTAGGGATACCGGGACTAACATGGAGGGTCAGGAAGAATGTCTGTTCTATACAGCGTGCCTGTAACGTCATCAGGTGTACCCCAGTGAACCAGTAAGGGTTCACGTACTACCCCGGAGTACCGGTGGGTGTACTGATACTACCGCAGTGTAACGGTGGGGGTACCGCTAGTACCCCAGAACATCGGGTATGGGTGCCAAGCCTAATGCGGAGCATCAGGTAGGGATAGCGGGTCTAACCTGTGGGGTCCGGTAGGGAGGCCAGGTCTAGTCCTGCGCGCACGAAGGGACAGCTGGTGTTCTCTGGCACATCACAAAGGGTTCCATTCCAACCCCAAGGTACCGGTGGGGGAACCGGTTCTACCCCGAAACATCGGGTGGGTATACCAGGCCTACCCTGGCAGGTCAGGTAGGAAGGGTGGGCGTAAAGCGGCGCGGCCGTAGGGCCAGCAGGTGTACCCATCGCACCAGTAAGGGTTCCGGTACAATCCAGGAGTACCGGTGGGTATAGCAAAAGTACCACGGAGTACCTCTGGGTGTACCGGTACTACCCCAGATTGTCGGGTAGGGGGCCAGGCCTACAGCAGAGCATCAGGTAGGGATAGTGGGCCTAGCCTGGAGGGTCAGGTAGGAATGTCTGGTCTACACAGCACACCCGTAAGGTCAGCAGGGGTACCCCAGCGAACCAGTAAGGGTTCAGGTACTACCCTGGAGTACCGGTGGGTGTACCAATACTACCGCAGAGTACCGGTGGGGGTAGCGGTACTACCCCAGCATATCGGGTAGGGGTGCCAGGCCAACAACAGAGCATCAGGTAGGGATACCGGGACTAACACGGAGGGTCAGGAAGAATGTCTGTTCTATACCGCGTGCCTGTAACGTCATCAGGTGTACCCCAGTGAACCAGTAAGGGTTCACGTACTACCCCGGAGTACCGCTGGGTGTACTGATACTACCGCAGTGTAACGGTGGGGGTACCGCTAGTACCCCAGAACATCGGGTATGGGTGCCAAGCCTAATGCGGAGCATCAGGTAGGGATAGCGGGTCTAACCTGTGGGGTCTGGTAGGGAGGCCGGGTCTAGTCCAGCGCGCACGACGGGACAGCTGGTGTTCTCTGGCGCATCACTAAGGGTTCCGTTCCAAACCCAGAGTACCGGTGGGGGAACCGGTTCTACCTCGAAACATCGGGTAGGTATACCAGGCCTACCCCGGCGGGTCAGGTAGGAAGGGTGGGCGTAAAGCGGCGCGCCCGTAGGGTCAGCAGGTGTACCCCGGCGCACCAGTAAGGGTTCCGGTACAATCCAGGAGTACCGGTGGGTATAGCAAAATTACCGCGGAGTACCTCTGGGTGTACCGGTACTACCCCAGATTGTCGGGTAGGGGGCCAGGCGTAGCGCAGAGCATCAGGTAGGGATACCGGGCCTAGCCTGGAGGGTCAGGTACGAATGTCTGGTCTACACAGCACGCCCGTAAGGTCAGCAGGGGTAACCCAGCGAACCAGTAAGGGTTCAGGTACTACCCTGGAGTACCGGTGGGTGTACCAATACTACCGCAGAGTAGCGGTGGGGGTACCGGTACTACCCCAGCATATCGGGTAGGGGTGCCAAGCCAACAACGGAGCATCAGGTAGGGATACCGGGCCTAACATGGAGGGTCAGGTAGGAATGTCTGGTCTATACCGCGTGCCCGTAACGTCATCATGTGTACCCAAGCGAACCAGTAAGGGTTCTCGTACTACCTCGGAGTACCGGTGGGTGTACCGATACTACCGCAGAGTAACGGTGGGGGTACCGCTAGTACCCCAGAACATCGGGTATGGGTGCCAAGCCTAATGCGGAGCATCAGGTAGGGATAGCGGGTCTAACCTGTGGGGTCCGGTAGGGAGGCCGGGTCTAGTCCAGCGCGCACGAAGGGACAGCTGGTGTTCTCTGGCGCATCACAAAGGGTTCCGTTCCAACCCCAGAGTACCGGTGGGGGAACCGGTTCTACCTCGAAACATCGGGTAGGTATACCAGGCCTACCCCGGAGGGTCAGGTAGGAAGGGTGGGCGTAAAGCGGCGAGCCCATAGGGTCAGCAGGTGTACCCCGGCGCACCAGTAAGGGTTCCGGTACAATCCAGGAGTACCGGTGGGTATAGCAAAATTACCGCGGAGTACCTGTGGGTGTACCGGTACTACCCCAGATTGTCGGGTAGGGGGCCAGGCCTACCGCAGAGCATCAGGTAGGGATACCGGGCCTAGCCTGGAGGGTCAGGTAGGAATGTCTGGTCTACACAGCACGCCCGTAAGGTCAGCAGGGGTAACCCAGCGAACCAGTAAGGGTTCAGGTACTACCCTGGAGTACCGGTGGGTGTACCAATACTACCGCAGAGTACCGGTGGGGGTACCGGTACTACCCCAGCATATCGGGTAGGGGTGCCAAGCCAACAACGGAGCATCAGGTAGGGATACCGGGCCTAACATGGAGGGTCAGGTAGGAATGTCTGGTCTATACCGCGTGCCCGTAACGTCATCATGTGTACCCAAGCGAACCAGTAAGGGTGCTCGTACTACCTCGGAGTACCGGTGGGTGTACCGATACTAAGGCAGAGTAACGGTGGGGGTACCGCTAGTACCCCAGAACATCGGGTATGGGTGCCAAGCCTAATGCGGAGCATCAGGTAGGGATAGCGGGTCTAACCTGTGGGGTCCGGTAGGGAGGCCGGGTCTAGTCCAGCACGCACGAAGGGACAGTTGGTGTTCTCTGGCGCATCACTAAGGGTTCCGTTCCAAACCCAGAGTACCGGTGGGGGAACCGGTTCTACCTCGAAACATCGGGTAGGTATACCAGGCCTACCCCGGCGGGTCAGGTAGGAAGGGTGGGCGTAAAGCGGCGCGCCCGTAGGGTCAGCAGGTGTACCCCGGCGCACCAGTAAGGGTTCCGGTACAATCCAGGAGTACCGGTGGGTATAGCAAAATTACCGCGGAGTACCTCTGGGTGTACCGGTACTACCCCAGATTGTCGGGTAGGGGGCTTGGCCTACCGCAGAGCATCAGGTAGGGATACCGGGCCTAGCCTGGAGGGTCAGGTACGAATGTCTGGTCTACACAGCACGCCCGTAAGGTCAGCAGGGGTAACCCAGCGAACCAGTAAGGGTTCAGGTACTACCCTGGAGTACCGGTGGGTGTACCAATACTACCGCAGAGTACCGGTGGGGGTACCGGTACTACCCCAGCATATCGGGTAGGGGTGCCAAGCCAACAACGGAGCATCAGGTAGGGATACCGGGCCTAACATGGAGGGTCAGGTAGGAATGTCTGGTCTATACCGCGTGCCCGTAACGTCATCATGTGTACCCAAGCGAACCAGTAAGGGTTCTCGTACTACCTCGGAGTACCGGTGGGTGTACCGATACTACCGCAGAGTAACGGTGGGGGTACCGCTAGTACCCCAGAACATCGGGTATGGGTGCCAAGCCTAATGCGGAGCATCAGGTAGGGATAGCGGGTCTAACCTGTGGGGTCCGGTAGGGAGGCCGGGTCTAGTCCAGCGCGCACGAAGGGACAGCTGGTGTTCTCTGGCGCATCACTAAGGGTTCCGTTCCAACCCCAGAGTACCGGTGGGGGAACCGGTTCTACCTCGAAACATCGGGTAGGTATACCAGGCCTACCCCGGAGGGTCAGGTAGGAAGGGTGGGCGTAAAGCGGCGAGCCCATAGGGTCAGCAGGTGTACCCCGGCGCACCAGTAAGGGTTCCGGTACAATCCAGGAGTACCGGTGGGTATAGCAAAATTACCGCGGAGTACCTGTGGGTGTACCGGTACTACCCCAGATTGTCGGGTAGGGGGCCAGGCCTACCGCAGAGCATCAGGTAGGGATACCGGGCCTAGCCTGGAGGGTCAGGTAGGAATGTCTGGTCTACACAGCACGCCCGTAAGGTCAGCAGGGGTAACCCAGCGAACCAGTAAGGGTTCAGGTACTACCCTGGAGTACCGGTGGGTGTACCAATACTACCGCAGAGTAGCGGTGGGGGTACCGGTACTACCCCAGCATATCGGGTAGGGGTGCCAAGCCAACAACGGAGCATCAGGTAGGGATACCGGGCCTAACATGGAGGGTCAGGTAGGAATGTCTGGTCTATACCGCGTGCCCGTAACGTCATCATGTGTACCCAAGCGAACCAGTAAGGGTTCTCGTACTACCTCGGAGTACCGGTGGGTGTACCGATACTACCGCAGAGTAACGGTGGGGGTACCGCTAGTACCCCAGAACATCGGGTATGGGTGCCAAGCCTAATGCGGAGCATCAGGTAGGGATAGCGGGTCTAACCTGTGGGGTCCGGTAGGGAGGCCGGGTCTAGTCCAGCGCGCACGAAGGGACAGCTGGTGTTCTCTGGCGCATCACAAAGGGTTCCGTTCCAACCCCAGAGTACCGGTGGGGGAACCGGTTCTACCTCGAAACATCGGGTAGGTATACCAGGCCTACCCCGGAGGGTCAGGTAGGAAGGGTGGGCGTAAAGCGGCGAGCCCATAGGGTCAGCAGGTGTACCCCGGCGCACCAGTAAGGGTTCCGGTACAATCCAGGAGTACCGGTGGGTATAGCAAAATTACCGCGGAGTACCTGTGGGTGTACCGGTACTACCCCAGATTGTCGGGTAGGGGGCCAGGCCTACCGCAGAGCATCAGGTAGGGATACCGGGCCTAGCCTGGAGGGTCAGGTAGGAATGTCTGGTCTACACAGCACGCCCGTAAGGTCAGCAGGGGTAACCCAGCGAACCAGTAAGGGTTCAGGTACTACCCTGGAGTACCGGTGGGTGTACCAATACTACCGCAGAGTACCGGTGGGGGTACCGGTACTACCCCAGCATATCGGGTAGGGGTGCCAAGCCAACAACGGAGCATCAGGTAGGGATACCGGGCCTAACATGGAGGGTCAGGTAGGAATGTCTGGTCTATACCGCGTGCCCGTAACGTCATCATGTGTACCCAAGCGAACCAGTAAGGGTGCTCGTACTACCTCGGAGTACCGGTGGGTGTACCGATACTAAGGCAGAGTAACGGTGGGGGTACCGCTAGTACCCCAGAACATCGGGTATGGGTGCCAAGCCTAATGCGGAGCATCAGGTAGGGATAGCGGGTCTAACCTGTGGGGTCCGGTAGGGAGGCCGGGTCTAGTCCAGCACGCACGAAGGGACAGTTGGTGTTCTCTGGCGCATCACTAAGGGTTCCGTTCCAAACCCAGAGTACCGGTGGGGGAACCGGTTCTACCTCGAAACATCGGGTAGGTATACCAGGCCTACCCCGGCGGGTCAGGTAGGAAGGGTGGGCGTAAAGCGGCGCGCCCGTAGGGTCAGCAGGTGTACCCCGGCGCACCAGTAAGGGTTCCGGTACAATCCAGGAGTACCGGTGGGTATAGCAAAATTACCGCGGAGTACCTCTGGGTGTACCGGTACTACCCCAGATTGTCGGGTAGGGGGCTTGGCCTACCGCAGAGCATCAGGTAGGGATACCGGGCCTAGCCTGGAGGGTCAGGTACGAATGTCTGGTCTACACAGCACGCCCGTAAGGTCAGCAGGGGTAACCCAGCGAACCAGTAAGGGTTCAGGTACTACCCTGGAGTACCGGTGGGTGTACCAATACTACCGCAGAGTAGCGGTGGGGGTACCGGTACTACCCCAGCATATCGGGTAGGGGTGCCAAGCCAACAACGGAGCATCAGGTAGGGATACCGGGCCTAACATGGAGGGTCAGGTAGGAATGTCTGGTCTATACCGCGTGCCCGTAACGTCATCATGTGTACCCAAGCGAACCAGTAAGGGTTCTCGTACTACCTCGGAGTACCGGTGGGTGTACCGATACTACCGCAGAGTAACGGTGGGGGTACCGCTAGTACCCCAGAACATCGGGTATGGGTGCCAAGCCTAATGCGGAGCATCAGGTAGGGATAGCGGGTCTAACCTGTGGGGTCCGGTAGGGAGGCCGGGTCTAGTCCAGCGCGCACGAAGGGACAGCTGGTGTTCTCTGGCGCATCACTAAGGGTTCCGTTCCAACCCCAGAGTACCGGTGGGGGAACCGGTTCTACCTCGAAACATCGGGTAGGTATACCAGGCCTACCCCGGAGGGTCAGGTAGGAAGGGTGGGCGTAAAGCGGCGAGCCCATAGGGTCAGCAGGTGTACCCCGGCGCACCAGTAAGGGTTCCGGTACAATCCAGGAGTACCGGTGGGTATAGCAAAATTACCGCGGAGTACCTGTGGGTGTACCGGTACTACCCCAGATTGTCGGGTAGGGGGCCAGGCCTACCGCAGAGCATCAGGTAGGGATACCGGGCCTAGCCTGGAGGGTCAGGTAGGAATGTCTGGTCTACACAGCACGCCCGTAAGGTCAGCAGGGGTAACCCAGCGAACCAGTAAGGGTTCAGGTAATACCCTGGAGTACCGGTGGGTGTACCAATACTACCGCAGAGTACCGGTGGGGGTACCGGTACTACCCCAGCATATCGGGTAGGGGTGCCAGGCCAACAACAGAGCATCAGGTAGGGATACCGGGACTAACATGGAGGGTCAGGAAGAATGTCTGTTCTATACAGCGTGCCTGTAACGTCATCAGGTGTACCCCAGTGAACCAGTAAGGGTTCACGTACTACCCCGGAGTACCGGTGGGTGTACTGATACTACCGCAGTGTAACGGTGGGGGTACCGCTAGTACCCCAGAACATCGGGTATGGGTGCCAAGCCTAATGCGGAGCATCAGGTAGGGATAGCGGGTCTAACCTGTGGGGTCCGGTAGGGAGGCCAGGTCTAGTCCTGCGCGCACGAAGGGACAGCTGGTGTTCTCTGGCACATCACAAACGGTTCCATTCCAACCCCAAGGTACCGGTGGGGGAACCGGTTCTACCCCGAAACATCGGGTGGGTATACCAGGCCTACCCTGGCAGGTCAGGTAGGAAGGGTGGGCGTAAAGCGGCGCGGCCGTAGGGCCAGCAGGTGTACCCCGGCGCACCAGTAAGGGTTCCGGTACAATCCAGGAGTACCGGTGGGTATAGCAAAAGTACCACGGAGTACCTCTGGGTGTACCGGTACTACCCCAGATTGTCGGGTAGGGGGCCAGGCCTACAGCAGAGCATCAGGTAGGGATAGTGGGCCTAGCCTGGAGGGTCAGGTAGGAATGTCTGGTCTACACAGCACACCCGTAAGGTCAGCAGGGGTAACCCAGCGAACCAGTAAGGGTTCAGGTACTACCCTGGAGTACCGGTGGGTGTACCAATACTACCGCAGAGTACCGGTGGGGGTAGCGGTACTACCCCAGCATATCGGGTAGGGGTGCCAGGCCAACAACAGAGCATCAGGTAGGGATACCGGGACTAACACGGAGGGTCAGGAAGAATGTCTGTTCTATACCGCGTGCCTGTAACGTCATCAGGTGTACCCCAGTGAACCAGTAAGGGTTCACGTACTACCCCGGAGTACCGCTGGGTGTACTGATACTACCGCAGTGTAACGGTGGGGGTACCGCTAGTACCCCAGAACATCGGGTATGGGTGCCAAGCCTAATGCGGAGCATCAGGTAGGGATAGCGGGTCTAACCTGTGGGGTCTGGTAGGGAGGCCGGGTCTAGTCCAGCGCGCACGACGGGACAGCTGGTGTTCTCTGGCGCATCACTAAGGGTTCCGTTCCAAACCCAGAGTACCGGTGGGGGAACCGGTTCTACCTCGAAACATCGGGTAGGTATACCAGGCCTACCCCGGCGGGTCAGGTAGGAAGGGTGGGCGTAAAGCGGCGAGCCCATAGGGTCAGCAGGTGTACCCCAGAGAACCAGTAAGGGTTCCGGTACAATCCAGGAGTACCGGTGGGTATAGCAAAATTACCGCGGAGTACCTCTGGGTGTACCGGTACTACCCCAGATTGTCGGGTAGGGGGCCAGGCCTACCGCAGAGCATCAGGTAGGGATACCGGGCCTAGCCTGGAGGGTCAGGTAGGAATGTCTGGTCTATACCGCGTGCCCGTAACGTCATCATGTGTACCCCAGCGAACCAGAAAGGGTTCTCGTACTACCTCGGAGTACCGGTGGGTGTACCGATACTACGGCAGAGTAACGGTGGGGGTACCGCTAGCACCCCAGAACATCGGGTATGGGTGCCAAGCCTAATGCGGAGCATCAGGTAGGGATAGCGGGTCTAACCTGTGGGGTCCGGTAGGGAGGCCGGGTCTAGTCCAGCGCGCACGAAGGGACAGCTGGTGTTCTCTGGCGCATCACAAAGGGTTCCGTTCCAACCCCAGAGTACCGGTGGGGGAACCGGTTCTACCTCGAAACATCGGGTAGGTATACCAGGCCTACCCCGGCGGGTCAGGTAGGAAGGGTGGGCGTAAAGCGGCGCGCCCGTAGGGTCAGCAGGTGTACCCCGGCGCACCAGTAAGGGTTCCGGTACAATCCAGGAGTACCGGTGGGTATAGCAAAATTACCGCGGAGTACCTCTGGGTGTACCGGTACTACCCCAGATTGTCGGGTAGGGGGCCAGGCCTACCGCAGAGCATCAGGTAGGGATACCGGGCCTAGCCTGGCGGGTCAGGTAGGAATGTCTGGTCTACACAGCACGCCCGTAAGGTCAGCAGGGGTAACCCAGCGAACCAGTAAGGGTTCAGGTACTACCCTGGAGTACCGGTGGGTGTACCAATACTACCGCAGAGTAGCGGTGGGGGTACCGGTACTACCCCAGCATATCGGGTAGGGGTGCCAGGCCAACAACGGAGCATCAGGTAGGGATACCGGGCCTAACACGGAGGGTCAGGTAGGAATGTCTGGTCTATACCGCGTGCCCGTAACGTCATCATGTGTACCCAAGCGAACCAGTAAGGGTTCTCGTACTACCCCGGAGTACCGGTGGGTGTACCGATACTACGGCAGAGTAACGGTGGGGGTACCGCTAGTACCCCAGAACATCGGGTATGGGTGCCAAGCCTAATGCGGAGCATCAGGTAGGGATAGCGTGTCTAACCTGTGGGGTCCGGTAGGGAGGCCGGGTCTAGTCCAGCGCGCACGAAGGGACAGCTGGTGTTCTCTGGCGCATCACTAAGGGTTCCGTTCCAACCCCAGAGTACCGGTGGGGGAACCGGTTCTACCTCGAAACATCGGGTAGGTATACCAGGCCTACCCCGGAGGGTCAGGTAGGAAGGGTGGGCGTAAAGCGGCGAGCCCATAGGGTCAGCAGGTGTACCCCGGCGCACCAGTAAGGGTTCCGGTACAATCCAGGAGTACCGGTGGGTATAGCAAAAGTACCGCGGAGTACATCTGGGTGTACCGGTACTACCCCAGATTGTCGGGTAGGGGGCCAGGCCTACCGCAGAGCATCAGGTAGGGATACCGGGCCTAGCCTGGAGGGTCAGGTAGGAATGTCTGGTCTACACAGCACGCCCGTAAGGTCAGCAGGGGTAACCCAGAGAACCAGTAAGGGTTCAGGTACTACCCTGGAGTACCGGTGGGTGTACCAATACTACCGCAGAGTACCGGTGGGGGTACCGGTACTACCCCAGCATATCGGGTAGGGGTGCCAGTCCAACAACAGAGCATCAGGTAGGGATACCGGGACTAACACGGAGGGTCAGGAAGAATGTCTGTTCTATACCGCGTGCCTGTAACGTCATCAGGTGTACCCCAGTGAACCAGTAAGGGTTCACGTACTACCCCGGAGTACCGGTGGGTGTACTGATACTACCGCAGTGTAACGGTGGGGGTACCGCTAGTACCCCAGAACATCGGGTATGGGTGCCAAGCCTAATGCGGAGCATCAGGTAGGGATAGCGGGTCTAACCTGTGGGGTCCGGTAGGGAGGCCGGGTCTAGTCCAGCAGCGCACGTCGGGACAGCTGGTGTTCTCTGGCGCATCACTAAGGGTTCCGTTCCAAACCCAGAGTACCGGTGGGGGAACCGGTTCTACCTCGAAACATCGGGTAGGTATACCAGGCCTACCCCGGCGGGTCAGGTAGGAAGGGTGGGCGTAAAGCGGCGCGCCCGTAGTGTCAGCAGTTGTACCGCGGCGCACCAGTAAGGGTTCCGGTACAATCCAGGAGTACCGGTGGGTATAGAAAAAGTACCGCGGAGTACCTGTGGGTGTACCGGTACTACCCCAGATTGTCGGGTAGGGGGCTAGGCCTACCGCAGAGCATCAGGTAGGGATACCGGGCCTAGCCTGGAGGGTCAGGTAGGAATGTCTGGTCTATACCGCGTGCCCGTAACGTCATCATGTGTACCCCATCGAACCAGAAAGGGTTCTCGTACTACCTCGGAGTACCGGTGGGTGTACCGATACTACCGCAGAGTAACGGTGGGGGTACCGCTAGCACCCCAGAACATCGGGTATGGGTGCCAAGCCTAATGCGGAGCATCAGGTAGGGATAGCGGGTCTAACCTGTGGGGTCCGGTAGGGAGGCCGGGTCTAGTCCAGCGCGCACGAAGGGACAGCTGGTGTTCTCTGGCGCATCACAAAGGGTTCCGTTCCAACCCCAGAGTACCGGTGGGGGAACCGGTTCTACCTCGAAACATCGGGTAGGTATACCAGGCCTACCCCGGAGGGTCAGGTAGGAAGGGTGGGCGTAAAGCGGCGAGCCCATAGGGTCAGCAGGTGTACCCCGGCGCACCAGTAAGGGTTCCGGTACAATCCAGGAGTACCGGTGGGTATAGCAAAAGTACCGCGGAGTACCTCTGGGTGTACCGGTACTACCCCAGATTGTCGGGTAGGGGGCCAGGCCTACCGCAGAGCATCAGGTAGGGATACCGGGCATAGCCTGGAGGGTCAGGTAGGAATGTCAGGTCTACACAGCACGCCCGTAAGGTCAGCAGGGGTAACCCAGCGAACCAGTAAGGGTTCAGGTACTACCCTGGAGTACCGGTGGGTGTACCAATACTACCGCAGAGTACCGGTGGGGGTACCGGTACTACCCCAGCATATCGGGTAGGGGTGCCAAGCCAACAACGGAGCATCAGGTAGGGATACCGGGCCTAACACGGAGGGTCAGGTAGGAATGTCTGGTCTATACCGCGTGCCCGTAACGTCATCATGTGTACCCAAGCGAACCAGTAAGGGTTCTCGTACTACCCCGGAGTACCGGTGGGTGTACCGATACTACGGCAGAGTAACGGTGGGGGTACCGCTAGTACCCCAGAACATCGGGTATGGGTGCCAAGCCTAATGCGGAGCATCAGGTAGGGATAGCGGGTCTAACCTGTGGGGTCCGGTAGGGAGGCCGGGTCTAGTCCAGCGCGCACGACGGGACAGCTGGTGTTCTCTGGCGCATCACTAAGGGTTCCGTTCCAAACCCAGAGTACCGGTGGGGGAACCGGTTCTACCTCGAAACATCGGGTAGGTATACCAGGCCTACCCCGGAGGGTCAGGTAGGAAGGGTGGGCGTAAAGCGGCGCGCCCGTAGGGTCAGCAGGTGTATCCCGGCGCACCAGTAAGGGTTCCGGTACAATCCAGGAGTACCGGTGGGTATAGCAAAATTACCGCGGAGTACCTCTGGGTGTACCGGTACTACCCCAGATTGTCGGGTAGGGGGCCAGGCCTACCGCAGAGCATCAGGTAGGGATACCGGGTCTAGCCTGGAGGGTCAGGTAGGAATGTCTGGTCTACACAGCACGCCCGTAAGGTCAGCAGGGGTAACCCAGCGAACCAGTAAGGGTTCAGGTACTACCCTGGAGTACCGGTGGGTGTACCAATACTACCGCAGAGTACCGGTGGGGGTACCGGTACTACCCCAGCATATCGGGTAGGGGTGCCAAGCCAACAACGGAGCATCAGGTAGGGATACCGGGCCTAACACGGAGGGTCAGGTAGGAATGTCTGGTCTATACCGCGTGCCCGTAACGTCATCATGTGTACCCCAGCGAACCAGAAAGGGTTCTCGTACTACCTCGGAGTACCGGTGGGTGTACCGATACTACGGCAGAGTAACGGTGGGGGTACCGCTAGTACCCCAGAACATCGGGTATGGGTGCCAAGCCTAATGCGGAGCATCAGGTAGGGATAGCGGGTCTAACCTGTGGGGTCCGGTAGGGAGGCCGGGTCTAGTCCAGCGCGCACGAAGGGACAGCTGGTGTTCTCTGGCGCATCACAAAGGGTTCCGTTCCAACCCCAGAGTACCGGTGGGGGAACCGGTTCTACCTCGAAACATCGGGTAGGTATACCAGGCCTACCCCGGCGGGTCAGGTAGGAAGGGTGGGCGTAAAGCGGCGCGCCCGTAGGGTCAGCAGGTGTACCCCGGCGCACCAGTAAGGTTTCCGGTACAATCCAGGAGTACCGGTGGGTATAGCAAAATTACCGCGGAGTACCTCTGGGTGTACCGGTACTACCCCAGATTGTCGGGTAGGGGGCCAGGCCTACCGCAGAGCATCAGGTAGGGATACCGGGCCTAGCCTGGAGGGTCAGGTACGAATGTCTGGTCTACACAGCACGCCCGTAAGGTCAGCAGGGGTAACCCAGCGAACCAGTAAGGGTTCAGGTACTACCCTGGAGTACCGGTGGGTGTACCAATACTACCGCAGAGTAGCGGTGGGGGTACCGGTACTACCCCAGCATATCGGGTAGGGGTGCCAGGCCAACAACGGAGCATCAGGTAGGGATACCGGGCCTAACATGGAGGGTCAGGTAGGAATGTCTGGTCTATACCGCGTGCCCGTAACGTCATCATGTGTACCCAAGCGAACCAGTAAGGGTTCTCGTACTACCTCGGAGTACCGGTGGGTGTACCGATACTACCGCAGAGTAACGGTGGGGGTACCGCTAGTACCCCAGAACATCGGGTATGGGTGCCAAGCCTAATGCGGAGCATCAGGTAGGGATAGCGGGTCTAACCTGTGGGGTCCGGTAGGGAGGCCGGGTCTAGTCCAGCGCGCACGAAGGGACAGCTGGTGTTCTCTGGCGCATCACAAAGGGTTCCGTTCCAACCCCAGAGTACCGGTGGGGGAACCGGTTCTACCTCGAAACATCGGGTAGGTATACCAGGCCTACCCCGGAGGGTCAGGTAGGAAGGGTGGGCGTAAAGCGGCGAGCCCATAGGGTCAGCAGGTGTACCCCGGCGCACCAGTAAGGGTTCCGGTACAATCCAGGAGTACCGGTGGGTATAGCAAAATTACCGCGGAGTACCTGTGGGTGTACCGGTACTACCCCAGATTGTCGGGTAGGGGGCCAGGCCTACCGCAGAGCATCAGGTAGGGATACCGGGCCTAGCCTGGAGGGTCAGGTAGGAATGTCTGGTCTACACAGCACGCCCGTAAGGTCAGCAGGGGTAACCCAGCGAACCAGTAAGGGTTCAGGTACTACCCTGGAGTACCGGTGGGTGTACCAATACTACCGCAGAGTACCGGTGGGGGTACCGGTACTACCCCAGCATATCGGGTAGGGGTGCCAGGCCAACAACAGAGCATCAGGTAGGGATACCGGGACTAACATGGAGGGTCAGGAAGAATGTCTGTTCTATACAGCGTGCCTGTAACGTCATCAGGTGTACCCCAGTGAACCAGTAAGGGTTCACGTACTACCCCGGAGTACCGGTGGGTGTACTGATACTACCGCAGTGTAACGGTGGGGGTACCGCTAGTACCCCAGAACATCGGGTATGGGTGCCAAGCCTAATGCGGAGCATCAGGTAGGGATAGCGGGTCTAACCTGTGGGGTCCGGTAGGGAGGCCAGGTCTAGTCCTGCGCGCACGAAGGGACAGCTGGTGTTCTCTGGCACATCACAAAGGGTTCCGTTCCAACCCCAAGGTACCGGTGGGGGAACCGGTTCTACCCCGAAACATCGGGTGGGTATACCAGGCCTACCCTGGCAGGTCAGGTAGGAAGGGTGGGCGTAAAGCGGCGCGGCCGTAGGGCCAGCAGGTGTACCCCGGCGCACCAGTAAGGGTTCCGGTACAATCCAGGAGTACCGGTGGGTATAGCAAAAGTACCACGGAGTACCTCTGGGTGTACCGGTACTACCCCAGATTGTCGGGTAGGGGGCCAGGCCTACAGCAGAGCATCAGGTAGGGATAGTGGGCCTAGCCTGGAGGGTCAGGTAGGAATGTCTGGTCTACACAGCACACCCGTAAGGTCAGCAGGGGTAACCCAGCGAACCAGTAAGGGTTCAGGTACTACCCTGGAGTACCGGTGGGTGTACCAATACTACCGCAGAGTACCGGTGGGGGTAGCGGTACTACCCCAGCATATCGGGTAGGGGTGCCAGGCCAACAACAGAGCATCAGGTAGGGATACCGGGACTAACACGGAGGGTCAGGAAGAATGTCTGTTCTATACCGCGTGCCTGTAACGTCATCAGGTGTACCCCAGTGAACCAGTAAGGGTTCACGTACTACCCCGGAGTACCGCTGGGTGTACTGATACTACCGCAGTGTAACGGTGGGGGTACCGCTAGTACCCCAGAACATCGGGTATGGGTGCCAAGCCTAATGCGGAGCATCAGGTAGGGATAGCGGGTCTAACCTGTGGGGTCTGGTAGGGAGGCCGGGTCTAGTCCAGCGCGCACGACGGGACAGCTGGTGTTCTCTGGCGCATCACTAAGGGTTCCGTTCCAAACCCAGAGTACCGGTGGGGGAACCGGTTCTACCTCGAAACATCGGGTAGGTATACCAGGCCTACCCCGGCGGGTCAGGTAGGAAGGGTGGGCGTAAAGCGGCGCGCCCGTAGGGTCAGCAGGTGTACCCCGGCGCACCAGTAAGGGTTCCGGTACAATCCAGGAGTACCGGTGGGTATAGCAAAATTACCGCGGAGTACCTCTGGGTGTACCGGTACTACCCCAGATTGTCGGGTAGGGGGCCAGGCCTACCGCAGAGCATCAGGTAGGGATACCGGGCCTAGCCTGGAGGGTCAGGTAGGAATGTCTGGTCTACACAGCACGCCCGTAAGGTCAGCAGGGGTAACCCAGCGAACCAGTAAGGGTTCAGGTACTACCCTGGAGTACCGGTGGGTGTACCAATACTACCGCAGAGTACCGGTGGGGGTACCGGTACTACCCCAGCATATCGGGTAGGGGTGCCAAGCCAACAACGGAGCATCAGGTAGGGATACCGGGCCTAACATGGAGGGTCAGGTAGGAATGTCTGGTCTATACCGCGTGCCCGTAACGTCATCATGTGTACCCAAGCGAACCAGTAAGGGTGCTCGTACTACCTCGGAGTACCGGTGGGTATACCGATACTAAGGCAGAGTAACGGTGGGGGTACCGCTAGTACCCCAGAACATCGGGTATGGGTGCCAAGCCTAATGCGGAGCATCAGGTAGGGATAGCGGGTCTAACCTGTGGGGTCCGGTAGGGAGGCCGGGTCTAGTCCAGCACGCACGAAGGGACAGTTGGTGTTCTCTGGCGCATCACTAAGGGTTCCGTTCCAAACCCAGAGTACCGGTGGGGGAACCGGTTCTACCTCGAAACATCGGGTAGGTATACCAGGCCTACCCCGGCGGGTCAGGTAGGAAGGGTGGGCGTAAAGCGGCGCGCCCGTAGGGTCAGCAGGTGTACCCCGGCGCACCAGTAAGGGTTCCGGTACAATCCAGGAGTACCGGTGGGTATAGCAAAATTACCGCGGAGTACCTCTGGGTGTACTGGTACTACCCCAGATTGTCGGGTAGGGGGCCAGGCCTACCGCAGAGCATCAGGTAGGGATACCGGGCCTAGCCTGGAGGGTCAGGTACGAATGTCTGGTCTACACAGCACGCCCGTAAGGTCAGCAGGGGTAACCCAGCGAACCAGTAAGGGTTCAGGTACTACCCTGGAGTACCGGTGGGTGTACCAATACTACCGCAGAGTAGCGGTGGGGGTACCGGTACTACCCCAGCATATCGGGTAGGGGTGCCAAGCCAACAACGGAGCATCAGGTAGGGATACCGGGCCTAACATGGAGGGTCAGGTAGGAATGTCTGGTCTATACCGCGTGCCCGTAACGTCATCATGTGTACCCAAGCGAACCAGTAAGGGTTCTCGTACTACCTCGGAGTACCGGTGGGTGTACCGATACTACCGCAGAGTAACGGTGGGGGTACCGCTAGTACCCCAGAACATCGGGTATGGGTGCCAAGCCTAATGCGGAGCATCAGGTAGGGATAGCGGGTCTAACCTGTGGGGTCCGGTAGGGAGGCCGGGTCTAGTCCAGCGCGCACGAAGGGACAGCTGGTGTTCTCTGGCGCATCACAAAGGGTTCCGTTCCAACCCCAGAGTACCGGTGGGGGAACCGGTTCTACCTCGAAACATCGGGTAGGTATACCAGGCCTACCCCGGAGGGTCAGGTAGGAAGGGTGGGCGTAAAGCGGCGAGCCCATAGGGTCAGCAGGTGTATCCCGGCGCACCAGTAAGGGTTCCGGTACAATCCAGGAGTACCGGTGGGTATAGCAAAATTACCGCGGAGTACCTGTGGGTGTACCGGTACTACCCCAGATTGTCGGGTAGGGGGCCAGGCCTACCGCAGAGCATCAGGTAGGGATACCGGGCCTAGCCTGGAGGGTCAGGTAGGAATGTCTGGTCTACACAGCACGCCCGTAAGGTCAGCAGGGGTAACCCACCGAACCAGTAAGGGTTCAGGTACTACCCTGGAGTACCGGTGGGTGTACCAATACTACCGCAGAGTACCGGTGGGGGTACCGGTACTACCCCAGCATATCGGGTAGGGGTGCCAGGCCAACAACAGAGCATCAGGTAGGGATACCGGGACTAACATGGAGGGTCAGGAAGAATGTCTGTTCTATACAGCGTGCCTGTAACGTCATCAGGTGTACCCCAGTGAACCAGTAAGGGTTCACGTACTACCCCGGAGTACCGGTGGGTGTACTGATACTACCGCAGTGTAACGGTGGGGGTACCGCTAGTACCCCAGAACATCGGGTATGGGTGCCAAGCCTAATGCGGAGCATCAGGTAGGGATAGCGGGTCTAACCTGTGGGGTCCGGTAGGGAGGCCAGGTCTAGTCCTGCGCGCACGAAGGGACAGCTGGTGTTCTCTGGCACATCACAAACGGTTCCATTCCAACCCCAAGGTACCGGTGGGGGAACCGGTTCTACCCCGAAACATCGGGTGGGTATACCAGGCCTACCCTGGCAGGTCAGGTAGGAAGGGTGGGCGTAAAGCGGCGCGGCCGTAGGGCCAGCAGGTGTACCCCGGCGCACCAGTAAGGGTTCCGGTACAATCCAGGAGTACCGGTGGGTATAGCAAAATTACCACGGAGTACCTCTGGGTGTACCGGTACTACCCCAGATTGTCGGGTAGGGGACCAGGCCTACAGCAGAGCATCAGGTAGGGATAGTGGGCCTAGCCTGGAGGGTCAGGTAGGAATGTCTGGTCTACACAGCACACCCGTAAGGTCAGCAGGGGTAACCCAGCGAACCAGTAAGGGTTCAGGTACTACCCTGGAGTACCGGTGGGTGTACCAATACTACCGCAGAGTACCGGTGGGGGTAGCGGTACTACCCCAGCATATCGGGTAGGGGTGCCAGGCCAACAACAGAGCATCAGGTAGGGATACCGGGACTAACACGGAGGGTCAGGAAGAATGTCTGTTCTATACCGCGTGCCTGTAACGTCATCAGGTGTACCCCAGTGAACCAGTAAGGGTTCACGTACTACCCCGGAGTACCGCTGGGTGTACTGATACTACCGCAGTGTAACGGTGGGGGTACCGCTAGTACCCCAGAACATCGGGTATGGGTGCCAAGCCTAATGCGGAGCATCAGGTAGGGATAGCGGGTCTAACCTGTGGGGTCCGGTAGGGAGGCCAGGTCTAGTCCTGCGCGCACGAAGGGACAGCTGGTGTTCTCTGGCACATCACAAAGGGTTCCATTCCAACCCCAAGGTACCGGTGGGGGAACTGGTTCTACCCCGAAACATCGGGTGGGTATACCAGGCCTACCCTGGCAGGTCAGGTAGGAAGGGTGGGCGTAAAGCGGCGCGGCCGTAGGGCCAGCAGGTGTACCCCGGCGCACCAGTAAGGGTTCCGGTACAATCCAGGAGTACCGGTGGGTATAGCAAAAGTACCACGGAGTACCTCTGGGTGTACCGGTACTACCCCAGATTGTCGGGTAGGGGGCCAGGCCTACAGCAGAGCATCAGGTAGGGATAGTGGGCCTAGCCTGGAGGGTCAGGTAGGAATGTCTGGTCTACACAGCACACCCGTAAGGTCAGCAGGGGTAACCCAGCGAACCAGTAAGGGTTCAGGTACTACCCTGGAGTACCGGTGGGTGTACCAATACTACCGCAGAGTACCGGTGGGGGTACCGGTACTACCCCAGCATATCGGGTAGGGGTGCCAGGCCAACAACAGAGCATCAGGTAGGGATACCGGGATTAACACGGAGGGTCAGGAAGAATGTCTGTTCTATACCGCGTGCCTGTAACGTCATCAGGTGTACCCCAGTGAACCAGTAAGGGTTCACGTACTACCCCGGAGTACCGCTGGGTGTACTGATACTACCGCAGTGTAACGGTGGGGGTACCGCTAGTACCCCAGAACATCGGGTATGGGTGCCAAGCCTAATGCGGAGCATCAGGTAGGGATAGCGGGTCTAACCTGTGGGGTCCGGTAGGGAGGCCGGGTCTAGTCCAGCGCGCACGAAGGGACAGCTGGTGTTCTCTGGCGCATCACAAAGGGTTCCGTTCCTACCCCAGAGTACCGGTGGGGGAACCGGTTCTACCTCGAAACATCGGGTAGGTATACCAGGCCTACCCCGGAGGGTCAGGTAGGAAGGGTGGGCGTAAAGCGGCGAGCCCATAGGGTCAGCAGGTGTACCCCGGCGCACCAGTAAGGGTTCCGGTACAATCCAGGAGTACCGGTGGGTATAGCAAAATTACCGCGGAGTACCTCTGGGTGTACCGGTACTACCCCAGATTGTCGGGTAGGGGGCCAGGCCTACCGCAGAGCATCAGGTAGGGATACCGGGCCTAGCCTGGAGGGTCAGGTAGGAATGTCTGGTCTATACCGCGTGCCCGTAACGTCATCATGTGTACCCCAGCGAACCAGAAAGGGTTCTCGTACTACCTCGGAGTACCGGTGGGTGTACCGATACTACGGCAGAGTAACGGTGGGGGTACCGCTAGTACCCCAGAACATCGGGTATGGGTGCCAAGCCTAATGCGGAGCATCATGTAGGGATAGCGGGTCTAACCTGTGGGGTCCGGTAGGGAGGCCGGGTCTAGTCCAGCGCGCACCAAGGGACAGCTGGTGTTCTCTGGCGCATCACAAAGGGTTTCGTTCCAACCCCAGAGTACCGGTGGGGGAACCGGTTCTACCTTGAAACATCGGGTGGGTATACCAGGCCTACCCCGGAGGGTCAGGTAGGAAGGGTGGGCGTAAAGCGGCGCGCCCATAGGGTCAGCAGGTGTACCCCGGCGCACCAGTAAGGGTTCCGGTACAATCCAGGAGTACCGGTGGGTATAGCAAAATTACCGCGGAGTACCTCTGGGTGTACCGGTACTACCCCACCGCGGAATACCGGTGGGTGTACCGGTACTACCCCAGATTGTCGGGTAGTGGGCCAGGCCTACCGCAGAGCATCAGGTAGGTATAGTGGGCCTAGCCTTGAGGGTCAGGTAGGAATGTCTGTTCTACACAGCGCGCCCGTAAGGTCAGCAGGGGTAACCCAGCGAACCAGTAAGGGTTCAGGTACTACCCTGGAGTACCGGTGGGTGTACCAATACTACCGCAGAGTACCGGTGGGGGTACCGGTACAACCCCAGCATATCGGGTAGGGGTGCCAGGCCAACAACGGAGCATCAGGTAGGGATACCTGGCGTAAAACGGAGGGTCAGGTAGGAATGTCTGGTCTACACCGCGCGCCAGTAACGTCATGAGGTGTACCCCAGTGAACCAGTAAGGGTTCACGTACTACCCCGGAGTACCGGTGGGTGTACCGATACTACCGCAGAGTAACGGTGGGGGTACCGCTAGTACCCCAGAACATCGGGTATGGGTGCCAAGCCTAATGCGGAGCATCAGGTAGGGATACCGGGTCTAACCTGTGGGGTCCGGTAGGGAGGCCGGGTCTAGTCCAGCGCGCACGAAGGGACAGCTGGTGTTCTCTGACGCATCACAAAGGGTTCCGATCCAATCCCAGAGTACCGGTGGGGGAACCGGTTCAACCTCGAAACATCGGGTAGGTATACCAGGCCTACCCCGGCGGGTCAGGTAGGAAGGGTGGGTCCAAAGCAGTGTGCCCGTAGGGTCAGCAGGTGTAACCCGGCGCACCAGTAAGGGTTCCGGTACAATCCAGGAGTACCGGTGGGTATAGCAAAACTACCGCGGAGTCCCTGTGGGTGTACCGGTACTACCCCAGATTGTCGGGTAGGGGGCCAGGCGTAGCGCAGAGCATCAGGTAGGGATACCGGGCCTAGCCTGGAGGGTCAGGTAGGAATGTCTGGTCTACACAGCACGCCCGTAAGGTCAGCAGGTGTACCCCAGCGAACCAGTAAGGGTTCAGGTACTACCCTGGAGTACCGGTGGGTGTACCAATACTACCGCAGAGTACCGGTGGGGGTACCGGTACTACCCCAGCATATCGGGTAGGGGTGCCAGGCCAACAACGGAGCATCAGGTAGGGATACCGGGACTAACACGGAGGGTCAGGGAGAATGTCTGGTCTATACCGCGTGCCCGAAACGTCATCAGGTGTACCCCAGTGAACCAGTAAGGATTCACGTACTACCCCGGAGTACCGGTGGGTGTACCGATACTACCGCAGAGTAACGGTGGGGGTACCGCTACTACCCCAGAACATCGGGTATGGGTGCCAAGCCAATATGCGGACAATCAGGTAGTGATAGCGGGTCTAACCTGTGGGGTCCGGTAGTGAGGCCAGGTCTAGTCCAGCGCGCACGAAGGGACAGCTGGTGTTCTCTGGCGCATCACAAAGGGTTCGGTTCCAACCCCAGAGTACCGGTGGGGGAACCCGTTCTACCTCGAAACATCGGGTAGGTATACCAGGCCTACCCCGGCGGGTCAGGTAGGAAGGGTGGGTCCAAAGCAATGTGCCCGTAGGGTCAGCAGGTGTAACCCGGCGCACCAGTAAGGGTTCCGGTACAATCCAGGAGTACCGGTGGGTATAGCAAAAGTACCGCGGAGTCCCTGTGGGTGTACCGGTACTACCCCAGATTGTCGGGTAGGGGGCCAGGCGTAGCGCAGAGCATCAGGTAGGGATACCGGGCCTAGCCTGGAGGGTCAGGTAGGAATGTCTGGTCTACACAGCACGCCCGTAAGGTCAGCAGGTGTACCCCAGCGAACCAGTAAGGGTTCAGGTACTACCCTGGAGTACCGGTGGGTGTACCAATACTACCGCAGAGTACCGGTGGGGGTACCGGTACAACCCCAGCATATCGGGTAGGGGTGCCAGGCCAACAACGGAGCATCAGGTAGGGATACCGGGACTAACACGGAGGGTCAGGAAGAATGTCTGGTCTATACCGCGTGCCCGAAACGTCAGCAGGTGTACCCCAGTGAACCAGTAAGGATTCACGTACTACCCCGGAGTACCGGTGGGTGTACCGATACTACCGCAGAGTAACGGTGGGGGTACCGCTACTACCCCAGAACATCGGGTATGGGTGCCAAGCCTAATGCGGAGCATCAGGTAGGGATACCGGGTGTAACATGTGGGGTGCGGTAGGGAGGCCGGGTCTAGTCCAGCGCGCATGAAGGGACAGCTGGTGTTCTCTGACGCATCACAAAGGGTTCCGTTCCAAGCCCAGAGTACCGGTGGGGGAACCGGTTCTAACTCAAAACATCTGGTAGGTATACCAGGCCTACCCCGGCGGGGAAGGTAGAAAGGGTGGGCGTAAAGCGGCGCGCCCGTAGGGTCAGCAGGTGTACCCCGGCGCACCAGTAAGGGTTCCAGTACAATCCAGGAGTACCGGTGGGTATAGCAAAAGTACCGCGGAGTCCCTGTGGGTGTACCGGTACTACCCCAGATTGTCGGGTAGGGGGCCAGGCGTAGCGCAGAGCATCAGGTAGGGATACCGGGCCTAGCCTGGAGGGTCAGGTAGGAATGTCTGGTCTACACAGCACGCCCGTAAGGTCAGCAGGTGTACCCCAGCGAACCTGTAAGGGTTCAGGTACTGCCCTGGAGTACCGGTGGGTGTACCAATACTACCGCAGAGTACCGGTGGGGGTAGCGGTACTACCCCAGCATATCGGGTAGGGTTGCCAGGCCAACAACGGAGCATCAGGTAGGGATACCAGGCCTAAAACGGAGGGTCAGGTAGGAATGTCTGGTCTACACCGCGCGCCAGTAACGTCAGCAGGTGTACCCCAGTGAACCAGTAAGGGTTCACGTACTACCCCGGAGTACCGGTGGGTGTACCGATACTACCGCAGAGTAACGGTGGGGGTACCGCTACTACCCCAGAACATCGGGTATGGGTGCCAAGCCTAATGCGGAGCATCAGGTAGGGATACCGGGTCTAACCTGTGGGGTCCGGTAGGGAGGCCGGGTCTAGTCCAGCGCGCACGAAGGGACAGCTGGTGTTCTCTGGCGCATCACAAAGGGTTCCGATCCAATCCCAGAGTACCGGTGGGGGAACCGGTTCTACCTCGAAACATCGGGTAGGTATACCAGGCCTACCCCGGCGGGTCATGTAGGAAGGGTGGGCGTAAAGCGGCGCGCCCGTAGGGTCAGCAGGTGTACCCCGGCGCACCAGTAAGGGTTCCGGTACAATCCAGGAGTACCGGTGGGTATAGCAAAAGTACCGCGGAATACCGGTGGGTATACCGGTACTACCCCACATTGTCGGGTAGTGGGCCAGGCGTAGCGCAGAGCATCAGGTAGGGATACCGGGCCTAGCCTGGAGGGTCAGGTAGGAATGTCTGGTCTACACAGCACGCCCGTAAGGTCAGCAGGTGTACCCCAGCGAACCAGTAAGGGTTCAGGTACTACCCTGGAGTACCGGTGGGTGTACCAATACTACCGCAGAGTACCGGTGGGGGTACCGGTACTACCCCAGCATATCGGGTAGGGGTGCCAGGCCAACAACGGAGCATCAGGTAGGGATACCGGGACTAACACGGAGGGTCAGGGAGAATGTCTGGTCTATACCGCGTGCCCGAAACGTCAGCAGGTGTACCCCAGTGAACCAGTAAGGATTCACGTACTACCCCGGAGTACCGGTGGGTGTACCGATACTACCGCAGAGTAACGGTGGGGGTACCGCTACTACCCCAGAACATCGGGTATGGGTGCCAAGCCAATATGCGGACAATCAGGTAGTGATAGCGGGTCTAACCTGTGGGGTCCGGTAGTGAGGCCAGGTCTAGTCCAGCGCGCACGAAGGGACAGCTGGTGTTCTCTGGCGCATCACAAAGGGTTCCGTTCCAACCCCAGAGTACCGGTGGGGGAACCCGTTCTACCTCGAAACATCGGGTAGGTATACCAGGCCTACCCCGGCGGGTCAGGTAGGAAGGGTGGGTCCAAAGCAGTGTGCCCGTAGGGTCAGCAGGTGTAACCCGGCGCACCAGTAAGGGTTCCGGTACAATCCAGGAGTACCGGTGGGTATAGCAAAAGTACCGCGGAGTCCCTGTGGGTGTACCGGTACTACCCCAGATTGTCGGGTAGGGGGCCAGGCGTAGCGCAGAGCATCAGGTAGGGATACTGGGCCTAGCCTGGAGGGTCAGGTAGGAATGTCTGGTCTACACAGCACGCCCGTAAGGTCAGCAGGTGTACCCCAGCGAACCAGTAAGGGTTCAGGTACTACCCTAGAGTACCGGTGGGTGTACCAATACTACCGCAGAGTACCGGTGGGGGTACCGGTACTAACCCAGCATATCGGGTAGGGGTGCCAGGCCAACAACGGAGCATCAGGTAGGGATACCGGGACTAACACGGAGGGTCAGGAAGAATGTCTGGTCTATACAGCGTGCCCGAAACGTCATCAGGTGTACCCCAGTGAACCAGTAAGGGTTCACGTACTACCCCGGAATACCGGTGGGTGTACTGATACTACCGCAGTGTAACGGTGGGGGTACCGCTAGTACCCCAGAACATCGGGTATGGGTGCCAAGCCTAATGCGGAGCATCAGGTAGGGATACCGGGTGTAACATGTGGGGTGCGGTAGGGAGGCCGGGTCTAGTCCAGCGCGCATGAAGGGACAGCTGGTGTTCTCTGACGCATCACAAAGGGTTCCGTTCCAAGCCCAGAGTACCGGTGGGGGAACCGGTTCTAACTCAAAACATCTGGTAGGTATACCAGGCCTACCCCGGCGGGGAAGGTAGAAAGGGTGGGCGTAAAGCGGCGCGCCCGTAGGGTCAGCAGGTGTACCCCGGCGCACCAGTAAGGGTTCCAGTACAATCCAGGAGTACCGGTGGGTATAGCAAAAGTACCGCGGAGTCCCTGTGGGTGTACCGGTACTACCCCAGATTGTCGGGTAGGGGGCCAGGCGTAGCGCAGAGCATCAGGTAGGGATACCGGGCCTAGCCTGGAGGGTCAGGTAGGAATGTCTGGTCTACACAGCACGCCCGTAAGGTCAGCAGGTGTACCCCAGCGAACCTGTAAGGGTTCAGGTACTGCCCTGGAGTACCGGTGGGTGTACCAATACTACCGCAGAGTACCGGTGGGGGTACCAGTACTACCCCAGCATATCGGGTAGAGGTGCCAGGCCAACAACGGAGCATCAGGTAGGGATACCAGGCCTAAAACGGAGGGTCAGGTAGGAATGTCTGGTCTACACCGCGCGCCAGTAACGTCAGCAGGTGTAACCCAGTGAACCAGTAAGGGTTCACGTACTACCCCGGAGTACCGGTGGGTGTACCGATACTACCGCAGAGTAACGGTGGGGGTACCGCTACTACCCCAGAACATCGGGTATGGGTGCCAAGCCTAATGCGGAGCATCAGGTAGGGATAGCGGGTCTAACCTGTGGGTTCCATTATGGAGGCCGGGTCTAGTCCAGCGCGCACGAAGGGACAGCTGGTGTTCTCTGGCGCATCACAAAGGGTTCCGTTCCAACCCCAGAGTACCGGTGCGGGAACCGGTTCTACCTCGAAACATCGGGTAGGTATACCAGGCCTACCCCGGCGGGTCAGGTAGGAAGGGTGGGCGTAAAGCAGCGCGCCCGTAGGGTCAGCAGGTGTACCCCGGCGCACCAGTAAGGGTTCCGGTATAATCCAGGAGTACCGGTGGTTATAGCAAAAGTACCGCGGAGTACCGGTGGGTGTACCGGTACTACCCCAGTTTGTTGGGTAGGGGGCTAGGCGTAGCGCAGAGCATCAGGTAGGGATACCGGGCCTAGCCTGGTGGGTCAGGTAGGAATGTCTGGTCTACACAGCACGCCCGTAAGGTCAGCAGGTGTACCCCAGCGAACCTGTAAGGGTTCAGGTACTACCCTGGAGTACCGGTGGGTGTACCAATACTACCGCAGAGTACCGGTGGGGGTACCGGTACAACCCCAGCATATCGGGTAGGGGTGCCAGGCCAACAACGGAGCACCAGGTAGGGATACCGGGCCTAAAACGGAGGGTCAGGTAGGAATGTCTGGTCTACACCGCGCGCCAGTAACGTCATCAGGTGTACCCCAGTGAACCATTAAGGGTTCACGTACTACCCCGGAGTACCGGTGGGTATACCGATACTAACGCAGAGTAACGGTGGGGGTACCGCTACTACCCCAGAACATCGGGTATGGGTGCCAAGCCTAATGCGGAGCATCAGGTAGGGATACCGGGTCTAACCTGTGGGGTCCGGTAGGGAGGCCGGGTCTAGTCCAGCGCGCACGAAGGGACAGCTGGTGTTCTCTGGCGCATCACAAAGGGTTCCGATCCAATCCCAGAGTACCGGTGGGGGAACCGGTTCTACCTCGAAACATCGGGTATGTATACCAGGTCTACCCCGGCGGGTCATGTAGGAAGGGTGGGCGTAAAGCGGCGCGCCCGTAGGGTCAGCAGGTGTACCCCGGCGCACCAGTCAGGGTTCCGGTACAATCCAGGAGTACCGGTGGGTATAGCAAAACTACCGCGGAGTCCCTGTGGGTGTACCGGTACTACCCCAGATTGTCGGGTAGGGTGCCAGGCCTACCGCAGAGCATCAGGTAGGGATACCGGGCCTAGCCTGGAGGGTCAGGTAGGAATGTCTGGTCTACACAGCACGCCCGTAAGGTCAGCAGGTGTACCCCAGCGAACCAGTAAGGGTTCAGGTACTACCCTGGACTACCGGTGGGTGTACCAATACTACCGCAGAGTACCGGTGGGGGTACCGGTACTACCCCAGCATATCGGGTAGGGGTGCCAGGCCAACAACGGAGCATCAGGTAGGGATACCGGGACTAACACGGAGGGTCAGGAAGAATGTCTGGTCTATACCGCGTGCCCGAAACGTCATCAGGTGTACCCCAGTGAACCAGTAAGGATTCACGTACTACCCCGGAGTACCGGTGGGTGTACCGATACTACCGCAGAGTAACGGTGGGGGTACCGCTAGTACCCCAGAACATCGGGTATGGGTGCCAAGCCTAATGCGGAGCATCAGGTAGGGATACCGGGTGTAACATGTGGGGTCCGCTAGGGAGGCCGGGTCTAGTCCAGCGCGCATGAATGGACAGCTGGTGTTCTCTGACGCATCACAAAGGGTTCCGTTCCAAGCCCAGAGTACCGGTGGGGGAACCGGTTCTAACTCAAAACATCTGGTAGGTATACCAGGCCTACCTCGGCGGGGAAGGTAGAAAGGGTGGGCGTAAAGCGGCGCGCCTGTAGGGTCAGCAGGTGTACCCCGGCGCACCAGTAAGGGTTCCAGTACAATCCAGGAGTACCGGTGGGTATAGCAAAAGTACCGCGGAGTCCCTGTGGGTGTACCGGTACTACCCCAGATTGTCGGGTAGGGGGCCAGGCGTAGCGCAGAGCATCAGGTAGGGATACCGGGCCTAGCCTGGAGGGTCAGGTAGGAATGTCTGGTCTACACAGCACGCCCGTAAGGTCAGCAGGTGTACCCCAGCGAACCTGTAAGGGTTCAGGTACTACCCTGGAGTACCGGTGGGTGTACCAATACTACCGCAGAGTACCGGTGGGGGTACCGGTACAACCCCAGCATATCGGGTAGGGGTGCCAGGCCAACAACGGAGCACCAGGTAGGGATACCGGGCCTAAAACGGAGGGTCAGGTAGGAATGTCTGGTCTACACCGCGCGCCAGTAACGTCATCAGGTGTACCCCAGTGAACCATTAAGGGTTCACGTACTACCCCGGAGTACCGGTGGGTATACCGATACTAACGCAGAGTAACGGTGGGGGTACCGCTACTACCCCAGAACATCGGGTATGGGTGCCAAGCCTAATGCGGAGCATCAGGTAGGGATACCGGGTCTAACCTGTGGGGTCCGGTAGGGAGGCCGGGTCTAGTCCAGCGCGCACGAAGGGACAGCTGGTGTTCTCTGGCGCATCACAAAGGGTTCCGATCCAATCCCAGAGTACCGGTGGGGGAACCGGTTCTACCTCGAAACATCGGGTATGTATACCAGGTCTACCCCGGCGGGTCATGTAGGAAGGGTGGGCGTAAAGCGGCGCGCCCGTAGGGTCAGCAGGTGTACCCCGGCGCACCAGTCAGGGTTCCGGTACAATCCAGGAGTACCGGTGGGTATAGCAAAACTACCGCGGAGTCCCTGTGGGTGTACCGGTACTACCCCAGATTGTCGGGTAGGGTGCCAGGCCTACCGCAGAGCATCAGGTAGGGATACCGGGCCTAGCCTGGAGGGTCAGGTAGGAATGTCTGGTCTACACAGCACGCCCGTAAGGTCAGCAGGTGTACCCCAGCGAACCAGTAAGGGTTCAGGTACTACCCTGGACTACCGGTGGGTGTACCAATACTACCGCAGAGTACCGGTGGGGGTACCGGTACTACCCCAGCATATCGGGTAGGGGTGCCAGGCCAACAACGGAGCATCAGGTAGGGATACCGGGACTAACACGGAGGGTCAGGAAGAATGTCTGGTCTATACCGCGTGCCCGAAACGTCATCAGGTGTACCCCAGTGAACCAGTAAGGATTCACGTACTACCCCGGAGTACCGGTGGGTGTACCGATACTACCGCAGAGTAACGGTGGGGGTACCGCTAGTACCCCAGAACATCGGGTATGGGTGCCAAGCCTAATGCGGAGCATCAGGTAGGGATACCGGGTGTAACATGTGGGGTCCGCTAGGGAGGCCGGGTCTAGTCCAGCGCGCATGAATGGACAGCTGGTGTTCTCTGACGCATCACAAAGGGTTCCGTTCCAAGCCCAGAGTACCGGTGGGGGAACCGGTTCTAACTCAAAACATCTGGTAGGTATACCAGGCCTACCTCGGCGGGGAAGGTAGAAAGGGTGGGCGTAAAGCGGCGCGCCTGTAGGGTCAGCAGGTGTACCCCGGCGCACCAGTAAGGGTTCCAGTACAATCCAGGAGTACCGGTGGGTATAGCAAAACTACCGCGGAGTACCGGTGGGTGTACCGGTACTACCCCAGATTGTCGGGTAGGGGGCCAGGCGTAGCGCAGAGCATCAGGTAGGGATACCGGGCCTAGCCTGGAGGGTCAGGTAGGAATGTCTGGTCTACACAGCACGCCCGTAAGGTCAGCAGGTGTACCCCAGCGAACCTGTAAGGGTTCAGGTACTGCCCTGGAGTACCGGTGGGTGTACCAATACTACCGCAGAGTACCGGTGGGGGTAGCGGTACTACCCCAGCATATCGGGTAGGGTTGCCAGGCCAACAACGGAGCATCAGGTAGGGATACCAGGCCTAAAACGGAGGGTCAGGTAGGAATGTCTGGTCTACACCGCGCGCCAGTAACGTCATCAGGTGTACCCCAGTGAACCAGTAAGGGTTCACGTACTACCCCGGAGTACCGGTGGGTGTACCGATACTACCGCAGAGTAACGGTGGGGGTACCGCTACTACCCCAGAACATCGGGTATGGGTGCCAAGCCTAATGCGGAGCATCAGGTAGGGATACCGGGTCTAACCTGTGGGTTCCATTAGGGAGGCCGGGTCTACTCCAGCGCGCACGAAGGGACAGCTGGTGTTCTCTGGCGCATCACAAAGGGTTCCGTTCCAACCCCAGAGTACCGGTGGGGGAACCGGTTCTACCTCGAAACATCGGGTAGGTATACCAGGCCTACCCCGGCGGGTCAGGTAGGAAGGGTGGGCGTAAAGCGGCGCGCCCGTAGGGTCAGCAGGTGTACCCCGGCGCACCAGTAAGGGTTCCGGTATAATCCAGGAGTACCGGTGGGTATAGCAAAACTACCGCGGAGTACCGGTGGGTGTACCGGTACTACCCCAGATTGTCGGGTAGTGGGCCAGGCCTACCACAGAGCATCAGGTAGGGATACCGGGCCTAGCCTGGAGGGTCAGGTAGGAATGTCTGGTCTACACAGCACGCCCGTAAGGTCAGCAGGTGTACCCCAGCGAACCAGTAAGGGTTCAGGTACTACCCTGGAGTACCGGTGGGTGTACCGATACTACCGCAGAGTAACGGTGGGGGTACCGGTACTACCCCAGAACATCGGGTATGGGTGCCAAGCCTAATGCGGAGCATCAGGTAGGGATACCGGGTCTAACCTGTGGGGTCCGGTAGGGAGGCCGGGTCTAGTCCAGCGCGCACGAAGGGACAGCTGGTGTTCTCTGGCGCATCACAAAGGGTTCCGATCCAATCCCAGAGTACCGGTGGGGGAACCGGTTCTACCTCGAAACATCGGGTAGGTATACCAGGCCTACCCCGGCGGGTCAGGTAGGAAGGGTGGGTCCAAAGCAGTGTGCCCGTAGGGTCAGCAGGTGTAACCCGGCGCACCAGTAAGGGTTCCGGTACAATCCAGGAGTACCGGTGGGTATAGCAAAAGTACCGCGGAATACCGGTGGGTGTACCGGTACTACCCCACATTGTCGGGTAGGGGGCCAGGCGTAGCGCAGAGCATCAGGTAGGGATACCGGGCCTAGCCTGGAGGGTCAGGTAGGAATGTCTGGTCTACACAGCACGCCCGTAAGGTCAGCAGGTGTACCCCAGCGAACCAGTAAGGGTTCAGGTACTACCCTGGAGTACCGGTGGGTGTACCAATACTACCGCAGAGTACCGGTGGGGGTACCGGTACTACCCCAGCATATCGGGTAGGGGTGCCAGGCCAACAACGGAGCATCAGGTAGGGATACCGGGACTAACACGGAGGGTCAGGAAGAATGTCTGGTCTATACCGCGTGCCCGAAACGTCATCAGGTGTACCCCAGTGAACCAGTAAGGATTCACGTACTACCCCGGAGTACCGGTGGGTGTACCGATACTACCGCAGAGTAACGGTGGGGGTACCGCTACTACCCCAGAACATCGGGTATGGGTGCCAAGCCAATATGCGGAGCATCAGGTAGGGATAGCGGGTCTAACCTGTGGGGTCCGGTAGGGAGGCCAGGTCTAGTCCAGCGTGCACGAAGGGACAGCTGGTGTTCTCTGGCGCATCACAAAGGTTTCCGTTCCAAGCCCAGAGTACCGGTGGGGGAACCGGTTCTACCTCGAAACATCGGGTAGGTATACCAGGCCTACCCCGGCGGGTCAGGTAGGAAGGGTGGGTCCAAAGCAGTGTGCCCGTAGGGTCAGCAGGTGTAACCCGGCGCACCAGTAAGGGTTCCGGTACAATCCAGGAGTACCGGTGGGGATAGCAAAAGTACCGCGGAGTCCCTGTGGGTGTACCGGTACTACCCCAGATTGTCGGGTAGGGGGCCAGGCCTACCGCAGAGCATCAGGTAGGGATACCAGGCCTAGCCTGGAGGGTCAGGTAGGAATGTCTGGTCTACACAGCACGCCCGTAAGGTCAGCAGGTGTACCCCAGCGAACCAGTAAGGGTTCAGGTACTACCCTGGAGTACCGGTGGGTGTACCAATACTACCGCAGAGTACCGGTGGGGGTACCGGTACCACCCCAGCATATCGGGTAGGGGTGCCAGGCCAACAACGGAGCATCAGGTAGGGAAACCGGGACTAACACGGAGGGTCAGGAAGAATGTCTGGTCTATACCGCGTGCCCGAAACGTCATCAGGTGTACCCCAGTGAACCAGTAAGGATTCACGTACTACCCCGGAGTACCGGTGGGTGTACCGATACTACCGCAGAGTAACGGTGGGGGTACCGCTACTACCCCAGAACATCGGGTATGGGTGCCAAGCCTAATGCGGAGCATCAGGTAGGGATACCGGGTCTAACCTGTGGGGTGCGGTAGGGAGGCCGGGTCTAGTCCAGCGCGCATGAAGGGACAGCTGGTGTTCTCTGACGCATCACAAAGGGTTCCGTTCCAAGCCCAGAGTACCGGTGGGGGAACCGGTTCTAACTCAAAACATCTGGTAGGTATACCAGGCCTACCCCGGCGGGGAAGGTAGAAAGGGTGGGCGTAAAGCGGCGCGCCCGTAGGGTCAGCAGGTGTACCCCGACGCACCAGTAAGGGTTCCAGTACAATCCAGGAGTACCGGTGGGTATAGCAAAACTACCGCGGAGTACCTGTGGGTGTACCGGTACTACCCCAGATTGTCGGGTAGGGGGCCAGGCCTACCGCAGAGCATCAGGTAGGGATACCGGGCCTAGCCTGGAGGGTCAGGTAGGAATGTCTGGTCTACAGAGCACGCCCGTAAGGTCAGCAGGTGTACCCCAGTGAACCAGTAAGGGTTCAGGTACTGCCCTGTAGTACCGGTGGGTGTACCAATACTACCGCAGAGTACCGGTGGGGGTAGCGGTACTACCCCAGCATATCGGGTAGGGTTGCCAGGCCAACAACGGAGCATCAGGTAGGGATACCAGGCCTAAAACGGAGGGTCAGGTAGGAATGTCTGGTCTACACCGCGCGCCAGTAACGTCAGCAGGTGTACCCCAGTGAACCAGTAAGGGTTCACGTACTACACCGGAGTACCGGTGGGTATACCGATACTACCGCAGAGTAACGGTGGGGGTACCGCTACTACCCCAGAACATCGGGTATGGGTGCCAAGCCTAATGCGGAGCATCAGGTAGGGATACCGGGTCTAACCTGTGGGGTCCGGTAGGGAGGCCAGGTCTAGTCCAGCGTGCACGAAGGGACAGCTGGTGTTCTCTGGCGCATCACAAAGGCTTCTGTTCCAACCCCAGAGTACCGGTGGGGGAACCGGTTCTACCTCGAAACATCGGGTAGGTATACCAGGCCTACCCCGGCAGGTCAGGTAGGAAGGGTGGGTCCAAAGCAGTGTGCCCGTAGGGTCAGCAGGTGTAACCCGGCGCACCAGTAAGGGTTCCGGTACAATCCAGGAGTACCGGTGGGTATAGCAAAAGTACCGCGGAATACCGGTGGGTGTACCGGTACTACCCCACATTGTCGGGTAGGGGGCCAGGCCTACCGCAGAGCATCAGGTAGGGATACCGGGCCTAGCCTGGAGGGTCAAGTAGGAATGTCTGGTCTACACAGCACGCCCGTAAGGTCAGCAGGTGTACCCCAGCGAACCAGTAAGGGTTCAGGTACTACCCTGGAGTACCGGTGGGTGTACCAATACTACCGCAGAGTACCGGTGGGGGTACCGGTACTACCCCAGCATATCGGGTAGGGTTGCCAGGCCAACAACGGAGCATCAGGTAGGGATACCAGGCCTAAAACGGAGGGTCAGGTAGGAATGTCTGGTCTACACCGCACGCCAGTAACGTCAGCAGGTGTACCCCAGTGAACCAGTAAGGGTTCACGTACTACCCCGGAGTACCGGTGGGTGTACCGATACTACCGCAGAGTAACGGTGGGGGTACCGCTACTACCCCAGAACATCGGGTATGGGTGCCAAGCCTAATGCGGAGCATCAGGTAGGGATAGCGGGTCTAACCTGTGGGGTCCGGTAGGGAGGCCAGGTCTAGTCCAGCGTGCACGAAGGGACAGCTGGTGTTCTCTGGCGCATCACAAAGGCTTCCGTTCCAACCCCAGAGTACCGGTGGGGGAACCGGTTCTACCTCGAAACATCGGGTAGGTATACCAGGCCTACCCTGGCGGGTCAGGTAGGAAGGGTGGGCGTAAAGCGGCGCGCCCATAGGGTCAGCAGGTGTACCCCGGCGCACCAGTAAGGTTTCCGGTATAATCCAGGAGTACCGGTGGGTATAGCAAAACTACCGCGGAGTACCGGTGGGTGTACCGGTACTACCCCAGATTGTCGGGTAGGGGGCCAGGCGTAGCGCAGAGCATCAGGTAGGGATACCGGGCCTAGCCTGGAGGGTCAGGTAGGAATGTCTGGTCTACACAGGACGCCCGTAAGGTCAGCAGGTGTACCCCAGCGAACCAGTAAGGGTTCAGGTACTACCCTGGAGTACCGGTGGGTGTACCAATACTACCGCAGAGTACCGGTGGGGGTACCGGTACAACCCCAGCATATCGGGTAGGGGTGCCAGGCCAACAACGGAGCATCAGGTAGGGATACCGGGACTAAAACGGAGGGTCAGGTAGGAATGTCTGGTCTACACCGCGCGCCAGTAACGTCATCAGGTGTACCCCAGTGAACCAGTAAGGGTTCACGTACTACCCCGGAGTACCGGTGGGTATACCGATACTACCGCAGAGTAACGGTGGGGGTACCGCTACTACCCCAGAACATCGGGTATGGGTGCCAAGCCTAATGCGGAGCATCAGGTAGGGATACCGGGTCTAACCTGTGGGGTCCGGTAGGGAGGCCGGGTCTAGTCCAGCGCGCACGAAGGGACAGCTGGTGTTCTCTGGCGCATCACAAAGGGTTCCGATCCAATCCCAGAGTACCGGTGGGGGAACCGGTACTACCTCGAAACATCGGGTAGGTATACCAGGCCTACCCCGGCAGGTCAGGTAGGAAGGGTGGGTCCAAAGCAGTGTGCCCGTAGGGTCAGCAGGTGTAACCCGGCGCACCAGTAAGGGTTCCGGTACAATCCAGGAGTACCGGTGGGTATAGCAAAAGTACCGCGGAATACCGGTGGGTGTACCGGTACTACCCCACATTGTCGGGTAGGGGGCCAGGCCTACCGCAGAGCATCAGGTAGGGATACCGGGCCTAGCCTGGAGGGTCAAGTAGGAATGTCTGGTCTACACAGCACGCCCGTAAGGTCAGCAGGTGTACCCCAGCGAACCTGTAAGGGTTCAGGTACTGCCCTGGAGTACCGGTGGGTGTACCAATACTACCGCAGAGTACCGGTGGGGGTACCGGTACTACCCCAGCATATCGGGTAGGGTTGCCAGGCCAACAACGGAGCATCAGGTAGGGATACCAGGCCTAAAACGGAGGGTCAGGTAGGAATGTCTGGTCTACACCGCGCGCCAGTAACGTCAGCAGGTGTACCCCAGTGAACCAGTAAGGATTCACGTACTACCCCGGAGTACCGGTGGGTGTACCGATACTACCGCAGGGTAACGGTGGGGGTACCGCTACTACCCCAGAACATCGGGTATGGGTGCCAAGCCTAATGCGGAGCATCAGGTAGGGATAGCGGGTCTAACCTGTGGGTTCCATTAGGGAGGCCGGGTCTAGTCCAGCGCGCACGAAGGGACAGCTGGTGTTCTCTGGCGCATCACAAAGGGTTCGGTTCCAACCCCAGAGTACCGGTGCGGGAACCGGTTCTACCTCGAAACATCGGGTAGGTATACCAGGCCTACCCCGGAGGGTCAGGTAGGAAGGGTAGGCGTAAAGCGGCGAGCCCATAGGGTCAGCAGGTGTACCCCGGCGCACCAGTAAGGGTTCCGGTACAATCCAGGAGTACCGGTGGGTATAGCAAAATTACCGCGCAGTACCTCAGGGTGTACCGGTACTACCCCAGATTGTCGGATAGGGGGCCAGGCCTACCGTAGATCATCAGGTAGGGATACCGGGCCTAGCCTGGAGGGTCAGGTAGGAATGTCTAGTCTACAGAGCACGCCCGTAATGGCAGCAGGTGTACCCCAGCGAACCAGTAAGTGTTCAGGTACTGCCCTGGAGTACCGGTGGGTGTACCAATACTACCGCAGAGTACCGGTGGGGGTACCGGTACTACCCCAGCATATCGGGTAGGGGTGCCAGGCCAACAACGGAGCATCAGGTAGGGATACCGGGTCTAACACGGAGGGTCAGGTAGGAATGTCTGGTCTATACCGCGTGCCCTTAACGTCATCAGGTGTACCCCAGTGAACCAGTAAGGGCTCACGTACTACCCCGGAGTACCGGTGGGTGTACCGATACTAACGCAGAGTAACGGTGGGGGTACCGCTACTACCCCAGAACATCAGGTATGGGTGCCAAGCTTAATGTGGAGCATCAGGTAGGGATAGCGGGTCTAACCTGTGGGGTCCGGTAGGGAGGCCGGGTGTAGTCCAGCGCGCACGAAGGGACAGCTGGTGTTCTCTGGCGCATCACAAAGGGTTCCGTTCCAACCCCAGAGTACCGGTGGGGGAACCGGTTCTACCTTGAAACATCGGGTAGGTATACCAGGCCTACCCCGGAGGGTCAGGTAGGAAGGGTAGGCGTAAAGCGGCGAGCCCATAGGGTCAGCAGGTGTACCCCGGCGCACCAGTAAGGGTTCCGGTACAATCCAGGAGTACCGGTGGGTATAGCAAAATTACCGCGCAGTACCTCTGGGTGTACCGGTCCTACCCCAGATTGTCGGATAGGGGGCCAGGCCTACCGTAGATCATCAGGTAGGGATACCGGGCCTAGCCTGGAGGGTCAGGTAGGAATGTCTGGTCTACAGAGCACGCCCGTAATGGCAGCAGGTGTACCCCAGCGAACCAGTAAGTGTTCAGGTACTGCCCTGGAGTACCGGTGGGTGTACCAATACTACCGCAGAGTACCGGTGGGGGTACCGGTACTACCCCAGCATATCGGGTAGGGGTGCCAGGCCAACAACGGAGCATCAGGTAGGGATACCGGGCCTAAAACGGAGGGTCAGGTAGGAATGTCTGGTCTATACCGCGCGCCAGTAACGTCAGCAGGTGTACCCCAGTGAACCAGTAAGGGTTCACGTACTACCCCGGAGTACCGGTGGGTGTACCGATACTACCGCAGAGTAACGGTGAGGGTACCGCTACTACCCCAGAACATCGGGTATGGGTGCCAAGCCTAATGCGGAGCATCAGGTAGGGATACCGGGTCTAACCTGTGGGGTCCGGTAGGGAGGCCAGGTCTAGTCCAGCGCGCACGAAGGGACAGCTGGTGTTCTGTGGCGCATCACAAAGGTTTCCGTTCCAACCCCAGAGTACCGGTGGGGGAACCGGTTCTACCTCGAAACATCGGGTAGGTATACCAGGCCTACCCCGGCGGGTCAGGTAGGAAGGGTGGGCGTAAAGCGGCGCGCCCGTAGTGTCAGCTGGTGTACCCCGGCGCACCAGTAAGGGTTCCGGTACAATCCAGGAGTACCGGTGGGTATAGCAAAAGTACCGCGGAGTACCGGTGGGTTTACCGGTACTAGCCCAGATTGTCGGGTAGGGGGCCAGGCCTACCGCAGAGCATCAGGTAGGGATACCGGGCCCAGCCTGGAGGGTCAGGTAGGAATGTCTGGTCTACACAGCACGCCCGTAATGGCAGCAGGTGTACCCCAGCGAACCAGTAAGTGTTCAGGTACTACCCTGGAGTACCGGTGGGTGTACCAATACTACCGCAGAGTACCGGTGGGGGTAGCGGTACTACCCCAGCATATCGGGTAGGGGTGCCAGGCCAACAACGGAGCATCAGGTAGGATACCGGGTCTAACACGGAGGGTCAGGTAGGAATGTCTGGTCTATACCGCGTGCCCTTAACGTCATCAGGTGTACCCCAGTGAACCAGTAAGGGCTCACGTACTACCCCGGAGTACCGGTGGGTGTACTGATACTACCGCAGAGTAACGGTGGGGGTACCGCTACTACCCCAGAACATCGGGTATGGGTGCCAAGCCTAATGTGGAGCATCAGGTAGGGATAGCGGGTCTAACCTGTGGGGTCCGGTAGGGAGGCCGGGTCTAGTCCAGCGCGCACGAAGGGACAGCTGGTGTTCTGTGGCGCATCACAAAGGTTTCCGTTCCAACCCCAGAGTACCGGTGGGGGAACCGGTTCTACCTCGAAACATCGGGTAGGTATACCAGGCCTACCCCGGAGGGTCAGGTAGGAAGGGTGGGCGTAAAGCGGCGAGCCCATAGGGTCAGCAGGTGTACCCCGGCGCACCAGTAAGGGTTCCGGTACAATCCAGGAGTACCGGTGGGTATAGCAAAATTACCGCGCAGTACCTCTGGGTGTACCGGTCCTACCCCAGATTGTCGGATAGGGGGCCAGGCCTACCGTAGATCATCAGGTAGTGATACCGGGCCTAGCCTGGAGGGTCAGGTAGGAATGTCTGGTCTACAGAGCACGCCCGTAATGGCAGCAGGTGTACCCCAGCGAACCAGTAAGTGTTCAGGTACTGCCCTGGAGTACCGGTGGGTGTACCAATACTACCGCAGAGTACCGGTGGGGATACCGGTACTACCCCAGCATATCGGGTAGGGGTGCCAGGCCAACAACGGAGCATCAGGTAGGGATACCGGGCCTAAAACGGAGGGTCAGGTAGGAATGTCTGGTCTACACCGTGCGCCAGTAACGTCAGCAGGTGTACCCCAGTGAACCAGTAAGGGTTCACGTACTACCCCGGAGTACCGGTGGGTGTACCGATACTACCGCAGAGTAACGGTGAGGGTACCGCTACTACCCCAGAACATCGGGTATGGGTGCCAAGCCTAATGCGGAGCATCAGGTAGGGATACCGGGTCTAACCTGTGGGGTCCGGTAGGGAGGCCAGGTCTAGTCCAGCGCGCACGAAGGGACAGCTGGTGTTCTGTGGCGCATCACAAAGGTTTCCGCTCCAACCCCAGAGTACCGGTGGGGGAACCGGTTCTACCTCGAAACATCGGGTAGGTATACCAGGCCTACCCCGGCGGGTCAGGTAGGAAGGGTGGGCGTAAAGCGGTGCGCCCGTAGTGTCAGCTGGTGTACCCCGGCGCACCAGTAAGGGTTCCGGTACAATCCAGGAGTACCGGTGGGTATAGCAAAAGTACCGCGGAGTCCCTGTGGGTGTACCGGTCCTACCCCAGATTGTCGGATAGGGGGCCAGGCCTACCGTAGATCATCAGGTAGGGATACCGGGCCTAGCCTGGAGGGTCAGGTAGGAATGTCTGGTCTACAGAGCACGCCCGTAATGGCAGCAGGTGTACCCCAGCGAACCAGTAAGTGTTCTGGTACTGCCCTGGAGTACCGGTGGGTGTACCAATACTACCGCAGAGTACCGGTGGGGGTAGCGGTACTACCCCAGCATATCGGGTAGGGGTGCCAGGCCAACAACGGAGCATCAGGTAGGGATACCGGGCCTAAAACGGAGGGTCAGGTAGGAATGTCTGGTCTACACCGCGCGCCAGTAACATCATCAGGTGTACCCCAGTGAACCAGTAAGGGTTCACGTACTACCCCGGAGTACCGGTGGGTGTACCGATACTACCGCAGAGTAACGGTGGGGGTACCGCTACTACCCCAGAACATCGGGTATGGGTGCCAAGCCTAATGCGGAGCATCAGGTAGGGATACCGGGTCTAACCTGTGGGGTCCGGTAGGGAGGCCGGGTCTAGTCCAGCGCGCACGAAGGGACAGCTGGTGTTCTCTGGCGCATCACAAAGGGTTCCGTTCCAACCACAGAGTACATGTGCGGGAACCGGTTCTACCTCGAAACATCAGGTAGGTATACCAGGCCTACCCTGGCGGGTCAGGTAGGAAGGGTGGGTGTAAAGCGGCGCCCCCGTAGGGTCAGCAGGTGTACCCCGGCGCACCAGTAAGGGTTCCGGTATAATCCAGGAGTACCGGTGGGTATAGCAAAACTACAGCGGAGTACCGGTGGGTGTACCGGTACTACCCCAGATTGTCGGGTAGGGGGCCAGGCCTACCGCAGAGCATCAGGTAGGGATACCGGGCCTAGCCTGGAGTGTCAGGTAGGAATGTCTGGTCTACAGAGCACGCCCGTAAGGTCAGCAGGTGTACCCCAGCGAACCAGTAAGGGTTCAGGTACTGCCCTGGAGTACCGGTGGGTGTACCAATACTACCGCAGAGTACCGGTGGGGGTAGCGGTACTACCCCAGCATATCGGGTAGGGTTGCCAGGCCAACAACGGAGCATCAGGTAGGGATACCAGGCCTAAAACGGAGGGTCAGGTAGGAATGTCTGGTCTACACCTCGCGCCAGTAACGTCAGCAGGTGTACCCCAGTGAACCAGTAAGGGTTCACGTACTACCCCGGAGTACCGGTGGGTGTACCGATACTACGGCAGAGTAACGGTGGGGGTACCGCTAGTACCCCAGAACATCGGGTATGGGTGCCAAGCCTAATGCGGAGCATCAGGTAGGGATAGCGGGTCTAACCTGTGGGGTCCGGCAGGGAGGCCGGGTCTAGTCCAGCGCGCACGAAGGGACAGCTGGTGTTCTCTGGCGCATCACAAAGGGTTCCGTTCCAACCCCAGAGTACCGGTGGGGGAACCGGTTCTACCTCGAAACATCGGGTAGGTATACCAGGCCTACCCCGGAGGGTCAGGTAGGAAGGGTGGGCGTAAAGCGGCGAGCCCATAGGGTCAGCAGGTGTACCCCGGCGCACCAGTAAGGGTTCCGGTACAATCCAGGAGTACCGGTGGGTATAGCAAAAGTACCGCGGAGTCCCTGTGGGTGTACCGGTACTACCCCAGATTGTCGGGTAGGGGGCCAGGCCTACCGCAGAGCATCAGGTAGGGATACCGGGCCTAGCCTGGAGGGTCAGGTAGGAATGTCTGGTCTACACAGCACGCCCGTAAGGTCAGCAGGTGTACCCCAGCGAACCAGTAAGTGTTCAGGTACTACCCTGGAGTACCGGTGGGTGTACCTATACTACCGCAGAGTACCGGTGGGGGTACCGGTACTACCCCAGCATATCGGGTAGGGTTGCCAGGCCAACAACGGAGCATCAGGTAGGGATACCGGGACTAAAACGGAGGGTCAGGTAGGAATGTCTGGTCTACACCGCGCGCCAGTAACGTCAGCAGGTGTACCCCAGTGAACCAGTAAGGGTTCACGTACTACCCCGGAGTACCGGTGGGTGTACCGATACTACCGCAGAGTAACGGTGGGGGTACCGCTACTACCCCAGAACATCGGGTATGGGTGCCAAGCCTAATGCGGAGCATCAGGTAGGGATACCGGGTCTAACCTGTGGGGTCCGGTAGGGAGGCCGGGTCTAGTCCAGCGCGCACGAAGGGACAGCTGGTGTTCTCTGGCGCATCACAAAGGGTTCCGTTCCAACCACAGAGTACCGGTGCGGGAACCGGTTCTACCTCGAAACATCGGGTAGGTATACCAGGCCTACCCTGGCGGGTCAGGTAGGAAGGGTGGGCGTAAAGCGGCGAGCCCATAGGGTCAGCAGGTGTACCCCGGCGCACCAGTAAGGGTTCCGGTACAATCCAGGAGTACCGGTGGGTATAGCAAAAGTACCGCGGAGTCCCTGTGGGTGTACCGGTACTACCCCAGATTGTCGGGTAGGGGGCCAGGCCTACCGCAGAGCATCAGGTAGGGATACCGGGCCTAGCCTGGAGGGTCAGGTAGGAATGTCTGGTCTACACAGCACGCCCGTAAGGTCAGCAGGTGTACCCCAGCGAACCAGTAAGTGTTCAGGTACTACCCTGGAGTACCGGTGGGTGTACCAATACTACCGCAGAGTACCGGTGGGGGTACCGGTACTACCCCAGCATATCGGGTAGGGTTGCCAGGCCAACAACGGAGCATCAGGTAGGGATACCGGGACTAACACGGAGGGTCAGGTAGGAATGTCTGGTCTACACCGCGCGCCAGTAACGTCAGCAGGTGTACCCCAGTGAACCAGTAAGGGTTCACGTACTACCCCGGAGTACCGGTGGGTGTACCGATACTACCGCAGAGTAACGGTGGGGGTACCGCTACTACCCCAGAACATCGGGTATGGGTGCCAAGCCTAATGCGGAGCATCAGGTAGGGATAGCGGGTCTAACCTGTGGGGTCCGGTAGGGAGGCCGGGTCTAGTCCAGCGCGCACGAAGGGACAGCTGGTGTTCTCTGGCGCATCACAAAGGGTTCCGTTCCAACCACAGAGTACCGGTGCGGGAACCGGTTCTACCTCGAAACATCGGGTAGGTATACCAGGCCTACCCTGGCGGGTCAGGTAGGAAGGGTGGGTGTAAAGCGGCGCCCCCGTAGGGTCAGCAGGTGTACCCCGGCGCACCAGTAAGGGTTCCGGTATAATCCAGGAGTACCGGTGGGTATAGCAAAACTACCGCGGAGTACCGGTGGGTGTACCGGTACTACCCCAGATTGTCGGGTAGGGGCCAGGCGTAGCGCAGAGCATCAGGTAGGGATACCGGGCCTAGCCTGGAGGGTCAGGTAGGAATGTCTGGTCTACACAGCACGCCCGTAAGGTCAGCAGGTGTACCCCAGCGAACCAGTAAGGGTTCAGGTACTACCCTGGAGTACCGGTGGGTGTACCAATACTACCGCAGAGTACCGGTGGGGGTACCGGTACTACCCCAGCATATCGGGTAGGGGTGCCAGGCCAACAACGGAGCATCAGGTAGGGATACCGGGCCTAAAACGGAGGGTCAGGTAGGAATGTCTGGTCTACACCGCGCGCCAGTAACGTCATCAGGTGTACCCCAGTGAACCAGTAAGGGTTCACGTACTACCCCGGAGTACCGGTGGGTATACCAATACTACCGCAGAGTAACGGTGGGGGTACCGCTACTACCCCAGAACATCGGGTATGGGTGCCAAGCCTAATGCGGAGCATCAGGTAGGGATACCGGGTCTAACCTGTGGGGTCCGGTAGGGAGGCCGGGTCTAGTCCAGCGCGCACGAAGGGACAGCTGGTGTTCTCTGGCGCATCACAAAGTGTTCCGATCCAATCCCAGAGTACCGGTGGGGGAACCGGTTCTACCTCGAAACATCGGGTAGGTATACCAGGCCTACCCCGGCGGGTCAGGTAGGAAGGGTGGGTCCAAAGCAGTGTGCCCGTAGGGTCAGCAGGTGTAACCCGGCGCACCAGTAAGGGTTCCGGTACAATCCAGGAGTACCGGTGGGTATAGCAAAATTACCGCGCCGTACCTCTGGGTGTACCGGTCCTACCCCAGATTGTCGGATAGGGGGCCAGGCTTACCGTAGATCATCAGGTAGGGATACCGGGCCTAGCCTGGAGGGTCAGGTAGGAATGTCTGCTCTACAGAGCACGCCCGTAATGGCAGCAGGTGTACCCCAGCGAACCAGTAAGTGTTCAGGTACTGCGCTGGAGTACCAGTGGGTGTACCAATACTACCGCAGAGTACCGGTGGGGGTACCGGTACTACCCCAGCATATCGGGTAGGGGTGCCAGGCCAACAACGGAGCATCAGGTAGGATACCGGGCCTAAAACGGAGGGTCAGGTAGGAATGTCTGGTCTACACCGCGCGCCAGTAACGTCAGCAGGTGTACCCCAGTGAACCAGTAAGGGTTCACGTACTACCCCGGAGTACCGGTGGGTGTACCGATACTACCGCAGAGTAACGGTGGGGGTACCGCTACTACCCCAGAACATCGGGTATGGGTGCCAAGCCTAATGCGGAGCATCAGGTAGGGATAGCGGGTCTAACCTGTGGGGTCCGGTAGGGAGGCCAGGTCTAGTCCAGCGCGCACGAAGGGACAGCTGGTGTTCTCTGGCGCATCACAAAGGGTTCCGTTCCAACCCCAGAGTACCGGTGGGGGAACCGGTTCTACCTCGAAACATCGGGTAGGTATACCAGGCCTACCCCGGCGGGTCAGGTAGGAAGAGTGGGCGTAAAGCGGTGCGCCCGTAATGTCAGCTGGTGTACCCCGGCGCACCAGTAAGGGTTCCGGTACAATCCAGGAGTACCGGTGGGTATAGCAAAAGTACCGCGGAGTACCGGTGGGTGTACCGGTACTACCCCAGATTGCCGGGTAGGGGGCCAGGCCTACCGCAGAGCATCAGGTAGGGATACCGGGCCTAGCCTGGAGGGTCAGGTAGGAATGTCTGGTCTACACAGCACGCCCGTAAGGTCAGCAGGTGTACCCCAGCGAACCAGTAAGGGTTCAGGTACTACCCTGGAGTACCGGTGGGTGTACCAATACTACCGCAGAGTACCGGTGGGGGTACCGGTACTACCCCAGCATATCGGGTAGGGGTGCCAGGCCAACAACGGAGCATCAGGTAGGGATACCGGGACTAACACGGAGGGTCAGGAAGAATGTCTGGTCTATACCGCGTGCCCGAAACGTCATCAGGTGTACCCCAGTGAACCAGTAAGGATTCACGTACTACCCCGGAGTACCGGTGGGTGTACCGATACTACCGCAGAGTAACGGTGGGGGTACCGCTACTACCCCAGAACATCAGGTATGGGTGCCAAGCTTAATGTGGAGCATCAGGTAGGGATAGCGGGTCTAACCTGTGGGGTCCGGTAGGGAGGCCAGGTCTAGTCCAGCGCGCACGAAGGGACAGCTGGTGTTCTCTGGCGCATCACAAAGGGTTCCGTTCCAACCCCAGAGTACCGGTGGGGGAACCGGTTCTACCTTGAAACATCGGGTAGGTATACCAGGCCTACCCCGGAGGGTCAGGTAGGAAGGGTGGGCGTAAAGCGGCGAGCCCATAGGGTCAGCAGGTGTACCCCGGCGCACCAGTAAGGGTTCCGGTACAATCCAGGAGTACCGGTGGGTATAGCAAAATTACCGCGCAGTACCTCTGGGTGTACCGGTCCTACCCCAGATTGTCGGATAGGGGGCCAGGCCTACCGCAGAGCATCAGGTAGGGATACCGGGCCTAGCCTGGAGGGTCAGGTAGGAATGTCTGGTCTACAGAGCACGCCCGTAATGGCAGCAGGTGTACCCCAGCGAACCAGTAAGTGTTCAGGTACTGCCCTGGAGTACCGGTGGGTGTACCAATACTACCGCAGAGTACCGGTGGGGGTACCGGTACTACCCCAGCATATCGGGTAGGGGTGCCAGGCCAACAACGGAGCATCAGGTAGGGATACCGGGCCTAAAACGGAGGGTCAGGTAGGAATGTCTGGTCTACACCGCGCGCCAGTAACGTCAGCAGGTGTACCCCAGTGAACCAGTAAGGGTTCACGTACTACCCCGGAGTACCGGTGGGTGTACCGATACTACCGCAGAGTAACGGTGAGGGTACCGCTACTACCCCAGAACATCGGGTATGGGTGCCAAGCCTAATGCGGAGCATCAGGTACGGATAGCGGGTCTAACCTGTGGGGTCCGGTAGGGAGGCCAGGTCTAGTCCAGCGCGCACGAAGGGACAGCTGGTGTTCTGTGGCGCATCACAAAGGTTTCCGTTCCAACCCCAGAGTACCGGTGGGGGAACCGGTTCTACCTCGAAACATCGGGTAGGTATACCAGGCCTACCCCGGCGGGTCAGGTAGGAAGGGTGGGCGTAAAGCGGTGCGCCCGTAGTGTCAGCTGGTGTACCCCGGCGCACCAGTAAGGGTTCCGGTACAATCCAGGAGTACCGGTGGGTATAGCAAAAGTACCGCGGAGTACCGGTGGGTTTACCGGTACTACCCCAGATTGTCGGGTAGGGGGCCAGGCCTACCGCAGAGCATCAGGTAGGGATACCGGGCCTAGCCTGGAGGGTCAGGTAGGAATGTCTGGTCTACACAGCACGCCCGTAAGGTCAGCAGGTGTACCCCAGCGAACCAGTAAGTGTTCAGGTACTACCCTGGAGTACCGGTGGGTGTACCAATACTACCGCAGAGTACCGGTGGGGGTAGCGGTACTACCCCAGCATATCGGGTAGGGGTGCCAGGCCAACAACGGAGCATCAGGTAGGGATACCGGGTCTAACACGGAGGGTCAGGTAGGAATGTCTGGTCTATACCGCGTGCCCTTAACGTCATCAGGTGTACCCCAGTGAACCAGTAAGGGCTCACGTACTACCCCGGAGTACCGGTGGGTGTACCGATACTACCGCAGAGTAACGGTGGGGGTACCGCTACTACCCCAGAACATCGGGTATGGGTGCCAAGCCTAATGCGGAGCATCACGTAGGGATAGCGGGTCTAACCTGTGGGGTCCGGTAGGGAGGTCAGGTCTAGTCCAGCGCGCACGAAGGGACAGCTGGTGTTCTCTGGCGCATCACAAAGGGTTCCGTTCCAACCCCAGAGTACCGGTGGGGGAACCGGTTCTACCTCGAAACATCGGGTAGGTATACCAGGCCTACCCCGGCGGGTCAGGTAGAAGGGTGGGCGTAAAGCGGTGCGCCCGTAGTGTCAGCTGGTGTACCCCGGCGCACCAGTAAGGGTTCCGGTACAATCCAGGAGTACCGGTGGGTATAGCAAAAGTACCGCGGAGTACCGGTGGGTGTACCGGTACTACCCCAGATTGTCGGGTAGGGGGCCAGGCCTACCGCAGAGCATCAGGTAGGGATACCGGGCCTAGCCTGGAGGGTCAGGTAGGAATGTCTGGTCTACAGAGCACGCCCGTAAGGTCAGCAGGTGTACCCCAGCGAACCAGTAAGGGTTCAGGTACTGCCCTGGAGTACCGGTGGGTGTACCAATACTACCGCAGAGTACCGGTGGGGGTAGCGGTACTACCCCAGCATATCGGGTAGGGTTGCCAGGCCAACAACGGAGCATCAGGTAGGGATACCAGGCCTAAAACGGAGGGTCAGGTAGGAATGTCTGGTCTACACCTCGCGCCAGTAACGTCAGCAGGTGTACCCCAGTGAACCAGTAAGGGTTCACGTACTACCCCGGAGTACCGGTGGGTGTACCGATACTACGGCAGAGTAACGGTGGGGGTACCGCTACTACCCCAGAACATCGGGTATGGGTGCCAAGCCTAATGCGGAGCATCAGGTACGGATAGCGGGTCTAACCTGTGGGGTCCGGTAGGGAGGCCAGGTCTAGTCCAGCGCGCACGAAGGGACAGCTGGTGTTCTGTGGCGCATCACAAAGGTTTCCGTTCCAACCCCAGAGTACCGGTGGGGGAACCGGTTCTACCTCGAAACATCGGGTAGGTATACCAGGCCTACCCCGGCGGGTCAGGTAGGAAGGGTGGGCGTAAAGCGGTGCGCCCGTAGTGTCAGCTGGTGTACCCCGGCGCACCAGTAAGGGTTCCGGTACAATCCAGGAGTACCGGTGGGTATAGCAAAAGTACCGCGGAGTACCGGTGGGTTTACCGGTACTACCCCAGATTGTCGGGTAGGGGGCCAGGCCTACCGCAGAGCATCAGGTAGGGATACCGGGCCTAGCCTGGAGGGTCAGGTAGGAATGTCTGGTCTACACAGCACGCCCGTAAGGTCAGCAGGTGTACCCCAGCGAACCAGTAAGTGTTCAGGTACTACCCTGGAGTACCGGTGGGTGTACCAATACTACCGCAGAGTACCGGTGGGGGTAGCGGTACTACCCCAGCATATCGGGTAGGGGTGCCAGGCCAACAACGGAGCATCAGGTAGGGATACCGGGTCTAACACGGAGGGTCAGGTAGGAATGTCTGGTCTATACCGCGTGCCCTTAACGTCATCAGGTGTACCCCAGTGAACCAGTAAGGGCTCACGTACTACCCCGGAGTACCGGTGGGTGTACCGATACTACCGCAGAGTAACGGTGGGGGTACCGCTACTACCCCAGAACATCGGGTATGGGTGCCAAGCCTAATGCGGAGCATCACGTAGGGATAGCGGGTCTAACCTGTGGGGTCCGGTAGGGAGGTCAGGTCTAGTCCAGCGCGCACGAAGGGACAGCTGGTGTTCTCTGGCGCATCACAAAGGGTTCCGTTCCAACCCCAGAGTACCGGTGGGGGAACCGGTTCTACCTCGAAACATCGGGTAGGTATACCAGGCCTACCCCGGCGGGTCAGGTAGAAGGGTGGGCGTAAAGCGGTGCGCCCGTAGTGTCAGCTGGTGTACCCCGGCGCACCAGTAAGGGTTCCGGTACAATCCAGGAGTACCGGTGGGTATAGCAAAAGTACCGCGGAGTACCGGTGGGTGTACCGGTACTACCCCAGATTGTCGGGTAGGGGGCCAGGCCTACCGCAGAGCATCAGGTAGGGATACCGGGCCTAGCCTGGAGGGTCAGGTAGGAATGTCTGGTCTACAGAGCACGCCCGTAAGGTCAGCAGGTGTACCCCAGCGAACCAGTAAGGGTTCAGGTACTGCCCTGGAGTACCGGTGGGTGTACCAATACTACCGCAGAGTACCGGTGGGGGTAGCGGTACTACCCCAGCATATCGGGTAGGGTTGCCAGGCCAACAACGGAGCATCAGGTAGGGATACCGGGCCTAAAACGGAGGGTCAGGTAGGAATGTCTGGTCTACACCGCGCGCCAGTAACGTCAGCAGGTGTACCCCAGTGAACCAGTAAGGGTTCACGTACTACCCCGGAGTACCGGTGGGTGTACCGATACTACGGCAGAGTAACGGTGGGGGTACCGCTAGTACCCCAGAACATCGGGTATGGGTGCCAAGCCTAATGCGGAGCATCAGGTAGGGATAGCGGGTCTAACCTGTGGGGTCCGGCAGGGAGGCCGGGTCTAGTCCAGCGCGCACGAAGGGACAGCTGGTGTTCTCTGGCGCATCACAAAGGGTTCCGTTCCAACCCCAGAGTACCGGTGGGGGAACCGGTTCTACCTCGAAACATCGGGTAGGTATACCAGGCCTACCCCGGAGGGTCAGGTAGGAAGGGTGGGCGTAAAGCGGCGAGCCCATAGGGTCAGCAGGTGTACCCCGGCGCACCAGTAAGGGTTCCGGTACAATCCAGGAGTACCGGTGGGTATAGCAAAAGTACCGTGGAGTCCCTGTGGGTGTACCGGTACTACCCCAGATTGTCGGGTAGGGGGCCAGGCCTACCGCAGAGCATCAGGTAGGGATACCGGGCCTAGCCTGGAGGGTCAGGTAGGAATGTCTGGTCTACACAGCACGCCCGTAAGGTCAGCAGGTGTACCCCAGCGAACCAGTAAGTGTTCAGGTACTACCCTGGAGTACCGGTGGGTGTACCTATACTACCGCAGAGTACCGGTGGGGGTACCGGTACTACCCCAGCATATCGGGTAGGGTTGCCAGGCCAACAACGGAGCATCAGGTAGGGATACCGGGACTAAAACGGAGGGTCAGGTAGGAATGTCTGGTCTACACCGCGCGCCAGTAACGTCAGCAGGTGTACCCCAGTGAACCAGTAAGGGTTCACGTACTACCCCGGAGTACCGGTGGGTGTACCGATACTACCGCAGAGTAACGGTGGGGGTACCGCTACTACCCCAGAACATCGGGTATGGGTGCCAAGCCTAATGCGGAGCATCAGGTAGGGATACCGGGTCTAACCTGTGGGGTCCGGTAGGGAGGCCTGGTCTAGTCCAGCGCGCACGAAGGGACAGCTGGTGTTCTCTGGCGCATCACAAAGGGTTCCGTTCCAACCACAGAGTACCGGTGCGGGAACCGGTTCTACCTCGAAACATCGGGTAGGTATACCAGGCCTACCCTGGCGGGTCAGGTAGGAAGGGTGGGTGTAAAGCGGCGCCCCCGTAGGGTCAGCAGGTGTACCCCGGCGCACCAGTAAGGGTTCCGGTATAATCCAGGAGTACCGGTGGGTATAGCAAAACTACCGCGGAGTACCGGTGGGTGTACCGGTACTACCCCAGATTGTCGGGTAGGGGGCCAGGCCTACCGCAGAGCATCAGGTAGGGATACCGGGCCTAGCCTGGAGGGTCAGGTAGGAATGTCTGGTCTACACAGCACGCCCGTAATGGCAGCAGGTGTACCCCAGCGAACCAGTAAGTGTTCAGGTACTACCCTGGAGTACCGGTGGGTGTACCAATACTACCGCAGAGTACCGGTGGGTGTAGCGGTACTACCCCAGCATATCGGGTAGGGTTGCCAGGCCAACAACGGAGCATCAGGTAGGGATACCGGGACTAAAACGGAGGGTCAGGTAGGAATGTCTGGTCTACACCGCGCGCCAGTAACGTCAGCAGGTGTACCCCAGTGAACCAGTAAGGGTTCACGTACTACCCCGGAGTACCGGTGGGTATACCGATACTACGGCAGAGTAACGGTGGGGGTACCGCTACTACCCCAGAACATCGGGTATGGGTGCCAAGCCTAATGCGGAGCATCAGGTAGGGATACCGGGTCTAACCTGTGGGGTCCGGTAGGGAGGCCGGGTCTAGTCCAGCGCGCACGATTGGACAGCTGGTGTTCTCTGGCGCATCACAAAGGGTTCCGTTCCAACCACAGAGTACCGGTGCGGGAAACGGTTCTACCTCGAAACATCGGGTAGGTATACCAGGCCTACCCTGGCGGGTCAGGTAGGAAGGGTGGGTGTAAAGCGGCGCCCCCGTAGGGTCAGCAGGTGTACCCCGGCGCACCAGTAAGGGTTCCGGTATAATCCAGGAGTACCGGTGGGTATAGCAAAACTACCGCGGAGTACCGGTGGGTGTACCGGTACTACCCCAGATTGTCGGGTAGGGGGCCAGGCCTACCGCAGAGCATCAGGTAGGGATACCGGGCCTAGCCTGGAGGGTCAGGTAGGAATGTCTGGTCTACAGAGCACGCCCGTAAGGTCAGCAGGTGTACCCCAGCGAACCAGTAAGGGTTCAGGTACTACCCTGGAGTACCGGTGGGTGTACCAATACTACCGCAGAGTACCGGTGGGGGTACCGGTACTACCCCAGAATATCGGGTAAGGTTGCCAGGCCAACAACGGAGCATCAGGTAGGGATACCGGGACTAAAACGGAGGGTCAGGTAGGAATGTCTGGTCTACACCGCGCGCCAGTAACGTCAGCAGGTGTACCCCAGTGAACCAGTAAGGGTTCACGTACTACCCCGGAGTACCGGTGGGTGTACCGATACTACCGCAGAGTAACGGTGGGGGTACCGCTACTACCCCAGAACATCGGGTATGGGTGCCAAGCCTAATGCGGAGCATCAGGTAGGGATACCGGGTCTAACCTGTGGGGTCCGGTAGGGAGGCCGGGTCTAGTCCAGCGCGCACGAAGGGACAGCTGGTGTTCTCTGGCGCATCACAAAGGGTTCCGTTCCAACCACAGAGTACCGGTGCGGGAACCGGTTCTACCTCGAAACATCGGGTAGGTATACCAGGCCTACCCTGGCGGGTCAGGTAGGAAGGGTGGGCGTAAAGCGGCGAGCCCATAGGGTCAGCAGGTGTACCCCGGCGCACCAGTAAGGGTTCCGGTACAATCCAGGAGTACCGGTGGGTATAGCAAAAGTACCGCGGAGTCCCTGTGGGTGTACCGGTACTACCCCAGATTGTCGGGTAGGGGGCCAGGCCTACCGCAGAGCATCAGGTAGGGATACCGGGCCTAGCCTGGAGGGTCAGGTAGGAATGTCTGGTCTACACAGCACGCCCGTAAGGTCAGCAGGTGTACCCCAGCGAACCAGTAAGTGTTCAGGTACTACCCTGGAGTACCGGTGGGTGTACCAATACTACCGCAGAGTACCGGTGGGGGTACCGGTACTACCCCAGCATATCGGGTAGGGGTGCCAGGCCAACAACGGAGCATCAGGTAGGGATACCGGGACTAAAACGGAGGGTCAGGTAGGAATGTCTGGTCTACACCGCGCGCCAGTAACGTCAGCAGGTGTACCCCAGTGAACCAGTAAGGGTTCACGTACTACCCCGGAGTACCGGTGGGTATACCGATACTACGGCAGAGTAACGGTGGGGGTACCGCTACTACCCCAGAACATCGGGTATGGGTGCCAAGCCTAATGCGGAGCATCAGGTAGGGATACCGGGTCTAACCTGTGGGGTCCGGTAGGGAGGCCGGGTCTAGTCCAGCGCGCACGATTGGACAGCTGGTGTTCTCTGGCGCATCACAAAGGGTTCCGTTCCAACCACAGAGTACCGGTGCGGGAAACGGTTCTACCTCGAAACATCGGGTAGGTATACCAGGCCTACCCTGGCGGGTCAGGTAGGAAGGGTGGGTGTAAAGCGGCGCCCCCGTAGGGTCAGCAGGTGTACCCCGGCGCACCAGTAAGGGTTCCGGTATAATCCAGGAGTACCGGTGGGTATAGCAAAACTACCGCGGAGTACCGGTGGGTGTACCGGTACTACCCCAGATTGTCGGGTAGGGGGCCAGGCCTACCGCAGAGCATCAGGTAGGGATACCGGGCCTAGCCTGGAGGGTCAGGTAGGAATGTCTGGTCTACAGAGCACGCCCGTAAGGTCAGCAGGTGTACCCCAGCGAACCAGTAAGTGTTCAGGTACTACCCTGGAGTACCGGTGGGTGTACCAATACTACCGCAGAGTACCGGTGGGGGTACCGGTACTACCCCAGAATATCGGGTAAGGTTGCCAGGCCAACAACGGAGCATCAGGTAGGGATACCGGGACTAAAACGGAGGGTCAGGTAGGAATGTCTGGTCTACACCGCGCGCCAGTAACGTCAGCAGGTGTACCCCAGTGAACCAGTAAGGGTTCACGTACTACCCCGGAGTACCGGTGGGTGTACCGATACTACCGCAGAGTAACGGTGGGGGTACCGCTACTACCCCAGAACATCGGGTATGGGTGCCAAGCCTAATGCGGAGCATCAGGTAGGGATACCGGGTCTAACCTGTGGGGTCCGGTAGGGAGGCCGGGTCTAGTCCAGCGCGCACGAAGGGACAGCTGGTGTTCTCTGGCGCATCACAAAGGGTTCCGTTCCAACCACAGAGTACCGGTGCGGGAACCGGTTCTACCTCGAAACATCGGGTAGGTATACCAGGCCTACCCTGGCGGGTCAGGTAGGAAGGGTGGGTGTAAAGCGGCGCCCCCGTAGGGTCAGCAGGTGTACCCCGGCGCACCAGTAAGGGTTCCGGTATAATCCAGGAGTACCGGTGGGTATAGCAAAACTACCGCGGAGTACCGGTGGGTGTACCGGTACTACCCCAGATTGTCGGGTAGGGGCCAGGCGTAGCGCAGAGCATCAGGTAGGGATACCGGGCCTAGCCTGGAGGGTCAGGTAGGAATGTCTGGTCTACACAGCACGCCCGTAAGGTCAGCAGGTGTACCCCAGCGAACCAGTAAGGGTTCAGGTACTACCCTGGAGTACCGGTGGGTGTACCAATACTACCGCAGAGTACCGGTGGGGGTACCGGTACTACCCCAGCATATCGGGTAGGGGTGCCAGGCCAACAACGGAGCATCAGGTAGGGATACCGGGCCTAAAACGGAGGGTCAGGTAGGAATGTCTGGTTTACACCGCGCGCCAGTAACGTCATCAGGTGTACCCCAGTGAACCAGTAAGGGTTCACGTACTACCCCGGAGTACCGGTGGGTATACCAATACTACCGCAGAGTAACGGTGGGGGTACCGCTACTACCCCAGAACATCGGGTATGGGTGCCAAGCCTAATGCGGAGCATCAGGTAGGGATACCGGGTCTAACCTCTGGGGTCCGGTAGGGAGGCCGGGTCTAGTCCAGCGCGCACGAAGGGACAGCTGGTGTTCTCTGGCGCATCACAAAGGGTTCCGATCCAATCCCAGAGTACCGGTGGGGGAACCGGTTCTACCTCGAAACATCGGGTAGGTATACCAGGCCTACCCCGGCGGGTCAGGTAGGAAGGGTGGGTCCAAAGCAGTGTGCCCGTAGGGTCAGCAGGTGTAACCCGGCGCACCAGTAAGGGTTCCGGTACAATCCAGGAGTACCGGTGGGTATAGCAAAAGTACCGCGGAATACCGGTGGGTGTACCGGTACTACCCCAGATTGTCGGGTAGGGGGCCAGGCCTACCGCAGAGCATCAGGTAGGGATACCGGGCCTAGCCTGGAGGGTCAGGTAGGAATGTCTGGTCTACACAGCACGCCCGTAAGGTCAGCAGGTGTACCCCAGCGAACCAGTAAGGGTTCAGGTACTACCCTGGAGTACCGGTGGGTGTACCAATACTACCTCAGAGTACCGCTGGGGGTACCGGTACTACCCCAGCATATCGGGTAGGGGTGCCAGGCCAACAACGGAGCATCAGGTAGGGATACCGGGAATAACATGGAGGGTCAGGAAGAATGTCTGGTCTATACCGCGTGCCCGAAACGTCATCAGGTGTACCCCAGTGAACCAGTAAGGATTCACGTACTACCCCGGAGTACCGGTGGGTGTACCGATACTACCGCAGAGTAACGGTGGGGGTACCGCTACTACCCCAGAACATCGGGTATGGGTGCCAAGCCTAATGCGGAGCATCAGGTAGGGATACCGGGTGTAACATGTGGCGTGCGGTAGGGAGGCCGGGTCTAGTCCAGCGCGCATGAAGGGACAGCTGGTGTTCTCTGACGCATCACAAAGGGTTCCGTTCCAAGCCCAGAGTACCGGTGGGGAACCGGTTCTACCTTGAAACATCGGGTAGGTATACCAGGCCTAGCCCAGCGGGACAGGTAGGAAGGGTGGGTCCAAAGCAGTGTGCCCGTAGGGTCAGCAGGTGTACCCCGGCGCACCAGTAAGGGTTCCAGTACAATCCAGGAGTACAGGTGGGTATAGCAAAACTACCGCGGAGTACCTGTGGGTGTACCGGTACTACCCCAGATTGTCGGGTAGGGGGCCAGGCCTACCGCAGAGCATCAGGTAGGGATACCGGGCCTAGCCTGGAGGGTCAGGTAGGAATGTCTGGTCTACACAGCACGCCCGTAAGGTCAGCAGGTGTACCCCAGCGAACCAGTAAGGGTTCAGGTACTGCCCTGGAGTACCGGTGGGTGTACCAATACTACTGCAGAGTACCGGTGGGGGTAGCGGTACTACCCCAGCATATCGGGTAGGGTTGCCAGGCCAACAACGGAGCATCAGGTAGGGATACCAGGCCTAAAACGGAGGGTCAGGTAGGAATGTCTGGTCTACACCGCGCGCCAGTAACGTCAGCAGGTGTACCCCAGTGAACCAGTAAGGGTTCACGTACTACCCCGGAGTACCGGTGGGTGTACCGATACTACCGCAGAGTAACGGTGGGGGTACCGCTACTACCCCAGAACATCGGGTATGGGTGCCAAGCCTAATGCGGAGCATCAGGTAGGGATAGCGGGTCTAACCTGTGGGTTCCATTAGGGAGGCCGGGTCTAGTCCAGCGCGCACGAAGGGACAGCTGGTGTTCTCTGGCGCATCACAAAGGGTTCCGTTCCAACCCCAGAGTACCGGTGCGGGAACCGGTTCTACCTCGAAACATCGGGTAGGTATACCAGGCCTACCCTGGCGGGTCAGGTAGGAAGGGTGGGCGTAAAGCGGCGCGCCCGTAGGGTCAGCAGGTGTACCCCGGCGCACCAGTAAGGGTTCCGGTATAATCCAGGAGTACCGGTGGGTATAGCAAAACTACCGCGGAGTACCGGTGGGTGTACCGGTACTACCCCAGATTGTCGGGTAGGGGGCCAGGCCTACCGCAGAGCATCAGGTAGGGATACCGGGCCTAGCCTGGAGGGTCAGGTAGGAATGTCTGGTCTACAGAGCACGCCCGTAAGGTCAGCAGGTGTACCCCAGCGAACCAGTAAGGGTTCAGGTACTGCCCTGGAGTACCGGTGGGTGTACCAATACTACCGCAGAGTACCGGTGGGGGTAGCGGTACTACCCCAGCATATCGGGTAGGGTTGCCAGGCCAACAACGGAGCATCAGGTAGGGATACCAGGCCTAAAACGGAGGGTCAGGTAGGAATGTCTGGTCTACACCTCGCGCCAGTAACGTCAGCAGGTGTACCCCAGTGAACCAGTAAGGGTTCACGTACTACCCCGGAGTACCGGTGGGTGTACCGATACTACGGCAGAGTAACGGTGGGGGTACCGCTAGTACCCCAGAACATCGGGTATGGGTGCCAAGCCTAATGCGGAGCATCAGGTAGGGATAGCGGGTCTAACCTGTGGGGTCCGGCAGGGAGGCCGGGTCTAGTCCAGCGCGCACGAAGGGACAGCTGGTGTTCTCTGGCGCATCACAAAGGGTTCCGTTCCAACCCCAGAGTACCGGTGGGGGAACCGGTTCTACCTCGAAACATCGGGTAGGTATACCAGGCCTACCCCGGAGGGTCAGGTAGGAAGGGTGGGCGTAAAGCGGCGAGCCCATAGGGTCAGCAGGTGTACCCCGGCGCACCAATAAGGGTTCCGGTACAATCCAGGAGTACCGGTGGGTATAGCAAAAGTACCGTGGAGTCCCTGTGGGTGTACCGGTACTACCCCAGATTGTCGGGTAGGGGGCCAGGCCTACCGCAGAGCATCAGGTAGGGATACCGGGCCTAGCCTGGAGGGTCAGGTAGGAATGTCTGGTCTACACAGCACGCCCGTAAGGTCAGCAGGTGTACCCCAGCGAACCAGTAAGTGTTCAGGTACTACCCTGGAGTACCGGTGGGTGTACCTATACTACCGCAGAGTACCGGTGGGGGTACCGGTACTACCCCAGCATATCGGGTAGGGGTGCCAGGCCAACAACGGAGCATCAGGTAGGGATACCGGGCCTAAAACGGAGGGTCAGGTAGGAATGTCTGGTCTACACCGCGCGCCAGTAACGTCAGCAGGTGTACCCCAGTGAACCAGTAAGGGTTCACGTACTACCCCGGAGTACCGGTGGGTGTACCGATACTACCGCAGAGTAACGGTGGGGGTACCGCTACTACCCCAGAACATCGGGTATGGGTGCCAAGCCTAATGCGGAGCATCAGGTAGGGATACCGGGTCTAACCTGTGGGGTCCGGTAGGGAGGCCTGGTCTAGTCCAGCGCGCACGAAGGGACAGCTGGTGTTCTCTGGCGCATCACAAAGGGTTCCGTTCCAACCACAGAGTACCGGTGCGGGAACCGGTTCTACCTCGAAACATCGGGTAGGTATACCAGGCCTACCCTGGCGGGTCAGGTAGGAAGGGTGGGTGTAAAGCGGCGCCCCCGTAGGGTCAGCAGGTGTACCCCGGCGCACCAGTAAGGGTTCCGGTATAATCCAGGAGTACCGGTGGGTATAGCAAAACTACCGCGGAGTACCGGTGGGTGTACCGGTACTACCCCAGATTGTCGGGTAGGGGGCCAGGCCTACCGCAGAGCATCAGGTAGGGATACCGGGCCTAGCCTGGAGGGTCAGGTAGGAATGTCTGGTCTACACAGCACGCCCGTAAGGTCAGCAGGTGTACCCCAGCGAACCAGTAAGTGTTCAGGTACTACCCTGGAGTACCGGTGGGTGTACCAATACTACCGCAGAGTACCGGTGGGTGTAGCGGTACTACCCCAGCATATCGGGTAGGGTTGCCAGGCCAACAACGGAGCATCAGGTAGGGATACCGGGACTAAAACGGAGGGTCAGGTAGGAATGTCTGGTCTACACCGCGCGCCAGTAACGTCAGCAGGTGTACCCCAGTGAACCAGTAAGGGTTCACGTACTACCCCGGAGTACCGGTGGGTGTACCGATACTACGGCAGAGTAACGGTGGGGGTACCGCTAGTACCCCAGAACATCGGGTATGGGTGCCAAGCCTAATGCGGAGCATCAGGTAGGGATACCGGGTCTAACCTGTGGGGTCCGGTAGGGAGGCCGGGTCTAGTCCAGCGCGCACGATTGGACAGCTGGTGTTCTCTGGCGCATCACAAAGGGTTCCGTTCCAACCACAGAGTACCGGTGCGGGAAACGGTTCTACCTCGAAACATCGGGTAGGTATACCAGGCCTACCCTGGCGGGTCAGGTAGGAAGGGTGGGTGTAAAGCGGCGCCCCCGTAGGGTCAGCAGGTGTACCCCGGCGCACCAGTAAGGGTTCCGGTATAATCCAGGAGTACCGGTGGGTATAGCAAAACTACCGCGGAGTACCGGTGGGTGTACCGGTACTACCCCAGATTGTCGGGTAGGGGGCCAGGCCTACCGCAGAGCATCAGGTAGGGATACCGGGCCTAGCCTGGAGGGTCAGGTAGGAATGTCTGGTCTACAGAGCACGCCCGTAAGGTCAGCAGGTGTACCCCAGCGAACCAGTAAGTGTTCAGGTACTACCCTGGAGTACCGGTGGGTGTACCAATACTACCACAGAGTACCGGTGGGGGTACCGGTACTACCCCAGCATATCGGGTAGGGTTGCCAGGCCAACAACGGAGCATCAGGTAGGGATACCGGGACTAAAACGGAGGGTCAGGTAGGAATGTCTGGTCTACACCGCGCGCCAGTAACGTCAGCAGGTGTACCCCAGTGAACCAGTAAGGGTTCACGTACTACCCCGGAGTACCGGTGGGTGTACCGATACTACCGCAGAGTAACGGTGGGGGTACCGCTACTACCCCAGAACATCGGGTATGGGTGCCAAGCCTAATGCGGAGCATCAGGTAGGGATACCGGGTCTAACCTGTGGGGTCCGGTAGGGAGGCCGGGTCTAGTCCAGCGCGCACGAAGGGACAGCTGGTGTTCTCTGGCGCATCACAAAGGGTTCCGTTCCAACCACAGAGTACCGGTGGGGGAACCGGTTCTACCTCGAAACATCGGGTAGGTATACCAGGCCTACCCTGGCGGGTCAGGTAGGAAGGGTGGGCGTAAAGCGGCGAGCCCATAGGGTCAGCAGGTGTACCCCGGCGCACCAGTAAGGGTTCCGGTACAATCCAGGAGTACCGGTGGGTATAGCAAAAGTACCGCGGAGTCCCTGTGGGTGTACCGGTACTACCCCAGATTGTCGGGTAGGGGGCCAGGCCTACCGCAGAGCATCAGGTAGGGATACCGGGCCTAGCCTGGAGGGTCAGGTAGGAATGTCTGGTCTACACAGCACGCCCGTAAGGTCAGCAGGTGTACCCCAGCGAACCAGTAAGTGTTCAGGTACTACCCTGGAGTACCGGTGGGTGTACCAATACTACCGCAGAGTACCGGTGGGGGTACCGGTACTACCCCAGCATATCGGGTAGGGGTGCCAGGCCAACAACGGAGCATCAGGTAGGGATACCGGGCCTAAAACGGAGGGTCAGGTAGGAATGTCTGGTCTACACCGCGCGCCAGTAACGTCATCAGGTGTACCCCAGTGAACCAGTAAGGGTTCACGTACTACCCCGGAGTACCGGTGGGTGTACCGATACTACCGCAGAGTAACGGTGGGGGTACCGCTACTACCCCAGAACATCGGGTATGGGTGCCAAGCCTAATGCGGAGCATCAGGTAGGGATACCGGGTCTAACCTGTGGGGTCCGGTAGGGAGGCCGGGTCTAGTCCAGCGCGCACGAAGGGACAGCTGGTGTTCTCTGGCGCATCACAAAGGGTTCCGTTCCAACCACAGAGTACCGGTGCGGGAACCGGTTCTACCTCGAAACATCGGGTAGGTATACCAGGCCTACCCTGGCGGGTCAGGTAGGAAGGGTGGGTGTAAAGCGGCGCCCCCGTAGGGTCAGCAGGTGTACCCCGGCGCACCAGTAAGGGTTCCGGTATAATCCAGGAGTACCGGTGGGTATAGCAAAACTACCGCGGAGTACCGGTGGGTGTACCGGTACTACCCCAGATTGTCGGGTAGGGGCCAGGCGTAGCGCAGAGCATCAGGTAGGGATACCGCGCCTAGCCTGGAGGGTCAGGTAGGAATGTCTGGTCTACACAGCACGCCCGTAAGGTCAGCAGGTGTACCCCAGCGAACCAGTAAGGGTTCAGGTACTACCCTGGAGTACCGGTGGGTGTACCAATACTACCGCAGAGTACCGGTGGGGGTACCGGTACTACCCCAGCATATCGGGTAGGGGTGCCAGGCCAACAACGGAGCATCAGGTAGGGATACCGGGCCTAAAACGGAGGGTCAGGTAGGAATGTCTGGTCTACACCGCGCGCCAGTAACGTCATCAGGTGTACCCCAGTGAACCAGTAAGGGTTCACGTACTACCCCGGAGTACCGGTTGGTATGCCAATACTACCGCAGAGTAACGGTGGGGGTACCGCTACTACCCCAGAACATCGGGTATGGGTGCCAAGCCTAATGCGGAGCATCAGGTAGGGATACCGGGTCTAACCTGTGGGGTCCGGTAGGGAGGCCGGGTCTAGTCCAGCGCGCACGAAGGGACAGCTGGTGTTCTCTGGCGCATCACAAAGGGTTCCGATCCAATCCCAGAGTACCGGTGGGGGAACCGGTTCTACCTCGAAACATCGGGTAGGTATACCAGGCCTACCCCGGAGGGTCAGGTAGGAAGGGTGGGTCCAAAGCAGTGTGCCCGTAGGGTCAGCAGGTGTACCCCGGCGCACCAGTAAGGGTTCCGGTACAATCCAGGAGTACCGGTGGGTATAGCAAAAGTACCGCGGAATACCGGTGGGTGTACCGGTACTACCCCAGATTGTCGGGTAGGGGGCCAGGCCTACCGCAGAGCATCAGGTAGGGATACCGGGCCTAGCCTGGAGGGTCAGGTAGGAATGTCTGGTCTACACAGCACGCCCGTAAGGTCAGCAGGTGTACCCCAGCGAACCAGTAAGGGTTCAGGTACTACCCTGGAGTACCGGTGGGTGTACCAATACTACCTCAGAGTACCGCTGGGGGTACAGGTACTACCCCAGCATATCGGGTAGGGGTGCCAGGCCAACAACGGAGCATCAGGTAGGGATACCGGGACTAACACGGAGGGTCAGGAAGAATGTCTGGTCTATACCGCGTGCCCGAAACGTCATCAGGTGTAGCCCAGTGAACCAGTAAGGATTCACGTACTACCCCGGAGTACCGGTGGGTGTACTGATACTACCACAGAGTAACGGTGGGGGTACCGCTACTACCCCAGAACATCGGGTATGGGTGCCAAGCCTAATGCGGAGCATCAGGTAGGGATACCGGGTGTAACATGTGGGGTGCGGTAGGGAGGCCGGGTCTAGTCCAGCGCGCATGAAGGGACAGCTGGTGTTCTCTGACGCATCACAAAGGGTTCCGTTCCAAGCCCAGAGTACCGGTGGGGAACCGGTTCTACCTTGAAACATCGGGTAGGTATACCAGGCCTAGCCCAGCGGGACAGGTAGGAAGGGTGGGCGTAAAGCGGCGCGCCCGTAGGGTCAGCAGGTGTACCCCGGCGCACCAGTAAGGGTTCCAGTACAATCCAGGAGTACAGGTGGGTATAGCAAAACTACCGCGGAGTACCTGTGGGTGTACCGGTACTACCCCAGATTGTCGGGTAGGGGGCCAGGCGTAGCGCAGAGCATCAGGTAGGGATACCGGGCCTAGCCTGGAGGGTCAGGTAGGAATGTCTGGTCTACACAGCACGCCCGTAAGGTCAGCAGGTGTACCCCAGCGAACCAGTAAGTGTTCAGGTACTACCCTGGAGTACCGGTGGGTGTACCAATACTACCGCAGAGTACCGGTGGGGGTACCAGTACTACCCCAGCATATCGGGTATGGGTGCCAGGCCAACAACGGAGCATCAGGTAGGGATACCGGGTCTAACACGGAGGGTCAGGTAGGAATGTCTGGTCTATACCGCGTGCCCTTAACGTCATCAGGTGTACCCCAGTGAACCAGTAAGGGCTCACGTACTACCCCGGAGTACCGGTGGGTGTACCGATACTACCGCAGAGTAACGGTGGGGGTACCGCTACTACCCCAGAACATCGGGTATGGGTGCCAAGCCTAATGTGGAGCATCAGGTAGGGATAGCGGGTCTAACCTGTGGGGTCCGGTAGGGAGGCCGGGTCTAGTCCAGCGCGCACGAAGGGACAGCTGGTGTTCTCTGGCGCATCACAAAGGGTTCCGTTCCAACCCCAGAGTACCGGTGGGGGAACCGGTTCTACCTTGAAACATCGGGTAGGTATACCAGGCCTACCCTGGCGGGTCAGGTAGGAAGGGTGGGCGTAAAGCGGCGAGCCCATAGGGTCAGCAGGTGTACCCCGGCGCACCAGTAAGGGTTCCGGTACAATCCAGGAGTACCGGTGGGTATAGCAAAATTACCGCGCCGTACCTCTGGGTGTACCGGTCCTACCCCAGATTGTCGGATAGGGGGCCAGGCTTACCGTAGATCATCAGGTAGGGATACCGGGCCTAGCCTGGAGGGTCAGGTAGGAATGTCTGCTCTACAGAGCACGCCCGTAATGGCAGCAGGTGTACCCCAGCGAACCAGTAAGTGTTCAGGTACTGCGCTGGAGTACCAGTGGGTGTACCAATACTACCGCAGAGTACCGGTGGGGGTACCGGTACTACCCCAGCATATCGGGTAGGGGTGCCAGGCCAACAACGGAGCATCAGGTAGGATACCGGGCCTAAAACGGAGGGTCAGGTAGGAATGTCTGGTCTACACCGCGCGCCAGTAACGTCAGCAGGTGTACCCCAGTGAACCAGTAAGGGTTCACGTACTACCCCGGAGTACCGGTGGGTGTACCGATACTACCGCAGAGTAACGGTGGGGGTACCGCTACTACCCCAGAACATCGGGTATGGGTGCCAAGCCTAATGCGGAGCATCAGGTAGGGATAGCGGGTCTAACCTGTGGGGTCCGGTAGGGAGGCCAGGTCTAGTCCAGCGCGCACGAAGGGACAGCTGGTGTTCTCTGGCGCATCACAAAGGGTTCCGTTCCAACCCCAGAGTACCGGTGGGGGAACCGGTTCTACCTCGAAACATCGGGTAGGTATACCAGGCCTACCCCGGCGGGTCAGGTAGGAAGAGTGGGCGTAAAGCGGTGCGCCCGTAATGTCAGCTGGTGTACCCCGGCGCACCAGTAAGGGTTCCGGTACAATCCAGGAGTACCGGTGGGTATAGCAAAAGTACCGCGGAGTACCGGTGGGTGTACCGGTACTACCCCAGATTGCCGGGTAGGGGGCCAGGCCTACCGCAGAGCATCAGGTAGGGATACCGGGCCTAGCCTGGAGGGTCAGGTAGGAATGTCTGGTCTACACAGCACGCCCGTAAGGTCAGCAGGTGTACCCCAGCGAACCAGTAAGGGTTCAGGTACTACCCTGGAGTACCGGTGGGTGTACCAATACTACCGCAGAGTACCGCTGGGGGTACCGGTACTACCCCAGCATATCGGGTAGGGGTGCCAGGCCAACAACGGAGCATCAGGTAGGGATACCGGGACTAACACGGAGGGTCAGGAAGAATGTCTGGTCTATACCGCGTGCCCGAAACGTCATCAGGTGTAGCCCAGTGAACCAGTAAGGATTCACGTACTACCCCGGAGTACCGGTGGGTGTACCGATACTACCACAGAGTAACGGTGGGGGTACCGCTACTACCCCAGAACATCGGGTATGGGTGCCAAGCCTAATGCGGAGCATCAGGTAGGGATACCGGGAGTAACATGTGGGGTGCGGTAGGGAGGCCGGGTCTAGTCCAGCGCGCATGAAGGGACAGCTGGTGTTCTCTGACGCATCACAAAGGGTTCCGTTCCAAGCCCAGAGTACCGGTGGGGAACCGGTTCTACCTTGAAACATCGGGTAGGTATACCAGGCCTAGCCCAGCGGGACAGGTAGGAAGGGTGGGCGTAAAGCGGCGCGCCCGTAGGGTCAGCAGGTGTACCCCGGCGCACCAGTAAGGGTTCCAGTACAATCCAGGAGTACAGGTGGGTATAGCAAAACTACCGCGGAGTACCTGTGGGTGTACCGGTACTACCCCAGATTGTCGGGTAGGGGGCCAGGCGTAGCGCAGAGCATCAGGTAGGGATACCGGGCCTAGCCTGGAGGGTCAGGTAGGAATGTCTGGTCTACACAGCACGCCCGTAAGGTCAGCAGGTGTACCCCAGCGAACCAGTAAGTGTTCAGGTACTACCCTGGAGTACCGGTGGGTGTACCAATACTACCGCAGAGTACCGGTGGGGGTACCAGTACTACCCCAGCATATCGGGTAGGGGTGCCAGGCCAACAACGGAGCATCAGGTAGGGATACCGGGTCTAACACGGAGGGTCAGGTAGGAATGTCTGGTCTATACCGCGTGCCCTTAACGTCATCAGGTGTACCCCAGTGAACCAGTAAGGGCTCACGTACTACTCCGGAGTACCGGTGGGTGTACCGATACTACCGCAGAGTAACGGTGGGGGTACCGCTACTACCCCAGAACATCGGGTATGGGTGCCAAGCCTAATGTGGAGCATCAGGTAGGGATAGCGGGTCTAACCTGTGGGGTCCGGTAGGGAGGCCGGGTCTAGTCCAGCGCGCACGAAGGGACAGCTGGTGTTCTCTGGCGCATCACAAAGGGTTCCGTTCCAACCCCAGAGTACCGGTGGGGGAACCGGTTCTACCTTGAAACATCGGGTAGGTATACCAGGCCTACCCTGGCGGGTCAGGTAGGAAGGGTGGGCGTAAAGCGGCGAGCCCATAGGGTCAGCAGGTGTACCCCGGCGCACCAGTAAGGGTTCCGGTACAATCCAGGAGTACCGGTGGGTATAGCAAAATTACCGCGCCGTACCTCTGGGTGTACCGGTCCTACCCCAGATTGTCGGATAGGGGGCCAGGCTTACCGTAGATCATCAGGTAGGGATACCGGGCCTAGCCTGGAGGGTCAGGTAGGAATGTCTGCTCTACAGAGCACGCCCGTAATGGCAGCAGGTGTACCCCAGCGAACCAGTAAGTGTTCAGGTACTGCGCTGGAGTACCAGTGGGTGTACCAATACTACCGCAGAGTACCGGTGGGGGTACCGGTACTACCCCAGCATATCGGGTATGGGTGCCAGGCCAACAACGGAGCATCAGGTAGGATACCGGGCCTAAAACGGAGGGTCAGGTAGGAATGTCTGGTCTACACCGCGCGCCAGTAACGTCAGCAGGTGTACCCCAGTGAACCAGTAAGGGTTCACGTACTACCCCGGAGTACCGGTGGGTGTACCGATACTACCGCAGAGTAACGGTGGGGGTACCGCTACTACCCCAGAACATCGGGTATGGGTGCCAAGCCTAATGCGGAGCATCAGGTAGGGATAGCGGGTCTAACCTGTGGGGTCCGGTAGGGAGGCCAGGTCTAGTCCAGCGCGCACGAAGGGACAGCTGGTGTTCTCTGGCGCATCACAAAGGGTTCCGTTCCAACCCCAGAGTACCGGTGGGGGAACCGGTTCTACCTCGAAACATCGGGTAGGTATACCAGGCCTACCCCGGCGGGTCAGGTAGGAAGAGTGGGCGTAAAGCGGTGCGCCCGTAATGTCAGCTGGTGTACCCCGGCGCACCAGTAAGGGTTCCGGTACAATCCAGGAGTACCGGTGGGTATAGCAAAAGTACCGCGGAGTACCGGTGGGTGTACCGGTACTACCCCAGATTGCCGGGTAGGGGGCCAGGCCTACCGCAGAGCATCAGGTAGGGATACCGGGCCTAGCCTGGAGGGTCAGGTAGGAATGTCTGGTCTACACAGCACGCCCGTAAGGTCAGCAGGTGTACCCCAGCGAACCAGTAAGGGTTCAGGTACTACCCTGGAGTACCGGTGGGTGTACCAATACTACCGCAGAGTACCGGTGGGGGTATCGGTACTACCCCAGCATATCGGGTAGGGGTGCCAGGCCAACAACGGAGCATCAGGTAGGGATACCGGGTCTAACACGGAGGGTCAGGTAGGAATGTCTGGTCTATACCGCGTGCCCGTAACGTCATCAGGTGTACCCCAGTGAACCAGTAAGGGTTCAAGTACTACCCCGGAATACCGGTGGGTGTACCGATACTACCGCAGAGTAACGGTGGGGGTACCGCTACTACCCCAGAACATCGGGTATGGGTGCCAAGCCTAATGCGGAGCATCAGGTAGGGATAGCGGGTCTAACCTGTGGGGTCCGGTAGGGAGGCCGGGTCTAGTCCAGCGCGCACGAAGGGACAGCTGGTGTTCTCTGGCGCATCACAAAGGGTTCCGTTCCAACCCCAGAGTACCGGTGGGGGAACCAGTTCTACCTCGAAACATCGGGTAGGTATACCAGGCCTACCCCGGCGGGTCAGGTAGGAAGGGTGGGCGTAAAGCGGTGCGCCCGTAGGGTCAGCAGGTGTACCCCGGCGCACCAGTAAGGGTTCCGGTACAATCCAGGAGTACTGGTGGGTATAGCAAAATTACCGCGCAGTACCTCTGGGTGTACCGGTCCTACCCCAGATTGTCGGATAGGGGGCCAGGCCTACCGTAGCGTATCAGGTAGGGATACCGGGCCTAGCCTGGAGGGTCAGGTAGGAATGTCTGGTCTACACAGCACGCCCGTAAGGTCAGCAGGGGTAACCCAGCGAACCAGTAAGAGTTCAGGTACTACCCTGGAGTACCGGTGGGTGTACCAATACTACCGCAGAGTACCGGTGGGGGTACCGGTACTACCCCAGCATATCGGGTAGGGGTGCCAGGCCAACAACGGAGCATCAGGTAGGGATACCGGGCCTAGCCTGGAGGGTCAGGTAGGAATGTCTGGTCTATACCGCGTGCCCGTAACGTCATCAGGTGTACCCCAGTGAACCAGTAAGGGTTCAAGTACTACCCCGGAATACCGGTGGGTGTACCGATACTACCGCAGAGTAACGGTGGGGGTACCGCTACTACCCCAGAACATCGGGTATGGGTGCCAAGCCTAATGCGGAGCATCAGGTAGGGATAGCGGGTCTAACCTGTGGGGTCCGGTAGGGAGGCCGGGTCTAGTCCAGCGCGCACGAAGGGACAGCTGCTGTTCTCTGGCGCATCACAAAGGGTTCCGTTCCAACCCCAGAGTACCGGTGGGGGAACCAGTTCTACCTCGAAACATCGGGTAGGTATACCAGGCCTACCCCGGCGGGTCAGGTAGGAAGGGTGGGCGTAAAGCGGTGCGCCCGTAGGGTCAGCAGGTGTACCCCGGCGCACCAGTCAGGGTTCCGGTACAATCCAGGAGTACCGCTGGGTATAGCAAAACTACCGCGGAGTACCGGTGGGTGTACCGGTACTACCCCAGATTGTCGGGTAGGGGGCCAGGCCTACCGCAGAGCATCAGGTAGGGATACCGGGCCTAGCCTGGAGGGTCAGGTAGGAATGTCTGGTCTACACAGCACGCCCGTAAGGTCAGCAGGTGTACCCCAGCGAACCAGTAAGGGTTCAGGTACTACCCTGGAGTACCGGTGGGTGTACCAATACTACCGCAGAGTACCGGTGGGGGTACCAGTACTACCCCAGCATATCGGGTAGGGGTGCCAGGCCAACAACGGAGCATCAGGTAGGGATACCGGGTCTAACACGGAGGGTCAGGTAGGAATGTCTGGTCTACAGAGCACGCCCCTAAGGTCAGCAGGTGTACCCCAGCGAACCAGTAAGTGTTCACGTACTACCCTGGAGTACCGGTGGGTGTACCAATACTACCGCAGAGTACCGGTGGGGGTACCGGTACTACCCCAGCATATCGGGTAGGGGTGCCAGGCCAACAACGGAGCATCAGGTAGGGATACCGGGTCTAACACGGAGGGTCAGGTAGGAATATCTGGTCTATACCGCGTGCCCGTAACGTCATCAGGTGTACCCCAGTGAACCAGTAAGCGTTCACGTACTACCCCGGAGTACTCGTGGGTGTACCGATACTACCGCAGAGTAACGGGTGGGGGTACCGCTACTACCCCAGAACATCGGGTATGGGTGCCAAGCCTAATGCGGAGCATCAAGTAGGGATAGCGGGTGTAACCTGTGGGGTCAGGTAGGGAGGCCAGGTCTAGTCCAGCGCGCACGAAGGGACAGCTGGTGTTCTCTGGCGCATCACAAAGGGTTCCGTTCCAACCCCAGAGTACCGGTGGGGAACCGGTTCTACCTCGAAACATCGGGTAGGTATACCAGGCCTAGCCCGGCGGGTCAGGTAGGAAGGGTGGGCATAAAGCGGCGCCCCCGTAGGGTCAGCAGGTGTACCCCGGCGCACCAGTAAGGGTTCCGGTACAATCCAGGAGTACCAGTGGGTATAGCAAAACTACCGCGGAGTACCGGTGGGGGTACCGGTACTACCCCAGATTGTCGGGTAGGGGGCCAGGCGTAGCGCAGAGCATCAGGTAGGTATACCGGGCCTAGCCTGGAGGGTCAGGTAGGAATGTCTGGTCTACACAGCACGCCCGTAAGGTCAGCAGGGATAACCCAGCGAACCAGTAAGAGTTCAGGTACTACCCTGGAGTACCGGTGGGTGTACCAATACTACCGCAGAGTACCGGTGGGGGTACCGGTACTACCCCAGCATATCGGGTAGGGGTGCCAGGCCAACAACGGAGCATCAGGTAGGGATACCGGGTCTAACACGGAGGGTCAGGTAGGAATGTCTGGTCTATACCGCGTGCCCTTAACGTCATCAGGTGTACCCCAGTGAACCAGTAAGGGTTCACGTACTACCCCGGAGTACCGGTGGGTATACCGATACTACCGCAGAGTAACGGTGGGGGTACCGCTACTATCCCAGAACATCGGGTATGGGTGCCAAGCCTAATGCGGAGCATCAGGTACGGATAGCGGGTCTAACCTGTGGGGTCCGGTAGGGAGGCCGGGTCTAGTCCAGCACGCACGAAGGGACAGTTGGTGTTCTCTGGCGCATCACAAAGGGTTCCGATCCAATCCCAGAGTACCGGTGGGGGAACCGGTTCTACCTCGAAACATCGGGTAGGTATACCAGGCCTACACCGGCGGGTCAGGTAGGAAGGGTGGGCGTAAAGCGGTGCGCCCGTAGTGTCAGCAGGTGTACCCCGGCGCACCAGTAAGGGTTCCGGTACAATCCAGGAGTACCGGTGGGTATAGCAAAAGTACCGCGGAATACCGGTGGGTGTACCGGTACTACCCCAGATTGTCGGGTAGGGGCCCAGGCCTACCGCAGAGCATCAGGTAGGGATACCGGGCCTAGCCCGGCGGGTCAGTTAGGAAGGGTGGGTCTAAAGCGGCGCGCCCGTAGGGTCAGCAGGTGTACCCCGGCGCACCAGTAAGGGTTCCGGTACAATCCAGGAGTACTGGTGGGTATAGCAAAATTACCGCGCAGTACCTCTGGGTGTACCGGTCCTACCCCAGATTGTCGGATAGGGGGCCAGGCCTACCGTAGCGTATCAGGTAGGGATACCGGGCCTAGCCTGGAGGGTCAGGTAGGAATGTCTGGTCTACAGAGCACGCCCGTAATGGCGGCAGGTGTACCCCAGCGAACCAGTAAGTGTTAAGGTACAGCCCTGGAGTACCGGTGGGTGTACCAATACTACCGCAGAGTACCGGTGGGGGTACCGCTACTACCCCAGAACATCGGGTATGGGTGCCAAGCCTAATGCGGAGCATCAGGTAGGGATACCGGGTCTAACCTGTGGGGTCCGGTAGGGAGGCCGGGTCTAGTCCAGCGCGCATGAAGGGACAGCTGGTGTTCTCTGAAGCATCACAAAGGGTTCCGTTCCAAGCCCAGAGTACCGGTGGGGGAACCGGTTCTAACTCAAAACATCTGGTAGGTATACCAGGCCTACCCCGGCGGGTAAGGTAGAAAGGGTGGGCGTAAAGCGGCGCGCCCGTAGGGTCAGCAGGTGTACCCCGGCGCACCAGTAAGGGTTCCAGTACAATCCAGGAGTACAGGTGGGTATAGCAAAACTACCGCGGAGTACCTGTGGGTGTACCGGTACTACCCCAGATTGTCGGGTAGGGGGCCAGGCGTAGCGCAGAGCATCAGGTAGGGATACCGGGCCTAGCCTGGAGGGTCAGGTAGGAATGTCTGGTCTACACAGCACGCCCGTAAGGTCAGCAGGTGTAACCCAGCGAACCAGTAAGGGTTCAGGTACTACCCTGGAGTACCTGTGGGTGTACCAATACTACCGCAGAGTACCGGTGGGTGTACCGGTACTACCCCAGATTGTCGGGTAGGGGGCCAGGCCTACCGCAGAGCATCAGGTAGGGATACCGGGCCTAGCCTGGAGGGTCAGGTAGGAATGTCTGGTCTACACCGCGCGCCAGTAATGTCATCAGGTGTACCCCAGTGAACCAGTAAGGGTTCACGTACTATCCCGGAGTACCAGTGGGTGTACCGATACTACCGCAGAGTAACGGTGGGGGTACCGCTACTACCCCAGAACATCGGGTATGGGTGCCAAGCCAATATGCGGAGCATCAGGTAGTGATAGCGGGTCTAACCTGTGGGGTCCGGTAGGGAGGCCAGGTCTAGTCCACCGCGCACGAAGGGACAGCTGGTGATCTCTGGCGCATCACAAAGGCTTCCGTTCCAACCCCAGAGTACCGGTGGGGGAACCGGTTCTACCTCGAAACATCGGGTAGGTATACCAGGCCTACCCCGGCAGGTCAGGTAGGAAGGGTGGGCGTAAAGCGGTGCGCCCGTAGTGTCAGCTGGTGTACCCCGGCGCACCAGTAAGGGTTCCGGTACAATCCAGGAGTACCGGTGGGTATAGCAAAAGTACCGCGGAGTACCGGTGGGTTTACCGGTACTACCCCAGATTGTCGGGTAGGGGGCCAGGCCTACCGCAGAGCATCAGGTAGGGATACCGGGCCTAGCCTGGAGGGTCAGGTAGGAATGTCTGGTCTACACAGCACGCCCGTAAGGTCAGCAGGGGTAACCCAGCGAACCAGTAAGAGTTCAGGTACTACCCTGGAGTACCGGTGGGTGTACCAATACTACCGCAGAGTACCGGTGGGGGTAGCGGTACTACCCCAGCATATCGGGTAGGGGTGCCAGGCCAACAACGGAGCATCAGGTAGGGATACCGGGCCTAAAACGGAGGGTCAGGTAGGAATGTCTGGTATAAACCGCGCGCCAGTAACGTCAGCAGGTGTACCCCAGTGAACCAGTAAGGGTTCACGTACTACCCCAGAGTACCGGTGGGTGTACCGATACTACCGCAGAGTAACGGTGGGGGTACCGCTACTACCCCAGAACATCGGGTATGGGTGCCAAGCCTAATGCGGAGCATCAGGTAGGGATAGCGGGTCTAACCTGTGGTGTCCGGAAGGGAGGCCGGGTCTAGTCCAGCGCGCACGAAGGGACAGCTGGTGTTCTCTGGCGCATCACAAAGGGTTCCGTTCCAACCCCAGAGTACCGGTGGGGGAACCGGTTCTACCTCGAAACATCGGGTAGGTATACCAGGCCTACCCCGGCGGGTCAGGTAGGAAGGGTGGGTCCAAAGCAGTGTGTCCGTAGGGTCAGCAGGTGTACCCCGGCGCACCAGTAAGGGTTCCGGTACAATCCAGGAGTACCGGTGGGTATAGAAAAACTACCGCGGAGTACTGGTGGGTGTACCGGTACTACCCCAGATTGTCGGATAGGGGGCCAGGCCTACCGTAGAGCATCAGGTAGGTATACCAGGCCTACCCCGGCGGGTCAGGTAGGAAGGGTGGGTCCAAAGCAGTGTGCCCGTAGGGTCAGCAGGTTTAACCCGGCGCACCAGTAAGGGTTCCGGTACAATCCAGGAGTACCGGTGGGTATAGCAAAAGTACCGCGGAATACCGGTGGGTGTACCGGTACTACCCCAGATTGTCGGGTAGGGGCCCAGGCCTACCGCAGAGCATCAGGTAGGGATACCGGGCCTAGCCCGGCGGGTCAGGTAGGAAGGGTGGGTCTAAAGCGGCGCGCCCGTAGGGTCAGCAGGTGTACCCCGGCGCACCAGTAAGGGTTCCGGTACAATCCAGGAGTACCGGTGGGTATAGCAAAATTACCGCGCAGTATCTCTGGGTGTACCGGTCCTACCCCAGATTGTCGGATAGGGGGCCAGGCCTACCGTAGCGTATCAGGTAGGGATACCGGGCCTAGCCTGGAGGGTCAGGTAGGAATGTCTGGTCAACAGAGCACGCCCGTAATGGCAGCAGGTGTACCCCAGCGAACCTGTAAGGGTTCATCTACTGTCCTGGAGTACCGGTGGGTGTACCAATACTACCGCAGATTACCGGTTGGGGTACCGGTACTACCCCAGCATATCGGGTAGGGGTGCCAGGCCAACAACGGAGCATCAGGTAGGGATACCGGGCCTAACACGGAGGGTCAGGTAGGAATGTCTGGTCTACACCGCGCGCCAGTAATGTCATCAGGTGTACCCCAGTGAACCAGTAAGGGTTCACGTACTACCCCGGAGTACCAGTGGGTGTACCGATACTACCGCAGAGTAACGGTGGGGGTACCGCTACTACCCCAGAACATCGGGTATGGGTGCCAAGCCAATATGCGGAGCATCAGGTAGTGATAGCGGGTCTAACCTGTGGGGTCCGGTAGGGAGGCCAGGTCTAGTCCAGCGCGCACGAAGGGACAGCTGGTGTTCTCTGGCGCATCACAAAGGGTTCCGTTCCAACCCCAGAGTACCGGTGGGCGAACCGGTTCTACCTCGAAACATCGGGTAGGTATACCAGGCCTACCCCGGCAGGTCAGGTAGGAAGGGTGGGCGTAAAGCGGTGCGCCCGTAGTGTCAGCTGGTGTACCCCGGCGCACCAGTAAGGGTTCCAGTACAATCCAGGAGTACCGGTGGGTATAGCAAAACTACCGCGGAGTACCTGTGGGTGTACCGGTACTACCCCAGATTGTCGGGTAGGGGGCCAGGCGTAGCGCAGAGCATCAGGTAGGGATACCGGGCCTAGCCTGGAGGGTCAGGTAGGAATGTCTGGTCTACACAGCACGCCCGTAAGGTCAGCAGGTGTAACCCAGCGAACCAGTAAGGGTTCAGGTACTACCCTGGAGTACCGGTGGGTGTACCTATACTACCGCAGAGTACCGGTGGGTGTACCGGTACTACCCCAGATTGTCGGGTAGGGGGCCAGGCCTACCGCAGAGCATCAGGTAGGGATACCGGGCCTAGCCTGGAGGGTCAGGTAGGAATGTCTGGTCTACACCGCGCGCCAGTAATGTCATCAGGTGTACCCCAGTGAACCAGTAAGGGTTCACGTACTACCCCGGAGTACCAGTGGGTGTACCGATACTACCGCAGAGTAACGGTGGGGGTACCGCTACTACCCCAGAACATCGGGTATGGGTGCCAAGCCAATATGCGGAGCATCAGGTAGTGATAGCGGGTCTAACCTGTGGGGTCCGGTAGGGAGGCCAGGTCTAGTCCACCGCGCACGAAGGGACAGTTGGTGTTCTCTGGCGCATCACAAAGGGTTCCGATCCAATCCCAGAGTACCGGTGGGGGAACCGGTTCTACCTCGAAACATCGGGTAGGTATACCAGGCCTACACCGGCGGGTCAGGTAGGAAGGGTGGGCGTAAAGCGGTGCGCCCGTAGTGTCAGCAGGTGTACCCCGGCGCACCAGTAAGGGTTCCGGTACAATCCAGGAGTACCGGTGGGTATAGCAAAAGTACCGCGGAATACCGGTGGGTGTACCGGTACTACCCCAGATTGTCGGGTAGGGGCCCAGGCCTACCGCAGAGCATCAGGTAGGGATACCGGGCCTAGCCCGGCGGGTCAGGTAGGAAGGGTGGGTCTAAAGCGGCGCGCCCGTAGGGTCAGCAGGTGTACCCCGGCGCACCAGTAAGGGTTCCGGTACAATCCAGGAGTACCGGTGGGTATAGCAAAATTACCGCGCAGTACCTCTGGGTGTACCGGTCCTACCCCAGATTGTCGGATAGGGGGCCAGGCCTACCGTAGCGTATCAGGTAGGGATACCGGGCCTAGCCTGGAGGGTCAGGTAGGAATGTCTGGTCTACAGAGCACGCCCGTAATGGCGGCAGGTGTACCCCAGCGAACCAGTAAGTGTTAAGGTACAGCCCTGGAGTACCGGTGGGTGTACCAATACTACCGCAGAGTACCGGTGGGTGTACCGGTACTACCCCAGATTGTCGGGTAGGGGGCCAGGCCTACCGCAGAGCATCAGGTAGGGATACCGGGCCTAGCCTGGAGGGTCAGGTAGGAATGTCTGGTCTACACCGCGCGCCAGTAATGTCATCAGGTGTACCCCAGTGAACCAGTAAGGGTTCACGTACTACCCCGGAGTACCAGTGGGTGTACCGATACTACCGCAGAGTAACGGTGGGGGTACCGCTACTACCCCAGAACATCGGGTATGGGTGCCAAGCCTAATGCGGAGCATCAGGTAGGGATACCGGGTCTAACCTGTGGGGTCCGGTAGGGAGGCCGGGTCTAGTCCAGCGCGCATGAAGGGACAGCTGGTGTTCTCTGAAGCATCACAAAGGGTTCCGTTCCAAGCCCAGAGTACCGGTGGGGGAACCGGTTCTAACTCAAAACATCTGGTAGGTATACCAGGCCTACCCCGGCGGGTAAGGTAGAAAGGGTGGGCGTAAAGCGGCGCGCCCGTAGGGTCAGCAGGTGTACCCTGGCGCACCAGTAAGGGTTCCAGTACAATCCAGGAGTACAGGTGGGTATAGCAAAACTACCGCGGAGTACCTCTGGGTGTACCGGTACTACCCCAGATTGTCGGGTAGGGGGCCAGGCGTAGCGCAGAGCATCAGGTAGGGATACCGGGCCTAGCCTGGAGGGTCAGGTAGGAATGTCTGGTCTACACAGCACGCCCGTAAGGTCAGCAGGTGTAACCCAGCGAACCAGTAAGGGTTCAGGTACTACCCTGGAGTACCGGTGGGTGTACCAATACTACCGCAGAGTACCGGTGGGTGTACCGGTACTACCCCAGATTGTCGGGTAGGGGGCCAGGCCTACCGCAGAGCATCAGGTAGGGATACCGGGCCTAGCCTGGAGGGTCAGGTAGGAATGTCTGGTCTACACCGCGCGCCAGTAATGTCATCAGGTGTACCCCAGTGAACCAGTAAGGGTTCACGTACTACCCCGGAGTACCAGTGGGTGTACCGATACTACCGCAGAGTAACGGTGGGGGTACCGCTACTACCCCAGAACATCGGGTATGGGTGCCAAGCCAATATGCGGAGCATCAGGTAGGGATAGCGGGTCTAACCTGTGGGGTCCGGTAGGGAGGCCAGGTCTAGTCCACCGCGCACGAAGGGACAGCTGGTGATCTCTGGCGCATCACAAAGGCTTCCGTTCCAACCCCAGAGTACCGGTGGGGGAACCAGTTCTACCTCGAAACATCGGGTAGGTATACCAGGCCTACCCCGGCGGGTCAGGTAGGAAGGGTGGGGGTAAAGCGGTGCGCCCGTAGTGTCAGCTGGTGTACCCCGGCGCACCAGTAAGGGTTCCGGTACAATCCAGGAGTACCGGTGGGTATAGCAAAAGTACCGCGGAGTACCGGTGGGTTTACCGGTACTACCCCAGATTGTCGGGTAGGGGGCCAGGCCTACCGCAGAGCATCAGGTAGGGATACCGGGCCTAGCCTGGAGGGTCAGGTAGGAATGTCTGGTCTACACAGCACGCCCGTAAGGTCAGCAGGTGTACCCCAGCGAACTAGTAAGTGTTCAGGTACTACCCTGGAGTACCGGTGGGTGTACCAATACTACCGCAGAGTACCGGTGGGGGTACCGGTACTACCCCAGCGTATCGGGTAGGGGTGCCAGGCCAACAACAGAGCATCAGGTAGGGATACCGGGTCTAACACGGAGGGTCAGGTAGGAATGTCTGGTCTATACCGCGTGCCCGTAACGTCATCAGGTGTACCCCAGTGAACCAGTAAGGGTTCAAGTACTACCCCGGAGTACCGTTGGGTGTACCGATACTACGGCAGAGTAACGGTGGGGGTACCGCTACTACCCCAGAACATCGGGTATGGGTTCCAAGCCTAATGCGGAGCATCAGGTAGGGATACCGGGTCTAACCTGTGGGGTCCGGTAGGGAGGCCGGGTCTAGTCCAGCACGCACGAAGGGACAGCTGGTGTTCTCTGGCGCATCACAAAGGGTTCCGTTCCAACCCCAGAGTACCGGTGGGGGAACCAGTTCTACCTCGAAACATCGGGTAGGTATATCAGGCCTACCCCGGCGGGTAAGGTAGGAAGGGTGGGCGTAAAGCGGTGCGCGCGTACTGTCAGCAGATGTACCCCGGCGCACCAGTAAGGGTTCCGGTACAATCCAGGAGTACCGGTGGGTATAGCAAAACTACCGCGGAGTACCGGTGGGTGTACCGGTACTAACCCAGATTGTCGGGTAGGGGACCAGGCCTATCGCAGAGCATCAGGTAGGGATACCGGGCCTAGCCTGGAGGGTCAGGTAGGAATGTCTGCTCTACACAGCACGCCCGTAAGGTCAGCAAGGGTACTCCAGCGAACCAGTAAGGGTTCAGGTACTACCCTAGAGTACCGGTGGGTGTACCAATACTACCGCGGAGTACCGGTGGGGGTACCGGTACTACCCCAGAATATCGGGTAGGGGTGCCAGGCCAACAACGGAGCATCAGGTAGGGATACCGGGCCTAGCCTGGAGGGTCAGGTAGGAATGTCTGGTCTACACCGCGCGCCAGTAACGTCATCAGGTGTACCCCAGTGAACCAGTAAGGGTTCACGTACTACCCCGGAGTACCGGTGGGTGTACCGATACTACCGCAGAGTAACGGTGGGGGTACCGCTACTACCCCAGAACATCAGGTATGGGTGCCAAGCCTAATGCGGAGCATCAGGTAGGGAAACCGAGTCTAACCTGCGGGGTCCAGTAGGGAGGCCGGGTCTAGTCCAGCGCGCACGAAGGGACAGCTGGTGTTCTCTGGCGTATCAGAAAGGGTTCCGTTCCAACCCCAGAGTACCGGTGGGGGAACCGGTTCTACCTCGAAACATCGGGTAGGTATACCAGGCCTACCCCGGTGGGTAAGATAGGAAGGGTGGGCGTAAAGCGGTGCGCCCGTAGTGTCAGCAGGTGTAACCCGGCGCACCAGTAAGTGTTCCGGTACAATCCAGGAGTACCGGTGGGTATAGCAAAACTACCGCGGAGTACCGGTGGGTGTACCGGTACTACCCCACATTGTCGGGTAGGGGGCCAGGCCAACAACGGAGCATCAGTTAGGGATACCGGGCCTAGCCTGGCGGGTCAGGTAGTTATGTCTGGCCTACACAGCACGCCCGTAAGGTCAGCAGGTGTACCCCAGCAACCAGTAAGGGTTCAGGGACTACCCTGGAGTACCTGTGGGTGTACCAATACTACCGCAGAGTACCGGTGGGGGTACCGGTACTACCCCAGCATATCGGGTAGGGGTGCCAGGCCAACAACGGAGCATCAGGTAGGGATACCGGGCCTAGCCTGGAGGGTCAGGTAGGAATGTCTGGTCTACACAGCATGTCCGTAAGGTCAGCAGGTGTACCCCAGCGAACCAGTAAGTGTTCAGGTACTACCCCGGAGTACCGGTGGGTGTACCGATACTACCGCAGAGTAACGGTGGGGGTACCGCTAGTACCCCAGAACATCGGGTATGGGTGCCAAGCCTAATGCGGAGCATCAGGTAGGGATAGCGGGTCTACCCTGTGGTGTCCGGAAGGGAGGCCGGGTCTAGTCCAGCGCGCACGAAGGGACAGCTGGTGTTCTCTGGCTCATCACAAAGGGTTCCGTTCCAACCCCAGAGTACCGGTGGGGGAACCGGTTCTACCTCGAAACATCCGGTAGGTATACCAGGCCAACCCCAGCGGGTCAGGTAGGACGGGTGGGTCCAAAGCAGTGTGCCCATAGGGTCAGCAGGTGTACCCCGGCGCACCAGTAAGGGTTCTGGTACAATCCAGGAGTACCGGTGGGTATAGAGAAACTACCGCGGAGTACTGGTGGGTGTACCGGTACTACCCCAGATTGTCAGGTAGGGCGCCAGGCCTACCGTAGAGCATCAGGTAGGGATACCGGGCCTAGCCTGGAGGGTCAGGTAGGAATGTCTGGTCTACACAGCACGCCCGTAATGGCAGCAGGTGTACCCCAGCGAACCAGTAAGTGTTCAGGTACTGCCCTGGAGTACCGGTGGGTGTACCAATCCTACCGCAGAGTACCGGTGGGGGTACCGGTACTACCCCAGCATATCGGGTAGGGGTGCCAGGCCAACAACGGAGCATCAGGTAGGGATACCGGGCCTAAAACAGAGGGTCAGGTAGGAATGTCTGGTCTACACCGCGCGCCAGTAACGTCAGCAGGTGTACCCCAGTGAACCAGTAAGGATTCACGTACTACCCCGGAGTACCGGTGGGTGTACCGATACTACCGCAGAGTAACGGTGGGGGTACCGCTAGTACCCCAGAACATCGGGTATGGGTGCCAAGCCTAATGCGGAGCATCAAGTAGGGATAGCGGGTCTAACCTGTGGGGTCCGGAAGGGAGGCCGGGTCTAGTCCAGTGCGCACGAAGGGACAGCTGGTGTTCTCTGGCGCATCACAAAGGGTTCCGTTCCAACCCCAGAGTACCGGTGGGGGAACTGGTTCTACCTCGAAACATCGGGTAGGTATACCAGGCCTACCCCGAGAGTCAGGTAGGAAGGGTGGGTCCAAAGCAGTGTGCCCGTAGGGTCAGCAGGTGTACCCCGGCGCACCAGTAAGGGTTCCGGTACAATCCAGGAGTACCGGTGGGTATAGCAAAAGTACCGCGGAGTACCTGTGGGTGTACCGGTACTACCCCAGATTGTCGGGTAGGGGGCCAGGCCTACCGCAGAGCATCAGGTAGGGATACCGGGCCTAGCCTGGAGGGTCAGGTAGGAATGTCTGGTCTACACAGCACGCCCGTAAGGTCAGCAGGTGTACCCCAGCGAACCTGTAAGGGTTCAGGTACTGCCCTGGAGTACCGGTGGGTGTACCAATACTACCGCAGAGTACCGGTGCGGGTACCGGTACTACCCCAGCATATCGGGTAGGGGTGCCAAGCCAACAAAGTAGCATCAGGTAGGGATAACGGGCCTAAAATGGAGGGTCAGGTAGGAATGTCTGGTCTACATCGCGCGCCAGTAACGTCATCAGGTGTACCCCAGCGAACCAGTAAGAGTTCAGGTACTACCCTGGAGTACCGGTGGGTGTACCAATACTACCGCAGAGTACCGGTGGGGGTACCGGTACTACCCCAGCATATCGGGTAGGGGTGCCAGGCCAACAATGGAGCATCAGGTAGGGATACCGGGCCTAGCCTGGAGGGTCAGGTAGGAATGTCTGGTCTACACAGCACGCCCGTAAGGTCAGCAGGTGTACCCCAGCGAACCAGTAAGTGTTCAGGTACTACCCCGGAGTACCGGTGGGTGTACCGATACTACCGCAGAGTAACGGTGGGGTTACCGCTAGTACCCCAGAACATCGGGTATGGGTGCCAAGCCTAATGCGGAGCATCAGGTAGGGATAGCGGGTCTACCCTGTGGTGTCCGGAAGGGAGGCCGGGTCTAGTCCAGCGCGCACGAAGGGACAGCTGGTGTTCTCTGGCTCATCACAAAGGGTTCCGTTCCAACCCCAGAGTACCGGTGGGGGAACCGGTTCTACCTCGAAACATCGGGTAGGTATACCAGGCCTACCCCAGCGGGTCAGGTAGGAAGGGTGGGTCCAAAGCAGTGTGCCCATAGGGTCAGCAGGTGTACCCCGGCGCACCAGTAATGTTTCCGGTACAATCCAGGAGTACCGGTGGGTATAGAGAAACTACCGCGGAGTACTGGTGGGTATACCGGTACTACCCCAGATTGTCGGGTAGGGCGCCAGGCCTACCGTAGAGCATCAGGTAGGGATACCGGGCCTAGCCTTGAGGGTCAGGTAGGAATGTCTGGTCTACACAGCACGCCCGTAATGGCAGCAGGTGTACCCCAGCGAACCAGTAAGTGTTCAGGTACTGCCCTGGAGTACCGGTGGGTGTACCAATCCTACCGCAGAGTACCGGTGGGGGTACCGGTACTACCCCAGCATATCGGGTAGGGGTGCCAGGCCAACAACGGAGCATCAGGTAGGGATACCGGGCCTAAAACGGAGGGTCAGGTAGGAATGTCTGGTCTACACCGCGCGCCAGTAACGTCAGCAGGTGTACCCCAGTGAACCAGTAAGGATTCACGTACTACCCCGGAGTACCGGTGGGTGTACCGATACTACCGCAGAGTAACGGTGGGGGTACCGCTAGTACCCCAGAACATCGGGTATGGGTGCCAAGCCTAATGCGGAGCATCAAGTAGGGATAGCGGGTCTAACCTGTGGTGTCCGGAAGGGAGGCCGGGTCTAGTCCAGTGCGCACGAAGGGACAGCTGGTGTTCTCTGGCGCATCACAAAGGGTTCCGATCCAATCCCAGAGTACCGGTGGGGGAACCGGTTCTACCTCGAAACATCGGGCAGGTATACCAGGCCTACCCCGGCGGGTCAGGTAGGAAGGGTGGGTCCAAAGCAGTGTGCCCGTAATGTCAGCTGGTGTACCCCGGCGCACCAGTAAGGGTTCCGGTACAATCCAGGAGTACCGGTGGGTATAGCAAAAGTACCGCGGAGTACCGGTGGGTGTACCGGTACTACCCCAGATTGTCGGGTAGGGGGCCAGGCCTACCGCAGAGCATCAGGTAGGGATACCGGGCCTAGCCTGGAGGGTCAGGTAGGAATGTCTGGTCTACACAGCACGCCCGTAAGGTCAGCAGGTGTACCCCAGCGAACCAGTAAGAGTTCAGGTACTACCCTGGAGTACCGGTGGGTGTACCAATACTACCGCAGAGTACCGGTGGGGGTACCGGTACTACCCCAGCATATCGGGTAGGGGTGCCAGGCCAACAATGGAGCATCAGGTAGGGATACCGGGTCTAACACGGAGGGTCAGGTAGGAATATCTGGTCTATACTGCGTGCCCGTAACGTCATCAGGTGTACCCCAGTGAACCAGTAAGCGTTCACGTACTACCCCGGAGTACTCGTGGGTGTACCGATACTACCGCAGAGTAACGGGTGGGGGTACCGCTACTACCCCAGAACATCGGGTATGGGTGCCAAGCCTAATGCGGAGCATCAAGTAGGGATAGCGGGTGTAACCTGTGGGGTCAGGTAGGGAGGCCAGGTCTAGACCAGCACGCACGAAGGGACAGCTGGTGTTCTCTGGCACATCACAAAGGGTTCCGTTCCAACCCCAGAGTACCGGTGGGGGAACCGGTTCTACCTCGAAACATCGGGTAGGTATATCAGGCCTACCCCGGCGGGTAAGGTAGGAAGGGTGGGCGTAAAGCGGTGCGCCCGTAGTGTCAGCAGGTGTAACCCGGCGCACCAGTAAGTGTTCCGGTACAATCCAGGAGTACCGGTGGGTATAGCAAAACTACCGCGGAGTACCGGTGGGTGTACCGGTACTACCCCACATTGTCGGGTAGGGGGCCAGGCCAACAACGGAGCATCAGGTAGGGATACCGGGCCTAGCCTGGCGGGTCAGGTAGGAATGTCTGGCCTACACAGCACGCCCGTAAGGTCAGCAGGTGTACCCCAGCGAACCAGTAAGGGTTCAGGGACTACCCTGGAGTACCTGTGGGTGTACCAATACTACCGCAGAGTACCGGTGGGGGTACCGGTACTACCCCAGCATATCGGGTAGGGGTGCCAGGCCAACAACGGAGCATCAGGTAGGGATACCGGGCCTAGCCTGGAGGGTCAGGTAGGAATGTCTGGTCTACACAGCATGTCCGTAAGGTCAGCAGGTGTACCCCAGCGAACCAGTAAGTGTTCAGGTACTACCCCGGAGTACCGGTGGGTGTACCGATACTACCGCAGAGTAACGGTGGGGTTACCGCTAGTACCCCAGAACATCGGGTATGGGTGCCAAGCCTAATGCGGAGCATCAGGTAGGGATAGCGGGTCTACCCTGTGGTGTCCGGAAGGGAGGCCGGGTCTAGTCCAGCGCGCACGAAGGGACAGCTGGTGTTCTCTGGCTCATCACAAAGGGTTCCGTTCCAACCCCAGAGTACCGGTGGGGGAACCGGTTCTACCTCGAAACATCGGGTAGGTATACCAGGCCTACCCCGGCGGGTCAGGTAGGAAGGGTGGGTCCAAAGCAGTGTGCCCATAGGGTCAGCAGGTGTACCCCGGTGCACCAGTAAGGGTTCTGGTACAATCCAGGAGTACCGGTGGGTATAGAGAAACTACCGCGGAGTACTGGTGGGTGTACCGGTACTACCCCAGATTGTCAGGTAGGACGCCAGGCCTACCGTAGAGCATCAGGTAGGGATACCGGGCCTAGCCTGGAGGGTCAGGTAGGAATGTCTGGTCTACACAGCACGCCCGTAATGGCAGCAGGTGTACCCCAGCGAACCTGTAAGGGTTCAGGTACTGCCCTGGAGTACCGGTGGGTGTACCAATCCTCCCGCAGAGTACCGGTGGGGGTACCGGTACTACCCCAGCATATCGGGTAGGGGTGCCAGGCCAACAACGGAGCATCAGGTAGGGATACCGGGCCTAAAACGGAGGGTCAGGTAGGAATGTCTGGTCTACACCGCGCGCCAGTAACGTCAGCAGGTGTACCCCAGTGAACCAGTAAGGGTTCACGTACTACCCCGGAGTACCGGTGGGTGTACCGATACTACCGCAGAGTAACGGTGGGGGTACCGCTAGTACCCCAGAACATCGGGTATGGGTGCCAAGCCTAATGCGGAGCATGAGGTAGGGATAGCGGGTCTAACCTGTGGTGTCCGGAAGGTAGGCCGGGTCTAGTCCAGTGCGCACGAAGGGACAGCTGGTGTTCTCTGGCGCATCACAAAGCGTTCCGTTCCAACCCCAGAGTACCGGTGGGGGAACCGGTTCTACCTCGAAACATCGGGTAGGTATACCAGGCCTACCCCGAGGGTCAGGTAGGAAGGGTGGGTCCAAAGCAGTGTGCCCGTAGGGTCAGCAGGTGTACCCCGGCGCACCAGTAAGGGTTCCGGTACAATCCAGGAGTACCAGTGGGTATAGCAAAAGTACCGCGGAGTACCTGTGGGTGTACCGGTACTACCCCAGATTGTCGGGTAGGGGGCCAGGCCTACCGCAGAGCATCAGGTAGGGATACCGGGCCTAGCCTGGAGGGTCAGGTAGGAATGTCTGGTCTACACAGCACGCCCGTAAGGTCAGCAGGTGTACCCCAGCGAACCAGTAAGTGTTCAGGTACTGCCCTGGAGTACCGGTGGGTGTACCAATACTACCGCAGAGTACCGGTGCGGGTACCGGTACTACCCCAGCATATCGGGTAGGGGTGCCAAGCCAACAACGTAGCATCAGGTAGGGATAACGGGTCTAACACGGTTGGTCAGGTAGGAATGTCTGGTCTATACCGCGTGCCCGTAACGTCATCAGGTGTACCCCAGTGAACCTGTAAGTGATCACGTACTACCCCGGAGAACCGGTGGGTGTACCGATACTACCGCAGAGTAACGGTGGGGGTACCGCTACTACCCCAGAACATCGGGTATGGGTGCCAAGCCTAATGCGGAGCATCAGGTAGGGATAGCGGGTCTAACCAGTGGGGTCCGGAAGGGAGGCCGGGTCTAGTCCAGCGCGCACGAAGGGACAGCTGCTGTTCTCTGGCGCATCACAAAGGGTTCCGTTCCAACCCCAGAGTACCGGTGGGGGAACCGGTTCTACCTCGAAACATCGGGTAGGTATACCAGGCCTACCCCGGCGGGTCAGGTAGGAAGGGTGGGTCCAAAGCAGTGTGTCCGTAGGGTCAGCAGGTGTACCCCGGCGCACCAGTAAGGGTTACGGTACAATCCAGGAGTACCGGTGGGTATAGCAAAAGTACCGCGGAGTACCGGTGGGTGTACCGGTACTACCCCAGATTGCCGGGTAGGGGGCCAGGCCTACCGCCGAGCATCAGGTAGGGATACCGGGCCTAGCCTGGAGGGTCAGGTAGGAATGTCTGGTCTACACAGCACGCCCGTAAGGTCAGCAGGTGTACCCCAGCGAACCAGTAAGGGTTCAGGTACTACCCTGGAGTACCGGTGGGTGTACCAATACTACCGCAGAGTACCGGTGGGGGTACCGGTACTACCCCAGCATATCGGGTAGGGGTGCCAGGCCAACAACGGAGCATCAGGTAGGGATACCGGGACTAACACGGAGGGTCAGGAAGAATGTCTGGTCTATACCGCGTGCCCGAAACGTCATCAGGTGTAGCCCAGTGAACCAGTAAGGATTCACGTACTACCCCGGAGTACCGGTGGGTGTACCGATACTACCACAGAGTAACGGTGGGGGTACCGCTACTACCCCAGAACATCGGGTATGGGTGCCAAGCCTAATGCGGAGCATCAGGTAGGGATACCGGGTGTAACATGTGGGGTGCGGTAGGGAGGCCGGGTCTAGTCCAGCGCGCATGAAGGGACAGCTGGTGTTCTCTGACGCATCACAAAGGGTTCCGTTCCAAGCCCAGAGTACCGGTGGGGAACCGGTTCTACCTTGAAACATCGGGTAGGTATACCAGGCCTAGCCCAGCGGGACAGGTAGGAAGGGTGGGCGTAAAGCGGCGCGCCCGTAGGGTCAGCAGGTGTACCCCGGCGCACCAGTAAGGGTTCCGGTACAATCCAGGAGTACAGGTGGGTATAGCAAAACTACCGCGGAGTACCTGTGGGTGTACCGGTACTACCCCAGATTGTCGGGTAGGGGGCCAGGCGTAGCGCAGAGCATCAGGTAGGGATACCGGGCCTAGCCTGGAGGGTCAGGTAGGAATGTCTGGTCTACACAGCACGCCCGTAAGGTCAGCAGGTGTACCCCAGCGAACCAGTAAGTGTTCAGGTACTACCCTGGAGTACCGGTGGGTGTACCAATACTACCGCAGAGTACCGGTGGGGGTACCAGTACTACCCCAGCATATCGGGTAGGGGTGCCAGGCCAACAACGGAGCATCAGGTAGGGATACCGGGTCTAACACGGAGGGTCAGGTAGGAATGTCTGGTCTATACCGCGTGCCCGAAACGTCATCAGGTGTACCCCAGTGAACCAGTAAGGGCTCACGTACTACCCCGGAGTACCGGTGGGTGTACCGATACTACCGCAGAGTAACGGTGGGGGTACCGCTACTACCCCAGAACATCGGGTATGGGTGCCAAGCCTAATGTGGAGCATCAGGTAGGGATAGCGGGTCTAACCTGTGGGGTCCGGTAGGGAGGCCGGGTCTAGTCCAGCGCGCACGAAGGGACAGCTGGTGTTCTCTGGCGCATCACAAAGGGTTCCGTTCCAACCCCAGAGTACCGGTGGGGGAACCGGTTCTACCTTGAAACATCGGGTAGGTATACCAGGCCTACCCTGGCGGGTCAGGTAGGAAGGGTGGGCGTAAAGCGGCGAGCCCATAGGGTCAGCAGGTGTACCCCGGCGCACCAGTAAGGGTTCCGGTACAATCCAGGAGTACCGGTGGGTATAGCAAAATTACCGCGCCGTACCTCTGGGTGTACCGGTCCTACCCCAGATTGTCGGATAGGGGGCCAGGCTTACCGTAGATCATCAGGTAGGGATACCGGGCCTAGCCTGGAGGGTCAGGTAGGAATGTCTGCTCTACAGAGCACGCCCGTAATGGCAGCAGGTGTACCCCAGCGAACCAGTAAGTGTTGAGGTACTGCGCTGGAGTACCAGTGGGTGTACCAATACTACCGCAGAGTACCGGTGGGGGTACCGGTACTACCCCAGCATATCGGGTAGGGGTGCCAGGCCAACAACGGAGCATCAGGTAGGATACCGGGCCTAAAACGGAGGGTCAGGTAGGAATGTCTGGTCTACACCGCGCGCCAGTAACGTCAGCAGGTGTACCCCAGTGAACCAGTAAGGGTTCACGTACTACCCCGGAGTACCGGTGGGTGTACCGATACTACCGCAGAGTAACGGTGGGGGTACCGCTACTACCCCAGAACATCGGGTATGGGTGCCAAGCCTAATGCGGAGCATCAGGTAGGGATAGCGGGTCTAACCTGTGGGGTCCGGTAGGGAGGCCAGGTCTAGTCCAGCGCGCACGAAGGGACAGCTGTTGTTCTCTGGCGCATCACAAAGGGTTCCGTTCCAACCCCAGAGTACCGGTGGGGGAACCGGTTCTACCTCGAAACATCGGGTAGGTATACCAGGCCTACCCCGGCGGGTCAGGTAGGAAGAGTGGGCGTAAAGCGGTGCGCCCGTAATGTCAGCTGGTGTACCCCGGCGCACCAGTAAGGGTTCCGGAACAATCCAGGAGTACCGGTGGGTATAGCAAAAGTACCGCGGAGTACCGGTGGGTGTACCGGTACTACCCCAGATTGCCGGGTAGGGGGCCAGGCCTACCGCAGAGCATCAGGTAGGGATACCGGGCCTAGCCTGGAGGGTCAGGTAGGAATGTCTGGTCTACACAGCACGCCCGTAAGGTCAGCAGGTGTACCCCAGCGAACCAGTAAGGGTTCAGGTACTACCCTGGAGTACCGGTGGGTGTACCAATACTACCGCAGAGTACCGGTGGGGGTATCGGTACTACCCCAGCATATCGGGTAGGGGTGCCAGGCCAACAACGGAGCATCAGGTAGGGATACCGGGTCTAATACGGAGGGTCAGGTAGGAATGTCTGGTCTATACCGCGTGCCCTTAACGTCATCAGGTGTACCCCAGTGAACCAGTAAGGGCTCACGTACTACCCCGGAGTACCGGTGGGTGTACCGATACTACCGCAGAGTAACGGTGGGGTTACCGCTAGTACCCCAGAACATCGGGTATGGGTGCCAAGCCTAATGCGGAGCATCAGGTAGGGATAGCGGGTCTAACCTGTGGGGTCCGGTAGGGAGGCCGGGTCTAGTCCAGCGCGCACGAAGGGACAGCTGGTGTTCTCTGGCGCATCACAAAGGTTTCCGTTCCAACCCCAGAGTACCGGTGGGGGAACCGGTTCTACCTCGAAACATCGGGTAGGTATACCAGGCCTACCCCGGCGGGTCAGGTAGGAAGGGTGGGCGTAAAGCGGTGCGCCCGTAGTGTCAGCTGGTGTACCCCGGCGCACCAGTAAGGGTTCCGGTACAATCCAGGAGTACCGGTGGGTATAGCAAAAGTACCGCGGAGTACCGGTGGGTTTACCGGTACTACACCAGATTGTCGGGTAGGGGGCCAGGCCTACCGCAGAGCATCAGGTAGGGATACCGGGCCTAGCCTGGAGGGTCAGGTAGGAATGTCTGGTCTACACAGCACGCCCGTAAGGTCAGCAGGTGTACCCCAGCGAACCAGTAAGTGTTCAGGTACTACCCTGGAGTACCGGTGGGTGTACCAATACTACCGCAGAGTACCGGTGGGGGTACCGGTACTACCCCAGCATATCGGGTAGGGGTGCCAGGCCAACAACGGAGCATCAGGTAGGGATACCGGGTCTAACACGGAGGGTCAGGTAGGAATGTCTGGTCTATACCGCGTGCCCTTAACGTCATCAGGTGTACCCCAGTGAACCAGTAAGGGCTCACGTACTACCCCGGAGTACCGGTGGGTGTACCGATACTACCGCAGAGTAACGGTGGGGGTACCGCTACTACCCCAGAACATCGGGTATGGGTGCCAAGCCTAATGCGGAGCATCAGGTAGGGATAGCGGGTCTAACCTGTGGGGTCCGGTAGGGAGGCCGGGTCTAATCCAGCGTGCACGAAGGGACAGCTGGTGTTCTCTGGCGCATCACAAAGGGTTCCGTTCCAACCCCAGAGTACCGGTGGGGGAACCGGTTCTACCTCGAAACATCGGGTAGGTATACCAGGCCTACCCCGGCGGGTCAGGTAGGAAGGGTGGGCGTAAAGCGGTGCGCCCGTAGTGTCAGCTGGTGTACCCCGGCGCACCAGTAAGGGTTCCGGTACAATCCAGGAGTACCGGTGGGTATAGCAAAAGTACCGCGGAGTACCGGTGGGTGTACCGGTACTACCCCAGATTGTCGGGTAGGGGGCCAGGCCTACCGCAGAGCATCAGGTAGGGATACCGGGCCTAGCCTGGAGGGTCAGGTAGGAATGTCTGGTCTACACAGCACGCCCGTAAGGTCAGCAGGTGTACCCCAGCGAACCAGTAAGTGTTCAGGTACTACCCTGGAGTACCGGTGGGTGTACCAATACTACCGCAGAGTACCGGTGGGGGTACCGGTACTACCCCAGCATATCGGGTAGGGGTGCCAGGCCAACAACGGAGCATCAGGTAGGGATACCGGGCCTAAAACGGAGGGTCAGGTAGGAATGTCTGGTCTACACCGCGCGCCAGTAACGTCAGCAGGTGTACCCCAGTGAACCAGTAAGGGCTCACGTACTACCCCGGAGTACCGGTGGGTGTACCGATACTACCGCAGAGTAACGGTGGGGGTACCGCTACTACCCCAGAACATCGGGTATGGGTGCCAAGCCTAATGCGGAGCATCAGGTAGGGATAGCGGGTCTAACCTGTGGGGTCCGGTAGGGAGGCCGGGTCTAATCCAGCGTGCACGAAGGGACAGCTGGTGTTCTCTGGCGCATCACAAAGGGTTCCGTTCCAACCCCAGAGTACCGGTGGGGGAACCGGTTCTACCTCGAAACATCGGGTAGGTATACCAGGCCTACCCCGGCGGGTCAGGTAGGAAGGGTGGGCGTAAAGCGGTGCGCCCGTAGTGTCAGCTGGTGTACCCCGGCGCACCAGTAAGGGTTCCGGTACAATCCAGGAGTACCGGTGGGTATAGCAAAAGTACCGCGGAGTACCGGTGGGTGTACCGGTACTACCCCAGATTGTCGGGTAGGGGGCCAGGCCTACCGCAGAGCATCAGGTAGGGATACCGGGCCTAGCCTGGAGGGTCAGGTAGGAATGTCTGGTCTACACAGCACGCCCGTAAGGTCAGCAGGTGTACCCCAGCGAACCAGTAAGTGTTCAGGTACTACCCTGGAGTACCGGTGGGTGTACCAATACTACCGCAGAGTACCGGTGGGGGTACCGGTACTACCCCAGCATATCGGGTAGGGGTGCCAGGCCAACAACGGAGCATCAGGTAGGGATACCGGGCCTAAAACGGAGGGTCAGGTAGGAATGTCTGGTCTACACCGCGCGCCAGTAACGTCAGCAGGTGTACCCCAGTGAACCAGTAAGGGTTCACGTACTACCCCGGAGTACCGGTGGGTGTACCGATACTACCGCAGAGTAACGGTGGGGGTACCGCTAGTACCCCAGAACATCGGGTATGGGTGCCAAGCCTAATGCGGAGCATCAGGTAGGGATAGCGGGTCTAACCTGTGGGGTCCGGTAGGGAGGCCGGGTCTAGTCCAGCGCGCACGAAGGGACAGCTGGTGTTCTCTGGCGCATCACAAAGGGTTCCGTTCCAACCCCAGAGTACCGGTGGTGGAACCGGTTCTACCTCGAAACATCGGGTAGGTATACCAGGCCTAGCCCAGCGGGACAGGTAGGAAGGGTGGGCGTAAAGCGGCGCGCCCGTAGGGTCAGCAGGTGTACCCGGGCGCACCAGTAAGGGTTCCGGTACAATCCAGGAGTACAGGTGGGTATAGCAAAACTACCGCGGAGTACCTGTGGGTGTACCGGTACTACCCCAGATTGTCGGGTAGGGGGCCAGGCCTACCGCAGAGCATCAGGTAGGGATACCGGGCCTAGCCTGGAGGGTCAGGTAGGAATGTCTGGTCTACACAGCACGCCCGTAAGGTCAGCAGGTGTACCCCAGCGAACCAGTAAGGGTTCAGGTACTACCCTGGAGTACCAGTGGGTGTACCAATACTACCGCAAAGTACCGGTGGGGGTACCGGTACTACCCCAGCATATCGGGTAGGGGTGCCAGGCCAACAACGGAGCATCAGGTAGGGATACCGGGCCTAGCCTGGAGGGTCAGGTAGGAATGTCTGGTCTATACCGCGTGCCCGTAACGTCATCAGGTGTACCCCAGTGAACCAATAAGGGTTCAAGTACTACCCCGGAATACCGGTGGGTGTACCGATACTACCGCAGAGTAACGGTGGGGGTACCGCTACTACCCCAGAACATCGGGTATGGGTGCCAAGCCTAATGCGGAGCATCAGGTAGGGATAGCGGGTCTAACCTGTGGGGTCCGGTAGGGAGGCCGGGTCTAGTCCAGCGCGCACGAAGGGACAGCTGGTGTTCTCTGGCGCATCACAAAGGGTTCCGTTCCAACCCCAGAGTACCGGTGGGGGAACCAGTTCTACCTCGAAACATCGGGTAGGTATACCAGGCCTACCCCGGCGGGTCAGGTAGGAAGGGTGGGCGTAAAGCGGTGCGCCCGTAGGGTCAGCAGGTGTACCCCGGCGCACCAGTCAGGGTTCCGGTACAATCCAGGAGTACCGCTGGGTATAGCAAAACTACCGCGGAGTACCGGTGGGTGTACCGGTACTACCCCAGATTGCCGGGTAGGGGGCCAGGCCTACCGCAGAGCATCAGGTAGGGATACCGGGCCTAGCCTGGAGGGTCAGGTAGGAATGTCTGGTCTACACAGCACGCCCGTAAGGTCAGCAGGGGTAACCCAGCGAACCAGTAAGGGTTGAGGTACTACCCTGGAGTACCGGTGGGTGTACCAATACTACCGCAGAGTACCGGTGGGGGTAGCGGTACTACCCCAGCATATCGGGTAGGGGTGCCAGGCCAACAACGGAGCATCAGGTAGGGATACCGGGTCTAACACGGAGGGTCAGGTAGGAATGTCTGGTCTATACCGCGTGCCCTTAACGTCATCAGGTGTACCCCAGTGAACCAGTAAGGGCTCACGTACTACCCCGGAGTACCGGTGGGTGTACCGATACTACCGCAGAGTAACGGTGGGGGTACCGCTACTACCCCAGAACATCGTGTATGGGTGCCAAGCCTAATGCGGAGCATCAGGTAGGGATAGCGGGTCTAACCTGTGTGGTCCGGTAGGGAGGCCGGGTCTACTCCAGCGCGCACGAAGGGACAGCTGGTGTTCTCTGGCGCATCACAAAGGGTTCCGTTCCAAACCCAGAGTACCGGTGCGGGAACCGGTTCTACCTTGAAACATCGGGTAGGTATACCAGGCCTACCCCGGAGGGTCACGTAGGAAGGGTGGGCGTAAAGCGGCGAGCCCATAGGGTCAGCAGGTGTACCCCGGCGCACCAGTAAGGGTTCCGGTACAATCCAGGAGTACCGGTGGGTATAGCAAAAGTACCACGGAGTCCCTCTGGGTGTACCGGTACTACCCCAGATTGTCGGATAGGGGGCCAGGCCTACCGCAGAGCATCAGGTAGGGATACCGGGCCTAGCCTGGAGGGTCAGGTAGGAATGTCTGGTCTACACAGCACGCCCGTAAGGTCAGCAGGTGTACCCCAGCGAACCAGTAAGGGTTCAGGTACTACCCTGGAGTACCGGTGGGTGTACCAATACTACCGCAGAGTACCGGTGGGGGTACCGGTACTACCCCAGCATATCGGGTAGGGGTGCCAGGCCAACAACGGAGCATCAGGTAGGGATACCGGGCCTAGCCTGGAGGGTCAGGTAGGAATGTCTGGTCTATACCGCGTGCCCGTAACGTCATCAGGTGTACCCCAGTGAACCAGTAAGGGTTCAAGTACTACCCCGGAATACCGGTGGGTGTACCGATACTACCGCAGAGTAACGGTGGGGGTACCGCTAGTACCCCAGAACATCGGGTATGGGTGCCAAGCCTAATGCGGAGCATCAGGTAGGGATAGCAGGTCTAACCTGTGGGGTCCGGTAGGGAGGCCGGGTCTAGTCCAGCGCGCACGAAGGGACAGCTGGTGTTCTCTGGCGCATCACAAAGGGTTCCGTTCCAACCCCAGAGTACCGGTGGGGGAACCGGTTCTACCTCGAAACATCGGGTAGGTATACCAGGCCTACCCCGGAGGGTCAGGTAGGAAGGGTGGGCGTAAAGCGGTGCGCCCGTAGGGTCAGCAGGTGTACCCCGGCGCACCAGTCAGGGTTCCGGTACAATCCAGGAGTACCGGTGGGTATAGCAAAACTACCGCGGAGTACCGGTGGGTGTACCGGTACTACCCCAGATTGTCGGGTAGGGGGCCAGGCCTACCGCAGAGCATCAGGTAGGGATACCGGGCCTAGCCTGGAGGGTCAGGTAGGAATGTCTGGTCTACACAGCATGCCCGTAATGGCAGCAGGTGTACCCCAGCGAACCAGTAAGGGTTCAGGTACTACCCTGGAGTACCGGTGGGTGTACCAATACTACCGCAGAGTACCGGTGGGGGTACCAGTACTACCCCAGCATATCGGGTAGGGGTGCCAGGCCAACAACGGAGCATCAGGTAGGGATACCGGGTCTAACACGGAGGGTCAGGTAGGAATGTCTGGTCTACACCGCGTGCCCTTAACATCATCAGGTGTACCCCAGTGAACCAGTAAGGGTTCACGTACTACCCCGGAGTACCGGTGGGTGTACCGATACTACCGCAGAGTAACGGTGGGGGTACCGCTACTACCCCAGAACATCGGGTATGGGTGCCAAGCCTAATGCGGAGCATCAGGTAGGGATAGCGGGTCTAACCTGTGGGGTCCGGTAGGGAGGCCGGGTCTAGTCCAGCGCGCACGAAGGGACAGCTGGTGTTCTCTGGCGCATCACAAAGGGTTCCGTTCCAACCCCAGAGTACCGGTGGGGGAACCAGTTCTACCTCGAAACATCGGGTAGGTATACCAGGCCTACCCCGGCGGGTCAGGTAGAAAGAGTGGGCGTAAAACGGTGCGCCCGTAATGTCAGCAGGTGTACCCCGGCGCACCAGTAAGGGTTCCGGTACAATCCAGGAGTACCGGTGGGTATAGCAAAAGTACCACGGAGTCCCTCTGGGTGTACCGGTCCTACCCCAGATTGTCGGATAGGGGGCCAGGCCTACCGTAGATCATCAGGTAGGGATACCGGGCCTAGCCTGGAGGGTCAGGTAGGAATGTCTGGTCTACACAGCACGCCCGTAATGGCAGCAGGTGTACCCCAGCGAACCAGTAAGTGTTCAGGTATTGCCCTGGAGTACCGGTGGGTGTACCAATACTACCGCAGAGTACCGGTGGGGGTAGCGGTACTACCCCAGCATATCGGGTAGGGGTGCCAGGCCAACAACGGAGCATCAGGTAGGGATACCGGGTTAGCCTGGAGGGTCAGGTAGGAATGTCTGGTCTACACCGCGCGCCAGTAACATCAGCAGGTGTACCCCAGTGAACCAGTAAGGGTTCACGTACTACCTCGGAGTACCGGTGGGTGTACCGATACTACCGCAGAGTAACGGTGGGGGTACCGCTACTACCCCAGAACATCGGGTATGGGTGCCAAGCCTAATGCGGAGCATCAGGTAGGGAAACCGAGTCTAACCTGTGGGGTCCGGTAGGGAGGCCAGGTCTAGTCCAGCGCGCACGAAGGGACAGCTGGTGTTCTCTGGTGCATCACAAAGGGTTCCGTTCCAAACCCAGAGTACCGGTGGGGGAACCGGTTCTACCTCGAAACATCGGGTAGGTATACCAGGCCTAGCCCGGCGGGTCAGGTAGGAAGGGTGGGCGTAAAGCGGCGCCCCCGTAGGGTCAGCAGGTGTACCCCGGCGCACCAGTAAGGATTCCGGTACAATCCAGGAGTACCTGTGGGTATAGCAAAACTACCGCGGAGTACCGGTGGGGGTACCGGTACTACCCCAGAATATCGAGTAGGGGTGCCAGGCCAACAACGGAGCATCAGGTAGGGATACCGGGCCTAGCCTGGAGGGTCAGGTAGGAATGTCTGGTCTACAGAGCACGCCCCTAAGGTCAGCAGGTGTACCCCAGCGAACCAGTAAGTGTTCAGGTACTACCCTGGAGTACCGGTGGGTGTACCAATACTACCGCAGAGTACCGGTGGGGGTACCGGTACTACCCCAGCATATCGGGTAGGGGTGCCAGGCCAACAACGGAGCATCAGGTAGGGATACCGGGTCTAACACGGAGGGTCAGGTAGGAATATCTGGTCTATACCGCGTGCCCGTAACGTCATCAGGTGTACCCCAGTGAACCAGTAAGCGTTCACGTACTACCCCGGAGTACTCGTGGGTGTACCGATACTACCGCAGAGTAACGGGTGGGGGTACCGCTACTACCCCAGAACATCGGGTATGGGTGCCAAGCCTAATGCGGAGCATCAGGTAGGGAAACCGAGTCTAACCTGTGGGGTCCGGTAGGGAGGCCAGGTCTAGTCCAGCGCGCACGAAGGGACAGCTGGTGTTCTCTGGCGCATCACAAAGGGTTCCGTTCCAAACCCAGAGTACCGGTTGGGGAACCGGTTCTACCTCGAAACATCGGGTAGGTATACCAGGCCTAGCCCGGCGGGTCAGGTAGGAAGGGTGGGCGTAAAGCGGCGCCCCCGTAGGGTCAGCAGGTGTACCCCGGCGCACCAGTAAGGGTTCCGGTACAATCCAGGAGTACCAGTGGGTATAGCAAAACTACCGCGGAGTACCGGTGGGGGTACCGGTACTACCCCAGATTGTCGGGTAGGGGGCCAGGCGTAGCGCAGAGCATCAGGTAGGGATACCGGGCCTAGCCTGGAGGGTCAGGTAGGAATGTCTGGTCTACACAGCACGCCCGTAAGGTCAGCAGGTGTACCCCAGCGAACCAGTAAGTGTTCAGGTACTACCCTGGAGTACCGGTGGGTGTACCAATACTACCGCAGAGTACCGGTGGGGGTACCAGTACTACCCCAGCATATCGGGTAGGGGTGCCAGGCCAACAACGGAGCATCAGGTAGGGATACCGGGTCTAACACGGAGGGTCAGGTAGGAATGTCTGGTCTATACCGCGTGCCCTTAACGTCATCAGGTGTACCCCAGTGAACCAGTAAGGGCTCACGTACTACCCCGGAGTACCGGTGGGTGTACCGATACTACCGCAGAGTAACGGTGGGGGTACCGCTACTACCCCAGAACATCGGGTATGGGTGCCAAGCCTAATGTGGAGCATCAGGTAGGGATAGCGGGTCTAACCTGTGGGGTCCGGTAGGGAGGCCGCGTCTAGTCCAGCGCGCACGAAGGGACAGCTGGTGTTCTCTGGCGCATCACAAAGGGTTCCGATCCAATCCCAGAGTACCGGTGGGGGAACCGGTTCTACCTCGAAACATCGGGTAGGTATACCAGTCCTACCCCGGCGGGTCAGGTAGGAAGGGTGGGTCCAAAGCAGTGTGCCCGTAGGGTCAGCAGGTGTACCCCGGCGCACCAGTAAGGGTTCCAGTACAATCCAGGAGTACAGGTGGGTATAGCAAAACTACCGCGGAGTACCTGTGGGTGTACCGGTACTACCCCAGATTGTCGGATAGGGGGCCTGGCCTACCGCAGAGCATCAGGTAGGGATACCGGGCCTAGCCTGGAGGGTCAGGTAGGAATGTCTGGTCTACACAGCACGCCCGTAAGGTCAGCAGGTGTACCCCAGCGAACCAGTAAGGGTTCAGGTACTGCCCTGGAGTACCGGTGGGTGTACCAATACTACCGCAGAGTACCGGTGGGGGTAGCGGTACTACCCCAGCATATCGGGTAGGGGTGCCAGGCCAACAACGGAGCATCAGGTAGGGATACCAGGCCTAAAACGGAGGGTCAGGTAGGAATGTCTGGTCTACACCGCGCGCCAGTAACGTCAGCAGGTGTACCCCAGTGAACCAGTAAGGGTTCACGTACTACCCCGGAGTACCGGTGGGTATACCGATACTACCGCAGAGTAACGGTGGGGGTACCGCTACTACCCCAGAACATCGGGTATGGGTGCCAAGCCTAATGCGGAGCATCAGGTAGGGATACCGGGTCTAACCTGTGGGGTCCGGTAGGGAGGCCGGGTCTAGTCCAGCGCGCACGAAGGGACAGCTGGTGTTCTCTGGCGCATCACAAAGGGTTCCGTTCCAACCCCAGAGTACCGGTGGGGGAACCGGTTCTACCTCGAAACATCGGGTAGGTATACCAGGCCTACCCCGGCGGGTCAGGTAGGAAGAGTGGGCGTAAAGCGGTGCGCCCGTAATGTCAGCTGGTGTACCCCGGCGCACCAGTAAGGGTTCCGGTACAATCCAGGAGTACCGGTGGGTATAGCAAAAGTACCGCGGAGTACCGGTGGGTGTACCGGTACTACCCCAGATTGCCGGGTAGGGGGCCAGGCCTACCGCAGAGCATCAGTTAGGGATACCGGGCCTAGCCTGGAGGGTCAGGTAGGAATGTCTGGTCTACACAGCACGCCCGTAAGGTCAGCAGGTGTACCCCAGCAAACCAGTAAGGGTTCAGGTACTACCCTGGAGTACCGGTGGGTGTACCAATACTACCGCAGAGTACCGGTGGGGGTATCGGTACTACCCCAGCATATCGGGTAGGGGTGCCAGGCCAACAACGGAGCATCAGGTAGGGATACCGGGCCTAGCCTGGAGGGTCAGGTAGGAATGTCTGGTCTATACCGCGTGCCCGTAACGTCATCAGGTGTACCCCAGTGAACCAGTAAGGGTTCAAGTACTACCCCGGAATACCGGTGGGTGTACCGATACTACCGCAGAGTAACGGTGGGGGTACCGCTAGTACCCCAGAACATCGGGTATGGGTGCCAAGCCTAATGCGGAGCATCAGGTAGGGATAGCAGGTCTAACCTGTGGGGTCCGGTAGGGAGGCCGGGTCTAGTCCAGCGCGCACGAAGGGACAGCTGGTGTTCTCTGGCGCATCACAAAGGGTTCCGTTCCAACCCCAGAGTACCGGTGGGGGAACCGGTTCTACCTCGAAACATCGGGTAGGTATACCAGGCCTACCCCGGCGGGTCAGGTAGGAAGGGTGGGCGTAAAGCGGTGCGCCCGTAGGGTCAGCAGGTGTACCCCGGCGCACCAGTCAGGGTTCCGGTACAATCCAGGAGTACCGGTGGGTATAGCAAAACTACCGCGGAGTACCGGTGGGTGTACCGGTACTACCCCAGATTGTCGGGTAGGGGGCCAGGCCTACCTCTGAGCATCAGGTAGGGATACCGGGCCTAGCCTGGAGGGTCAGGTAGGAATGTCTGGTCTACACAGCATGCCCGTAATGGCAGCAGGTGTACCCCAGCGAACCAGTAAGGGTTCAGGTACTACCCTGGAGTACCGGTGGGTGTACCAATACTACCGCAGAGTACCGGTGGGGGTACCAGTACTACCCCAGCATATCGGGTAGGGGTGCCAGGCCAACAACGGAGCATCAGGTAGGGATACCGGGTCTAACACGGAGGGTCAGGTAGGAATGTCTGGTCTACACCGCGTGCCCTTAACATCATCAGGTGTACCCCAGTGAACCAGTAAGGGTTCACGTACTACCCCGGAGTACCGGTGGGTGTACCGATACTACCGCAGAGTAACGGTGGGGGTACCGCTACTACCCCAGAACATCGGGTATGGGTGCCAAGCCTAATGCGGAGCATCAGGTAGGGATAGCGGGTCTAACCTGTGGGGTCCGGTAGGGAGGCCGGGTCTAGTCCAGCGCGCACGAAGGGACAGCTGGTGTTCTCTGGCGCATCACAAAGGGTTCCGTTCCAACCCCAGAGTACCGGTGGGGGAACCAGTTCTACCTCGAAACATCGGGTAGGTATACCAGGCCTACCCCGGCGGGTCAGGTAGAAAGAGTGGGCGTAAAACGGTGCGCCCGTACTGTCAGCAGGTGTACCCCGGCGCACCAGTAAGGGTTCCGGTACAATCCAGGAGTACCGGTGGGTATAGAAAAATTACCGCGGAGTAACGGTGGGTGTACCGGTACTACCCCAGATTGCGGGTAGGGGGCCAGGCCTACCGCAGAGCATCAGGTAGGGATACCGGGCCTAGCCTGGAGGGTCAGGTAGGAATGTCTGGTCTACACAGCACGCCCGTAAGGTCAGCAGGTGTACCCCAGCGAACCAGTAAGGGTTCAGGTACTACCCTGGAGTACCGGTGTGTGTACCAATACTACCGCAGAGTACCGGTGGGGGTATCGGTACTACCCCAGCATATCGGGTAGGGGTGCCAGGCCAACAACGGAGCATCAGGTAGGGATACCGGGTCTAACACGGAGGGTCAGGTAGGAATGTCTGGTCTATACCGCGTGCCCTTAACGTCATCAGGTGTACCCCAGTGAACCAGTAAGGGCTCACGTACTACCCCGGAGTACCGGTGGGTGTACCGATACTACCGCAGAGTAACGGTGGGGGTACCGCTACTACCCCAGAACATCGTGTATGGGTGCCAAGCCTAATGTGGAGCATCAGGTAGGGATAGCGGGTCTAACCTGTGGGGTCCGGTAGGGAGGCCGGGTCTAGTCCAGCGCGCACGAAGGGACAGCTGGTGTTCTCTGGCGCATCACAAAGGGTTCCGTTCCAACCCCAGAGTACCGGTGGGGGAACCGGTTCTACCTTGAAACATCGGGTAGGTATACCAGGCCTACCCCGGAGGGTCAGGTAGGAAGGGTGGGCGTAAAGCGGCGAGCCCATAGGGTCAGCAGGTGTACCCCGGCGCACCAGTAAGGGTTCCGGTACAATCCAGGAGTACCGGTGGGTATAGCAAAAGTACCACGGAGTCCCTCTGGGTGTACCGGTCCTACCCCAGATTGTCGGATAGGGGGCCAGGCCTACCGTAGATCATCAGGTAGGGATACCGGGCCTAGCCTGGAGGGTCAGGTAGGAATGTCTGGTCTACACAGCACGCCCGTAATGGCAGCAGGTGTACCCCAGCGAACCAGTAAGTGTTCAGGTATTGCCCTGGAGTACCGGTGGGTGTACCAATACTACCGCAGAGTACCGGTGGGGGTAGCGGTACTACCCCAGCATATCGGGTAGGGGTGCCAGGCCAACAACGGAGCATCAGGTAGGGATACCGGGTTAGCCTGGAGGGTCAGGTAGGAATGTCTGGTCTACACCGCGCGCCAGTAACATCAGCAGGTGTACCCCAGTGAACCAGTAAGGGTTCTCGTACTACCTCGGAGTACCGGTGGGTGTACCGATACTACCGCAGAGTAACGGTGGGGGTACCGCTACTACCCCAGAACATCGGGTATGGGTGCCAAGCCTAATGCGGAGCATCAGGTAGGGAAACCGAGTCTAACCTGTGGGGTCCGGTAGGGAGGCCAGGTCTAGTCCAGCGCGCACGAAGGGACAGCTGGTGTTCTCTGGTGCATCACAAAGGGTTCCGTTCCAAACCCAGAGTACCGGTGGGGGAACCGGTTCTACCTCGAAACATCGGGTAGGTATACCAGGCCTAGCCCGGCGGGTCAGGTAGGAAGGGTGGGCGTAAAGCGGCGCCCCCGTAGGGTCAGCAGGTGTACCCCGGCGCACCAGTAAGGATTCCGGTACAATCCAGGAGTACCGGTGGGTATAGCAAAACTACCGCGGAGTACCGGTGGGGGTACCGGTACTACCCCAGAATATCGAGTAGGGGTGCCAGGCCAACAACGGAGCATCAGGTAGGGATACCGGGCCTAGCCTGGAGGGTCAGGTAGGAATGTCTGGTCTACAGAGCACGCCCCTAAGGTCAGCAGGTGTACCCCAGCGAACCAGTAAGTGTTCAGGTACTACCCTGGAGTACCGGTGGGTGTACCAATACTACCGCAGAGTACCGGTGGGGGTACCGGTACTACCCCAGCATATCGGGTAGGGGTGCCAGGCCAACAACGGAGCATCAGGTAGGGATACCGGGTCTAACACGGAGGGTCAGGTAGGAATATCTGGTCTATACCGCGTGCCCGTAACGTCATCAGGTGTACCCCAGTGAACCAGTAAGCGTTCACGTACTACCCCGGAGTACTCGTGGGTGTACCGATACTACCGCAGAGTAACGGGTGGGGATACCGCTACTACCCCAGAACATCGGGTATGGGTGCCAAGCCTAATGCGGAGCATCAGGTAGGGAAACCGAGTCTAACCTGTGGGGTCCGGTAGGGAGGCCAGGTCTAGTCCAGCGCGCACGAAGGGACAGCTGGTGTTCTCTGGCGCATCACAAAGGGTTCCGTTCCAAACCCAGAGTACCGGTTGGGGAACCGGTTCTACCTCGAAACATCGGGTAGGTATACCAGGCCTAGCCCGGCGGGTCAGGTAGGAAGGGTGGGCGTAAAGCGGCGCCCCCGTAGGGTCAGCAGGTGTACCCCGGCGCACCAGTAAGGGTTCCGGTACAATCCAGGAGTACCAGTGGGTATAGCAAAACTACCGCGGAGTACCGGTGGGGGTACCGGTACTACCCCAGATTGTCGGGTAGGGGGCCAGGCGTAGCGCAGAGCATCAGGTAGGGATACCGGGCCTAGCCTGGAGGGTCAGGTAGGAATGTCTGGTCTACACAGCACGCCCGTAAGGTCAGCAGGTGTACCCCAGCGAACCAGTAAGTGTTCAGGTACTACCCTGGAGTACCGGTGGGTGTACCAATACTACCGCAGAGTACCGGTGGGGGTACCAGTACTACCCCAGCATATCGGGTAGGGGTGCCAGGCCAACAACGGAGCATCAGGTAGGGATACCGGGTCTAACACGGAGGGTCAGGTAGGAATGTCTGGTCTATACCGCGTGCCCTTAACGTCATCAGGTGTACCCCAGTGAACCAGTAAGGGCTCACGTACTACCCCGGAGTACCGGTGGGTGTACCGATACTACCGCAGAGTAACGGTGGGGGTACCGCTACTACCCCAGAACATCGGGTATGGGTGCCAAGCCTAATGTGGAGCATCAGGTAGGGATAGCGGGTCTAACCTGTGGGGTCCGGTAGGGAGGCCGCGTCTAGTCCAGCGCGCACGAAGGGACAGCTGGTGTTCTCTGGCGCATCACAAAGGGTTCCGATCCAATCCCAGAGTACCGGTGGGGGAACCGGTTCTACCTCGAAACATCGGGTAGGTATACCAGTCCTACCCCGGCGGGTCAGGTAGGAAGGGTGGGTCCAAAGCAGTGTGCCCGTAGGGTCAGCAGGTGTACCCCGGCGCACCAGTAAGGGTTCCAGTACAATCCAGGAGTACAGGTGGGTATAGCAAAACTACCGCGGAGTACCTGTGGGTGTACCGGTACTACCCCAGATTGTCGGATAGGGGGCCTGGCCTACCGCAGAGCATCAGGTAGGGATACCGGGCCTAGCCTGGAGGGTCAGGTAGGAATGTCTGGTCTACACAGCACGCCCGTAAGGTCAGCAGGTGTACCCCAGCGAACCAGTAAGGGTTCAGGTACTGCCCTGGAGTACCGGTGGGTGTACCAATACTACCGCAGAGTTCCGGTGGGGGTAGCGGTACTACCCCAGCATATCGGGTAGGGGTGCCAGGCCAACAACGGAGCATGAGGTAGGGATACCAGGCCTAAAACGGAGGGTCAGGTAGGAATGTCTGGTCTACACCGCGCGCCAGTAACGTCAGCAGGTGTACCCCAGTGAACCAGTAAGGGTTCACGTACTACCCCGGAGTACCGGTGGGTATACCGATACTACCGCAGAGTAACGGTGGGGGTACCGCTACTACCCCAGAACATCGGGTATGGGTGCCAAGCCTAATGCGGAGCATCAGGTAGGGATAGCGGGTCTAACCTGTGGGGTCCGGTAGGGAGGCCGGGTCTAGTCCAGCGCGCACGAAGGGACAGCTGGTGTTCTCTGGCGCATCACAAAGGGTTCCGTTCCAACCCCAGAGTACCGGTGGGGGAACCGGTTCTACCTCGAAACATCGGGTAGGTATACCAGGCCTACCCCGGCGGGTCAGGTAGGAAGAGTGGGCGTAAAGCGGTGCGCCCGTAATGTCAGCTGGTGTACCCCGGCGCACCAGTAAGGGTTCCGGTACAATCCAGGAGTACCGGTGGGTATAGCAAAAGTACCGCGGAGTACCGGTGGGTGTACCGGTACTACCCCAGATTGCCGGGTAGGGGGCCAGGCCTACCGCAGAGCATCAGTTAGGGATACCGGGCCTAGCCTGGAGGGTCAGGTAGGAATGTCTGGTCTACACAGCACGCCCGTAAGGTCAGCAGGTGTACCCCAGCAAACCAGTAAGGGTTCAGGTACTACCCTGGAGTACCGGTGGGTGTACCAATACTACCGCAGAGTACCGGTGGGGGTATCGGTACTACCCCAGCATATCGGGTAGGGGTGCCAGGCCAACAACGGAGCATCAGGTAGGGATACCGGGTCTAACACGGAGGGTCAGGTAGGAATGTCTGGTCTATACCGCGTGCCCTTAACGTCATCAGGTGTACCCCAGCGAACCAGTAAGTGTTCAGGTACTACCCCGGAGTACCGGTGGGTGTACCGATACTACCGCAGAGTAACGGTGGGGGTACCGCTACTACCCCAGAACATCGGGTATGGGTGCCAAGCCTAATGTGGAGCATCAGGTAGGGATAGCGGGTCTAACCTGTGGGGTCCCGTAGGGAGGCCGGGTCTAGTCCAGCGCGCACGAAGGGACAGCTGGTGATCTCTGGCGCATCACAAAGGCTTCCGTTCCAACCCCAGAGTACCGGTGGGGGAACCGGTTCTACCTCGAAACATCGGGTAGGTATACCAGGCCTACCCCGGCGGGTCAGGTAGGAAGGGTGGGCGTAAAGCGGTGCGCCCGTAGTGTCAGCTGGTGTACCCCGGCGCACCAGTAAGGGTTCCGGTACAATCCAGGAGTACCGGTGGGTATAGCAAAAGTACCGCGGAGTACCGGTGGGTTTACCGGTACTACCCCAGATTGTCGGGTAGGGGGCCAGGCCTACCGCAGAGCATCAGGTAGGGATACCGGGCCTAGCCTGGAGGGTCAGGTAGGAATGTCTGGTCTACACAGCACGCCCGTAAGGTCAGCAGGTGTACCCCAGCGAACCAGTAAGTGTTCAGGTACTACCCTGGAGTACCGGTGGGTGTACCAATACTACCGCAGAGTACCGGTGGGGGTACCGGTACTACCCCAGCATATCGGGTAGGGGTGCCAGGCCAACAACGGAGCATCAGGTAGGGATACCGGGTCTAACACGGAGGGTCACGTAGGAATGTCTGGTCTATACCGCGTGCCCTTAACGTCATCAGGTGTACCCCAGTGAACCAGTAAGGGCTCACGTACTACCCCGGAGTACCGGTGGGTGTACCGATACTACCGCAGAGTAACGGTGGGGGTACCGCTACTACCCCAGAACATCGGGTATGGGTGCCAAGCCTAATGTGGAGCATCAGGTAGGGATAGCGGGTCTAACCTGTGGGGTCCGGTAGGGAGGCCGGGTCTAGTCCAGCGCGCACGAAGGGACAGCTGCTGTTCTCTGGCGCATCACAAAGGGTTCCGTTCCAACCCCAGAGTACCGGTGGGGGAACCGGTTCTACCTCGAAACATCGGGTAGGTATACCAGGCCTACCCCGGAGGGTCAGGTAGGAAGGGTGGGCGTAAAGCGGCGAGCCCATAGGGTCAGCAGGTGTACCCCGGCGCACCAGTAAGGGTTCCGGTACAATCCAGGAGTACCGGTGGGTATAGCAAAAGTACCGCGGAGTCCCTGTGGGTGTACCGGTCCTACCCCAGATTGTCGGATAGGGGGCCAGGCCTACCGTAGATCATCAGGTAGGGATACCGGGCCTAGCCTGGAGGGTCAGGTAGGAATGTCTGGTCTACAGAGCACGCCCGTAAGGTCAGCAGGTGTACCCCAGCGAACCAGTAAGTGTTCAGGTACTGCCCTGGAGTACCGGTGGGTGTACCAATACTACCGCAGAGTACCGGTGGGGGTACCGGTACTACCCCAGCATATCGGGTAGGGGTGCCAGGCCAACAACGGAGCATCAGGTAGGGATACCGGGCCTAAAACGGAGGGTCAGGTAGGAATGTCTGGTCTACACCGCGCGCCAGTAACGTCAGCAGGTGTACCCCAGTGAACCATTAAGGGTTCACGTACTACCCCGGAGTACCGGTGGGTGTACCGATACTACCGCAGAGTAACGGTGGGGGTACCGCTACTACCCCAGAACATCGGGTATGGGTGCCAAGCCTAATGCGGAGCATCAGGTAGGGATAGCGGGTCTAACAAGTGGGGTCCGGTAGGGAGGCCAGGTCTAATCCAGCGTGCACGAAGGGACAGCTGGTGTTCTCTGGCGCATCACAAAGGGTTCCGTTCCAACCCCAGAGTACCGGTGGGGGAACCGGTTCTACCTCGAAACATCGGGTCGGTATACCAGGCCTACCCCGGCGGGTCAGGTAGGAAGGGTGGGCGTAAAGCGGTGCGCCCGTAGTGTCAGCTGGTGTACCCCGGCGCACCAGTAAGGGTTCCGGTACAATCCAGGAGTACCGGTGGGTATAGCAAAAGTACCGCGGAGTACCGGTGGGTGTACCGGTACTACCCCAGATTGTCGGGTAGGGGGCCAGGCCTACCGCAGAGCATCAGGTAGGGATACCGGGCCTAGCCTGGAGGGTCAGGTAGGAATGTCTGGTCTACACAGCACGCCCGTAAGGTCAGCAGGTGTACCCCAGCGAACCAGTAAGTGTTCAGGTACTACCCTGGAGTACCGGTGGGTGTACCAATACTACCGCAGAGTACCGGTGGGGGTACCGGTACAACCCCAGCATATCGGGTAGGGGTGCCAGGCCAACAACGGAGCATCAGGTAGGGATACCGGGCCTAAAACGGAGGGTCAGGTAGGAATGTCTGGTCTACACCGCGCGCCAGTAACGTCAGCAGGTGTACCCCAGTGAACCAGTAAGGGTTCACGTACTACCCCGGAGTACCGGTGGGTGTACCGATACTACCGCAGAGTAACGGTGGGGGTACCGCTACTACCCCAGAACATCGGGTATGGGTGCCAAGCCTAATGCGGAGCATCAGGTAGGGATAGCGGGTCTAACCTGTGTGGTCCGGTAGGGAGGCCGGGTCTAGTCCAGCGCGCACGAAGGGACAGCTGGTGTTCTCTGGCGCATCACAAAGGGTTCCGTTCCAACCCCAGAGTACCGGTGGGGGAACCGGTTCTACCTCGAAACATCGGGTAGGTATACCAGGCCTAGCCCAGCGGGACAGGTAGGAAGGGTGGGCGTAAAGCGGCGCGCCCGTAGGGTCAGCAGGTGTACCCCGGCGCACCAGTAAGGGTTCCGGTACAATCCAGGAGTACAGGTGGGTATAGCAAAACTACCGCGGAGTACCTGTGGGTGTACCGGTACTACCCCAGATTGTCGGGTAGGGGGCCAGGCCTACCGCAGAGCATCAGGTAGGGATACCGGGCCTAGCCTGGAGGGTCAGGTAGGAATGTCTGGTCTACACAGCACGCCCGTAAGGTCAGCAGGTGTACCCCAGCGAACCAGTAAGGGTTCAGGTACTACCCTGGAGTACCGGTGGGTGTACCAATACTACCGCAGAGTACCGGTGGGGGTACCGGTACTACCCCAGCATATCGGGTAGGGGTGCCAGGCCAACAACGGAGCATCAGGTAGGGATATCGGGCCTAGCCTGGAGGGTCAGGTAGGAATGTCTGGTCTATACCGCGTGCCCGTAACGTCATCAGGTGTACCCCAGTGAACAAGTAAGGGTTCAAGTACTACCCCGGAATACCGGTGGGTGTACCGATACTACCGCAGAGTAACGGTGGGGGTACCGCTACTACCCCAGAACATCGGGTATGGGTGCCAAGCCTAATGCGGAGCATCAGGTAGGGATAGCGGGTCTAACCTGTGGGGTCCGGTAGGGAGGCCGGGTCTAGTCCAGCGCGCACGAAGGGACAGCTGCTGTTCTCTGGCGCATCACAAAGGGTTCCGTTCCAACCCCAGAGTACCGGTGGGGGAACCAGTTCTACCTCGAAACATCGGGTAGGTATACCAGGCCTACCCCGGCGGGTCAGGTAGGAAGGGTGGGCGTAAAGCGGTGCGCCCGTAGGGTCAGCAGGTGTACCCCGGCGCACCAGTCAGGGTTCCGGTACAATGCAGGAGTACCGCTGGGTATAGCAAAACTACCGCGGAGTACCGGTGGGTGTACCGGTACTACCCCAGATTGTCGGGTAGGGGGCCAGGCCTACCGCAGAGCATCAGGTAGGGATACCGGGCCTAGCCTGGAGGGTCAGGTAGGAATGTCTGGTCTACACAGCACGCCCGTAAGGTCAGCAGGTGTACCCCAGCGAACCAGTAAGGGTTCAGGTACTGCCCTGGAGTACCGGTGGGTGTACCAATACTACCGCAGAGTACCGGTGGGGGTACCAGTACTACCCCAGCATATCGGGTAGGGGTGCCAGGCCAACAACGGAGCATCAGGTAGGGATACCGGGTCTAACACGGAGGGTCAGGTAGGAATGTCTGGTCTATACCGCGTGCCCTTAACGTCATCAGGTGTACCCCAGTGAACCAGTAAGGGCTCACGTACTACCCCGGAGTACCGGTGGGTGTACCGATACTACCGCAGAGTAACGGTGGGGGTACCGCTACTACCCCAGAACATCGGGTATGGGTGCCAAGCCTAATGCGGAGCATCAGGTAGGGATAGCGGGTCTAACCTGTGGGGTCCGGTAGGGAGGCCGGGTCTAGTCCAGCGCGCACGAAGGGACAGCTGGTGTTCTCTGGCGCATCACAAAGGGTTCCGATCCAATCCCAGAGTACCGGTGGGGGAACCGGTTCTACCTCGAAACATCGGGTAGGTATACCAGGCCTACACCGGCGGGTCAGGTAGGAAGGGTGGGCGTAAAGCGGTGCGCCCGTAGGGTCAGCAGGTGTACCCCGGCGCACCAGTCAGGGTTCCGGTACAATGCAGGAGTACAGGTGGGTATAGCAAAACTACCGCGGAGTACCGGTGGGTGTACCGGTACTACCCCACATTGTCGGGTAGGGGGCCAGGCCTACCGCAGAGCATCAGGTAGGGATACCGGGCCTAGCCTGGAGGGTCAGGTAGGAATGTCTGGTCTACACAGCACGCCCGTAAGGTCAGCAGGTGTACCCCAGCGAACCAGTAAGGGTTCAGGTACTGCCCTGGAGTACCGGTGGGTGTACCAATACTACCGCAGAGTACCGGTGGGGGTATCGGTACTACCCCAGCATATCGGGTAGGGGTGCCAGGCCAACAACGGAGCATCAGGTAGGGATACCGGGTTAGCCTGGAGGGTCAGGTAGGAATGTCTGGTCTACACCGCGCGCCAGTAACATCAGCAGGTGTACCCCAGTGAACCAGTAAGGGTTCACGTACTACCTCGGAGTACCGGTGGGTGTACCGATACTACCGCAGAGTAACGGTGGGGGTACCGCTACTACCCCAGAACATCGGGTATGGGTGCCAAGCCTAATGCGGAGCATCAGGTAGGGAAACCGAGTCTAACCTGTGGGGTCCGGTAGGGAGGCCAGGTCTAGTCCAGCGCGCACGAAGGGACAGCTGGTGTTCTCTGGTGCATCACAAAGGGTTCCGTTCCAAACCCAGAGTACCGGTGGGGGAACCGGTTCTACCTCGAAACATCGGGTAGGTATACCAGGCCTAGCCCGGCGGGTCAGGTAGGAAGGGTGGGCGTAAAGCGGCGCCCCCGTAGGGTCAGCAGGTGTACCCCGGCGCACCAGTAAGGATTCCGGTACAATCCAGGAGTACCTGTGGGTATAGCAAAACTACCGCGGAGTACCGGTGGGGGTACCGGTACTACCCCAGAATATCGAGTAGGGGTGCCAGGCCAACAACGGAGCATCAGGTAGGGATACCGGGCCTAGCCTGGAGGGTCAGGTAGGAATGTCTGGTCTACAGAGCACGCCCCTAAGGTCAGCAGGTGTACCCCAGCGAACCAGTAAGTGTTCAGGTACTACCCTGGAGTACCGGTGGGTGTACCAATACTACCGCAGAGTACCGGTGGGGGTACCGGTACTACCCCAGCATATCGGGTAGGGGTGCCAGGCCAACAACGGAGCATCAGGTAGGGATACCGGGTCTAACACGGAGGGTCAGGTAGGAATATCTGGTCTATACCGCGTGCCCGTAACGTCATCAGGTGTACCCCAGTGAACCAGTAAGCGTTCACGTACTACCCCGGAGTACTCGTGGGTGTACCGATACTACCGCAGAGTAACGGGTGGGGATACCGCTACTACCCCAGAACATCGGGTATGGGTGCCAAGCCTAATGCGGAGCATCAGGTAGGGAAACCGAGTCTAACCTGTGGGGTCCGGTAGGGAGGCCAGGTCTAGTCCAGCGCGCACGAAGGGACAGCTGGTGTTCTCTGGCGCATCACAAAGGGTTCCGTTCCAAACCCAGAGTACCGGTTGGGGAACCGGTTCTACCTCGAAACATCGGGTAGGTATACCAGGCCTAGCCCGGCGGGTCAGGTAGGAAGGGTGGGCGTAAAGCGGCGCCCCCGTAGGGTCAGCAGGTGTACCCCGGCGCACCAGTAAGGGTTCCGGTACAATCCAGGAGTACCAGTGGGTATAGCAAAACTACCGCGGAGTACCGGTGGGGGTACCGGTACTACCCCAGATTGTCGGGTAGGGGGCCAGGCGTAGCGCAGAGCATCAGGTAGGGATACCGGGCCTAGCCTGGAGGGTCAGGTAGGAATGTCTGGTCTACACAGCACGCCCGTAAGGTCAGCAGGTGTACCCCAGCGAACCAGTAAGTGTTCAGGTACTACCCTGGAGTACCGGTGGGTGTACCAATACTACCGCAGAGTACCGGTGGGGGTACCAGTACTACCCCAGCATATCGGGTAGGGGTGCCAGGCCAACAACGGAGCATCAGGTAGGGATACCGGGTCTAACACGGAGGGTCAGGTAGGAATGTCTGGTCTATACCGCGTGCCCTTAACGTCATCAGGTGTACCCCAGTGAACCAGTAAGGGCTCACGTACTACCCCGGAGTACCGGTGGGTGTACCGATACTACCGCAGAGTAACGGTGGGGGTACCGCTACTACCCCAGAACATCGGGTATGGGTGCCAAGCCTAATGTGGAGCATCAGGTAGGGATAGCGGGTCTAACCTGTGGGGTCCGGTAGGGAGGCCGCGTCTAGTCCAGCGCGCACGAAGGGACAGCTGGTGTTCTCTGGCGCATCACAAAGGGTTCCGATCCAATCCCAGAGTACCGGTGGGGGAACCGGTTCTACCTCGAAACATCGGGTAGGTATACCAGTCCTACCCCGGCGGGTCAGGTAGGAAGGGTGGGTCCAAAGCAGTGTGCCCGTAGGGTCAGCAGGTGTACCCCGGCGCACCAGTAAGGGTTCCAGTACAATCCAGGAGTACAGGTGGGTATAGCAAAACTACCGCGGAGTACCTGTGGGTGTACCGGTACTACCCCAGATTGTCGGATAGGGGGCCTGGCCTACCGCAGAGCATCAGGTAGGGATACCGGGCCTAGCCTGGAGGGTCAGGTAGGAATGTCTGGTCTACACAGCACGCCCGTAAGGTCAGCAGGTGTACCCCAGCGAACCAGTAAGGGTTCAGGTACTGCCCTGGAGTACCGGTGGGTGTACCAATACTACCGCAGAGTACCGGTGGGGGTAGCGGTACTACCCCAGCATATCGGGTAGGGGTGCCAGGCCAACAACGGAGCATCAGGTAGGGATACCAGGCCTAAAACGGAGGGTCAGGTAGGAATGTCTGGTCTACACCGCGCGCCAGTAACGTCAGCAGGTGTACCCCAGTGAACCAGTAAGGGTTCACGTACTACCCCGGAGTACCGGTCGGTGTACCGATACTACCGCAGAGTAACGGTGGGGGTACCGCTACTACCCCAGAACATCGGGTATGGGTGCCAAGCCTAATGCGGAGCATCAGGTAGGGATAGCGGGTCTAACCTGTGGGGTCCGGTAGGGAGGCCGGGTCTAGTCCAGCGCGCACGAAGGGACAGCTGGTGTTCTCTGGCGCATCACAAAGGGTTCCGTTCCAACCCCAGAGTACCGGTGGGGGAACCGGTTCTACCTCGAAACATCGGGTAGGTATACCAGGCCTACCCCGGCGGGTCAGGTAGGAAGAGTGGGCGTAAAGCGGTGCGCCCGTAATGTCAGCTGGTGTACCCCGGCGCACCAGTAAGGGTTCCGGTACAATCCAGGAGTACCGGTGGGTATAGCAAAAGTACCGCGGAGTACCGGTGGGTGTACCGGTACTACCCCAGATTGCCGGGTAGGGGGCCAGGCCTACCGCAGAGCATCAGGTAGGGATACCGGGCCTAGCCTGGAGGGTCAGGTAGGAATGTCTGGTCTACACAGCACGCCCGTAAGGTCAGCAGGTGTACCCCAGCGAACCAGTAAGGGTTCAGGTACTACCCTGGAGTACCGGTGGGTGTACCAATACTACCGCAGAGTACCGGTGGGGGTATCGGTACTACCCCAGCATATCGGGTAGGGGTGCCAGGCCAACAACGGAGCATCAGGTAGGGATACCGGGTCTAACACGGAGGGTCAGGTAGGAATGTCTGGTCTATACCGCGTGCCCTTAACGTCATCAGGTGTACCCCAGCGAACCAGTAAGTGTTCAGGTACTACCCCGGAGTACCGGTGGGTGTACCGATACTACCGCAGAGTAACGGTGGGGGTACCGCTACTACCCCAGAACATCGGGTATGGGTGCCAAGCCTAATGTGGAGCATCAGGTAGGGATAGCGGGTCTAACCTGTGGGGTCCCGTAGGGAGGCCGGGTCTAGTCCAGCGCGCACGAAGGGACAGCTGGTGATCTCTGGCGCATCACAAAGGCTTCCGTTCCAACCCCAGAGTACCGGTGGGGGAACCGGTTCTACCTCGAAACATCGGGTAGGTATACCAGGCCTACCCCGGCGGGTCAGGTAGGAAGGGTGGGCGTAAAGCGGTGCGCCCGTAGTGTCAGCTGGTGTACCCCGGCGCACCAGTAAGGGTTCCGGTACAATCCAGGAGTACCGGTGGGTATAGCAAAAGTACCGCGGAGTACCGGTGGGTTTACCGGTACTACCCCAGATTGTCGGGTAGGGGGCCAGGCCTACCGCAGAGCATCAGGTAGGGATACCGGGCCTAGCCTGGAGGGTCAGGTAGGAATGTCTGGTCTACACAGCACGCCCGTAAGGTCAGCAGGTGTACCCCAGCGAACCAGTAAGTGTTCAGGTACTACCCTGGAGTACCGGTGGGTGTACCAATACTACCGCAGAGTACCGGTGGGGGTACCGGTACTACCCCAGCATATCGGGTAGGGGTGCCAGGCCAACAACGGAGCATCAGGTAGGGATACCGGGTCTAACACGGAGGGTCACGTAGGAATGTCTGGTCTATACCGCGTGCCCTTAACGTCATCAGGTGTACCCCAGTGAACCAGTAAGGGCTCACGTACTACCCCGGAGTACCGGTGGGTGTACCGATACTACCGCAGAGTAACGGTGGGGGTACCGCTACTACCCCAGAACATCGGGTATGGGTGCCAAGCCTAATGTGGAGCATCAGGTAGGGATAGCGGGTCTAACCTGTGGGGTCCGGTAGGGAGGCCGGGTCTAGTCCAGCGCGCACGAAGGGACAGCTGGTGTTCTCTGGCGCATCACAAAGGGTTCCGTTCCAACCCCAGAGTACCGGTGGGGGAACCGGTTCTACCTCGAAACATCGGGTAGGTATACCAGGCCTACCCCGGAGGGTCAGGTAGGAAGGGTGGGCGTAAAGCGGCGAGCCCATAGGGTCAGCAGGTGTACCCCGGCGCACCAGTAAGGGTTCCGGTACAATCCAGGAGTACCGGTGGGTATAGCAAAAGTACCGCGGAGTCCCTGTGGGTGTACCGGTCCTACCCCAGATTGTCGGATAGGGGGCCAGGCCTACCGTAGATCATCAGGTAGGGATACCGGGCCTAGCCTGGAGGGTCAGGTAGGAATGTCTGGTCTACAGAGCACGCCCGTAAGGTCAGCAGGTGTACCCCAGCGAACCAGTAAGTGTTCAGGTACTGCCCTGGAGTACCGGTGGGTGTACCAATACTACCGCAGAGTACCGGTGGGGGTACCGGTACTACCCCAGCATATCGGGTAGGGGTGCCAGGCCAACAACGGAGCATCAGGTAGGGATACCGGGCCTAAAACGGAGGGTCAGGTAGGAATGTCTGGTCTACACCGCGCGCCAGTAACGTCAGCAGGTGTACCCCAGTGAACCCTTAAGGGTTCACGTACTACCCCGGAGTACCGGTGGGTGTACCGATACTACCGCAGAGTAACGGTGGGGGTACCGCTACTACCCCAGAACATCGGGTATGGGTGCCAAGCCTAATGCGGAGCATCAGGTAGGGATAGCGGGTCTAACAAGTGGGGTCCGGTAGGGAGGCCAGGTCTAATCCAGCGTGCACGAAGGGACAGCTGGTGTTCTCTGGCGCATCACAAAGGGTTCCGTTCCAACCCCAGAGTACCGGTGGGGGAACCGGTTCTACCTCGAAACATCGGGTAGGTATACCAGGCCTACCCCAGCGGGTCAGGTAGGAAGGGTGGGCGTAAAGCGGTGCGCCCGTAGTGTCAGCTGGTGTACCCCGGCGCACCAGTAAGGGTTCCGGTACAATCCAGGAGTACCGGTGGGTATAGCAAAAGTACCGCGGAGTACCGGTGGGTGTACCGGTACTACCCCAGATTGTCGGGTAGGGGGCCAGGCCTACCGCAGAGCATCAGGTAGGGATACCGGGCCTAGCCTGGAGGGTCAGGTAGGAATGTCTGGTCTACACAGCACGCCCGTAAGGTCAGCAGGTGTACCCCAGCGAACCAGTAAGGGTTCAGGTACTACCCTGGAGTACCGGTGGGTGTACCAATACTACCGCAGAGTACCGGTGGGGGTACCGGTACAACCCCAGCATATCGGGTAGGGGTGCCAGGCCAACAACGGAGCATCAGGTAGGGATACCGGGCCTAAAACGGAGGGTCAGGTAGGAATGTCTGGTCTACACCGCGCGCCAGTAACGTCAGCAGGTGTACCCCAGTGAACCAGTAAGGGTTCACGTACTACCCCGGAGTACCGGTGGGTGTACCGATACTACCGCAGAGTAACGGTGGGGGTACCGCTACTACCCCAGAACATCGGGTATGGGTGCCAAGCCTAATGCGGAGCATCAGGTAGGGATAGCGGGTCTAACCTGTGTGGTCCGGTAGGGAGGCCGGGTCTAGTCCAGCGCGCACGAAGGGACAGCTGGTGTTCTCTGGCGCATCACAAAGGGTTCCGTTCCAACCCCAGAGTACCGGTGGGGGAACCGGTTCTACCTCGAAACATCGGGTAGGTATACCAGGCCTAGCCCAGCGGGACAGGTAGGAAGGGTGGGCGTAAAGCGGCGCGCCCGTAGGGTCAGCAGGTGTACCCCGGCGCACCAGTAAGGGTTCCGGTACAATCCAGGAGTACAGGTGGGTATAGCAAAACTACCGCGGAGTACCTGTGGGTGTACCGGTACTACCCCAGATTGTCGGGTAGGGGGCCAGGCCTACCGCAGAGCATCAGGTAGGGATACCGGGCCTAGCCTGGAGGGTCAGGTAGGAATGTCTGGTCTACACAGCACGCCCGTAAGGTCAGCAGGTGTACCCCAGCGAACCAGTAAGGGTTCAGGTACTACCCTGGAGTACCGGTGGGTGTACCAATACTACCGCAGAGTACCGGTGGGGGTACCGGTACTACCCCAGCATATCGGGTAGGGGTGCCAGGCCAACAACGGAGCATCAGGTAGGGATATCGGGCCTAGCCTGGAGGGTCAGGTAGGAATGTCTGGTCTATACCGCGTGCCCGTAACGTCATCAGGTGTACCCCAGTGAACAAGTAAGGGTTCAAGTACTACCCCGGAATACCGGTGGGTGTACCGATACTACCGCAGAGTAACGGTGGGGGTACCGCTACTACCCCAGAACATCGGGTATGGGTGCCAAGCCTAATGCGGAGCATCAGGTAGGGATAGCGGGTCTAACCTGTGGGGTCCGGTAGGGAGGCCGGGTCTAGTCCAGCGCGCACGAAGGGACAGCTGCTGTTCTCTGGCGCATCACAAAGGGTTCCGTTCCAACCCCAGAGTACCGGTGGGGGAACCAGTTCTACCTCGAAACATCGGGTAGGTATACCAGGCCTACCCCGGCGGGTCAGGTAGGAAGGGTGGGCGTAAAGCGGTGCGCCCGTAGGGTCAGCAGGTGTACCCCGGCGCACCAGTCAGGGTTCCGGTACAATGCAGGAGTACCGCTGGGTATAGCAAAACTACCGCGGAGTACCGGTGGGTGTACCGGTACTACCCCACATTGTCGGGTAGGGGGCCAGGCCTACCGCAGAGCATCAGGTAGGGATACCGGGCCTAGCCTGGAGGGTCAGGTAGGAATGTCTGGTCTACACAGCACGCCCGTAAGGTCAGCAGGTGTACCCCAGCGAACCAGTAAGGGTTCAGGTACTGCCCTGGAGTACCGGTGGGTGTACCAATACTACCGCAGAGTACCGGTGGGGGTACCAGTACTACCCCAGCATATCGGGTAGGGGTGCCAGGCCAACAACGGAGCATCAGGTAGGGATACCGGGTCTAACACGGAGGGTCAGGTAGGAATGTCTGGTCTATACCGCGTGCCCTTAACGTCATCAGGTGTACCCCAGTGAACCAGTAAGGGCTCACGTACTACCCCGGAGTACCGGTGGGTGTACCGATACTACCGCAGAGTAACGGTGGGGGTACCGCTACTACCCCAGAACATCGGGTATGGGTGCCAAGCCTAATGCGGAGCATCAGGTAGGGATAGCGGGTCTAACCTGTGGGGTCCGGTAGGGAGGCCGGGTCTAGTCCAGCGCGCACGAAGGGACAGCTGGTGTTCTCTGGCGCATCACAAAGGGTTCCGATCCAATCCCAGAGTACCGGTGGGGGAACCGGTTCTACCTCGAAACATCGGGTAGGTATACCAGGCCTACACCGGCGGGTCAGGTAGGAAGGGTGGGCGTAAAGCGGTGCGCCCGTAGTGTCAGCAGGTGTACCCCGGCGCACCAGTAAGGGTTCCGGTACAATCCAGGAGTACCGGTGGGTATAGCAAAAGTACCGCGGAATACCGGTGGGTGTACCGGTACTACCCCAGATTGTCGGGTAGGGGCCCAGGCCTACCGCAGAGCATCAGGTAGGGATACCGGGCCTAGCCCGGCGGGTCAGGTAGGAAGGGTGGGTCTAAAGCGGCGCGCCCGTAGGGTCAGCAGGTGTACCCCGGCGCACCAGTAAGGGTTCCGGTACAATCCAGGAGTACTGGTGGGTATAGCAAAATTACCGCGCAGTACCTCTGGGTGTACCGGTCCTACCCCAGATTTTCGGATAGGGGGCCAGGCCTACCGTAGCGTATCAGGTAGGGATACCGGGCCTAGCCTGGAGGGTCAGGTAGGAATGTCTGGTCTACAGAGCACGCCCGTAATGGCGGCAGGTGTACCCCAGCGAACCAGTAAGTGTTAAGGTACAGCCCTGGAGTACCGGTGGGTGTACCAATACTACCGCAGAGTACCGGTGGGTGTACCGGTACTACCCCAGATTGTCGGGTAGGGGGCCAGGCCTACCGCAGAGCATCAGGTAGGGATACCGGGCCTAGCCTGGAGGGTCAGGTAGGAATGTCTGGTCTACACCGCGCGCCAGTAATGTCATCACGTGTACCCCAGTGAACCAGTAAGGGTTCACGTACTACCCCGGAGTACCAGTGGGTGTACCGATACTACCGCAGAGTAACGGTGGGGGTACCGCTACTACCCCAGAACATCGGGTATGGGTGCCAAGCCTAATGCGGAGCATCAGGTAGGGATACCGGGTCTAACCTGTGGGGTCCGGTAGGGAGGCCGGGTCTAGTCCAGCGCGCATGAAGGGACAGCTGGTGTTCTCTGAAGCATCACAAAGGGTTCCGTTCCAAGCCCAGAGTACCGGTGGGGGAACCGGTTCTAACTCAAAACATCTGGTAGGTATACCAGGCCTACCCCGGCGGGTAAGGTAGAAAGGGTGGGCGTAAAGCGGCGCGCCCGTAGGGTCAGCAGGTGTACCCCGGCGCACCAGTAAGGGTTCCAGTACAATCCAGGAGTACAGGTGGGTATAGCAAAACTACCGCGGAGTACCTGTGGGTGTACCGGTACTACCCCAGATTGTCGGGTAGGGGGCCAGGCGTAGCGCAGAGCATCAGGTAGGGATACCGGGCCTAGCCTGGAGGGTCAGGTAGGAATGTCTGGTCTACACAGCACGCCCGTAAGGTCAGCAGGTGTAACCCAGCGAACCAGTAAGGGTTCAGGTACTACCCTGGAGTACCTGTGGGTGTACCAATACTACCGCAGAGTACCGGTGGGTGTACCGGTACTACCCCAGATTGTCGGGTAGGGGGCCAGGCCTACCGCAGAGCATCAGGTAGGGATACCGGGCCTAGCCTGGAGGGTCAGGTAGGAATGTCTGGTCTACACCGCGCGCCAGTAATGTCATCAGGTGTACCCCAGTGAACCAGTAAGGGTTCACGTACTACCCCGGAGTACCAGTGGGTGTACCGATACTACCGCAGAGTAACGGTGGGGGTACCGCTACTACCCCAGAACATCGGGTATGGGTGCCAAGCCAATATGCGGAGCATCAGGTAGTGATAGCGGGTCTAACCTGTGGGGTCCGGTAGGGAGGCCAGGTCTAGTCCACCGCGCACGAAGGGACAGCTGGTGATCTCTGGCGCATCACAAAGGCTTCCGTTCCAACCCCAGAGTACCGGTGGGGGAACCGGTTCTACCTCGAAACATCGGGTAGGTATACCAGGCCTACCCCGGCAGGTCAGGTAGGAAGGGTGGGCGTAAAGCGGTGCGCCCGTAGTGTCAGCTGGTGTACCCCGGCGCACCAGTAAGGGTTCCGGTACAATCCAGGAGTACCGGTGGGTATAGCAAAAGTACCGCGGAGTACCGGTGGGTTTACCGGTACTACCCCAGATTGTCGGGTAGGAGGCCAGGCCTACCGCAGAGCATCAGGTAGGGATACCGGGCCTAGCCTGGAGGGTCAGGTAGGAATGTCTGGTCTACACAGCACGCCCGTAAGGTCAGCAGGGGTAACCCAGCGAACCAGTAAGAGTTCAGGTACTACCCTGGAGTACCGGTGGGTGTACCAATACTACCGCAGAGTACCGGTGGGGGTAGCGGTACTACCCCAGCATATCGGGTAGGGGTGCCAGGCCAACAACGGAGCATCAGGTAGGGATACCGGGCCTAAAACGGAGGGTCAGGTAGGAATGTCTGGTATAAACCGCGCGCCAGTAACGTCAGCAGGTGTACCCCAGTGAACCAGTAAGGGTTCACGTACTACCCCGGAGTACCGGTGGGTGTACCGATACTACCGCAGAGTAACGGTGGGGGTACCGCTACTACCCCAGAACATCGGGTATGGGTGCCAAGCCTAATGCGGAGCATCAGGTAGGGATAGCGGGTCTAACCTGTGGTGTCCGGAAGGGAGGCCGGGTCTAGTCCAGCGCGCACGAAGGGACAGCTGGTGTTCTCTGGCGCATCACAAAGGGTTCCGTTCCAACCCCAGAGTACCGGTGGGGGAACCGGTTCTACCTCGAAACATCGGGTAGGTATACCAGGCCTACCCCGGCGGGTCAGGTAGGAAGGGTGGGTCCAAAGCAGTGTGTCCGTAGGGTCAGCAGGTGTACCCCGGCGCACCAGTAAGGGTTCCGGTACAATCCAGGAGTACCGGTGGGTATAGAAAAACTACCGCGGAGTACTGGTGGGTGTACCGGTACTACCCCAGATTGTCGGGTAGGGGGCCAGGCCTACCGCAGAGCATCGGGTAGGTATACCAGGCCTACCCCGGCGGGTCAGGTAGGAAGGGTGGGTCCAAAGCAGTGTGCCCGTAGGGTCAGCAGGTTTAACCCGGCGCACCAGTAAGGGTTCCGGTACAATCCAGGAGTACCGGTGGGTATAGCAAAAGTACCGCGGACTACCGGTGGGTGTACCGGTACTACCCCAGATTGTCGGGTAGGGGCCCAGGCCTACCGCAGAGCATCAGGTAGGGATACCGGGCCTAGCCCGGCGGGTCAGGTAGGAAGGGTGGGTCTAAAGCGGCGCGCCCGTAGGGTCAGCAGGTGTACCCCGGCGCACCAGTAAGGGTTCCGGTACAATCCAGGAGTACCGGTGGGTATAGCAAAATTACCGCGCAGTATCTCTGGGTGTACCGGTCCTACCCCAGATTGTCGGATAGGGGGCCAGGCCTACCGTAGCGTATCAGGTAGGGATACCGGGCCTAGCCTGGAGGGTCAGGTAGGAATGTCTGGTCAACAGAGCACGCCCGTAATGGCAGCAGGTGTACCCCAGCGAACCTGTAAGGGTTCATCTACTGTCCTGGAGTACCGGTGGGTGTACCAATACTACCGCAGATTACCGGTTGGGGTACCGGTACTACCCCAGCATATCGGGTAGGGGTGCCAGGCCAACAACGGAGCATCAGGTAGGGATACCGGGCCTAACACGGAGGGTCAGGTAGGAATGTCTGGTCTACACCGCGCGCCAGTAATGTCATCAGGTGTACCCCAGTGAACCAGTAAGGGTTCACGTACTACCCCGGAGTACCAGTGGGTGTACCGATACTACCGCAGAGTAACGGTGGGGGTACCGCTACTACCCCAGAACATCGGGTATGGGTGCCAAGCCAATATGCGGAGCATCAGGTAGTGATAGCGGGTCTAACCTGTGGGGTCCGGTAGGGAGGCCAGGTCTAGTCCAGCGCGCACGAAGGGACAGCTGGTGTTCTCTGGCGCATCACAAAGGGTTCCGTTCCAACCCCAGAGTACCGGTGGGCGAACCGGTTCTACCTCGAAACATCGGGTAGGTATACCAGGCCTACCCCGGCAGGTCAGGTAGGAAGGGTGGGCGTAAAGCGGTGCGCCCGTAGTGTCAGCTGGTGTACCCCGGCGCACCAGTAAGGGTTCCAGTACAATCCAGGAGTACCGGTGGGTATAGCAAAACTACCGCGGAGTACCTGTGGGTGTACCGGTACTACCCCAGATTGTCGGGTAGGGGGCCAGGCGTAGCGCAGAGCATCAGGTAGGGATACCGGGCCTAGCCTGGAGGGTCAGGTAGGAATGTCTGGTCTACACAGCACGCCCGTAAGGTCAGCAGGTGTAACCCAGCGAACCAGTAAGGGTTCAGGTACTACCCTGGAGTACCGGTGGGTGTACCAATACTACCGCAGAGTACCGGTGGGGGTACCGGTACTACCCCAGCATATCGGGTAGGGGTGCCAGGCCAACAACGGAGCATCAGGTAGGGATACCGGGTCTAACACGGAGGGTCAGGTAGGAATGTCTGGTCTATACCGCGTGCCCTTAACGTCATCAGGTGTACCCCAGTGAACCAGTAAGGGTTCACGTACTACCCCGGAGTACCGGTGGGTATACCGATACTACCGCAGAGTAACGGTGGGGGTACCGCTACTATCCCAGAACATCGGGTATGGGTGCCAAGCCTAATGCGGAGCATCAGGTACGGATAGCGGGTCTAACCTGTGGGGTCCGGTAGGGAGGCCGGGTCTAGTCCAGCACGCACGAAGGGACAGTTGGTGTTCTCTGGCGCATCATAAAGGGTTCCGATCCAATCCCAGAGTACCGGTGGGGGAACCGGTTCTACCTCGAAACATCGGGTAGGTATACCAGGCCTACACCGGCGGATCAGGTAGGAAGGGTGGGCGTAAAGCGGTGCGCCCGTAGTGTCAGCAGGTGTACCCCGGCGCACCAGTAAGGGTTCCGGTACAATCCAGGAGTACCGGTGGGTATAGCAAAAGTACCGCGGAATACCGGTGGGTGTACCGGTACTACCCCAGATTGTCGGGTAGGGGCCCAGGCCTACCGCAGAGCATCAGGTAGGGATACCGGGCCTAGCCCGGCGGGTCAGGTAGGAAGGGTGGGTCTAAAGCGGCGCGCCCGTAGGGTCAGCAGGTGTACCCCGGCGCACCAGTAAGGGTTCCGGTACAATCCAGGAGTACCGGTGGGTATAGCAAAATTACCGCGCAGTACCTCTGGGTGTACCGGTCCTACCCCAGATTGTCGGATAGGGGGCCAGGCCTACCGTAGCGTATCAGGTAGGGATACCGGGCCTAGCCTGGAGGGTCAGGTAGGAATGTCTGGTCTACACAGCACGCCCGTAATGGCGGCAGGTGTACCCCAGCGAACCAGTAAGTGTTAAGGTACAGCCCTGGAGTACCGGTGGGTGTACCAATACTACCGCAGAGTACCGGTGGGTGTACCGGTACTACCCCAGATTGTCGGGTAGGGGGCCAGGCCTTCCGCAGAGCATCAGGTAGGGATACCGGGCCTAGCCTGGAGGGTCAGGTAGGAATGTCTGGTCTACACCGCGCGCCAGTAATGTCATCAGGTGTACCCCAGTGAACCAGTAAGGGTTCACGTACTATCCCGGAGTACCAGTGGGTGTACCGATACTACCGCAGAGTAACGGTGGGGGTACCGCTACTACCCCAGAACATCGGGTATGGGTGCCAAGCCTAATGCGGAGCATCAGGTAGGGATACCGGGTCTAACCTGTGGGGTCCGGTAGGGAGGCCGGGTCTAGTCCAGCGCGCATGAAGGGACAGCTGGTGTTCTCTGAAGCATCACAAAGGGTTCCATTCCAAGCCCAGAGTACCGGTGGGGGAACCGGTTCTAACTCAAAACATCTGGTAGGTATACCAGGCCTACCCCGGCGGGTAAGGTAGAAAGGGTGGGCGTAAAGCGGCGCGCCCGTAGGGTCAGCAGGTGTACCCCGGCGCACCAGTAAGGGTTCCAGTACAATCCAGGAGTACAGGTGGGTATAGCAAAACTACCGCGGAGTACCTGTGGGTGTACCGGTATTACCCCAGATTGTCTGGTAGGGGGCCAGGCGTAGCGCAGAGCATCAGGTAGGGATACCGGGCCTAGCCTGGAGGGTCAGGTAGGAATGTCTGGTCTACACAGCACGCCCGTAAGGTCAGCAGGTGTAACCCAGCGAACCAGTAAGGGTTCAGGTACTACCCTGGAGTACCGGTGGGTGTACCAATACTACCGCAGAGTACCGGTGGGTGTACCGGTACTACCCCAGATTGTCGGGTAGGGGGCCAGGCCTACCGCAGAGCATCAGGTAGGGATACCGGGCCTAGCCTGGAGGGTCAGGTAGGAATGTCTGGTCTACACCGCGCGCCAGTAATGTCATCAGGTGTACCCCAGTGAACCAGTAAGGGTTCACGTACTACCCCGGAGTACCAGTGGGTGTACCGATACTACCGCAGAGTAACGGTGGGGGTACCGCTACTACCCCAGAACATCGGGTATGGGTGCCAAGCCAATATGCGGAGCATCAGGTAGTGATAGCGGGTCTAACCTGTGGGGTCCGGTAGGGAGGCCAGGTCTAGTCCACCGCGCACGAAGGGACAGTTGGTGTTCTCTGGCGCATCACAAAGGGTTCCGATCCAATCCCAGAGTACCGGTGGGGGAACCGGTTCTACCTCGAAACATCGGGTAGGTATACCAGGCCTACACCGGCGGGTCAGGTAGGAAGGGTGGGCGTAAAGCGGTGCGCCCGTAGTGTCAGCAGGTGTACCCCGGCGCACCAGTAAGGGTTCCGGTACAATCCAGGAGTACCGGTGGGTATAGCAAAAGTACCGCGGAATACCGGTGGGTGTACCGGTACTACCCCAGATTGTCGGGTAGGGGCCCAGGCCTACCGCAGAGCATCAGGTAGGGATACCGGGCCTAGCCCGGCGGGTCAGGTAGGAAGGGTGGGTCTAAAGCGGCGCGCCCGTAGGGTCAGCAGGTGTACCCCGGCGCACCAGTAAGGGTTCCGGTACAATCCAGGAGTACCGGTGGGTATAGCAAAATTACCGCGCAGTACCTCTGGGTGTACCGGTCCTACCCCAGATTGTCGGATAGGGGGCCAGGCCTACCGTAGCGTATCAGGTAGGGATACCGGGCCTAGCCTGGAGGGTCAGGTAGGAATGTCTGGTCTACAGAGCACGCCCGTAATGGCGGCAGGTGTACCCCAGCGAACCAGTAAGTGTTAAGGTACAGCCCTGGAGTACCGGTGGGTGTACCAATACTACCGCAGAGTACCGGTGGGTGTACCGGTACTACCCCAGATTGTCGGGTAGGGGGCCAGGCCTACCGCAGAGCATCAGGTAGGGATACCGGGCCTAGCCTGGAGGGTCAGGTAGGAATGTCTGGTCTACACCGCGCGCCAGTAATGTCATCAGGTGTACCCCAGTGAACCAGTAAGGGTTCACGTACTACCCCGGAGTACCAGTGGGTGTACCGATACTACCGCAGAGTAACGGTGGGGGTACCGCTACTACCCCAGAACATCGGGTATGGGTGCCAAGCCTAATGCGGAGCATCAGGTAGGGATACCGGGTCTAACCTGTGGGGTCCGGTAGGGAGGCCGGGTCTAGTCCAGCGCGCATGAAGGGACAGCTGGTGTTCTCTGAAGCATCACAAAGGGTTCCGTTCCAAGCCCAGAGTACCGGTGGGGGAACCGGTTCTAACTCAAAACATCTGGTAGGTATACCAGGCCTACCCCGGCGGGTAAGGTAGAAAGGGTGGGCGTAAAGCGGCGCGCCCGTAGGGTCAGCAGGTGTACCCCGGCGCACCAGTAAGGGTTCCAGTACAATCCAGGAGTACAGGTGGGTATAGCAAAACTACCGCGGAGTACCTCTGGGTGTACCGGTACTACCCCAGATTGTCGGGTAGGGGGCCAGGCGTAGCGCAGAGCATCAGGTAGGGATACCGGGCCTAGCCTGGAGGGTCAGGTAGGAATGTCTGGTCTACACAGCACGCCCGTAAGGTCAGCAGGTGTAACCCAGCGAACCAGTAAGGGTTCAGGTACTACCCTGGAGTACCGGTGGGTGTACCAATACTACCGCAGAGTACCGGTGGGTGTACCGGTACTACCCCAGATTGTCGGGTAGGGGGCCAGGCCTACCGCAGAGCATCAGGTAGGGATACCGGGCCTAGCCTGGAGGGTCAGGTAGGAATGTCTGGTCTACACCGCGCGCCAGTAATGTCATCAGGTGTACCCCAGTGAACCAGTAAGGGTTCACGTACTACCCCGGAGTACCAGTGGGTGTACCGATACTACCGCAGAGTAACGGTGGGGGTACCGCTACTACCCCAGAACATCGGGTATGGGTGCCAAGCCAATATGCGGAGCATCAGGTAGGGATAGCGGGTCTAACCTGTGGGGTCCGGTAGGGAGGCCAGGTCTAGTCCACCGCGCACGAAGGGACAGCTGGTGATCTCTGGCGCATCACAAAGGCTTCCGTTCCAACCCCAGAGTACCGGTGGGGGAACCGGTTCTACCTCGAAACATCGGGTAGGTATACCAGGCCTACCCCGGCGGGTCAGGTAGGAAGGGTGGGGGTAAAGCGGTGCGCCCGTAGTGTCAGCTGGTGTACCCCGGCGCACCAGTAAGGGTTCCGGTACAATCCAGGAGTACCGGTGGGTATAGCAAAAGTACCGCGGAGTACCGGTGGGTTTACCGGTACTACCCCAGATTGTCGGGTAGGGGGCCAGGCCTACCGCAGAGCATCAGGTAGGGATACCGGGCCTAGCCTGGAGGGTCAGGTAGGAATGTCTGGTCTACACAGCACGCCCGTAAGGTCAGCAGGTGTACCCCAGCGAACTAGTAAGTGTTCAGGTACTACCCTGGAGTACCGGTGGGTGTACCAATACTACCGCAGAGTACCGGTGGGGGTACCGGTACTACCCCAGAACATCGGGTATGGGTTCCAAGCCTAATGCGGAGCATCAGGTAGGGATACCGGGTCTAACCTGTGGGGTCCGGTAGGGAGGCCGGGTCTAGTCCAGCACGCACGAAGGGACAGCTGGTGTTCTCTGGCGCATCACAAAGGGTTCCGTTCCAACCCCAGAGTACCGGTGGGGGAACCAGTTCTACCTCGAAACATCGGGTAGGTATATCAGGCCTACCCCGGCGGGTAAGGTAGGAAGGGTGGGCGTAAAGCGGTGCGCGCGTACTGTCAGCAGATGTACCCCGGCGCACCAGTAAGGGTTCCGGTACAATCCAGGAGTACCGGTGGGTATAGCAAAACTACCGCGGAGTACCGGTGGGTGTACCGGTACTAACCCAGATTGTCGGGTAGGGGACCAGGCCTATCGCAGAGCATCAGGTAGGGATACCGGGCCTAGCCTGGAGGGTCAGGTAGGAATGTCTGCTCTACACAGCACGCCCGTAAGGTCAGCAAGGGTACTCCAGCGAACCAGTAAGGGTTCAGGTACTACCCTAGAGTACCGGTGGGTGTACCAATACTACCGCGGAGTACCGGTGGGGGTACCGGTACTACCCCAGAATATCGGGTAGGGGTGCCAGGCCAACAACGGAGCATCAGGTAGGGATACCGGGCCTAGCCTGGAGGGTCAGGTAGGAATGTCTGGTCTACACCGCGCGCCAGTAACGTCATCAGGTGTACCCCAGTGAACCAGTAAGGGTTCACGTACTACCCCGGAGTACCGGTGGGTGTACCGATACTACCGCAGAGTAACGGTGGGGGTACCGCTACTACCCCAGAACATCAGGTATGGGTGCCAAGCCTAATGCGGAGCATCAGGTAGGGAAACCGAGTCTAACCTGCGGGGTCCAGTAGGGAGGCCGGGTCTAGTCCAGCGCGCACGAAGGGACAGCTGGTGTTCTCTGGCGTATCACAAAGGGTTCCGTTCCAACCCCAGAGTACCGGTGGGGGAACCGGTTCTACCTCGAAACATCGGGTAGGTATACCAGGCCTACCCCGGTGGGTAAGATAGGAAGGGTGGGCGTAAAGCGGTGCGCCCGTAGTGTCAGCAGGTGTAACCCGGCGCACCAGTAAGTGTTCCGGTACAATCCAGGAGTACCGGTGGGTATAGCAAAACTACCGCGGAGTACCGGTGGGTGTACCGGTACTACCCCACATTGTCGGGTAGGGGGCCAGGCCAACAACGGAGCATCAGTTAGGGATACCGGGCCTAGCCTGGCGGGTCAGGTAGTTATGTCTGGCCTACACAGCACGCCCGTAAGGTCAGCAGGTGTACCCCAGCAACCAGTAAGGGTTCAGGGACTACCCTGGAGTACCTGTGGGTGTACCAATACTACCGCAGAGTACCGGTGGGGGTACCGGTACTACCCCAGCATATCGGGTAGGGGTGCCAGGCCAACAACGGAGCATCAGGTAGGGATACCGGGCCTAGCCTGGAGGGTCAGGTAGGAATGTCTGGTCTACACAGCATGTCCGTAAGGTCAGCAGGTGTACCCCAGCGAACCAGTAAGTGTTCAGGTACTACCCCGGAGTACCGGTGGGTGTACCGATACTACCGCAGAGTAACGGTGGGGTTACCGCTAGTACCCCAGAACATCGGGTATGGGTGCCAAGCCTAATGCGGAGCATCAGGTAGGGATAGCGGGTCTACCCTGTGGTGTCCGGAAGGGAGGCCGGGTCTAGTCCAGCGCGCACGAAGGGACAGCTGGTGTTCTCTGGCTCATCACAAAGGGTTCCGTTCCAACCCCAGAGTACCGGTGGGGGAACCGGTTCTACCTCGAAACATCCGGTAGGTATACCAGGCCAACCCCAGCGGGTCAGGTAGGACGGGTGGGTCCAAAGCAGTGTGCCCATAGGGTCAGCAGGTGTACCCCGGCGCACCAGTAAGGGTTCTGGTACAATCCAGGAGTACCGGTGGGTATAGAGAAACTACCGCGGAGTACTGGTGGGTGTACCGGTACTACCCCAGATTGTCAGGTAGGGCGCCAGGCCTACCGTAGAGCATCAGGTAGGGATACCGGGCCTAGCCTGGAGGGTCAGGTAGGAATGTCTGGTCTACACAGCACGCCCGTAATGGCAGCAGGTGTACCCCAGCGAACCAGTAAGTGTTCAGGTACTGCCCTGGAGTACCGGTGGGTGTACCAATCCTACCGCAGAGTACCGGTGGGGGTACCGGTACTACCCCAGCATATCGGGTAGGGGTGCCAGGCCAACAACGGAGCATCAGGTAGGGATACCGGGCCTAAAACGGAGGGTCAGGTAGGAATGTCTGGTCTACACCGCGCGCCAGTAACGTCAGCAGGTGTACCCCAGTGAACCAGTAAGGATTCACGTACTACCCCGGAGTACCGGTGGGTGTACCGATACTACCGCAGAGTAACGGTGGGGGTACCGCTAGTACCCCAGAACATCGGGTATGGGTGCCAAGCCTAATGCGGAGCATCAAGTAGGGATAGCGGGTCTAACCTGTGGGGTCCGGAAGGGAGGCCGGGTCTAGTCCAGTGCGCACGAAGGGACAGCTGGTGTTCTCTGGCGCATCACAAAGGGTTCCGTTCCAACCCCAGAGTACCGGTGGGGGAACTGGTTCTACCTCGAAACATCGGGTAGGTATACCAGGCCTACCCCGAGAGTCAGGTAGGAAGGGTGGGTCCAAAGCAGTGTGCCCGTAGGGTCAGCAGGTGTACCCCGGCGCACCAGTAAGGGTTCCGGTACAATCCAGGAGTACCGGTGGGTATAGCAAAAGTACCGCGGAGTACCTGTGGGTGTACCGGTACTACCCCAGATTGTCGGGTAGGGGGCCAGGCCTACCGCAGAGCATCAGGTAGGGATACCGGGCCTAGCCTGGAGGGTCAGGTAGGAATGTCTGGTCTACACAGCACGCCCGTAAGGTCAGCAGGTGTACCCCAGCGAACCAGTAAGTGTTCAGGTACTACCCCGGAGTACCGGTGGGTGTACCGATACTACCGCAGAGTAACGGTGGGGTTACCGCTAGTACCCCAGAACATCGGGTATGGGTGCCAAGCCTAATGCGGAGCATCAAGTAGGGATAGCGGGTGTAACCTGTGGGGTCAGGTAGGGAGGCCAGGTCTAGACCAGCACGCACGAAGGGACAGCTGGTGTTCTCTGGCACATCACAAAGGGTTCCGTTCCAACCCCAGAGTACCGGTGGGGGAACCGGTTCTACCTCGAAACATCGGGTAGGTATATCAGGCCTACCCCGGCGGGTAAGGTAGGAAGGGTGGGCGTAAAGCGGTGCGCCCGTAGTGTCAGCAGGTGTAACCCGGCGCACCAGTAAGTGTTCCGGTACAATCCAGGAGTACCGGTGGGTATAGCAAAACTACCGCGGAGTACCGGTGGGTGTACCGGTACTACCCCACATTGTCGGGTAGGGGGCCAGGCCAACAACGGAGCATCAGGTAGGGATACCGGGCCTAGCCTGGCGGGTCAGGTAGGAATGTCTGGCCTACACAGCACGCCCGTAAGGTCAGCAGGTGTACCCCAGCGAACCAGTAAGGGTTCAGGGACTACCCTGGAGTACCTGTGGGTGTACCAATACTACCGCAGAGTACCGGTGGGGGTACCGGTACTACCCCAGCATATCGGGTAGGGGTGCCAGGCCAACAACGGAGCATCAGGTAGGGATACCGGGCCTAGCCTGGAGGGTCAGGTAGGAATGTCTGGTCTACACAGCATGTCCGTAAGGTCAGCAGGTGTACCCCAGCGAACCAGTAAGGGTTCAGGTACTACCCCGGAGTACCGGTGGGTGTACCGATACTACCGCAGAGTAACGGTGGGGTTACCGCTAGTACCCCAGAACATCGGGTATGGGTGCCAAGCCTAATGCGGAGCATCAGGTAGGGATAGCGGGTCTACCCTGTGGTGTCCGGAAGGGAGGCCGGGTCTAGTCCAGCGCGCACGAAGGGACAGCTGGTGTTCTCTGGCTCATCACAAAGGGTTCCGTTCCAACCCCAGAGTACCGGTGGGGGAACCGGTTCTACCTCGAAACATCGGGTAGGTATACCAGGCCTACCCCGGCGGGTCAGGTAGGAAGGGTGGGTCCAAAGCAGTGTGCCCATAGGGTCAGCAGGTGTACCCCGGTGCACCAGTAAGGGTTCTGGTACAATCCAGGAGTACCGGTGGGTATAGAGAAACTACCGCGGAGTACTGGTGGGTGTACCGGTACTACCCCAGATTGTCAGGTAGGACGCCAGGCCTACCGTAGAGCATCAGGTAGGGATACCGGGCCTAGCCTGGAGGGTCAGGTAGGAATGTCTGGTCTACACAGCACGCCCGTAATGGCAGCAGGTGTACCCCAGCGAACCTGTAAGGGTTCAGGTACTGCCCTGGAGTACCGGTGGGTGTACCAATCCTACCGCAGAGTACCGGTGGGGGTACCGGTACTACCCCAGCATATCGGGTAGGGGTGCCAGGCCAACAACGGAGCATCAGGTAGGGATACCGGGCCTAAAACGGAGGGTCAGGTAGGAATGTCTGGTCTACACCGCGCGCCAGTAACGTCAGCAGGTGTACCCCAGTGAACCAGTAAGGGTTCACGTACTACCCCGGAGTACCGGTGGGTGTACCGATACTACCGCAGAGTAACGGTGGGGGTACCGCTAGTACCCCAGAACATCGGGTATGGGTGCCAAGCCTAATGCGGAGCATGAGGTAGGGATAGCGGGTCTAACCTGTGGTGTCCGGAAGGTAGGCCGGGTCTAGTCCAGTGCGCACGAAGGGACAGCTGGTGTTCTCTGGCGCATCACAAAGCGTTCCGTTCCAACCCCAGAGTACCGGTGGGGGAACCGGTTCTACCTCGAAACATCGGGTAGGTATACCAGGCCTACCCCGAGGGTCAGGTAGGAAGGGTGGGTCCAAAGCAGTGTGCCCGTAGGGTCAGCAGGTGTACCCCGGCGCACCAGTAAGGGTTCCGGTACAATCCAGGAGTACCAGTGGGTATAGCAAAAGTACCGCGGAGTACCTGTGGGTGTACCGGTACTACCCCAGATTGTCGGGTAGGGGGCCAGGCCTACCGCAGAGCATCAGGTAGGGATACCGGGCCTAGCCTGGAGGGTCAGGTAGGAATGTCTGGTCTACACAGCACGCCCGTAAGGTCAGCAGGTGTACCCCAGCGAACCAGTAAGTGTTCAGGTACTGCCCTGGAGTACCGGTGGGTGTACCAATACTACCGCAGAGTACCGGTGCGGGTACCGGTACTACCCCAGCATATCGGGTAGGGGTGCCAAGCCAACAACGTAGCATCAGGTAGGGATAACGGGTCTAACACGGTTGGTCAGGTAGGAATGTCTGGTCTATACCGCGTGCCCGTAACGTCATCAGGTGTACCCCAGTGAACCTGTAAGTGATCACGTACTACCCCGGAGAACCGGTGGGTGTACCGATACTACCGCAGAGTAACGGTGGGGGTACCGCTACTACCCCAGAACATCGGGTATGGGTGCCAAGCCTAATGCGGAGCATCAGGTAGGGATAGCGGGTCTAACCAGTGGGGTCCGGAAGGGAGGCCGGGTCTAGTCCAGCGTGCACGAAGGGACAGCTGCTGTTCTCTGGCGCATCACAAAGGGTTCCGTTCCAACCCCAGAGTACCGGTGGGGGAACCGGTTCTACCTCGAAACATCGGGTAGGTATACCAGGCCTACCCCGGCGGGTCAGGTAGGAAGGGTGGGTCCAAAGCAGTGTGTCCGTAGGGTCAGCAGGTGTACCCCGGCGCACCAGTAAGGGTTACGGTACAATCCAGGAGTACCGGTGGGTATAGCAAAAGTACCGCGGAGTACCGGTGGGTGTACCGGTACTACCCCAGATTGCCGGGTAGGGGGCCAGGCCTACCGCAGAGCATCAGGTAGGGATACCGGGCCTAGCCTGGAGGGTCAGGTAGGAATGTCTGGTCTACACAGCACGCCCGTAAGGTCAGCAGGTGTACCCCAGCGAACCAGTAAGGGTTCAGGTACTACCCTGGAGTACCGGTGGGTGTACCAATACTACCGCAGAGTACCGGTGGGGGTACCGGTACTACCCCAGCATATCGGGTAGGGGTGCCAGGCCAACAACGGAGCATCAGGTAGGGATACCGGGACTAACACGGAGGGTCAGGAAGAATGTCTGGTCTATACCGCGTGCCCGAAACGTCATCAGGTGTAGCCCAGTGAACCAGTAAGGATTCACGTACTACCCCGGAGTACCGGTGGGTGTACCGATACTACCACAGAGTAACGGTGGGGGTACCGCTACTACCCCAGAACATCGGGTATGGGTGCCAAGCCTAATGCGGAGCATCAGGTAGGGATACCGGGTGTAACATGTGGGGTGCGGTAGGGAGGCCGGGTCTAGTCCAGCGCGCATGAAGGGACAGCTGGTGTTCTCTGACGCATCACAAAGGGTTCCGTTCCAAGCCCAGAGTACCGGTGGGGAACCGGTTCTACCTTGAAACATCGGGTAGGTATACCAGGCCTAGCCCAGCGGGACAGGTAGGAAGGGTGGGCGTAAAGCGGCGCGCCCGTAGGGTCAGCAGGTGTACCCCGGCGCACCAGTAAGGGTTCCAGTACAATCCAGGAGTACAGGTGGGTATAGCAAAACTACCGCGGAGTACCTGTGGGTGTACCGGTACTACCCCAGATTGTCGGGTAGGGGGCCAGGCGTAGCGCAGAGCATCAGGTAGGGATACCGGGCCTAGCCTGGAGGGTCAGGTAGGAATGTCTGGTCTACACAGCACGCCCGTAAGGTCAGCAGGTGTACCCCAGCGAACCAGTAAGTGTTCAGGTACTACCCTGGAGTACCGGTGGGTGTACCAATACTACCGCAGAGTACCGGTGGGGGTACCAGTACTACCCCAGCATATCGGGTAGGGGTGCCAGGCCAACAACGGAGCATCAGGTAGGGATACCGGGTCTAACACGGAGGGTCAGGTAGGAATGTCTGGTCTATACCGCGTGCCCGAAACGTCATCAGGTGTACCCCAGTGAACCAGTAAGGGCTCACGTACTACCCCGGAGTACCGGTGGGTGTACCGATACTACCGCAGAGTAACGGTGGGGGTACCGCTACTACCCCAGAACATCGGGTATGGGTGCCAAGCCTAATGTGGAGCATCAGGTAGGGATAGCGGGTCTAACCTGTGGGGTCCGGTAGGGAGGCCGGGTCTAGTCCAGCGCGCACGAAGGGACAGCTGGTGTTCTCTGGCGCATCACAAAGGGTTCCGTTCCAACCCCAGAGTACCGGTGGGGGAACCGGTTCTACCTTGAAACATCGGGTAGGTATACCAGGCCTACCCCGGCGGGTCAGGTAGGAAGGGTGGGTCCAAAGCAGTGTGCCCATAGGGTCAGCAGGTGTACCCCGGTGCACCAGTAAGGGTTCTGGTACAATCCAGGAGTACCGGTGGGTATAGAGAAACTACCGCGGAGTACTGGTGGGTGTACCGGTACTACCCCAGATTGTCAGGTAGGACGCCAGGCCTACCGTAGAGCATCAGGTAGGGATACCGGGCCTAGCCTGGAGGGTCAGGTAGGAATGTCTGGTCTACACAGCACGCCCGTAATGGCAGCAGGTGTACCCCAGCGAACCTGTAAGGGTTCAGGTACTGCCCTGGAGTACCGGTGGGTGTACCAATCCTACCGCAGAGTACCGGTGGGGGTACCGGTACTACCCCAGCATATCGGGTAGGGGTGCCAGGCCAACAACGGAGCATCAGGTAGGGATACCGGGCCTAAAACGGAGGGTCAGGTAGGAATGTCTGGTCTACACCGCGCGCCAGTAACGTCAGCAGGTGTACCCCAGTGAACCAGTAAGGGTTCACGTACTACCCCGGAGTACCGGTGGGTGTACCGATACTACCGCAGAGTAACGGTGGGGGTACCGCTAGTACCCCAGAACATCGGGTATGGGTGCCAAGCCTAATGCGGAGCATGAGGTAGGGATAGCGGGTCTAACCTGTGGTGTCCGGAAGGTAGGCCGGGTCTAGTCCAGTGCGCACGAAGGGACAGCTGGTGTTCTCTGGCGCATCACAAAGCGTTCCGTTCCAACCCCAGAGTACCGGTGGGGGAACCGGTTCTACCTCGAAACATCGGGTAGGTATACCAGGCCTACCCCGAGGGTCAGGTAGGAAGGGTGGGTCCAAAGCAGTGTGCCCGTAGGGTCAGCAGGTGTACCCCGGCGCACCAGTAAGGGTTCCGGTACAATCCAGGAGTACCAGTGGGTATAGCAAAAGTACCGCGGAGTACCTGTGGGTGTACCGGTACTACCCCAGATTGTCGGGTAGGGGGCCAGGCCTACCGCAGAGCATCAGGTAGGGATACCGGGCCTAGCCTGGAGGGTCAGGTAGGAATGTCTGGTCTACACAGCACGCCCGTAAGGTCAGCAGGTGTACCCCAGCGAACCAGTAAGTGTTCAGGTACTGCCCTGGAGTACCGGTGGGTGTACCAATACTACCGCAGAGTACCGGTGCGGGTACCGGTACTACCCCAGCATATCGGGTAGGGGTGCCAAGCCAACAACGTAGCATCAGGTAGGGATAACGGGTCTAACACGGTTGGTCAGGTAGGAATGTCTGGTCTATACCGCGTGCCCGTAACGTCATCAGGTGTACCCCAGTGAACCTGTAAGTGATCACGTACTACCCCGGAGAACCGGTGGGTGTACCGATACTACCGCAGAGTAACGGTGGGGGTACCGCTACTACCCCAGAACATCGGGTATGGGTGCCAAGCCTAATGCGGAGCATCAGGTAGGGATAGCGGGTCTAACCAGTGGGGTCCGGAAGGGAGGCCGGGTCTAGTCCAGCGTGCACGAAGGGACAGCTGCTGTTCTCTGGCGCATCACAAAGGGTTCCGTTCCAACCCCAGAGTACCGGTGGGGGAACCGGTTCTACCTCGAAACATCGGGTAGGTATACCAGGCCTACCCCGGCGGGTCAGGTAGGAAGGGTGGGTCCAAAGCAGTGTGTCCGTAGGGTCAGCAGGTGTACCCCGGCGCACCAGTAAGGGTTACGGTACAATCCAGGAGTACCGGTGGGTATAGCAAAAGTACCGCGGAGTACCGGTGGGTGTACCGGTACTACCCCAGATTGCCGGGTAGGGGGCCAGGCCTACCGCAGAGCATCAGGTAGGGATACCGGGCCTAGCCTGGAGGGTCAGGTAGGAATGTCTGGTCTACACAGCACGCCCGTAAGGTCAGCAGGTGTACCCCAGCGAACCAGTAAGGGTTCAGGTACTACCCTGGAGTACCGGTGGGTGTACCAATACTACCGCAGAGTACCGGTGGGGGTACCGGTACTACCCCAGCATATCGGGTAGGGGTGCCAGGCCAACAACGGAGCATCAGGTAGGGATACCGGGACTAACACGGAGGGTCAGGAAGAATGTCTGGTCTATACCGCGTGCCCGAAACGTCATCAGGTGTAGCCCAGTGAACCAGTAAGGATTCACGTACTACCCCGGAGTACCGGTGGGTGTACCGATACTACCACAGAGTAACGGTGGGGGTACCGCTACTACCCCAGAACATCGGGTATGGGTGCCAAGCCTAATGCGGAGCATCAGGTAGGGATACCGGGTGTAACATGTGGGGTGCGGTAGGGAGGCCGGGTCTAGTCCAGCGCGCATGAAGGGACAGCTGGTGTTCTCTGACGCATCACAAAGGGTTCCGTTCCAAGCCCAGAGTACCGGTGGGGAACCGGTTCTACCTTGAAACATCGGGTAGGTATACCAGGCCTAGCCCAGCGGGACAGGTAGGAAGGGTGGGCGTAAAGCGGCGCGCCCGTAGGGTCAGCAGGTGTACCCCGGCGCACCAGTAAGGGTTCCAGTACAATCCAGGAGTACAGGTGGGTATAGCAAAACTACCGCGGAGTACCTGTGGGTGTACCGGTACTACCCCAGATTGTCGGGTAGGGGGCCAGGCGTAGCGCAGAGCATCAGGTAGGGATACCGGGCCTAGCCTGGAGGGTCAGGTAGGAATGTCTGGTCTACACAGCACGCCCGTAAGGTCAGCAGGTGTACCCCAGCGAACCAGTAAGTGTTCAGGTACTACCCTGGAGTACCGGTGGGTGTACCAATACTACCGCAGAGTACCGGTGGGGGTACCAGTACTACCCCAGCATATCGGGTAGGGGTGCCAGGCCAACAACGGAGCATCAGGTAGGGATACCGGGTCTAACACGGAGGGTCAGGTAGGAATGTCTGGTCTATACCGCGTGCCCGAAACGTCATCAGGTGTACCCCAGTGAACCAGTAAGGGCTCACGTACTACCCCGGAGTACCGGTGGGTGTACCGATACTACCGCAGAGTAACGGTGGGGGTACCGCTACTACCCCAGAACATCGGGTATGGGTGCCAAGCCTAATGTGGAGCATCAGGTAGGGATAGCGGGTCTAACCTGTGGGGTCCGGTAGGGAGGCCGGGTCTAGTCCAGCGCGCACGAAGGGACAGCTGGTGTTCTCTGGCGCATCACAAAGGGTTCCGTTCCAACCCCAGAGTACCGGTGGGGGAACCGGTTCTACCTTGAAACATCGGGTAGGTATACCAGGCCTACCCTGGCGGGTCAGGTAGGAAGGGTGGGCGTAAAGCGGCGAGCCCATAGGGTCAGCAGGTGTACCCCGGCGCACCAGTAAGGGTTCCGGTACAATCCAGGAGTACCGGTGGGTATAGCAAAATTACCGCGCCGTACCTCTGGGTGTACCGGTCCTACCCCAGATTGTCGGATAGGGGGCCAGGCTTACCGTAGATCATCAGGTAGGGATACCGGGCCTAGCCTGGAGGGTCAGGTAGGAATGTCTGCTCTACAGAGCACGCCCGTAATGGCAGCAGGTGTACCCCAGCGAACCAGTAAGTGTTCAGGTACTGCGCTGGAGTACCAGTGGGTGTACCAATACTACCGCAGAGTACCGGTGGGGGTACCGGTACTACCCCAGCATATCGGGTAGGGGTGCCAGGCCAACAACGGAGCATCAGGTAGGATACCGGGCCTAAAACGGAGGGTCAGGTAGGAATGTCTGGTCTACACCGCGCGCCAGTAACGTCAGCAGGTGTACCCCAGTGAACCAGTAAGGGTTCACGTACTACCCCGGAGTACCGGTGGGTGTACCGATACTACCGCAGAGTAACGGTGGGGGTACCGCTACTACCCCAGAACATCGGGTATGGGTGCCAAGCCTAATGCGGAGCATCAGGTAGGGATAGCGGGTCTAACCTGTGGGGTCCGGTAGGGAGGCCGGGTCTAGTCCAGCGCGCACGAAGGGACAGCTGTTGTTCTCTGGCGCATCACAAAGGGTTCCGTTCCAACCCCAGAGTACCGGTGGGGGAACCGGTTCTACCTCGAAACATCGGGTAGGTATACCAGGCCTACCCCGGCGGGTCAGGTAGGAAGAGTGGGCGTAAAGCGGTGCGCCCGTAATGTCAGCTGGTGTACCCCGGCGCACCAGTAAGGGTTCCGGAACAATCCAGGAGTACCGGTGGGTATAGCAAAAGTACCGCGGAGTACCGGTGGGTGTACCGGTACTACCCCAGATTGCCGGGTAGGGGGCCAGGCCTACCGCAGAGCATCAGGTAGGGATACCGGGCCTAGCCTGGAGGGTCAGGTAGGAATGTCTGGTCTACACAGCACGCCCGTAAGGTCAGCAGGTGTACCCCAGCGAACCAGTAAGGGTTCAGGTACTACCCTGGAGTACCGGTGGGTGTACCAATACTACCGCAGAGTACCGGTGGGGGTATCGGTACTACCCCAGCATATCGGGTAGGGGTGCCAGGCCAACAACGGAGCATCAGGTAGGGATACCGGGTCTAATACGGAGGGTCAGGTAGGAATGTCTGGTCTATACCGCGTGCCCTTAACGTCATCAGGTGTACCCCAGTGAACCAGTAAGGGCTCACGTACTACCCCGGAGTACCGGTGGGTGTACCGATACTACCGCAGAGTAACGGTGGGGTTACCGCTAGTACCCCAGAACATCGGGTATGGGTGCCAAGCCTAATGCGGAGCATCAGGTAGGGATAGCGGGTCTAACCTGTGGGGTCCGGTAGGGAGGCCGGGTCTAGTCCAGCGCGCACGAAGGGACAGCTGGTGTTCTCTGGCGCATCACAAAGGTTTCCGTTCCAACCCCAGAGTACCGGTGGGGGAACCGGTTCTACCTCGAAACATCGGGTAGGTATACCAGGCCTACCCCGGCGGGTCAGGTAGGAAGGGTGGGCGTAAAGCGGTGCGCCCGTAGTGTCAGCTGGTGTACCCCGGCGCACCAGTAAGGGTTCCGGTACAATCCAGGAGTACCGGTGGGTATAGCAAAAGTACCGCGGAGTACCGGTGGGTTTACCGGTACTACACCAGATTGTCGGGTAGGGGGCCAGGCCTACCGCAGAGCATCAGGTAGGGATACCGGGCCTAGCCTGGAGGGTCAGGTAGGAATGTCTGGTCTACACAGCACGCCCGTAAGGTCAGCAGGTGTACCCCAGCGAACCAGTAAGTGTTCAGGTACTACCCTGGAGTACCGGTGGGTGTACCAATACTACCGCAGAGTACCGGTGGGGGTACCGGTACTACCCCAGCATATCGGGTAGGGGTGCCAGGCCAACAACGGAGCATCAGGTAGGGATACCGGGTCTAACACGGAGGGTCAGGTAGGAATGTCTGGTCTATACCGCGTGCCCGAAACGTCATCAGGTGTACCCCAGTGAACCAGTAAGGGCTCACGTACTACCCCGGAGTACCGGTGGGTGTACCGATACTACCGCAGAGTAACGGTGGGGGTACCGCTACTACCCCAGAACATCGGGTATGGGTGCCAAGCCTAATGCGGAGCATCAGGTAGGGATAGCGGGTCTAACCTGTGGGGTCCGGTAGGGAGGCCGGGTCTAATCCAGCGTGCACGAAGGGACAGCTGGTGTTCTCTGGCGCATCACAAAGGGTTCCGTTCCAACCCCAGAGTACCGGTGGGGGAACCGGTTCTACCTCGAAACATCGGGTAGGTATACCAGGCCTACCCCGGCGGGTCAGGTAGGAAGGGTGGGCGTAAAGCGGTGCGCCCGTAGTGTCAGCTGGTGTACCCCGGCGCACCAGTAAGGGTTCCGGTACAATCCAGGAGTACCGGTGGGTATAGCAAAAGTACCGCGGAGTACCGGTGGGTGTACCGGTACTACCCCAGATTGTCGGGTAGGGGGCCAGGCCTACCGCAGAGCATCAGGTAGGGATACCGGGCCTAGCCTGGAGGGTCAGGTAGGAATGTCTGGTCTACACAGCACGCCCGTAAGGTCAGCAGGTGTACCCCAGCGAACCAGTAAGTGTTCAGGTACTACCCTGGAGTACCGGTGGGTGTACCAATACTACCGCAGAGTACCGGTGGGGGTACCGGTACTACCCCAGCATATCGGGTAGGGGTGCCAGGCCAACAACGGAGCATCAGGTAGGGATACCGGGCCTAAAACGGAGGGTCAGGTAGGAATGTCTGGTCTACACCGCGCGCCAGTAACGTCAGCAGGTGTACCCCAGTGAACCAGTAAGGGTTCACGTACTACCCCGGAGTACCGGTGGGTGTACCGATACTACCGCAGAGTAACGGTGGGGGTACCGCTAGTACCCCAGAACATCGGGTATGGGTGCCAAGCCTAATGCGGAGCATCAGGTAGGGATAGCGGGTCTAACCTGTGGGGTCCGGTAGGGAGGCCGGGTCTAGTCCAGCGCGCACGAAGGGACAGCTGGTGTTCTCTGGCGCATCACAAAGGGTTCCGTTCCAACCCCAGAGTACCGGTGGTGGAACCGGTTCTACCTCGAAACATCGGGTAGGTATACCAGGCCTAGCCCAGCGGGACAGGTAGGAAGGGTGGGCGTAAAGCGGCGCGCCCGTAGGGTCAGCAGGTGTACCCGGGCGCACCAGTAAGGGTTCCGGTACAATCCAGGAGTACAGGTGGGTATAGCAAAACTACCGCGGAGTACCTGTGGGTGTACCGGTACTACCCCAGATTGTCGGGTAGGGGGCCAGGCCTACCGCAGAGCATCAGGTAGGGATACCGGGCCTAGCCTGGAGGGTCAGGTAGGAATGTCTGGTCTACACAGCACGCCCGTAAGGTCAGCAGGTGTACCCCAGCGAACCAGTAAGGGTTCAGGTACTACCCTGGAGTACCAGTGGGTGTACCAATACTACCGCAGAGTACCGGTGGGGGTACCGGTACTACCCCAGCATATCGGGTAGGGGTGCCAGGCCAACAACGGAGCATCAGGTAGGGATACCGGGCCTAGCCTGGAGGGTCAGGTAGGAATGTCTGGTCTATACCGCGTGCCCGTAACGTCATCAGGTGTACCCCAGTGAACCAGTAAGGGTTCAAGTACTACCCCGGAATACCGGTGGGTGTACCGATACTACCGCAGAGTAACGGTGGGGGTACCGCTACTACCCCAGAACATCGGGTATGGGTGCCAAGCCTAATGCGGAGCATCAGGTAGGGATAGCGGGTCTAACCTGTGGGGTCCGGTAGGGAGGCCGGGTCTAGTCCAGCGCGCACGAAGGGACAGCTGGTGTTCTCTGGCGCATCACAAAGGGTTCCGTTCCAACCCCAGAGTACCGGTGGGGGAACCAGTTCTACCTCGAAACATCGGGTAGGTGTACCAGGCCTACCCCGGCGGGTCAGGTAGGAAGGGTGGGCGTAAAGCGGTGCGCCCGTAGGGTCAGCAGGTGTACCCCGGCGCACCAGTCAGGGTTCCGGTACAATCCAGGAGTACCGCTGGGTATAGCAAAACTACCGCGGAGTACCGGTGGGTGTACCGGTACTACCCCAGATTGCCGGGTAGGGGGCCAGGCCTACCGCAGAGCATCAGGTAGGGATACCGGGCCTAGCCTGGAGGGTCAGGTAGGAATGTCTGGTCTACACAGCACGCCCGTAAGGTCAGCAGGTGTACCCCAGCGAACCAGTAAGGGTTCAGGTACTACCCTGGAGTACCGGTGGGTGTACCAATACTACCGCAGAGTACCGGTGGGGGTAGCGGTACTACCCCAGCATATCGGGTAGGGGTGCCAGGCCAACAACGGAGCATCAGGTAGGGATACCGGGTCTAACACGGAGGGTCAGGTAGGAATGTCTGGTCTATACCGCGTGCCCTTAACGTCATCAGGTGTACCCCAGTGAACCAGTAAGGGCTCACGTACTACCCCGGAGTACCGGTGGGTGTACCGATACTACCGCAGAGTAACGGTGGGGGTACCGCTACTACCCCAGAACATCGTGTATGGGTGCCAAGCCTAATGCGGAGCATCAGGTAGGGATAGCGGGTCTAACCTGTGTGGTCCGGTAGGGAGGCCGGGTCTACTCCAGCGCGCACGAAGGGACAGCTGGTGTTCTCTGGCGCATCACAAAGGGTTCCGTTCCAAACCCAGAGTACCGGTGCGGGAACCGGTTCTACCTTGAAACATCGGGTAGGTATACCAGGCCTACCCCGGAGGGTCACGTAGGAAGGGTGGGCGTAAAGCGGCGAGCCCATAGGGTCAGCAGGTGTACCCCGGCGCACCAGTAAGGGTTCCGGTACAATCCAGGAGTACCGGTGGGTATAGCAAAAGTACCACGGAGTCCCTCTGGGTGTACCGGTACTACCCCAGATTGTCGGATAGGGGGCCAGGCCTACCGCAGAGCATCAGGTAGGGATACCGGGCCTAGCCTGGAGGGTCAGGTAGGAATGTCTGGTCTACACAGCACGCCCGTAAGGTCAGCAGGTGTACCCCAGCGAACCAGTAAGGGTTCAGGTACTACCCTGGAGTACCGGTGGGTGTACCAATACTACCGCAGAGTACCGGTGGGGGTACCGGTACTACCCCAGCATATCGGGTAGGGGTGCCAGGCCAACAACGGAGCATCAGGTAGGGATACCGGGCCTAGCCTGGAGGGTCAGGTAGGAATGTCTGGTCTATACCGCGTGCCCGTAACGTCATCAGGTGTACCCCAGTGAACCAGTAAGGGTTCAAGTACTACCCCGGAATACCGGTGGGTGTACCGATACTACCGCAGAGTAACGGTGGGGGTACCGCTAGTACCCCAGAACAACGGGTATGGGTGCCAAGCCTAATGCGGAGCATCAGGTAGGGATAGCAGGTCTAACCTGTGGGGTCCGGTAGGGAGGCCGGGTCTAGCCCAGCACGCACGAAGGGACAGCTGGTGTTCTCTGGCGCATCACAAAGGGTTCCGTTCCAACCCCAGAGTACCGGTGGGGGAACCGGTTCTACCTCGAAACATCGGGTAGGTATACCAGGCCTACCCCGGCGGGTCAGGTAGGAAGGGTGGGCGTAAAGCGGTGCGCCCGTAGGGTCAGCAGGTGTACCCCGGCGCACCAGTCAGGGTTCCGGTACAATCCAGGAGTACCGGTGGGTATAGCAAAACTACCGCGGAGTACCGGTGGGTGTACCGGTACTACCCCAGATTGTCGGGTAGGGGGCCAGGCCTACCGCAGAGCATCAGGTAGGGATACCGGGCCTAGCCTGGAGGGTCAGGTAGGAATGTCTGGTCTACACAGCATGCCCGTAATGGCAGCAGGTGTACCCCAGCGAACCAGTAAGGGTTCAGGTACTACCCTGGAGTACCGGTGGGTATACCAATACTACCGCAGAGTACCGGTGGGGGTACCGGTACTACCCCAGCATATCGGGTAGGGGTGCCAGGCCAACAACGGAGCATCAGGTAGGGATACCGGGTCTAACACGGAGGGTCAGGTAGGAATGTCTGGTCTACACCGCGTGCCCTTAACATCATCAGGTGTACCCCAGTGAACCAGTAAGGGTTCACGTACTACCCCGGAGTACCGGTGGGTGTACCGATACTACCGCAGAGTAACGGTGGGGGTACCGCTACTACCCCAGAACATCGGGTATGGGTGCCAAGCCTAATGCGGAGCATCAGGTAGGGATAGCGGGTCTAACCTGTGGGGTCCGGTAGGGAGGCCGGGTCTAGTCCAGCGCGCACGAAGGGACAGCTGGTGTTCTCTGGCGCATCACAAAGGGTTCCGTTCCAACCCCAGAGTACCGGTGGGGGAACCAGTTCTACCTCGAAACATCGGGTAGGTATACCAGGCCTACCCCGGCGGGTCAGGTAGAAAGAGTGGGCGTAAAACGGTGCGCCCGTAATGTCAGCAGGTGTACCCCGGCGCACCAGTAAGGGTTCCGCTACAATCCAGGAGTACCGGTGGGTATAGCAAAAGTACCGCGGAGTACCGGTGGGTGTACCGGTACTACCCCAGATTGCCGGGTAGGGGGCCAGGCCTACCGCAGAGCATCAGGTAGGGATACCGGGCCTAGCCTGGAGGGTCAGGTAGGAATGTCTGGTCTACACAGCACGCCCGTAAGGTCAGCAGGTGTACCCCAGCGAACCAGTAAGGGTTCAGGTACTACCCTGGAGTACCGGTGTGTGTACCAATACTACCGCAGAGTACCGGTGGGGGTATCGGTACTACCCCAGCATATCGGGTAGGGGTGCCAGGCCAACAACGGAGCATCAGGTAGGGATACCGGGTCTAACACGGAGGGTCAGGTAGGAATGTCTGGTCTATACCGCGTGCCCTTAACGTCATCAGGTGTACCCCAGTGAACCAGTAAGGGCTCACGTACTACCCCGGAGTACCGGTGGGTGTACCGATACTACCGCAGAGTAACGGTGGGGGTACCGCTACTACCCCAGAACATCGTGTATGGGTGCCAAGCCTAATGTGGAGCATCAGGTAGGGATAGCGGGTCTAACCTGTGGGATCCGGTAGGGAGGCCGGGTCTAGTCCAGCGCGCACGAAGGGACAGCTGGTGTTCTCTGGCGCATCACAAAGGGTTCCGTTCCAACCCCAGAGTACCGGTGGGGGAACCGGTTCTACCTCGAAACATCGGGTAGGTATACCAGGCCTACCCCGGAGGGTCAGGTAGGAAGGGTGGGCGTAAAGCGGCGAGCCCATAGGGTCAGCAGGTGTACCCCGGCGCACCAGTAAGGGTTCCGGTACAATCCAGGAGTACCGGTGGGTATAGCAAAAGTACCACGGAGTCCCTCTGGGTGTACCGGTCCTACCCCAGATTGTCGGATAGGGGGCCAGGCCTACCGTAGATCATCAGGTAGGGATACCGGGCCTAGCCTGGAGGGTCAGGTAGGAATGTCTGGTCTACACAGCACGCCCGTAATGGCAGCAGGTGTACCCCAGCGAACCAGTAAGTGTTCAGGTATTGCCCTGGAGTACCGGTGGGTGTACCAATACTACCGCAGAGTACCGGTGGGGGTAGCGGTACTACCCCAGCATATCGGGTAGGGGTGCCAGGCCAACAACGGAGCATCAGGTAGGGATACCGGGTTAGCCTGGAGGGTCAGGTAGGAATGTCTGGTCTACACCGCGCGCCAGTAACATCAGCAGGTGTACCCCAGTGAACCAGTAAGGGTTCACGTACTACCTCGGAGTACCGGTGGGTGTACCGATACTACCGCAGAGTAACGGTGGGGGTACCGCTACTACCCCAGAACATCGGGTATGGGTGCCAAGCCTAATGCGGAGCATCAGGTAGGGAAACCGAGTCTAACCTGTGGGGTCCGGTAGGGAGGCCAGGTCTAGTCCAGCGCGCACGAAGGGACAGCTGGTGTTCTCTGGTGCATCACAAAGGGTTCCGTTCCAAACCCAGAGTACCGGTGGGGGAACCGGTTCTACCTCGAAACATCGGGTAGGTATACCAGGCCTAGACCGGCGGGTCAGGTAGGAAGGGTGGGCGTAAAGCGGCGCCCCCGTAGGGTCAGCAGGTGTACCCCGGCGCACCAGTAAGGATTCCGGTACAATCCAGGAGTACCTGTGGGTATAGCAAAACTACCGCGGAGTACCGGTGGGGGTACCGGTACTACCCCAGAATATCGAGTAGGGGTGCCAGGCCAACAACGGAGCATCAGGTAGGGATACCGGGCCTAGCCTGGAGGGTCAGGTAGGAATGTCTGGTCTACAGAGCACGCCCCTAAGGTCAGCAGGTGTACCCCAGCGAACCAGTAAGTGTTCAGGTACTACCCTGGAGTACCGGTGGGTGTACCAATACTACCGCAGAGTACCGGTGGGGGTACCGGTACTACCCCAGCATATCGGGTAGGGGTGCCAGGCCAACAACGGAGCATCAGGTAGGGATACCGGGTCTAACACGGAGGGTCAGGTAGGAATATCTGGTCTATACCGCGTGCCCGTAACGTCATCAGGTGTACCCCAGTGAACCAGTAAGCGTTCACGTACTACCCCGGAGTACTCGTGGGTGTACCGATACTACCGCAGAGTAACGGGTGGGGGTACCGCTACTACCCCAGAACATCGGGTATGGGTGCCAAGCCTAATGCGGAGCATCAGGTAGGGAAACCGAGTCTAACCTGTGGGGTCCGGTAGGGAGGCCAGGTCTAGTCCAGCGCGCACGAAGGGACAGCTGGTGTTCTCTGGCGCATCACAAAGGGTTCCGTTCCAAACCCAGAGTACCGGTTGGGGAACCGGTTCTACCTCGAAACATCGGGTAGGTATACCAGGCCTAGCCCGGCGGGTCAGGTAGGAAGGGTGGGCGTAAAGCGGCGCCCCCGTAGGGTCAGCAGGTGTACCCCGGCGCACCAGTAAGGGTTCCGGTACAATCCAGGAGTACGAGTGGGTATAGCAAAACTACCGCGGAGTACCGGTGGGGGTACCGGTACTACCCCAGATTGTCGGGTAGGGGGCCAGGCGTAGCGCAGAGCATCAGGTAGGGATACCGGGCCTAGCCTGGAGGGTCAGGTAGGAATGTCTGGTCTACACAGCACGCCCGTAAGGTCAGCAGGTGTACCCCAGCGAACCAGTAAGTGTTCAGGTACTACCCTGGAGTACCGGTGGGTGTACCAATACTACCGCAGAGTACCGGTGGGGGTACCAGTACTACCCCAGCATATCGGGTAGGGGTGCCAGGCCAACAACGGAGCATCAGGTAGGGATACCGGGTCTAACACGGAGGGTCAGGTAGGAATGTCTGGTCTATACCGCGTGCCCTTAACGTCATCAGGTGTACCCCAGTGAACCAGTAAGGGCTCACGTACTACCCCGGAGTACCGGTGGGTGTACCGATACTACCGCAGAGTAACGGTGGGGGTACCGCTACTACCCCAGAACATCGGGTATGGGTGCCAAGCCTAATGTGGAGCATCAGGTAGGGATAGCGGGTCTAACCTGTGGGGTCCGGTAGGGAGGCCGCGTCTAGTCCAGCGCGCACGAAGGGACAGCTGGTGTTCTCTGGCGCATCACAAAGGGTTCCGATCCAATCCCAGAGTACCGGTGGGGGAACCGGTTCTACCTCGAAACATCGGGTAGGTATACCAGTCCTACCCCGGCGGGTCAGGTAGGAAGGGTGGGTCCAAAGCAGTGTGCCCGTAGGGTCAGCAGGTGTACCCCGGCGCACCAGTAAGGGTTCCAGTACAATCCAGGAGTACAGGTGGGTATAGCAAAACTACCGCGGAGTACCTGTGGGTGTACCGGTACTACCCCAGATTGTCGGATAGGGGGCCTGGCCTACCGCAGAGCATCAGGTAGGGATACCGGGCCTAGCCTGGAGGGTCAGGTAGGAATGTCTGGTCTACACAGCACGCCCGTAAGGTCAGCAGGTGTACCCCAGCGAACCAGTAAGGGTTCAGGTACTGCCCTGGAGTACCGGTGGGTGTACCAATACTACCGCAGAGTACCGGTGGGGGTAGCGGTACTACCCCAGCATATCGGGTAGGGGTGCCAGGCCAACAACGGAGCATCAGGTAGGGATACCGGGCCTAAAACGGAGGGTCAGGTAGGAATGTCTGGTCTACACCGCGCGCCAGTAACGTCAGCAGGTGTACCCCAGTGAACCAGTAAGGGTTCACGTACTACCCCGGAGTACCGGTGGGTGTACCGATACTACCGCAGAGTAACGGTGGGGGTACCGCTACTACCCCAGAACATCGGGTATGGGTGCCAAGCCTAATGCGGAGCATCAGGTAGGGATAGCGGGTCTAACCTGTGGGGTCCGGTAGGGAGGCCGGGTCTAGTCCAGCGCGCACGAAGGGACAGCTGGTGTTCTCTGGCGCATCACAAAGGGTTCCGTTCCAACCCCAGAGTACCGGTGGGGGAACCGGTTCTACCTCGAAACATCGGGTAGGTATACCAGGCCTACCCCGGCGGGTCAGGTAGGAAGAGTGGGCGTAAAGCGGTGCGCCCGTAATGTCAGCTGGTGTACCCCGGCGCACCAGTAAGGGTTCCGGTACAATCCAGGAGTACCGGTGGGTATAGCAAAAGTACCGCGGAGTACCGGTGGGTGTACCGGTACTACCCCAGATTGCCGGGTAGGGGGCCAGGCCTACCGCAGAGCATCAGTTAGGGATACCGGGCCTAGCCTGGAGGGTCAGGTAGGAATGTCTGGTCTACACAGCACGCCCGTAAGGTCAGCAGGTGTACCCCAGCAAACCAGTAAGGGTTCAGGTACTACCCTGGAGTACCGGTGGGTGTACCAATACTACCGCAGAGTACCGGTGGGGGTATCGGTACTACCCCAGCATATCGGGTAGGGGTGCCAGGCCAACAACGGAGCATCAGGTAGGGATACCGGGCCTAGCCTGGAGGGTCAGGTAGGAATGTCTGGTCTATACCGCGTGCCCGTAACGTCATCAGGTGTACCCCAGTGAACCAGTAAGGGTTCAAGTACTACCCCGGAATACCGGTGGGTGTACCGATACTACCGCAGAGTAACGGTGGGGGTACCGCTAGTACCCCAGAACATCGGGTATGGGTGCCAAGCCTAATGCGGAGCATCAGGTAGGGATAGCAGGTCTAACCTGTGGGGTCCGGTAGGGAGGCCGGGTCTAGTCCAGCGCGCACGAAGGGACAGCTGGTGTTCTCTGGCGCATCACAAAGGGTTCCGTTCCAACCCCAGAGTACCGGTGGGGGAACCGGTTCTACCTCGAAACATCGGGTAGGTATACCAGGCCTACCCCGGCGGGTCAGGTAGGAAGGGTGGGCGTAAAGCGGTGCGCCCGTAGGGTCAGCAGGTGTACCCCGGCGCACCAGTCAGGGTTCCGGTACAATCCAGGAGTACCGGTGGGTATAGCAAAACTACCGCGGAGTACCGGTGGGTGTACCGGTACTACCCCAGATTGTCGGGTAGGGGGCCAGGCCTACCGCAGAGCATCAGGTAGGGATACCGGGCCTAGCCTGGAGGGTCAGGTAGGAATGTCTGGTCTACACAGCATGCCCGTAATGGCAGCAGGTGTACCCCAGCGAACCAGTAAGGGTTCAGGTACTACCCTGGAGTACCGGTGGGTGTACCAATACTACCGCAGAGTACCGGTGGGGGTACCAGTACTACCCCAGCATATCGGGTAGGGGTGCCAGGCCAACAACGGAGCATCAGGTAGGGATACCGGGTCTAACACGGAGGGTCAGGTAGGAATGTCTGGTCTACACCGCGTGCCCTTAACGTCATCAGGTGTACCCCAGTGAACCAGTAAGGGTTCACGTACTACCCCGGAGTACCGGTGGGTGTACCGATACTACCGCAGAGTAACGGTGGGGGTACCGCTACTACCCCAGAACATCGGGTATGGGTGCCAAGCCTAATGCGGAGCATCAGGTAGGGATAGCGGGTCTAACCTGTGGGGTCCGGTAGGGAGGCCGGGTCTAGTCCAGCGCGCACGAAGGGACAGCTGGTGTTCTCTGGCGCATCACAAAGGGTTCCGTTCCAACCCCAGAGTACCGGTGGGGGAACCAGTTCTACCTCGAAACATCGGGTAGGTATACCAGGCCTACCCCGGCGGGTCAGGTAGAAAGAGTGGGCGTAAAACGGTGCGCCCGTAATGTCAGCAGGTGTACCCCGGCGCACCAGTAAGGGTTCCGCTACAATCCAGGAGTACCGGTGGGTATAGCAAAAGTACCGCGGAGTACCGGTGGGTGTACCGGTACTACCCCAGATTGCCGGGTAGGGGGCCAGGCCTACCGCAGAGCATCAGGTAGGGATACCGGGCCTAGCCTGGAGGGTCAGGTAGGAATGTCTGGTCTACACAGCACGCCCGTAAGGTCAGCAGGTGTACCCCAGCGAACCAGTAAGGGTTCAGGTACTACCCTGGAGTACCGGTGTGTGTACCAATACTACCGCAGAGTACCGGTGGGGGTATCGGTACTACCCCAGCATATCGGGTAGGGGTGCCAGGCCAACAACGGAGCATCAGGTAGGGATACCGGGTCTAACACGGAGGGTCAGGTAGGAATGTCTGGTCTATACCGCGTGCCCTTAACGTCATCAGGTGTACCCCAGTGAACCAGTAAGGGCTCACGTACTACCCCGGAGTACCGGTGGGTGTACCGATACTACCGCAGAGTAACGGTGGGGGTACCGCTACTACCCCAGAACATCGTGTATGGGTGCCAAGCCTAATGTGGAGCATCAGGTAGGGATAGCGGGTCTAACCTGTGGGGTCCGGTAGGGAGGCCGGGTCTAGTCCAGCGCGCACGAAGGGACAGCTGGTGTTCTCTGGCGCATCACAAAGGGTTCCGTTCCAACCCCAGAGTACCGGTGGGGGAACCGGTTCTACCTTGAAACATCGGGTAGGTATACCAGGCCTACCCCGGAGGGTCAGGTAGGAAGGGTGGGCGTAAAGCGGCGAGCCCATAGGGTCAGCAGGTGTACCCCGGCGCACCAGTAAGGGTTCCGGTACAATCCAGGAGTACCGGTGGGTATAGCAAAAGTACCACGGAGTCCCTCTGGGTGTACCGGTCCTACCCCAGATTGTCGGATAGGGGGCCAGGCCTACCGTAGATCATCAGGTAGGGATACCGGGCCTAGCCTGGAGGGTCAGGTAGGAATGTCTGGTCTACACAGCACGCCCGTAATGGCAGCAGGTGTACCCCAGCGAACCAGTAAGTGTTCAGGTATTGCCCTGGAGTACCGGTGGGTGTACCAATACTACCGCAGAGTACCGGTGGGGGTAGCGGTACTACCCCAGCATATCGGGTAGGGGTGCCAGGCCAACAACGGAGCATCAGGTAGGGATACCGGGTTAGCCTGGAGGGTCAGGTAGGAATGTCTGGTCTACACCGCGCGCCAGTAACATCAGCAGGTGTACCCCAGTGAACCAGTAAGGGTTCACGTACTACCTCGGAGTACCGGTGGGTGTACCGATACTACCGCAGAGTAACGGTGGGGGTACCGCTACTACCCCAGAACATCGGGTATGGGTGCCAAGCCTAATGCGGAGCATCAGGTAGGGAAACCGAGTCTAACCTGTGGGGTCCGGTAGGGAGGCCAGGTCTAGTCCAGCGCGCACGAAGGGACAGCTGGTGTTCTCTGGTGCATCACAAAGGGTTCCGTTCCAAACCCAGAGTACCGGTGGGGGTACCGGTTCTACCTCGAAACATCGGGTAGGTATACCAGGCCTAGCCCGGCGGGTCAGGTAGGAAGGGTGGGCGTAAAGCGGCGCCCCCGTAGGGTCAGCAGGTGTACCCCGGCGCACCAGTAAGGATTCCGGTACAATCCAGGAGTACCTGTGGGTATAGCAAAACTACCGCGGAGTACCGGTGGGGGTACCGGTACTACCCCAGCATATCGGGTAGGGGTGCCAGGCCAACAACGGAGCATCAGGTAGGGATACCGGGCCTAGCCTGGAGGGTCAGGTAGGAATGTCTGGTCTACAGAGCACGCCCCTAAGGTCAGCAGGTGTACCCCAGCGAACCAGTAAGTGTTCAGGTACTACCCTGGAGTACCGGTGGGTGTACCAATACTACCGCAGAGTACCGGTGGGGGTACCGGTACTACCCCAGCATATCGGGTAGGGGTGCCAGGCCAACAACGGAGCATCAGGTAGGGATACCGGGTCTAACACGGAGGGTCAGGTAGGAATATCTGGTCTATACCGCGTGCCCGTAACGTCATCAGGTGTACCCCAGTGAACCAGTAAGCGTTCACGTACTACCCCGGAGTACTCGTGGGTGTACCGATACTACCGCAGAGTAACGGGTGGGGGTACCGCTACTACCCCAGAACATCGGGTATGGGTGCCAAGCCTAATGCGGAGCATCAGGTAGGGAAACCGAGTCTAACCTGTGGGGTCCGGTAGGGAGGCCAGGTCTAGTCCAGCGCGCACGAAGGGACAGCTGGTGTTCTCTGGCGCATCACAAAGGGTTCCGTTCCAAACCCAGAGTACCGGTTGGGGAACCGGTTCTACCTCGAAACATCGGGTAGGTATACCAGGCCTAGCCCGGCGGGTCAGGTAGGAAGGGTGGGCGTAAAGCGGCGCCCCCGTAGGGTCAGCAGGTGTACCCCGGCGCACCAGTAAGGGTTCCGGTACAATCCAGGAGTACCGGTGGGTATAGCAAAACTACCGCGGAGTACCGGTGGGGGTACCGGTACTACCCCAGATTGTCGGGTAGGGGGCCAGGCGTAGCGCAGAGCATCAGGTAGGGATACTGGGCCTAGCCTGGAGGGTCAGGTAGGAATGTCTGGTCTACACAGCACGCCCGTAAGGTCAGCAGGTGTACCCCAGCGAACCAGTAAGTGTTCAGGTACTACCCTGGAGTACCGGTGGGTGTACCAATACTACCGCAGAGTACCGGTGGGGGTACCAGTACTACCCCAGCATATCGGGTAGGGGTGCCAGGCCAACAACGGAGCATCAGGTAGGGATACCGGGTCTAACACGGAGGGTCAGGTAGGAATGTCTGGTCTATACCGCGTGCCCTTAACGTCATCAGGTGTACCCCAGTGAACCAGTAAGGGCTCACGTACTACCCCGGAGTACCGGTGGGTGTACCGATACTACCGCAGAGTAACGGTGGGGGTACCGCTACTACCCCAGAACATCGGGTATGGGTGCCAAGCCTAATGTGGAGCATCAGGTAGGGATAGCGGGTCTAACCTGTGGGGTCCGGTAGGGAGGCCGCGTCTAGTCCAGCGCGCACGAAGGGACAGCTGGTGTTCTCTGGCGCATCACAAAGGGTTCCGTTCCAAAACCAGAGTACCGGTGGGGGAACCGGTTCTACCTCGAAACATCGGGTAGGTATACCAGTCCTACCCCGGCGGGTCAGGTAGGAAGGGTGGGTCCAAAGCAGTGTGCCCGTAGGGTCAGCAGGTGTACCCCGGCGCACCAGTAAGGGTTCCAGTACAATCCAGGAGTACCGGTGGGTATAGCAAAACTACCGCGGAGTACCTGTGGGTGTACCGGTACTACCCCAGATTGTCGGATAGGGGGCCTGGCCTACCGCAGAGCATCAGGTAGGGATACCGGGCCTAGCCTGGAGGGTCAGGTAGGAATGTCTGGTCTACACAGCACGCCCGTAAGGTCAGCAGGTGTACCCCAGCGAACCAGTAAGGGTTCAGGTACTGCCCTGGAGTACCGGTGGGTGTACCAATACTACCGCAGAGTACCGGTGGGGGTAGCGGTACTACCCCAGCATATCGGGTAGGGGTGCCAGGCCAACAACGGAGCATCAGGTAGGGATACCAGGCCTAAAACGGAGGGTCAGGTAGGAATGTCTGGTCTACACCGCGCGCCAGTAACGTCAGCAGGTGTACCCCAGTGAACCAGTAAGGGTTCACGTACTACCCCGGAGTACCGGTGGGTATACCGATACTACCGCAGAGTAACGGTGGGGGTACCGCTACTACCCCAGAACATCGGGTATGGGTGCCAAGCCTAATGCGGAGCATCAGGTAGGGATAGCGGGTCTAACCTGTGGGGTCCGGTAGGGAGGCCGGGTCTAGTCCAGCGCGCACGAAGGGACAGCTGGTGTTCTCTGGCGCATCACAAAGGGTTCCGTTCCAACCCCAGAGTACCGGTGGGGGAACCGGTTCTACCTCGAAACATCGGGTAGGTATACCAGGCCTACCCCGGCGGGTCAGGTAGGAAGAGTGGGCGTAAAGCGGTGCGCCCGTAATGTCAGCTGGTGTACCCCGGCGCACCAGTAAGGGTTCCGGTACAATCCAGGAGTACCGGTGGGTATAGCAAAAGTACCGCGGAGTACCGGTGGGTGTACCGGTACTACCCCAGATTGCCGGGTAGGGGGCCAGGCCTACCGCAGAGCATCAGGTAGGGATACCGGGCCTAGCCTGGAGGGTCAGGTAGGAATGTCTGGTCTACACAGCACGCCCGTAAGGTCAGCAGGTGTACCCCAGCAAACCAGTAAGGGTTCAGGTACTACCCTGGAGTACCGGTGGGTGTACCAATACTACCGCAGAGTACCGGTGGGGGTATCGGTACTACCCCAGCATATCGGGTAGGGGTGCCAGGCCAACAACGGAGCATCAGGTAGGGATACCGGGTCTAACACGGAGGGTCAGGTAGGAATGTCTGGTCTATACCGCGTGCCCTTAACGTCATCAGGTGTACCCCAGCGAACCAGTAAGTGTTCAGGTACTACCCCGGAGTACCGGTGGGTGTACCGATACTACCGCAGAGTAACGGTGGGGGTACCGCTACTACCCCAGAACATCGGGTATGGGTGCCAAGCCTAATGTGGAGCATCAGGTAGGGATAGCGGGTCTAACCTGTGGGGTCCCGTAGGGAGGCCGGGTCTAGTCCAGCGCGCACGAAGGGACAGCTGGTGTTCTCTGGCGCATCACAAAGGTTTCCGTTCCAACCCCAGAGTACCGGTGGGGGAACCGGTTCTACCTCGAAACATCGGGTAGGTATACCAGGCCTACCCCGGCGGGTCAGGTAGGAAGGGTGGGCGTAAAGCGGTGCGCCCGTAGTGTCAGCAGGTGTACCCCGGCGCACCAGTAAGGGTTCCGGTACAATCCAGGAGTACCGGTGGGTATAGCAAAAGTACCGCGGAGTACCGGTGGGTTTACCGGTACTACCCCAGATTGTCGGGTAGGGGGCCAGGCCTACCGCAGAGCATCAGGTAGGGATACCGGGCCTAGCCTGGAGGGTCAGGTAGGAATGTCTGGTCTACACAGCACGCCCGTAAGGTCAGCAGGTGTACCCCAGCGAACCAGTAAGTGTTCAGGTACTACCCTGGAGTACCGGTGGGTGTACCAATACTACCGCAGAGTACCGGTGGGGGTACCGGTACTACCCCAGCATATCGGGTAGGGGTGCCAGGCCAACAACGGAGCATCAGGTAGGGATACCGGGTCTAACACGGAGGGTCAGGTAGGAATGTCTGGTCTATACCGCGTGCCCTTAACGTCATCAGGTGTACCCCAGTGAACCAGTAAGGGCTCACGTACTACCCCGGAGTACCGGTGGGTGTACCGATACTACCGCAGAGTAACGGTGGGGGTACCGCTACTACCCCAGAACATCGGGTATGGGTGCCAAGCCTAATGTGGAGCATCAGGTAGGGATAGCGGGTCTAACCTGTGGGGTCCGGTAGGGAGGCCGGGTCTAGTCCAGCGCGCACGAAGGGACAGCTGCTGTTCTCTGGCGCATCACAAAGGGTTCCGTTCCAACCCCAGAGTACCGGTGGGGGAACCGGTTCTACCTCGAAACATCGGGTAGGTATACCAGGCCTACCCCGGAGGGTCAGGTAGGAAGGGTGGGCGTAAAGCGGCGAGCCCATAGGGTCAGCAGGTGTACCCCGGCGCACCAGTAAGGGTTCCGGTACAATCCAGGAGTACCGGTGGGTATAGCAAAAGTACCGCGGAGTCCCTGTGGGTGTACCGGTCCTACCCCAGATTGTCGGATAGGGGGCCAGGCCTACCGTAGATCATCAGGTAGGGATACCGGGCCTAGCCTGGAGGGTCAGGTAGGAATGTCTGGTCTACAGAGCACGCCCGTAAGGTCAGCAGGTGTACCCCAGCGAACCAGTAAGTGTTCAGGTACTGCCCTGGAGTACCGGTGGGTGTACCAATACTACCGCAGAGTACCGGTGGGGGTACCGGTACTACCCCAGCATATCGGGTAGGGGTGCCAGGCCAACAACGGAGCATCAGGTAGGGATACCGGGCCTAAAACGGAGGGTCAGGTAGGAATGTCTGGTCTACACCGCGCGCCAGTAACGTCAGCAGGTGTACCCCAGTGAACCCTTACTGGTTCACGTACTACCCCGGAGTACCGGTGGGTGTACCGATACTACCGCAGAGTAACGGTGGGGGTACCGCTACTACCCCAGAACATCGGGTATGGGTGCCAAGCCTAATGCGGAGCATCAGGTAGGGATAGCGGGTCTAACAAGTGGGGTCCGGTAGGGAGGCCAGGTCTAATCCAGCGTGCACGAAGGGACAGCTGGTGTTCTCTGGCGCATCACAAAGGGTTCCGTTCCAACCCCAGAGTACCGGTGGGGGAACCGGTTCTACCTCGAAACATCGGGTAGGTATACCAGGCCTACCCCGGCGGGTCAGGTAGGAAGGGTGGGCGTAAAGCGGTGCGCCCGTAGTGTCAGCTGGTGTACCCCGGCGCACCAGTAAGGGTTCCGGTACAATCCAGGAGTACCGGTGGGTATAGCAAAATTACCGCGGAGTACCGGTGGGTGTACCGGTACTACCCCAGATTGTCGGGTAGGGGGCCAGGCCTACCGCAGAGCATCAGGTAGGGATACCGGGCCTAGCCTGGAGGGTCAGGTAGGAATGTCTGGTCTACACAGCACGCCCGTAAGGTCAGCAGGTGTACCCCAGCGAACCAGTAAGGGTTCAGGTACTACCCTGGAGTACCGGTGGGTGTACCAATACTACCGCAGAGTACCGGTGGGGGTACCGGTACAACCCCAGCATATCGGGTAGGGGTGCCAGGCCAACAACGGAGCATCAGGTAGGGATACCGGGCCTAAAACGGAGGGTCAGGTAGGAATGTCTGGTCTACACCGCGCGCCAGTAACGTCAGCAGGTGTACCCCAGTGAACCAGTAAGGGTTCACGTACTACCCCGGAGTACCGGTGGGTGTACCGATACTACCGCAGAGTAACGGTGGGGGTACCGCTACTACCCCAGAACATCGGGTATGGGTGCCAAGCCTAATGCGGAGCATCAGGTAGGGATAGCGGGTCTAACCTGTGTGGTCCGGTAGGGAGGCCGGGTCTAGTCCAGCGCGCACGAAGGGACAGCTGGTGTTCTCTGGCGCATCACAAAGGGTTCCGTTCCAACCCCAGAGTACCGGTGGGGGAACCGGTTCTACCTCGAAACATCGGGTAGGTATACCAGGCCTAGCCCAGCGGGACAGGTAGGAAGGGTGGGCGTAAAGCGGCGCGCCCGTAGGGTCAGCAGGTGTACCCCGGCGCACCAGTAAGGGTTCCGGTACAATCCAGGAGTACCGGTGGGTATAGCAAAACTACCGCGGAGTACCTGTGGGTGTACCGGTACTACCCCAGATTGTCGGGTAGGGGGCCAGGCCTACCGCAGAGCATCAGGTAGGGATACCGGGCCTAGCCTGGAGGGTCAGGTAGGAATGTCTGGTCTACACAGCACGCCCGTAAGGTCAGCAGGTGTACCCCAGCGAACCAGTAAGGGTTCAGGTACTACCCTGGAGTACCGGTGGGTGTACCAATACTACCGCAGAGTACCGGTGGGGGTACCGGTACTACCCCAGCATATCGGGTAGGGGTGCCAGGCCAACAACGGAGCATCAGGTAGGGATACCGGGCCTAGCCTGGAGGGTCAGGTAGGAATGTCTGGTCTATACCGCGTGCCCGTAACGTCATCAGGTGTACCCCAGTGAACAAGTAAGGGTTCAAGTACTACCCCGGAATACCGGTGGGTGTACCGATACTACCGCAGAGTAACGGTGGGGGTACCGCTACTACCCCAGAACATCGGGTATGGGTGCCAAGCCTAATGCGGAGCATCAGGTAGGGATAGCGGGTCTAACCTGTGGGGTCCGGTAGGGAGGCCGGGTCTAGTCCAGCGCGCACGAAGGGACAGCTGCTGTTCTCTGGCGCATCACAAAGGGTTCCGTTCCAACCCCAGAGTACCGGTGGGGGAACCAGTTCTACCTCGAAACATCGGGTAGGTATACCAGGCCTACCCCGGCGGGTCAGGTAGGAAGGGTGGGCGTAAAGCGGTGCGCCCGTAGGGTCAGCAGGTGTACCCCGGCGCACCAGTCAGGGTTCCGGTACAATCCAGGAGTACCGCTGGGTATAGCAAAACTACCGCGGAGTACCGGTGGGTGTACCGGTACTACCCCACATTGTCGGGTAGGGGGCCAGGCCTACCGCAGAGCATCAGGTAGGGATACCGGGCCTAGCCTGGAGGGTCAGGTAGGAATGTCTGGTCTACACAGCACGCCCATAAGGTCAGCAGGTGTACCCCAGCGAACCAGTAAGGGTTCAGGTACTGCCCTGGAGTACCGGTGGGTGTACCAATACTACCGCAGAGTACCGGTGGGGGTACCAGTACTACCCCAGCATATCGGGTAGGGGTGCTAGGCCAACAACGGAGCATCAGGTAGGGATACCGGGTCTAACACGGAGGGTCAGGTAGGAATGTCTGGTCTATACCGCGTGCCCTTAACGTCATCAGGTGTACCCCAGTGAACCAGTAAGGGCTCACGTACTACCCCGGAGTACCGGTGGGTGTACCGATACTACCGCAGAGTAACGGTGGGGGTACCGCTACTACCCCAGAACATCGGGTATGGGTGCCAAGCCTAATGCGGAGCATCAGGTAGGGATAGCGGGTCTAACCTGTGGGGTCCGGTAGGGAGGCCGGGTCTAGTCCAGCGCGCACGAAGGGACAGCTGGTGTTCTCTGGCGCATCACAAAGGGTTCCGTTCCAACCCCAGAGTACCGGTGGGGGAACCAGTTCTACCTCGAAACGTCGGGTAGGTATACCAGGCCTACCCCGGCAGGTCAGGTAGGAAGGGTGGGCGTAAAGCGGTGCGCCCGTAGTGTCAGCAGGTGTACCCCGGCGCACCAGTAAGGGTTCCGGTACAATCCAGGAGTACCGGTGGGTATAGCAAAAGTACCGCGGAATACCGGTGGGTGTACCGGTACTACCCCAGATTGTCGGGTAGGGGCCCAGGCCTACCGCAGAGCATCAGGTAGGGATACCGGGCCTAGCCCGGCGGGTCAGGTAGGAAGGGTGGGTCTAAAGCGGCGCGCCCGTAGGGTCAGCAGGTGTACCCCGGCGCACCAGTAAGGGTTCCGGTACAATCCAGGAGTACCGGTGGGTATAGCAAAATTACCGCGCAGTACCTCTGGGTGTACCGGTCCTACCCCAGATTGTCGGATAGGGGGCCAGGCCTACCGTAGCGTATCAGGTAGGGATACCGGGCCTAGCCTGGAGGGTCAGGTAGGAATGTCTGGTCTACAGAGCACGCCCGTAATGGCGGCAGGTGTACCCCAACGAACCAGTAAGTGTTAAGGTACAGCCCTGGAGTACCGGTGGGTGTACCAATACTACCGCAGAGTACCGGTGGGTGTACCGGTACTACCCCAGATTGTCGGGTAGGGGGCCAGGCCTACCGCAGAGCATCAGGTAGGGATACCGGGCCTAACACGGAGGGTCAGGTAGGAATGTCTGGTCTACACCGCGCGCCAGTAATGTCATCAGGTGTACCCCAGTGAACCAGTAAGTGTTCACGTACTACCCCGGAGTACCAGTGGGTGTACCGATACTACCGCAGAGTAACGGTGGGGGTACCGCTACTACCCCAGAACATCGGGTATGGGTGCCAAGCCTAATGCGGAGCATCAGGTAGGGATACCGGGTCTAACCTGTGGGGTCCGGTAGGGAGGCCGGGTCTAGTCCAGCGCGCATGAAGGGACAGCTGGTGTTCTCTGAAGCATCACAAAGGGTTCCGTTCCAAGCCCAGAGTACCGGTGGGGGAACCGGTTCTAACTCAAAACATCTGGTAGGTATACCAGGCCTACCCCGGCGGGTAAGGTAGAAAGGGTGGGCGTAAAGCGGCGCGCCCGTAGGGTCAGCAGGTGTACCCCGGCGCACCAGTAAGGGTTCCAGTACAATCCAGGAGTACCGGTGGGTATAGCAAAACTACCGCGGAGTACCAGTGGGTGTACCGGTACTACCCCAGATTGTCGGGTAGGGGGCCAGGCGTAGCGCAGAGCATCAGGTAGGGATACCGGGCCTAGCCTGGAGGGTCAGGTAGGAATGTCTGGTCTACACAGCACGCCCGTAAGGTCAGCAGGTGTAACCCAGCGAACCAGTAAGGGTTCAGGTACTACCCTGGAGTACCGGTGGGTGTACCAATACTACCGCAGAGTACCGGTGGGTGTACCGGTACTACCCCAGATTGTCGGGTAGGGGGCCAGGCCTACCGCAGAGCATCAGGTAGGGATACCGGGCCTAGCCTGGAGGGTCAGGTAGGAATGTCTGGTCTACACCGCGCGCCAGTAATGTCATCAGGTGTACCCCAGTGAACCAGTAAGGGTTCACGTACTACCCCGGAGTACCAGTGGGTGTACCGATACTACCGCAGAGTAACGGTGGGGGTACCGCTACTACCCCAGAACATCGGGTATGGGTGCCAAGCCAATATGCGGAGCATCAGGTAGTGATAGCGGGTCTAACCTGTGGGGTCCGGTAGGGAGGCCAGGTCTAGTCCACCGCGCACGAAGGGACAGCTGGTGATCTCTGGCGCATCACAAAGGCTTCCGTTCCAACCCCAGAGTACCGGTGGGGGAACCGGTTCTACCTCGAAACATCGGGTAGGTATACCAGGCCTACCCCGGCAGGTCAGGTAGGAAGGGTGGGCGTAAAGCGGTGCGCCCGTAGTGTCAGCTGGTGTACCCCGGCGCACCAGTAAGGGTTCCGGTACAATCCAGGAGTACCGGTGGGTATAGCAAACGTACCGCGGAGTACCGGTGGGTTTACCGGTACTACCCCAGATTGTTGGGTAGGGGGCCAGGCCTACCGCAGAGCATCAGGTAGGGATACCGGGCCTAGCCTGGAGGGTCAGGTAGGAATGTCTGGTCTACACAGCACGCCCGTAAGGTCAGCAGGGGTAACCCAGCGAACCAGTAAGAGTTCAGGTACTACCCTGGAGTACCGGTGGGTGTACCAATACTACCGCAGAGTACCGGTGGGGGTACCGGTACTACCCCAGCATATCGGGTAGGGGTGCCAGGCCAACAACGGAGCATCAGGTAGGGATACCGGGCCTAAAACGGAGGGTCAGGTAGGAATGTCTGGTATAAACTGCGCGCCAGTAACGTCAGCAGGTGTACCCCAGTGAACCAGTAAGGGTTCACGTACTACCCCGGAGTACCGGTGGGTGTACCGATACTACCGCAGAGTAACGGTGGGGGTACCGCTACTACCCCAGAACATCGGGTATGGGTGCCAAGCCTAATGCGGAGCATCAGGTAGGGATAGCGGGTCTAACCTGTGGTGTCCGGAAGGGAGGCCGGGTCTAGTCCAGCGCGCACGAAGGGACAGCTGGTGTTCTCTGGCGCATCACAAAGGGTTCCGTTCCAACCCCAGAGTACCGGTGGGGGAACCGGTTCTACCTCGAAACATCGGGTAGGTATACCAGGCCTACCCCGGCGGGTCAGGTAGGAAGGGTGGGTCCAAAGCAGTGTGTCCGTAGGGTCAGCAGGTGTACCCCGGCGCACCAGTAAGGGTTCCGGTACAATCCAGGAGTACCGGTGGGTATAGAAAAACTACCGCGGAGTACTGGTGGGTGTACCGGTACTACCCCAGATTGTCGGGTAGGGCGCCAGGCCTACCGCAGACCATCGGGTAGGTATACCAGGCCTACCCCGGCGGGTCAGGTAGGAAGGGTGGGTCCAAAGCAGTGTGCCCGTAGGGTCAGCAGGTTTAACCCGGCGCACCAGTAAGGGTTCCGGTACAATCCAGGAGTACCGGTGGGTATAGCAAAAGTACCGCGGAATACCGGTGGGTGTACCGGTACTACCCCAGATTGTCGGGTAGGGGCCCAGGCCTACCGCAGAGCATCAGGTAGGGATACCGGGCCTAGCCCGGCGGGTCAGGTAGGAAGGGTGGGTCTAAAGCGGCGCGCCCGTAGGGTCAGCAGGTGTACCCCGGCGCACCAGTAAGGGTTCCGGTACAATCCAGGAGTACCGGTGGGTATAGCAAAATTACCGCGCAGTATCTCTGGGTGTACCGGTCCTACCCCAGATTGTCGGATAGGGGGCCAGGCCTACCGTAGCGTATCAGGTAGGGATACCGGGCCTAGCCTGGAGGGTCAGGTAGGAATGTCTGGTCAACAGAGCACGCCCGTAATGGCAGCAGGTGTACCCCAGCGAACCTGTAAGGGTTCAGGTACTGTCCTGGAGTACCGGTGGGTGTACCAATACTACCGCAGATTACCGGTTGGGGTACCGGTACTACCCCAGCATATCGGGTAGGGGTGCCAGGCCAACAACGGAGCATCAGGTAGGGATACCGGGCCTAACACGGAGGGTCAGGTAGGAATGTCTGGTCTACACCGCGCGCCAGTAATGTCATCAGGTGTACCCCAGTGAACCAGTAAGGGTTCACGTACTACCCCGGAGTACCAGTGGGTGTACCGATACTACCGCAGAGTAACGGTGGGGGTACCGCTACTACCCCAGAACATCGGGTATGGGTGCCAAGCCAATATGCGGAGCATCAGGTAGTGATAGCGGGTCTAACCTGTGGGGTCCGGTAGGGAGGCCAGGTCTAGTCCAGCGCGCACGAAGGGACAGCTGGTGTTCTCTGGCGCATCACAAAGGGTTCCGTTCCAACCCCAGAGTACCGGTGGGCGAACCGGTTCTACCTCGAAACATCGGGTAGGTATACCAGGCCTACCCCGGCAGGTCAGGTAGGAAGGGTGGGCGTAAAGCGGTGCGCCCGTAGTGTCAGCTGGTGTACCCCGGCGCACCAGTAAGGGTTCCAGTACAATCCAGGAGTACCGGTGGGTATAGCAAAACTACCGCGGAGTACCTGTGGGTGTACCGGTACTACCCCAGATTGTCGGGTAGGGGGCCAGGCGTAGCGCAGAGCATCAGGTAGGGATACTGGGCCTAGCCTGGAGGGTCAGGTAGGAATGTCTGGTCTACACAGCACGCCCGTAAGGTCAGCAGGTGTAACCCAGCGAACCAGTAAGGGTTCAGGTACTACCCTGGAGTACCGGTGGGTGTACCAATACTACCGCAGAGTACCGGTGGGGGTACCGGTACTACCCCAGCATATCGGGTAGGGGTGCCAGGCCAACAACGGAGCATCAGGTAGGGATACCGGGTCTAACACGGAGGGTCAGGTAGGAATGTCTGGTCTATACCGCGTGCCCTTAACGTCATCAGGTGTACCCCAGTGAACCAGTAAGGGTTCACGTACTACCCCGGAGTACCGGTGGGTATACCGATACTACCGCAGAGTAACGGTGGGGGTACCGCTACTATCCCAGAACATCGGGTATGGGTGCCAAGCCTAATGCGGAGCATCAGGTACGGATAGCGGGTCTAACCTGTGGGGTCCGGTAGGGAGGCCGGGTCTAGTCCAGCACGCACGAAGGGACAGTTGGTGTTCTCTGGCGCATCACAAAGGGTTCCGATCCAATCCCAGAGTACCGGTGGGGGAACCGGTTCTACCTCGAAACATCGGGTAGGTATACCAGGCCTACACCGGCGGGTCAGGTAGGAAGGGTGGGCGTAAAGCGGTGCGCCCGTAGTGTCAGCAGGTGTACCCCGGCGCACCAGTAAGGGTTCCGGTACAATCCAGGAGTACCGGTGGGTATAGCAAAAGTACCGCGGAATACCGGTGGGTGTACCGGTACTACCCCAGATTGTCGGGTAGGGGCCCAGGCCTACCGCAGAGCATCAGGTAGGGATACCGGGCCTAGCCCGGCGGGTCAGGTAGGAAGGGTGGGTCTAAAGCGGCGCGCCCGTAGGGTCAGCAGGTGTACCCCGGCGCACCAGTAAGGGTTCCGGTACAATCCAGGAGTACCGGTGGGTATAGCAAAATTACCGCGCAGTACCTCTGGGTGTACCGGTCCTACCCCAGATTGTCGGATAGGGGGCCAGGCCTACCGTAGCGTATCAGGTAGGGATACCGGGCCTAGCCTGGAGGGTCAGGTAGGAATGTCTGGTCTACAGAGCACGCCCGTAATGGCGGCAGGTGTACCCCAGCGAACCAGTAAGTGTTAAGGTACAGCCCTGGAGTACCGGTGGGTGTACCAATACTACCGCAGAGTACCGGTGGGTGTACCGGTACTACCCCAGATTGTCGGGTAGGGGGCCAGGCCTTCCGCAGAGCATCAGGTAGGGATACCGGGCCTAGCCTGGAGGGTCAGGTAGGAATGTCTGGTCTACACCGCGCGCCAGTAATGTCATCAGGTGTACCCCAGTGAACCAGTAAGGGTTCACGTACTACCCCGGAGTACCAGTGGGTGTACCGATACTACCGCAGAGTAACGGTGGGGGTACCGCTACTACCCCAGAACATCGGGTATGGGTGCCAAGCCTAATGCGGAGCATCAGGTAGGGATACCGGGTCTAACCTGTGGGGTCCGGTAGGGAGGCCGGGTCTAGTCCAGCGCGCATGAAGGGACAGCTGGTGTTCTCTGAAGCATCACAAAGGGTTCCATTCCAAGCCCAGAGTACCGGTGGGGGAACCGGTTCTAACTCAAAACATCTGGTAGGTATACCAGGCCTACCCCGGCGGGTAAGGTAGAAAGGGTGGGCGTAAAGCGGCGCGCCCGTAGGGTCAGCAGGTGTACCCCGGCGCACCAGTAAGGGTTCCAGTACAATCCAGGAGTACCGGTAGGTATAGCAAAACTACCGCGGAGTACCTGTGGGTGTACCGGTACTACCCCAGATTGTCGGGTAGGGGGCCAGGCGTAGCGCAGAGCATCAGGTAGGGATACCGGGCCTAGCCTGGAGGGTCAGGTAGGAATGTCTGGTCTACACAGCACGCCCGTAAGGTCAGCAGGTGTAACCCAGCGAACCAGTAAGGGTTCAGGTACTACCCTGGAGTACCGGTGGGTGTACCAATACTACCGCAGAGTACCGGTGGGTGTACCGGTACTACCCCAGATTGTCGGGTAGGGGGCCAGGCCTACCGCAGAGCATCAGGTAGGGATACCGGGCCTAGCCTGGAGGGTCAGGTAGGAATGTCTGGTCTACACCGCGCGCCAGTAATGTCATCAGGTGTACCCCAGTGAACCAGTAAGGGTTCACGTACTACCCCGGAGTACCAGTGGGTGTACCGATACTACCGCAGAGTAACGGTGGGGGTACCGCTACTACCCCAGAACATCGGGTATGGGTGCCAAGCCTAATGCGGAGCATCAGGTAGGGATACCGGGTCTAACCTGTGGGGTCCGGTAGGGAGGCCGGGTCTAGTCCAGCGCGCATGAAGGGACAGCTGGTGTTCTCTGAAGCATCACAAAGGGTTCCGTTCCAAGCCCAGAGTACCGGTGGGGGAACCGGTTCTAACTCAAAACATCTGGTAGGTATACCAGGCCTACCCCGGCGGGTAAGGTAGAAAGGGTGGGCGTAAAGCGGCGCGCCCGTAGGGTCAGCAGGTGTACCCTGGCGCACCAGTAAGGGTTCCAGTACAATCCAGGAGAACAGGTGGGTATAGCAAAACTACCGCGGAGTACCTGTGGGTGTACCGGTACTACCCCAGATTGTCGGGTAGGGGGCCAGGCGTAGCGCAGAGCATCAGGTAGGGATACCGGGCCTAGCCTGGAGGGTCAGGTAGGAATGTCTGGTCTACACAGCACGCCCGTAAGGTCAGCAGGTGTAACCCAGCGAACCAGTAAGGGTTCAGGTACTACCCTGGAGTACCGGTGGGTGTACCAATACTACCGCAGAGTACCGGTGGGTGTACCGGTACTACCCCAGATTGTCGGGTAGGGGGCCAGGCCTACCGCAGAGCATCAGGTAGGGATACCGGGCCTAGCCTGGAGGGTCAGGTAGGAATGTCTGGTCTACACCGCGCGCCAGTAATGTCATCAGGTGTACCCCAGTGAACCAGTAAGGGTTCACGTACTACCCCGGAGTACCAGTGGGTGTACCGATACTACCGCAGAGTAATGGTGGGGGTACCGCTACTACCCCAGAACATCGGGTATGGGTGCCAAGCCAATATGCGGAGCATCAGGTAGTGATAGCGGGTCTAACCTGTGGGGTCCGGTAGGGAGGCCAGGTCTAGTCCACCGCGCACGAAGGGACAGTTGGTGTTCTCTGGCGCATCACAAAGGGTTCCGATCCAATCCCAGAGTACCGGTGGGGGAACCGGTTCTACCTCGAAACATCGGGTAGGTATACCAGGCCTACACCGGCGGGTCAGGTAGGAAGGGTGGGCGTAAAGCGGTGCGCCCGTAGTGTCAGCAGGTGTACCCCGGCGCACCAGTAAGGGTTCCGGTACAATCCAGGAGTACCGGTGGGTATAGCAAAAGTACCGCGGAATACCGGTGGGTGTACCGGTACTACCCCAGATTGTCGGGTAGGGGCCCAGGCCTACCGCAGAGCATCAGGTAGGGATACCGGGCCTAGCCCGGCGGGTCAGGTAGGAAGGGTGGGTCTAAAGCGGCGCGCCCGTAGGGTCAGCAGGTGTACCCCGGCGCACCAGTAAGGGTTCCGGTACAATCCAGGAGTACCGGTGGGTATAGCAAAATTACCGCGCAGTACCTCTGGGTGTACCGGTCCTACCCCAGATTGTCGGATAGGGGGCCAGGCCTACCGTAGCGTATCAGGTAGGGATACCGGGCCTAGCCTGGAGGGTCAGGTAGGAATGTCTGGTCTACAGAGCACGCCCGTAATGGCGGCAGGTGTACCCCAGCGAACCAGTAAGTGTTAAGGTACAGCCCTGGAGTACCGGTGGGTGTACCAATACTACCGCAGAGTACCGGTGGGTGTACCGGTACTACCCCAGATTGTCGGGTAGGGGGCCAGGCCTACCGCAGAGCATCAGGTAGGGATACCGGGCCTAGCCAGGAGGGTCAGGTAGGAATGTCTGGTCTACACCGCGCGCCAGTAATGTCATCAGGTGTACCCCAGTGAACCAGTAAGGGTTCACGTACTACCCCGGAGTACCAGTGGGTGTACCGATACTACCGCAGAGTAACGGTGGGGGTACCGCTACTACCCCAGAACATCGGGTATGGGTGCCAAGCCTAATGCGGAGCATCAGGTAGGGATACCGGGTCTAACCTGTGGGGTCCGGTAGGGAGGCCGGGTCTAGTCCAGCGCGCATGAAGGGACAGCTGGTGTTCTCTGAAGCATCACAAAGGGTTCCGTTCCAAGCCCAGAGTACCGGTGGGGGAACCGGTTCTAACTCAAAACATCTGGTAGGTATACCAGGCCTACCCCGGCGGGTCAGGTAGAAAGGGTGGGCGTAAAGCGGCGCGCCCGTAGGGTCAGCAGGTGTACCCCGGCGCACCAGTAAGGGTTCCAGTACAATCCAGGAGTACAGGTGGGTATAGCAAAACTACCGCGGAGTACCTGTGGGTGTACCGGTACTACCCCAGATTGTCGGGTAGGGGGCCAGGCGTAGTGCAGAGCATCAGGTAGGGATACCGGGCCTAGCCTGGAGGGTCAGGTAGGAATGTCTGGTCTACACAGCACGCCCGTAAGGTCAGCAGGTGTAACCCAGCGAACCAGTAAGTGTTCAGGTACTACCCTGGAGTACCGGTGGGTGTACCAATACTACCGCAGAGTACCGGTGGGTGTACCGGTACTACCCCAGATTGTCGGGTAGGGGGCCAGGCCTACCGCAGAGCATCAGGTAGGGATACCGGGCCTAGCCTGGAGGGTCAGGTAGGAATGTCTGGTCTACACCGCGCGCCAGTAACGTCATCAGGTGTACCCCAGTGAACCAGTAAGGGTTCACGTACTACCCCGGAGTACCAGTGGGTGTACCGATACTACCGCAGAGTAACGGTGGGGGTACCGCTACTACCCCAGAACATCGGGTATGGGTGCCAAGCCAATATGCGGAGCATCAGGTAGTGATAGCGGGTCTAACCTGTGGGGTCCGGTAGGGAGGCCAGGTCTAGTCCACCGCGCACGAAGGGACAGCTGGTGATCTCTGGCGCATCACAAAGGCTTCCGTTCCAACCCCAGAGTACCGGTGGGGGAACCGGTTCTACCTCGAAACATCGGGTAGGTATACCAGGCCTACCCCAGCAGGTCAGGTAGGAAGGGTGGGCGTAAAGCGGTGCGCCCGTAGTGTCAGCTGGTGTACCCCGGCGCACCAGTAAGGGTTCCGGTACAATCCAGGAGTACCGGTGGGTATAGCAAAAGTACCGCGGAGTACCGGTGGGTTTACCGGTACTACCCCAGATTGTCGGGTAGGGGGCCAGGCGTAGCGCAGAGCATCAGGTAGGGATACCGGGCCTAGCCTGGAGGGTCAGGTAGGAATGTCTGGTCTACACAGCACGCCCGTAAGGTCAGCAGGTGTACCCCAGCGAACTAGTAAGTGTTCAGGTACTACCCTGGAGTACCGGTGGGTGTACCAATACTACCGCAGAGTACCGGTGGGGGTACCGGTACTACCCCAGCGTATCGGGTAGGGGTGCCAGGCCAACAACAGAGCATCAGGTAGGGATACCGGGTCTAACACGGAGGGTCAGGTAGGAATGTCTGGTCTATACCGCGTGCCCGTAACGTCATCAGGTGTACCCCAGTGAACCAGTAAGGGTTCAAGTACTACCCCGGAGTACCGGTGGGTGTACCGATACTACGGCAGAGTAACGGTGGGGGTACCGCTACTACCCCAGAACATCGGGTATGGGTTCCAAGCCTAATGCGGAGCATCAGGTAGGGATACCGGGTCTAACCTGTGGGGTCCGGTAGGGAGGCCGGGTCTAGTCCAGCACGCACGAAGGGACAGCTGGTGTTCTCTGGCGCATCACAAAGGGTTCCGTTCCAACCCCAGAGTACCGGTGGGGGAACCAGTTCTACCTCGAAACATCGGGTAGGTATATCAGGCCTACCCCGGCGGGTAAGGTAGGAAGGGTGGGCGTAAAGCGGTGCGCGCGTACTGTCAGCAGGTGTACCCCGGCGCACCAGTAAGGGTTCCGGTACAATCCAGGAGTACCGGTGGGTATAGCAAAACTACCGCGGAGTACCGGTGGGTGTACCGGTACTAACCCAGATTGTCGGGTAGGGGACCAGGCCTATCGCAGAGCATCAGGTAGGGATACCGGGCCTAGCCTGGAGGGTCAGGTAGGAATGTCTGCTCTACACAGCACGCCCGTAAGGTCAGCAAGGGTACTCCAGCGAACCAGTAAGGGTTCAGGTACTACCCTAGAGTACCGGTGGGTGTACCAATACTACCGCGGAGTACCGGTGGGGGTACCGGTACTACCCCAGAATATCGGGTAGGGGTGCCAGGCCAACAACGGAGCATCAGGTAGGGATACCGGGCCTAGCCTGGAGGGTCAGGTAGGAATGTCTGGTCTACACCGCGCGCCAGTAACGTCATCAGGTGTACCCCAGTGAACCAGTAAGGGTTCACGTACTACCCCGGAGTACCGGTGGGTGTACCGATACTACCGCAGAGTAACGGTGGGGGTACCGCTACTACCCCAGAACATCAGGTATGGGTGCCAAGCCTAATGCGGAGCATCAGGTAGGGAAACCGAGTCTAACCTGCGGGGTCCAGTAGGGAGGCCGGGTCTAGTCCAGCGCGCACGAAGGGACAGCTGGTGTTCTCTGGCGTATCAGAAAGGGTTCCGTTCCAACCCCAGAGTACCGGTGGGGGAACCGGTTCTACCTCGAAACATCGGGTATGTATACCAGGCCTACCCCGGTGGGTAAGATAGGAAGGGTGGGCGTAAAGCGGTGCGCCCGTAGTGTCAGCAGGTGTAACCCGGCGCACCAGTAAGTGTTCCGGTACAATCCAGGAGTACCGGTGGGTATAGCAAAACTACCGCGGAGTACCGGTGGGTGTACCGGTACTACCCCACATTGTCGGGTAGGGGGCCAGGCCAACAACGGAGCATCAGTTAGGGATACCGGTCCTAGCCTGGCGGGTCAGGTAGTTATGTCTGGCCTACACAGCACGCCCGTAAGGTCAGCAGGTGTACCCCAGCAACCAGTAAGGGTTCAGGGACTACCCTGGAGTACCGGTGGGTGTACCAATACTACCGCAGAGTACCGGTGGGGGTACCGGTACTACCCCAGCATATCGGGTAGGGGTGCCAGGCCAACAACGGAGCATCAGGTAGGGATACCGGGCCTAGCCTGGAGGGTCAGGTAGGAATGTCTGGTCTACACAGCACGCCCGTAAGGTCAGCAGGTGTACCCCAGCGAACCAGTAAGTGTTCAGGTACTACCCCGGAGTACCGGTGGGTGTACCGATACTACCGCAGAGTAACGGTGGGGTTACCGCTAGTACCCCAGAACATCGGGTATGGGTGCCAAGCCTAATGCGGAGCATCAGGTAGGGATAGCGGGTCTACCCTGTGGTGTCCGGAAGGGAGGCCGGGTCTAGTCCAGCGCGCACGAAGGGACAGCTGGTGTTCTCTGGCTCATCACAAAGGGTTCCGTTCCAACCCCAGAGTACCGGTGGGGGAACCGGTTCTACCTCGAAACATCGGGTAGGTATACCAGGCCTACCCCAGCGGGTCAGGTAGGAAGGGTGGGTCCAAAGCAGTGTGCCCATAGGGTCAGCAGGTGTACCCCGGCGCACCAGTAATGTTTCCGGTACAATCCAGGAGTACCGGTGGGTATAGAGAAACTACCGCGGAGTACTGGTGGGTGTACCGGTACTACCCCAGATTGTCAGGTAGGGCGCCAGGCCTACCGTAGAGCATCAGGTAGGGATACCGGGCCTAGCCTGGAGGGTCAGGTAGGAATGTCTGGTCTACACAGCACGCCCGTAATGGCAGCAGGTGTACCCCAGCGAACCAGTAAGTGTTCAGGTACTGCCCTGGAGTACCGGTGGGTGTACCAATCCTACCGCAGAGTACCGGTGGGGGTACCGGTACTACCCCAGCATATCGGGTAGGGGTGCCAGGCCAACAACGGAGCATCAGGTAGGGATACCGGGCCTAAAACGGAGGGTCAGGTAGGAATGTCTGGTCTACACCGCGCGCCAGTAACGTCAGCAGGTGTACCCCAGTGAACCAGTAAGGATTCACGTACTACCCCGGAGTACCGGTGGGTGTACCGATACTACCGCAGAGTAACGGTGGGGGTACCGCTAGTACCCCAGAACATCGGGTATGGGTGCCAAGCCTAATGCGGAGCATCAAGTAGGGATAGCGGTTCTAACCTGTGGTGTCCGGAAGGGAGGCCGGGTCTAGTCCAGTGCGCACGGAGGGACAGCTGGTGTTCTCTGGCGCATCACAAAGGGTTCCGATCCAATCCCAGAGTACCGGTGGGGGAACCGGTTCTACCTCGAAACATCGGGCAGGTATACCAGGCCTACCCCGGCGGGTCAGGTAGGAAGGGTGGGTCCAAAGCAGTGTGCCCGTAATGTCAGCTGGTGTACTCCGGCGCACCAGTAAGGGTTCCGGTACAATCCAGGAGTACCGGTGGGTATAGCAAAAGTACCGCGGAGTACCGGTGGGTGTACCGGTACTACCCCAGATTGTCGGGTAGGGGGCCAGGCCTACCGCAGAGCATCAGGTAGGGATACCGGGCCTAGCCTGGAGGGTCAGGTAGGAATGTCTGGTCTACACAGCACGCCCGTAAGGTCAGCAGGTGTACCCCAGCGAACCAGTAAGAGTTCAGGTACTACCCTGGAGTACCGGTGGGTGTACCAATACTACCGCAGAGTACCGGTGGGGGTACCGGTACTACCCCAGCATATCGGGTAGGGGTGCCAGGCCAACAATGGAGCATCAGGTAGGGATACCGGGTCTAACACGGAGGGTCAGGTAGGAATATCTGGTCTATACTGCGTGCCCGTAACGTCATCAGGTGTACCCCAGTGAACCAGTAAGCGTTCACGTACTACCCCGGAGTACTCGTGGGTGTACCGATACTACCGCAGAGTAACGGGTGGGGGTACCGCTACTACCCCAGAACATCGGGTATGGGTGCCAAGCCTAATGCGGAGCATCAAGTAGGGATAGCGGGTGTAACCTGTGGGGTCAGGTAGGGAGGCCAGGTCTAGACCAGCACGCACGAAGGGACAGCTGGTGTTCTCTGGCACATCACAAAGGGTTCCGTTCCAACCCCAGAGTACCGGTGGGGGAACCGGTTCTACCTCGAAACATCGGGTAGGTATATCAGGCCTACCCCGGCGGGTAAGGTAGGAAGGGTGGGCGTAAAGCGGTGCGCCCAGTGTGTCAGCAGGTGTAACCCGGCGCACCAGTAAGTGTTCCGGTACAATCCAGGAGTACCGGTGGGTATAGCAAAACTACCGCGGAGTACCGGTGGGTGTACCGGTACTACCCCACATTGTCGGGTAGGGGGCCAGGCCAACAACGGAGCATCAGTTAGGGATACCGGGCCTAGCCTGGCGGGTCAGGTAGGAATGTCGGGCCTACACAGCACGCCCGTAAGGTCAGCAGGTGTACCCCAGCGAACCAGTAAGGGTTCAGGGACTACCCTGGAGTACCTGTGGGTGTACCAATACTACCGCAGAGTACCGGTGGGGGTACCGGTACTACCCCAGCATATCGGGTAGGGGTGCCAGGCCAACAACGGAGCATCAGGTAGGGATACCGGGCCTAGCCTGGAGGGTCAGGTAGGAATGTCTGGTCTACACAGCATGTCCGTAAGGTCAGCAGGTGTACCCCAGCGAACCAGTAAGTGTTCAGGTACTACCCCGGAGTACCGGTGGGTGTACCGATACTACCGCAGAGTAACGGTGGGGTTACCGCTAGTACCCCAGAACATCGGGTATGGGTGCCAAGCCTAATGCGGAGCATCAGGTAGGGATAGCGGGTCTACCCTGTGGTGTCCGGAAGGGAGGCCGGGTCTAGTCCAGCGCGCACGAAGGGACAGCTGGTGTTCTCTGGCTCATCACAAAGGGTTCCGTTCCAACCCCAGAGTACCGGTGGGGGAACCGGTTCTACCTCGAAACATCGGGTAGGTATACCAGGCCTACCCCGGCGGGTCAGGTAGGAAGGGTGGGTCCAAAGCAGTGTGCCCATAGGGTCAGCAGGTGTACCCCGGTGCACCAGTAAGGGTTCTGGTACAATCCAGGAGTACCGGTGGGTATAGAGAAACTACCGCGGAGTACTGGTGGGTGTACCGGTACTACCCCAGATTGTCAGGTAGGACGCCAGGCCTACCGTAGAGCATCAGGTAGGGATACCGGGCCTAGCCTGGAGGGTCAGGTAGGAATGTCTGGTCTACACAGCACGCCCGTAATGGCAGCAGGTGTACCCCAGCGAACCTGTAAGGGTTCAGGTACTGCCCTGGAGTACCGGTGGGTGTACCAATACTACCGCAGAGTACCGGTGGGGGTACCGGTACTACCCCAGCATATCGGGTAGGGGTGCCAGGCCAACAACGGAGCATCAGGTAGGGATACCGGGCCTAAAACGGAGGGTCAGGTAGGAATGTCTGGTCTACACCGCGCGCCAGTAACGTCAGCAGGTGTACCCCAGTGAACCAGTAAGGGTTCACGTACTACCCCGGAGTACCGGTGGGTGTACCGATACTACCGCAGAGTAACGGTGGGGGTACCGCTAGTACCCCAGAACATCGGGTATGGGTGCCAAGCCTAATGCGGAGCATGAGGTAGGGATAGCGGGTCTAACCTGTGGTGTCCGGAAGGTAGGCCGGGTCTAGTCCAGTGCGCACGAAGGGACAGCTGGTGTTCTCTGGCGCATCACAAAGGGTTCCGTTCCAACACCAGAGTACCGGTGGGGGAACCGGTTCTACCTCGAAACATCGGGTAGGTATACCAGGCCTACCCCGAGGGTCAGGTAGGAAGGGTGGGTCCAAAGCAGTGTGCCCGTAGGGTCAGCAGGTGTACCCCGGCGCACCAGTAAGGGTTCCGGTACAATCCAGGAGTACCAGTGGGTATAGCAAAAGTACCGCGGAGTACCTGTGGGTGTACCGGTACTACCCCAGATTGTCGGGTAGGGGGCCAGGCCTACCGCAGAGCATCAGGTAGGGATACCGGGCCTAGCCTGGAGGGTCAGGTAGGAATGTCTGGTCTACACAGCACGCCCGTAAGGTCAGCAGGTGTACCCCAGCGAACCTGTAAGGGTTCAGGTACTGCCCTGGAGTACCGGTGGGTGTACCAATACTACCGCAGAGTACCGGTGCGGGTACCGGTACTACCCCAGCATATCGGGTAGGGGTGCCAAGCCAACAACGTAGCATCAGGTAGGGATAACGGGTCTAACACGGTTGGTCAGGTAGGAATGTCTGGTCTATACCGCGTGCCCGTAACGTCATCAGGTGTACCCCAGTGAACCTGTAAGTGTTCACGTACTACCCCGGAGTACCAGTGGGTGTACCGATACTACCGCAGAGTAACGGTGGGGGTACCGCTACTACCCCAGAACATCGGGTATGGGTGCCAAGCCTAATGCGGAGCATCAGGTAGGGATAGCGGGTCTAACCAGTGGGGTCCGGAAGGGAGGCCGGGTCTAGTCCAGCGCGCACGAAGGGACAGCTGCTGTTCTCTGGCGCATCACAAAGGGTTCCGTTCCAACCCCAGAGTACCGGTGGGGGAACCGGTTCTACCTCGAAACATCGGGTAGGTATACCAGGCCTACCCCGGCGGGTCAGGTAGGAAGGGTGGGTCCAAAGCAGTGTGTCCGTAGGGTCAGCAGGTGTACCCCGGCGCACCAGTAAGGGTTACGGTACAATCCAGGAGTACCGGTGGGTATAGCAAAAGTACCGCGGAGTACCTGTGGGTGTACCGGTACTACCCCAGATTGTCGGGTAGGGGGCCAGGCCTACCGCAGAGCATCAGGTAGGGATACCGGGCCTAGCCTGGAGGGTCAGGTAGGAATGTCTGGTCTACACAGCACGCCCATAAGGTCAGCAGGTGTACCCCAGCGAACCTGTAAGGGTTCAGGTACTACCCTGGAGTATCGGTGGGTGTACCGATACTACCGCAGAGTACCGGTGGGGGTACCCGTACTACCCCAGCATATCGGGTAGGGGTGCCAGGCCAACAACGGAGCATCAGGTAGGGATACCGGGTCTAACACGGAGGGTCAGGTAGGAATGTCTGGTCTATACCGCGTACCCTTAACGTCATCAGGTGTACCCCAGTGAACCAGTAAGGGTTCACGTACTACCCCGGAGTACCGGTGGGTGTACCGATACTACCGCAGAGTAACGGTGGGGGTACCGCTACTACCCCAGAACATCGGGTATGGGTGCCAAGCCTAATGCGGAGCATCAGGTAGGGATAGCGTGTCTAACCTGTGGGGTCCGGTAGGGAGGCCAGGTCTAGTCCAGCGCGCACCAAGGGACAGCTGGTGTTCTCTGGCGCATCACAAAGGTTTCCGTTCCAAGCCCAGAGTACCGGTGTGGGAACCGGTTCTACCTCGAAACATCGGGTAGGTATACCAGGCCTACCCCGGCGGGTCAGGTAGGAAGGGTGGGCGTAAAGCGGCGCGCCCGTAGGGTCAGCAGGTGTACCCCGGCGCACCAGTAAGGGTTCCGGTACAATCCAGGAGTACCGGTGGGTATAGCAAAACTACCGCGGAGTAACTGTGGGTGTACCGGTACTACCCCAGATTGTCCGGTAGGGGGGCAGGCCTACCGTAGAGCATCAGGTAGGGATACCGGGCCTAGCCTGGAGGGTCAGGTAGGAATGTCTGGTCTACAGAGCACGCCCGTAAGGTCAGCAGGTGTACCCCAGCGAACCTGTAAGGGTTCAGGTACTACCCTGGAGTACCGGTGGGTGTACCGATACTACCGCTGAGTACCGGTGGGGGTACCGGTACTACCCCAGCATATCGTGTAGGGGTGCCAGGCCAACAACGGAGCATCAGGTAGGGATACCGGGCCTAAAACGGAGGGTCAGGTAGGAATGTCTGGTCTATACCGCGTACCCTTAACGTCATCAGGTGTACCCCAGTGAACCAGTAAGGGTTCACGTACTACCCCGGAGTACCGGTGGGTGTACCGATACTACCGCAGAGTAACGGTGGGGGTACCGCTACTACCCCAGAACATCGGGTATGGGTGCCAAGCCTAATGCGGAGCATCAGGTAGGGATAGCGGGTCTAACCTGTGGTGTCCGGTAGGGAGGCCAGGTCTAGTCCAGCGCGCACGAAGGGACAGCTGGTGTTCTCTGGCGCATCACAAAGGTTTCCGTTCCAATCCCAGAGTACCGGTGGGGGAACCGGTTCTACCTCGAAACATCGGGTAGGTATACCAGGCCTACCCCGGCAGGTCAGGTAGGAAGGGTGGGCGTAAAGCGGCGCGCCCGTAGGGTCAGCAGGTGTACCCCGGCGCACCAGTAAGGGTTCCGGTACAATCCAGGAGTACCGGTGGGTATAGCAAAACTACCGCGGAGTACCGGTGGGTGTACAGGTACTACCCCAGATTGTCCGGTAGGGGGCCAGGCCTACCGTAGAGCATCAGGTAGGGATACCGGGCCTAGCCTGGAGGGTCAGGTAGGAATGTCTGGTCTACAGAGCACGCCCGTAAGGTCAGCAGGTGTACCCCAGCGAACCTGTAAGGGTTCAGGTACTACCCTGGAGTACCGGTGGGTGTACCAATACTACCGCAGAGTACCGGTGGGGGTACCGGTACTACCCCAGCATATCGGGTAGGGGTGCCAGGCCAACAACGGAGCATCAGGTAGGGATACCGGGTCTAACACGGAGGGTCAGGTAGGAATGTCTGGTCTATACCGCGTACCCTTAACGTCATCAGGTGTACCCCAGTGAACCAGTAAGGGTTCACGTACTACCCCGGAGTACCGGTGGGTATACCGATACTACCGCAGAGTAACGGTGGGGGTACCGCTACTACCCCAGAACATCGGGTATGGGTGCCAAGCCTAATGCGGAGCATCAGGTAGGGATAGCGGGTCTAACCTGTGGGGTCCGGTAGGGAGGCCGGGTCTAGTCCAGCGCGCACGAAGGGACAGCTGGTGTTCTCTGGCGCATCACAAAGGGTTCCGTTCCAACCCCAGAGTACCGGTGGGGGAACCGGTTCTACCTCGAAACATCGGGTAGGTATACCAGGCCTACGCCGGCGTGTCAGGTAGGAAGGGTGTGTCCAAAGCATTGTGCCTGTAGGGTCAGCAGGTGTACCCCGGCGCACCAGTAAGGGTTCCGGTACAATCCAGGAGTACCGGTGGGTATAGCAAAACTACCGCGGAGTACCGGTGGGTGTACAGGTACTACCCCAGATTGTCGGGTAGGGGGCCAGGCGTAGCGCAGAGCATCAGGTAGGGATACCGGGCCTAGCCTGGAGGGTCAGGTAGGAATGTCTGGTCTACACAGCACGCCCGTAAGGTCAGCAGGTGTACCCCAGCGAACCAGTAAGGGTTCAGGTACTACCCTGGAGTACCGGTGGGTGTACCAATACTACCGCAGAGTACCGGTGGGGGTACCGGTACTACCCCAGCATATCGGGTAGGGGTGCCAGGCCAACAACGGAGCATCAGGTAGGGATACCGGGTCTAACACAGAGGGTCAGGTAGGAATGTCTGGTCTATACCGCGTGCCCGTAACGTCATCAGGTGTACCCCAGTGAACCAGTAAGGGTTCACGTACTACCCCGGAGTACCGGTGGGTGTACCGATACTACCGCAGAGTAACGGTGGGGGTACCGCTACTACCCCAGAACATCGGGTATGGGTGCCAAGCCTAATGCGGAGCATCAGGTAGGGATACCGGGTGTAACATGTGGAGTCCGGTAGGGAGGCCGTGTCTAGTCCAGCGCGCATGAAGGGACAGCTGGTGTTCTCTGACGCATCACAAAGGGTTCCGTTCCAAGCCCAGAGTACCGGTGGGGGAACCGGTTCTAACTCAAAACATCTGGTAGGTATACCAGGCCTACCCCGGCGGGTAAGGTAGAAAGGGTGGGCGTAAATCGGCGCGACCGTAGGGTCAGCAGGTGTACCCCGGCGCACCAGTAAGGGTTCCAGTACAATCCAGGAGTACAGGTGTGTATAGCAAAACTACCGCGGAGTACCTGTGGGTGTACCGGTACTACCCCAGATTGTCGGGTAGGGGGCCAGGCCTACCGCAGAGCATCAGGTAGGGATACCGGGCCTAGCCTGGAGGGTCAGGTAGGAATGTCTGGTCTACACAGCACGCCCGTAAAGTCAGCAGGTGTACCCCAGCGAACCTGTAAGGGTTCAGGTACTGCCCTGGAGTAGCGGTGGGTGTACCAATACTACCGCAGAGTACCGGTGGGGGTAGCGGTACTACCCCAGCATATCGGGTAGGGTTGCCAGGTCAACAACGGAGCATCAGGTAGGGATACCAGGCCTAAAACGGAGGGTCAGGTAGGAATGTCTGGTCTACTCCGCGCGCCAGTAACGTCAGCAGGTGTACCCCAGTGAACCAGTAAGGGTTCACGTACTACCTCGGAGTACCGGTGGGTGTACCGATAGTACCGCAGAGTAACGGTGGGGGTACCGCTACTACCCCAGAACATCGGGTATGGGTGCCAAGCCTAATGCGGAGCATCAGGTAGGGATAGCGGGTCTAACCTGTGGGGTCCGGTAGGGAGGCCGGGTCTAGTCCAGTGCGCACGAAGGGACAGCTGGTGTTCTCTGGCGCATCACAAAGGGTTCCGATACAATCCCAGAGTGCCGGTGGGGGAACCGGTTCTACCTCGAAACATCGGGTAGGTATACCAGGCCTACCCCGGCGGGTCAGGTAGGAAGGGTGGGTCCAAAGCAGTGTGCCCGTAGGGTCAGCAGGTGTAACCCGGCACACCAGTAAGGGTTCCGGTACAATCCAGGAGTACCGGTGGGTATAGCAAAAGTACCGCGGAGTCCCGGTGGTTGTACCGGTACTACCCCAGATTGTCGGGTAGGGGGCCAGGCGTAGCGCAGAGCATCAGGTAGGGATACCGGGCCTAGCCTGGAGGGTCAGGTAGGAATGTCTGGTCTACACAGCACGCCCGTAAGGTCAGCAGGTGTACCCCAGCGAACCAGTAAGGGTTCAGGTACTACCCTGGAGTACCGGTGGGTGTACCAATACTACCGCAGAGTACTGGTGGGGGTAGCGGTACTACCCCAGCATATCGGGTAGGGTTGCCAGGCCAACAACGGAGCATCAGGTAGGGATACCAGGACTAAAACGGAGGGTCAGGTAGGAATGTCTGGTCTACACCGCGCGCCAGTAACGTCAGCAGGTGTACCCCAGTGAACCAGTAAGGGTTCACGTACTACCCCGGAGTACCGGTGGGTGTACCTATACTACCGCAGAGTAACGGTGGGGGTACCGCTAGTACCCCAGAACATCGGGTATGGGTGCCAAGCCTAATGCGGAGCATCAGGTAGGGATAGCGGGTCTAACCTGTGGGGTCCGGTAGGGAGGCCGGGTCTAGTCCAGCGCGCACGAAGGGACAGCTGGTGTTCTCTGGCGCATCACAAAGGGTTCCGTTCCAACCCCAGAGTACCGGTGGGGGAACCGGTTCTACCTCGAAACATCGGGTAGGTATACCAGGCCTACCCTGGCGGGTCAGGTAGGAAGGGTGGGTCTAAAGCGGCGCGAACGTAGGGTCAGCAGGTGTACCCCGGCGCACCAGTAAGGGTTCCGGTATAATCCAGGAGTACAGGTGGGTATAGCAAAACTACCGCGGAGTACCGGTGGGTGTACCGGTACTACCCCAGATTGTCGGGTAGGGGGCCAGGCGTAGCGCAGAGCATCAGGTAGGGATACCGGGCCTAGCCTGGAGGGTCAGGTAGGAATGTCTGGTCTACAGAGCACGCCCGTAAGGTCAGCAGGTGTACCCCAGCGAACCAGTAAGGGTTCAGGTACTACCCTGGAGTACCGGTGGGTGTACCAATACTACCGCAGAGTACCGGTGGGGGTACCGGTACTACCCCAGCATATTGGGTAGGGGTGCCAGGCCAACAACGGAGCATCAGGTAGGGATACCGGGACTAACACGGAGGGTCAGGAAGAATGTCTGGTCTATACCGCGTGCCCGAAACGTCATCAGGTGTACCCCAGTGAACCAGTAAGGATTCACGTACTACCCCGGAGTACCGGTGGGTGTACCGATACTACCGCAGAGTAACGGTGGGGGTACCGCTACTACCCCAGAACATCGGGTATGGGTGCCAAGCCTAATGCGGAGCATCAGGTAGGGATAGCGGGTCTAACCTGTGGGGTCCGGTAGGGAGGCCGGGTCTAGTCCAGCGCGCACGAAGGGACAGCTTGTGTTCTCTGGCGCATCACAAAGGGTTCCGTTCCAACCCCAGAGTACCGGTGGGGGAACCGGTTCTACCTTGAAACATCGGGTAGGTATACCAGGCCTACCCTGGCGGGTCAGGTAGGAAGGGTGGGCGTAAAGCGGCGCGCCCGTAGGGTCAGCAGGTGTAGCCCGGCGCACCAGTAAGGGTTCCGGTACAATCCAGGAGTACCGGTGGGTATAGCAAAAGTACCGCGGAGTCCCTGTGGGTGTACCGGTACTACCCCAGATTGTCGGGTAGGGGGCCAGGCCTACCGCAGAGCATCAGGTAGGGATACCGGGCCTAGCCTGGAGGGTCAGGTAGGAATGTCTGGTCTACACAGCACGCCCGTAAGGTCAGCAGGTGTACCCCAGCGAACCTGTAAGGCTTCAGGTACTGCCCTGGAGTACCGGTGGGTGTACCAATACTACCGCAGAGTACCGGTGGGGGTAGCGGTACTACCCCAGCATATCGGGTAGGGTTGCCAGGCCAACAACGGAGCATCAGGTAGGGATACCAGGCCTAAAACGGAGGGTCAGGTAGGAATGTCTGGTCTACACCGCGCGCCAGTAACGTCAGCAGGTGTACCCCAGTGAACCAGTAAGGGTTCACGTACTAACCCGGAGTACCGGTGGGTGTACCTATACTACCGCAGAGTAACGGTGGGGGTACCGCTAGTACCCCAGAACATCGGGTATGGGTGCCAAGCCTAATGCGGAGCATCAGGTAGGGATAGCGGGTCTAACCTGTGGGGTCCGGTAGGGAGGCCGGGTCTAGTCCAGCGCGCACGAAGGGACAGCTGGTGTTCTCTGGCGCATCACAAAGGGTTCCGTTCCAACCCCAGAGTACCGGTGGGGGAACCGGTTCTACCTCGAAACATCGGGTAGGTATACCAGGCCTACCCTGGCGGGTCAGGTAGGAAGGGTGGGCGTAAAGCGGCGCGCCCGTAGGGTCAGCAGGTGTACCCCGGCGCACCAGTAAGGGTTCCGGTATAATCCAGGAGTACAGGTGGGTATAGCAAAACTACCGCGGAGTACCGGTGGGTGTACCGGTACTACCCCAGATTGTCGGGTAGGGGGCCAGGCGTAGCGCAGAGCATCAGGTAGGGATACCGGGCCTAGCCTGGAGGGTCAGGTAGGAATGTCTGGTCTACACAGCACGCCCGTAAGGTCAGCAGGTGTACCCCAGCGAACCAGTAAGGGTTCAGGTACTACACTGGAGTACCGGTTGGTGTACCAATACTACCGCAGAGTACCGGTGGGGGTACCGGTACTACCCGAGCATATTGGGTAGGGGTGCCAGGCCAACAACGGAGCATCAGGTAGGGATACCGGGACTAACACGGAGGGTCAGGAAGAATGTCTGGTCTATACCGCGTGCCCGAAACGTCATCAGGTGTACCCCAGTGAACCAGTAAGGATTCACGTACTACCCCGGAGTACCGGTGGGTGTACCGATACTACCGCAGAGTAACGGTGGGGGTACCGCTACTACCCCAGAACATCGGGTATGGGTGCCAAGCCTAATGCGGAGCATCAGGTAGGGATAGCGGGTCTAACCTGTGGGGTCCGGTAGGGAGGCCACGTCTAGTCCAACGCGCACGAAGGGACAGCTGGTGTTCTCTGGCGCATCACAAAGGGTTCCGTTCCAACCCCAGAGTACCGGTGGGGGAACCGGTTCTACCTCGAAACATCGGGTAGGTATACCAGGCCTACCCCGGCGGGTCAGGTAGGAAGGGTGGGTCCAAAGCAGTGTGCCCGTAGGGTCAGCAGGTGTAACCCGGCGCACCAGTAAGGGTTCCGGTACAATCCAGGAGTACCGGTGGGTATAGCAAAAGTACCGCGGAGTCCCTGTGGGTGTACCGGTACTACCCCAGATTGTCGGGTAGGGGGCCAGGCGTAGCGCAGAGCATCAGGTAGGGATACCGGGCCTAGCCTGGAGGGTCAGGTAGGAATGTCTGGTCTACACAGCACGCCCGTAAAGTCAGCAGGTGTACCCCAGCGAACCAGTAAGGGTTCAGGTACTACCCTGGAGTACCGGTGGGTGTACCAATACTACCGCAGAGTACCGGTGGGGGTACCGGTACTACCCCAGCATATCGGGTAGGGGTGCCAGGCCAACAACGGAGCATCAGGTAGGGATACCGGGACTAACACGGAGGGTCAGGAAGAATGTCTGGTCTATACCGCGTGCCCGAAACGTCATCAGGTGTACCCCAGTGAACCAGTAAGGATTCACGTACTACCCCGGAGTACCGGTGGGTGTACCGATACTACCGCAGAGTAACGGTGGGGGTACCGCTACTACCCCAGAACATCGGGTATGGGTGCCAAGCCTAATGCGGAGCATCAGGTAGGGATACCGGGTGTAACATGTGGGGTCCGCTAGGGAGGCCGGGTCTAGTCCAGCGCGCATGAAGGGACAGCTGGTGTTCTCTGACGCATCACAAAGGGTTCCGTTCCAAGCCCAGAGTACCGGTGGGGGAACCGGTTCTAACTCAAAACATCTGGTAGGTATACCAGGCCTACCCCGGCGGGTAAGGTAGAATGGGTGGGCGTAAAGCGGCGCGCCCGTAGGGTCAGCAGGTGTACCCCGGCGCACCAGTAAGGGTTCCAGTACAATCCAGGAGTACAGGTGGGTATAGCAAAACTACCACGGAGTACCTGTGGGTGTACCGGTACTACCCCAGATTGTCGGGTAGGGGGCCAGGCGTAGCGCAGAGCATCATGTAGGGATACCGGGCCTAGCCTGGAGGGTCAGGTAGGAATGTCTGGTCTACACAGCACGCCCGTAAGGTCAGCAGGTGTACCCCAGCGAACCTGTAAGGGTTCAGGTACTGCCCTGAAGTACCGGTGGGTGTACCAATACTACCGCAGAGTACCGGTGGGGGTAGCGGTACTACCCGAGCATATCGGGTAGGGTTGCCAGGCCAACAACGGAGCATCAGGTAGGGATACCAGGACTAAAACGGAGGGTCAGGTAGGAATGTCTGGTCTACACCGCGCGCCAGTAACGTCAGCAGGTGTACCCCAGTGAACCAGTAAGGGTTCACGTACTACCCCGGAGTACCAGTGGGTGTACCGATACTACCGCAGAGTAACGGTGGGGGTACCGCTAGTACCCCAGAACATCGGGTATGGGTGCCAAGCCTAATGCGGAGCATCAGGTAGGGATAGCGGGTCTAACCTGTGGGGTCCGGTAGGGAGGCCGGGTCTAGTCCAGCGCGCACGAAGGGACAGCTGGTGTTCTCTGGCGCATCACAAAGGGTTCCGTTCCAACCCCAGAGTACCGGTGGGGGAACCGGTTCTACCTCGAAACATCGGGTAGGTATACCAGGCCTACCCCGGCGGGTCAGGTAGGAAGGGTGGGTCCAAAGCAGTGTGCCCGTAGGGTCAGCAGGTGTAACCCGGCGCACCAGTAAGGGTTCCGGTATAATCCAGGAGTACCGGTGGGTATAGCAAAACTACCGCGGAGTACCGGTGGGTGTACCGGTACTACCCCAGATTGTCGGGTAGGGGGCCAGGCGTAGCGCACAGCATCAGGTAGGAATACCGGGCCTAGCCAGGAGGGTCAGGTAGGAATGTCTGGTCTACACAGCACGCCCGTAAGGTCAGCAGGTGTACCCCAGCGAACCAGTAAGGGTTCAGGTACTACCCTGGAGTACCGGTGGGTGTACCAATACTACCGCAGAGTACCGGTGGGGGTACCGGTACTACCCCAGCATATCGGGTAGGGGTGCCAGGCCAACAACGGAGCATCAGGTAGGGATACCGGGTCTAACACGGAGGGTCAGGAAGAATGTCTGGTCTATACCGCGTGCCCTTAACGTCATCAGGTGTACCCCAGTGAACCAGTAAGGGCTCACGTACTACCCCGGAGTACCGGTGGGTGTACCGATACTACCGCAGAGTAACGGTGGGGGTACCGCTACTACCCCAGAACATCGGGTATGGGTGCCAAGCCTAATGTGGAGCATCAGGTAGGGATAGCGGGTCTAACCTGTGGGGTCCGGTAGGGAGGCCGGGTCTAGTCCAGCGCGCACGAAGGGACAGCTGGTGTTCTCTGGCGCATCACAAAGGGTTCCGTTCCAACCCCAGAGTACCGGTGGGGGAACTGGTTCTACCTTGAAACATCGGGTAGGTATACCAGGCCTACCCTGGCGGGTCAGGTAGGAAGGGTGGGCGTAAAGCGGCGCGCCCGTAGGGTCAGCAGGTGTACCCCGGCGCACCAGTAAGGGTTCCGGTATAATCCAGGAGTACCGGTGGGTATAGCAAAAGTACCGCGGAGTACCGGTGGGTGTACTGGTACTACCCCAGATTGTCGGGTAGGGGGCCAGGCCTACCGCAGAGCATCAGGTAGGGATACCGGGCCTAGCCTGGAGGGTCAGGTAGGAATGTCTGGTCTACACAGCACGCCCGTAAGGTCAGCAGGTGTACCCCAGCGAACCAGTAAGGGTTCAGGTACTACCCTGGAGTACCGGTGGGTGTACCAATACTACCGCAGAGTACCGGTGGGGGTACCGGTACTACCCCAGCATATCGGGTAGGGGTGCCAAGCCAACAACGGAGCATCAGGTAGGGATACCGGGCCTAAAATGGAGGGTCAGGTAGGAATGTCTGGTCTACACCGCGCGCCAGTAACGTCATCAGGTGTACCCCAGTGAACCAGTAAGGGTTCACGTACTAGCCCGGAGTACCAGTGGGTATACCGATACTACCGCAGAGTAACGGTGGGGGTACCGCTACTACCCCAGAACATCGGGTATGGGTGCCAAGCCTAATGCGGAGCATCAGGTACGGATAGCGGGTCTAACCTGTGGGGTCCGGTAGGGAGGCCGGGTCTAGTCCAGCACGCACGAAGGGACAGCTGGTGTTCTCTGGCGCATCACAAAGGGTTCCGATCCAATCCCAGAGTACCGGTGGGGGAACCGGTTCTACCTCGAAACATCGGGTAGGTATACCAGGCCTACCCCGGCGGGTCAGGTAGGAAGGGTGGGTCCAAAGCAGAGTGCCCGTAGGGTCAGCAGGTGTAACCCGGCGCACCAGTAAGGGTTCCGGTACAATCCAGGAGTACCGGTGGGTATAGCAAAAGTACCGCGGAATACCGGTGGGTGTACCGGTACTACCCCAGATTATCGGGTAGGGGCCCAGGCCTACCGCAGAGCATCAGGTAGGGATACCGGGCCTAGCCCGGCGGGTCAGGTAGGAAGGGTGGGTCTAAAGCGGCGCGACCGTAGGGTCAGCAGGTGTACCCCGGCGCACCAGTTAGGGTTCCGGTACAATCCAGGAGTACCGGTGGGTATAGCAAAATTACTGCGCAGTACCTCTGGGTGTACCGGTCCTACCCCAGATTGTCGGATAGGGGGCCAGGCCTACCGTAGAGCATCAGGTAGGGATACCGGGCCTAGCCTGGAGGGTCAGGTAGGAATGTCTGGTCTACACAGCACGCCCGTAATGGCAGCAGGTGTACCCCAGCGAACCAGTAAGTGTTAAGGTACTGCCCTGGAGTACCGGTGGGTGTACCAATACTACCGCAGAGTACCGGTGGGGGTACCCGTACTACCCCAGCATATCGGGTAGGGGTGCCAGGCCAACAACGGAGCATCAGGTAGGGATACCGGGCCTAAAACGGAGGGTCAGGTAGGAATGTCTGGTCTACACCGCGCGCCAGTAACGTCATCAGGTGTACCCCAGTGAACCAGTAAGGGTTCACGTACTAGCCCGGAGTACCAGTGGGTATACCGATACTACCGCAGAGTAACGGTGGGGGTACCGCTACTACCCCAGAACATCGGGTATGGGTGCCAAGCCTAATGCGGAGCATCAGGTACGGATAGCGGGTCTAACCTGTGGGGTCCGGTAGGGAGGCCGGGTCTAGTCCAGCACGCACGAAGGGACAGCTGGTGTTCTCTGGCGCATCACAAAGGGTTCCGATCCAATCCCAGAGTACCGGTGGGGGAACCGGTTCTACCTCGAAACATCGGGTAGGTATACCAGGCCTACCCCGGCGGGTCAGGTAGGAAGGGTGGGTCCAAAGCAGTGTGCCCGTAGGGTCAGCAGGTGTAACCCGGCGCACCAGTAAGGGTTCCGGTACAATCCAGGAGTACCGGTGGGTATAGCAAAAGTACCGCGGAATACCGGTGGGTGTACCGGTACTACCCCAGATTATCGGGTAGGGGCCCAGGCCTACCGTAGAGCATCAGGTAGGGATACCGGGCCTAGCCCGGCGGGTCAGGTAGGAAGGGTGGGTCTAAAGCGGCGCGACCGTAGGGTCAGCAGGTGTACCCCGGCGCACCAGTTAGGGTTCCGGTACAATCCAGGAGTACCGGTGGGTATAGCAAAATTACTGCGCAGTACCTCTGGGTGTACCGGTCCTACCCCAGATTGTCGGATAGGGGGCCAGGCCTACCGTAGAGCATCAGGTAGGGATACCGGGCCTAGCCTGGAGGGTCAGGTAGGAATGTCTGGTCTACACAGCACGCCCGTAATGGCAGCAGGTGTACCCCAGCGAACCAGTAAGTGTTAAGGTACTGCCCTGGAGTACCGGTGGGTGTACCAATACTACCGCAGAGTACCGGTGGGGGTACCCGTACTACCCCAGCATATCGGGTAGGGGTGCCAGGCCAACAACGGAGCATCAGGTAGGGATACCGGGCCTAAAACGGAGGGTCAGGTAGGAATGTCTGGTCTACACCGCGCGCCAGTAACGTCATCAGGTGTACCCCAGTGAACCAGTAAGGGTTCACGTACTAGCCCGGAGTACCAGTGGGTATACCGATACTACCGCAGAGTAACGGTGGGGGTACCGCTACTACCCCAGAACATCGGGTATGGGTGCCAAGCCTAATGCGGAGCATCAGGTACGGATAGCGGGTCTAACCTGTGGGGTCCGGTAGGGAGGCCGGGTCTAGTCCAGCACGCACGAAGGGACAGCTGGTGTTCTCTGGCGCATCACAAAGGGTTCCGATCCAATCCCAGAGTACCGGTGGGGGAACCGGTTCTACCTCGAAACATCGGGTAGGTATACCAGGCCTACCCCGGCGGGTCAGGTAGGAAGGGTGGGTCCAAAGCAGTGTGCCCGTAGGGTCAGCAGGTGTAACCCGGCGCACCAGTAAGGGTTCCGGTACAATCCATGAGTACCGGTGGGTATAGCAAAAGTACCGCGGAATACCGGTGGGTGTACCGGTACTACCCCAGATTATCGGGTAGGGGCCCAGGCCTACCGCAGAGCATCAGGTAGGGATACCGGGCCTAGTCCGGCGGGTCAGGTAGGAAGGGTGGGTCTAAAGCGGCGCGACCGTAGGGTCAGCAGGTGTACCCCGGCGCACCAGTTAGGGTTCCGGTACAATCCAGGAGTACCGGTGGGTATAGCAAAATTACTGCGCAGTACCTCTGGGTGTACCGGTCCTACCCCAGATTGTCGGATAGGGGGCCAGGCCTACCGTAGAGCATCAGGTAGGGATACCGGGCCTAGCCTGGAGGGTCAGGTAGGAATGTCTGGTCTACACAGCACGCCCGTAATGGCAGCAGGTGTACCCCAGCGAACCAGTAAGTGTTAAGGTACTGCCCTGGAGTACCGGTGGGTGTACCAATACTACCGCAGAGTACCGGTGGGGGTACCGGTACTACCCCAGCATATCGGGTAGGGGTGCCAAGCCTAATGCGGAGCATCAGGTAGGGATAGCGGGTCTAACCTGTGGGGTCCGGTAGGGAGGCCGGGTCTAGTCCAGCGCGCACGAAGGGACAGCTGGTGTTCTCTGGCCCATCACAAAGGGTTCCGTTCCAACCCCAGAGTACCGGTGCGGGAACCGGTTCTACCTCGAAACATCGGGTAGGTATACCAGGCCTACCCCGGCGGGTCAGGTAGGAAGGGTGGGCGTAAAGCGGTGCGCCCGTAGTGTCAGCTGGTGTACCCCGGCGCACCAGTAAGGGTTCCGGTACAATCCAGGAGTACCGGTGGGTATAGCAAAAGTACCGCGGAGTACCGGTGGGTGTACCGGTACTACCCCAGATTGTCGGGTAGGGGGCCAGGCCTACCGCAGAGCATCAGGTAGGGATACCGGGCCTAGCCTGGAGGGTCAGGTAGGAATGTCTGGTCTACACAGCACGCCCGTAAGGTCAGCAGGTGTACCCCAGCGAACCAGTAAGGGTTCAGGTACTACCCTGGAGTACCGGTGGGTGTACCAATACTACCGCAGAGTACCGGTGGGGGTACCGGTACTACCCCAGCATATCGGGTAGGGGTGCCAGGCCAACAACGGAGCATCAGGTAGGGATACCGGGTCTAACACGGAGGGTCAGGAAGAATGTCTGGTCTATACCGCGTGCCCTTAACGTCATCAGGTGTACCCCAGTGAACCAGTAAGGGCTCACGTACTACCCCGGAGTACCGGTGGGTGTACCGATACTACCGCAGAGTAACGGTGGGGGTACCGCTACTACCCCAGAACATCGGGTATGGGTGCCAAGCCTAATGTGGAGCATCAGGTAGGGATAGCGGGTCTAACCTGTGGGGTCCGGTAGGGAGGCCAGGTCTAGTCCAGCGCGCACGAAGGGACAGCTGGTGTTCTCTGGCGCATCACAAAGGGTTCCGTTCCAACCCCAGAGTACCGGTGGGGGAACTGGTTCTACCTTGAAACATCGGGTAGGTATACCAGGCCTACCCTGGCGGGTCAGGTAGGAAGGGTGGGCGTAAAGCGGCGCGCCCGTAGGGTCAGCAGGTGTACCCCGGCGCACCAGTAAGGGTTCCGGTATAATCCAGGAGTACCGGTGGGTATAGCAAAACTACCGCGGAGTACCGGTGGGTGTACTGGTACTACCCCAGATTGTCGGGTAGGGGGCCAGGCCTACCGCAGAGCATCAGGTAGGGATACCGGGCCTAGCCTGGAGGGTCAGGTAGGAATGTCTGGTCTACACAGCACGCCCGTAAGGTCAGCAGGTGTACCCCAGCGAACCAGTAAGGGTTCAGGTACTACCCTGGAGTACCGGTGGGTGTACCAATACTACCGCAGAGTACCGGTGGGGGTACCGGTACTACCCCAGCATATCGGGTAGGGGTGCCAAGCCAACAACGGAGCATCAGGTAGGGATACCGGGCCTAAAATGGAGGGTCAGGTAGGAATGTCTGGTCTACACCGCGCGCCAGTAACGTCATCAGGTGTACCCCAGTGAACCAGTAAGGGTTCACGTACTAGCCCGGAGTACCAGTGGGTATACCGATACTACCGCAGAGTAACGGTGGGGGTACCGCTACTACCCCAGAACATCGGGTATGGGTGCCAAGCCTAATGCGGAGCATCAGGTACGGATAGCGGGTCTAACCTGTGGGGTCCGGTAGGGAGGCCGGGTCTAGTCCAGCACGCACGAAGGGACAGCTGGTGTTCTCTGGCGCATCACAAAGGGTTCCGATCCAATCCCAGAGTACCGGTGGGGGAACCGGTTCTACCTCGAAACATCGGGTAGGTATACCAGGCCTACCCCGGCGGGTCAGGTAGGAAGGGTGGGTCCAAAGCAGTGTGCCCGTAGGGTCAGCAGGTGTAACCCGGCGCACCAGTAAGGGTTCCGGTACAATCCAGGAGTACCGGTGGGTATAGCAAAAGTACCGCGGAATACCGGTGGGTGTACCGGTACTACCCCAGATTATCGGGTAGGGGCCCAGGCCTACCGCAGAGCATCAGGTAGGGATACCGGGCCTAGCCCGGCGGGTCAGGTAGGAAGGGTGGGTCTAAAGCGGCGCGACCGTAGGGTCAGCAGGTGTACCCCGGCGCACCAGTTAGGGTTCCGGTACAATCCAGGAGTACCGGTGGGTATAGCAAAATTACTGCGCAGTACCTCTGGGTGTACCGGTCCTACCCCAGATTGTCGGATAGGGGGCCAGGCCTACCGTAGAGCATCAGGTAGGGATACCGGGCCTAGCCTGGAGGGTCAGGTAGGAATGTCTGGTCTACACAGCACGCCCGTAATGGCAGCAGGTGTACCCCAGCGAACCAGTAAGTGTTAAGGTACTGCCCTGGAGTACCGGTGGGTGTACCAATACTACCGCAGAGTACCGGTGGGGGTACCCGTACTACCCCAGCATATCGGGTAGGGGTGCCAGGCCAACAACGGAGCATCAGGTAGGGATACCGGGCCTAAAACGGAGGGTCAGGTAGGAATGTGTGGTCTACACCGCGCGCCAGTAACGTCATCAGGTGTACCCCAGTGAACCAGTAAGGGTTCACGTACTAGCCCGGAGTACCAGTGGGTATACCGATACTACCGCAGAGTAACGGTGGGGGTACCGCTACTACCCCAGAACATCGGGTATGGGTGCCAAGCCTAATGCGGAGCATCAGGTACGGATAGCGGGTCTAACCTGTGGGGTCCGGTAGGGAGGCCGGGTCTAGTCCAGCACGCACGAAGGGACAGCTGGTGTTCTCTGGCGCATCACAAAGGGTTCCGATCCAATCCCAGAGTACCGGTGGGGGAACCGGTTCTACCTCGAAACATCGGGTAGGTATACCAGGCCTACCCCGGCGGGTCAGGTAGGAAGGGTGGGTCCAAAGCAGTGTGCCCGTAGGGTCAGCAGGTGTAACCCGGCGCACCAGTAAGGGTTCCGGTACAATCCAGGAGTACCGGTGGGTATAGCAAAAGTACCGCGGAATACCGGTGGGTGTACCGGTACTACCCCAGATTATCGGGTAGGGGCCCAGGCCTACCGCAGAGCATCAGGTAGGGATACCGGGCCTAGCCCGGCGGGTCAGGTAGGAAGGGTGGGTCTAAAGCGGCGCGCCCGTAGGGTCAGCAGGTGTACCCCGGCGCACCAGTAAGGGTTCCGGTACAATCCAGGAGTACCGGTGGGTATAGCAAAATTACTGCGCAGTACCTCTGGGTGTACCGGTCCTACCCCAGATTGTCGGATAGGGGGCCAGGCCTACCGTAGAGCATCAGGTAGGGATACCGGGCCTAGCCTGGAGGGTCAGGTAGGAATGTCTGGTCTACACAGCACGCCCGTAATGGCAGCAGGTGTACCCCAGCGAACCAGTAAGTGTTAAGGTACTGCCCTGGAGTACCGGTGGGTGTACCAATACTACCGCAGAGTACCGGTGGGGGTACCCGTACTACCCCAGCATATCGGGTAGGGGTGCCAGGCCAACAACGGAGCATCAGGTAGGGATACCGGGCCTAAAACGGAGGGTCAGGTAGGAATGTCTGGTCTACACCGCGCGCCAGTAACGTCATCAGGTGTACCCCAGTGAACCAGTAAGGGTTCACGTACTAGCCCGGAGTACCAGTGGGTATACCGATACTACCGCAGAGTAACGGTGGGGGTACCGCTACTACCCCAGAACATCGGGTATGGGTGCCAAGCCTAATGCGGAGCATCAGGTACGGATAGCGGGTCTAACCTGTGGGGTCCGGTAGGGAGGCCGGGTCTAGTCCAGCACGCACGAAGGGACAGCTGGTGTTCTCTGGCGCATCACAAAGGGTTCCGATCCAATCCCAGAGTACCGGTGGGGGAACCGGTTCTACCTCGAAACATCGGGTAGGTATACCAGGCCTACCCCGGCGGGTCAGGTAGGAAGGGTGGGTCCAAAGCAGTGTGCCCGTAGGGTCAGCAGGTGTAACCCGGCGCACCAGTAAGGGTTCCGGTACAATCCATGAGTACCGGTGGGTATAGCAAAAGTACCGCGGAATACCGGTGGGTGTACCGGTACTACCCCAGATTATCGGGTAGGGGCCCAGGCCTACCGCAGAGCATCAGGTAGGGATACCGGGCCTAGTCCGGCGGGTCAGGTAGGAAGGGTGGGTCTAAAGCGGCGCGACCGTAGGGTCAGCAGGTGTACCCCGGCGCACCAGTTAGGGTTCCGGTACAATCCAGGAGTACCGGTGGGTATAGCAAAATTACTGCGCAGTACCTCTGGGTGTACCGGTCCTACCCCAGATTGTCGGATAGGGGGCCAGGCCTACCGTAGAGCATCAGGTAGGGATACCGGGCCTAGCCTGGAGGGTCAGGTAGGAATGTCTGGTCTACACAGCACGCCCGTAATGGCAGCAGGTGTACCCCAGCGAACCAGTAAGTGTTAAGGTACTGCCCTGGAGTACCGGTGGGTGTACCAATACTACCGCAGAGTACCGGTGGGGGTACCGGTACTACCCCAGCATATCGGGTAGGGGTGCCAAGCCTAATGTGGAGCATCAGGTAGGGATAGCGGGTCTAACCTGTGGGGTCCGGTAGGGAGGCCGGGTCTAGTCCAGCGCGCACGAAGGGACAGCTGGTGTTCTCTGGCCCATCACAAAGGGTTCCGTTCCAACCCCAGAGTACCGGTGCGGGAACCGGTTCTACCTCGAAACATCGGGTAGGTATACCAGGCCTACCCCGGCGGGTCAGGTAGGAAGGGTGGGCGTAAAGCGGTGCGCCCGTAGTGTCAGCTGGTGTACCCCGGCGCACCAGTAAGGGTTCCGGTACAATCCAGGAGTACCGGTGGGTATAGCAAAAGTACCGCGGAGTACCGGTGGGTGTACCGGTACTACCCCAGATTGTCGGGTAGGGGGCCAGGCCTACCGCAGAGCATCAGGTAGGGATACCGGGCCTAGCCTGGAGGGTCAGGTAGGAATGTCTGGTCTACACAGCACGCCCGTAAGGTCAGCAGGTGTACCCCAGCGAACCAGTAAGGGTTCAGGTACTACCCTGTAGTACCGGTGGGTGTACCAATACTACCGCAGAGTACCGGTGGGGGTACCGGTACTACCCCAGCATATCGGGTAGGGGTGCCAGGCCAACAACGGAGCATCAGGTAGGGATACCGGGACTAACACGGAGGGTCAGGAAGAATGTCTGGTCTATACCGCGTGCCCGAAACGTCATCAGGTGTACCCCAGTGAACCAGTAAGGATTCACGTACAACCCCGGAGTACCGGTGGGTGTACCGATACTACCGCAGAGTAACGGTGGGGGTACGGCTACTACCCCAGAACATCGGGTATGGGTGCCAAGCCTAATGCGGAGCATCAGGTAGGGATACCGGGTGTAACATATGGGGTGCGGTAGGGAGGCCGGGTCTAGTCCTGCGCGCATGAAGGGACAGCTGGTGTTCTCTGACGCATCACAAAGGGTTCCGTTCCAAGCCCAGAGTACCGGTGGGGGAACCGGTTCTAACTCAAAACATCTGGTAGGTATACCAGGCCTACCCCGGCGGGTAAGGTAGAAAGGGTGGGCGTAAAGCGGCACGCCCGTAGGGTCAGCAGGTGTACCCCGGCGCACCAGTCAGGGTTCCAGTACAATCCAGGAGTACAGGTGGGTATAGCAAAACTACCGCGGAGTACCTGTGGGTGTACCGGTACTACCCCAGATTGTCGGGTAGGGGGCCAGGCCTACCGCAGAGCATCAGGTAGGGATACCGGGCCTAGCCTGGAGGGTCAGGTAGGAATGTCTGGTCTACACAGCACGCCCGTAAGGTCAGCAGGTGTACCCAGCGAACCTGTAAGGGTTCAGGTACTGCCCTGAAGTACCGGTGGGTGTACCAATACTACCGCAGAGTACCGGTGGGGGTACCGGTACTACCCCAGCATATCGGGTAGGGTTGCCAGGCCAACAACGGAGCATCAGGTAGGGATACCAGGTGTAAAACGGAGGGTCAGGTAGGAATGTCTGGTCTACACCGCGCGCCAGTAACGTCAGCAGGTGTACCCCAGTGAACCAGTAAGGGTTCACGTACTACCCCGGAGTACCGGTGGGTGTACCGATACTACCGCAGAGTAACGGTGCGGGTACCGCTACTACCCCAGAACATCGGGTATGGGTGCCAAGCAATATGCGGAGCATCAGGTAGTGATAGCGGGTCTAACCTGTGGGGTCCGGTAGGGAGGCCAGGTCTAGTCCAGCGCGCACGAAGGGACAGCTGGTGTTCTCTGGTGCATCACAAAGAGTTCCGTTCCAACCCCAGAGTACCGGTGGGGGAACCGGTTCTACCTCGAAACATCGGGTAGGTATACCAGGCCTACCCCGGCGGGTCAGGTAGGAAGGGTGGGTCCAAAGCAGTGTGCCCGTAGGGTCAGCAGGTGTAACCCGGCGCACCAGTAAGGGTTCCGGTATAATCCAGGAGTACCGGTGGGTATAGCAAAACTACCGCGGAGTACCGGTGGGTGTACCGGTACTACCCCAGATTGTCGGGTAGGGGGCCAGGCGTAGCGCAGAGCATCAGGTAGGGATACCGGGCCTAGCCAGGAGGGTCAGGTAGGAATGTCTGGTCTACACAGCACGCCCGTAAGGTCAGCAGGTGTACCCCAGCGAACCAGTAAGGGTTCAGGTACTACCCTGGAGTACCGGTGGGTGTACCAATACTACCGCAGAGTACCGGTGGGGGTACCGGTACTACCCCAGCATATCGGGTAGGGGTGCCAAGCCTAATGTGGAGCATCAGGTAGGGATAGCGGGTCTAACCTGTGGGGTCCGGTAGGGAGGCCGGGTCTAGTCCAGCGCGCACGAAGGGACAGCTGGTGTTCTGTGGCGCATCACAAAGGGTTCCGTTCCAACCCCAGAGTACCGGTGGGGGAACCGGTTCTACCTTGAAACATCGGGTAGGTATACCAGGCCTACCCTGGCGGGTCAGGTAGGAAGGGTGGGCGTATAGCGGCGCGCCCGTAGGGTCAGCAGGTGTACCCCGGCGCACCAGTAAGGGTTCCGGTATAATCCAGGAGTACCGGTGGGTATAGAAAAACTACCGCGGAGTACCGGTGGGTGTACCGGTACTACCCCACATTGTCGGGTAGGGGGCCAGGCGTAGCGCAGAGCATCAGGTAGGGATACCGGGCCTAGCCTGGAGGGTCAGGTAGGAATGTCTGGTCTACACAGCACGCCCGTAAGGTCAGCAGGTGTACCGCAGCGAACCAGTAAGGGTTCAGGTACTACCCTGGAGTACCGGTGGGTGTACCAATACTACCGCAGAGAACCGGTGGGGGTACCGGTACTACCCCAGCATATCGGGTAGGGGTGCCAAGCCAACAACGGAGCATCAGGTAGGGATACCGGGCCTAGCCTGGAGGGTCAGGTAGGAATGTCTGGTCTACACCGCGCGCCAGTAACGTCATCAGGTGTACCCCAGTGAACCAGTAAGGGTTCACGTACTACCCCGGAGTACCGGTGGGTGTACCGATACTACCGCAGAGTAACGGTGGGGGTACCGCTACTACCCCAGAACATCGGGTATGGGTGCCAAGCCTAATGCGGAGCATCAGGTACGGATAGCGGGTCTAACCTGTGGGGTCCGGTAGGGAGGCCGGGTCTAGTCCAGCACGCACGAAGGGACAGCTGGTGTTCTCTGGCGCATCACAAAGGGTTCCGATCCAATCCCAGAGTACCGGTGGGGGAACCGGTTCTACCTCGAAACATCGGGTAGGTATACCAGGCCTACCCCGGCGGGTCAGGTAGGAAGGGTGGGTCCAAAGCAGTGTGCCCGTAGGGTCAGCAGGTGTAACCTGGCGCACCAGTAAGGGTTCCGGTACAATCCAGGAGTACCGGTGGGTATAGCAAAACTACCGCGGAGTACCGGTGAGTGTACAGGTACTACACCAGATTGTCCGGTAGGGGGCCAGGCCTACCGTAGAGCATCAGGTAGGGATACCGGGCCTAGCCTGGAGGGTCAGGTAGGAATGTCTGGTCTACACAGCACGCCCGTAAGGTCAGCAGGTGTACCCCAGTGAACCAGTAAGGGTTCACGTACTACCCCGGAGTACCGGTGGGTGTACCGATACTACCGCAGAGTAACGGTGGGGGTACCGCTACTACCCCAGAACATCGCGTATGGGTTCCAAGCCTAATGCGGAGCATCAGGTAGGGATACCGGGTCTAACCAGTGGGGTCCGGTAGGGAGGCCGGGTCTATTCCAGCGCGCACAATGGGACAGCTGGTGTTCTCTGACGCATCACAAAGGGTTCCGTTCCAAGCCCAGAGTACCAGTGGGGGAACCGGTTCTACCTCGAAACATCTGGTAGGTATACCTGGCCTACCCCGGCGGGTAAGGTAGAAAGGGTGGGCGTAAAGCGGCGCGCCCGTAGGGTCAGCAGGTGTACCCCGGCGCACCAGTAAGGGTTCCAGTACAATCCAGGAGTACAGGTGGGTATAGCAAAAGTACAGCGGAGTACCTGTGGGTGTACCGGTACTACCCCAGATTGTCGGGTAGGGGGCCAGGCCTACCACAGAGCATCAGGTAGGGATACCGGGCCTAGCCTGGAGGGTCAGGTAGGAATGTCTGCTCTACACAGCACGCCCGTAAGGTCAGCAGGTGTACCCCAGCGAACCAGTAAGGGTTCAGGTACTGCCCTGGAGTACTGGTGGGTGTACCAATACTACCGCAGAGTACCGGTGGGGGTAGCGGTAGTACCCCAGCATATCGGGTAGGGTTGCCAGGCCAACAACGGATCATCAGGTAGGGATACCAGGTGTAAAACGGAGGGTCAGGTAGGAATGTCTGGTCTACACCGCGCGCCAGTAACGTCAGCAGGTGTACCCCAGTGAACCAGTAAGGGTTCACGTACTACCCCGGAGTACCGGTGGGTGTACCGATACTACGGCAGAGTAACGGTGGGGGTACCGCTACTACCCCAGAACATCGGGTATGGGTGCCAAGCCTAATGCGGAGCATCAGGTAGGGATAGCGGGTCTAACCTGTGGGGTCCGGTAGGGAGGCCGGGTCTAGTCCAGCGCGCACGAAGGGACAGCTGGTGTTCTCTGGCGCATCACAAAGGGTTCCGTTCCAACCCCAGAGTACCGGTGGGGGAACTGGTTCTACCTTGAAACATCGGGTAGGTATACCAGGCCTACCCTGGCGGGTCAGGTAGGAAGGGTGGGCGTAAAGCGGCGCGCCCGTAGGGTCAGCAGGTGTAACCCGGCGCACCAGTAAGGGTTCCGGTATAATCCAGGAGTACCGGTGGGTATAGCAAAAGTACCGCGGAGTACCGGTGGGTGTACTGGTACTACCCCAGATTGTCGGGTAGGGGCCCAGGCCTACCGCAGAGCATCAGGTAGGGATACCGGGCCTAGCCCGGCGGGTCAGGTAGGAAGGGTGGGTCTAAAGCGGCGCGACCGTAGGGTCAGCAGGTGTACCCCGGCGCACCAGTTAGGGTTCCGGTACAATCCAGGAGTACCGGTGGGTATAGCAAAATTACTGCGCAGTACCTCTGGGTGTACCGGTCCTACCCCAGATTGTCGGATAGGGGGCCAGGCCTACCGTAGAGCATCAGGTAGGGATACCGGGCCTAGCCTGGAGGGTCAGGTAGGAATGTCTGGTCTACACAGCACGCCCGTAATGGCAGCAGGTGTACCCCAGCGAACCAGTAAGTGTTAAGGTACTGCCCTGGAGTACCGGTGGGTGTACCAATACTACCGCAGAGTACCGGTGGGGGTACCCGTACTACCCCAGCATATCGGGTAGGGGTGCCAGGCCAACAACGGAGCATCAGGTAGGGATACCGGGCCTAAAACGGAGGGTCAGGTAGGAATGTCTGGTCTACACCGCGCGCCAGTAACGTCATCAGGTGTACCCCAGTGAACCAGTAAGGGTTCACGTACTAGCCCGGAGTACCAGTGGGTATACCGATACTACCGCAGAGTAACGGTGGGGGTACCGCTACTACCCCAGAACATCGGGTATGGGTGCCAAGCCTAATGCGGAGCATCAGGTACGGATAGCGGGTCTAACCTGTGGGGTCCGGTAGGGAGGCCGGGTCTAGTCCAGCACGCACGAAGGGACAGCTGGTGTTCTCTGGCGCATCACAAAGGGTTCCGATCCAATCCCAGAGTACCGGTGGGGGAACCGGTTCTACCTCGAAACATCGGGTAGGTATACCAGGCCTACCCCGGCGGGTCAGGTAGGAAGGGTGGGTCCAAAGCAGTGTGCCCGTAGGGTCAGCAGGTGTAACCCGGCGCACCAGTAAGGGTTCCGGTACAATCCAGGAGTACCGGTGGGTATAGCAAAAGTACCGCGGAATACCGGTGGGTGTACCGGTACGACCCCAGATTATCGGGTAGGGGCCCAGGCCTACCGCAGAGCATCAGGTAGGGATACCGGGCCTAGCCCGGCGGGTCAGGTAGGAAGGGTGGGTCTAAAGCGGCGCGACCGTAGGGTCAGCAGGTGTACCCCGGCGCACCAGTTAGGGTTCCGGTACAATCCAGGAGTACCGGTGGGTATAGCAAAATTACTGCGCAGTACCTCTGGGTGTACCGGTCCTACCCCAGATTGTCGGATAGGGGGCCAGGCCTACCGTAGAGCATCAGGTAGGGATACCGGGCCTAGCCTGGAGGGTCAGGTAGGAATGTCTGGTCTACACAGCACGCCCGTAATGGCAGCAGGTGTACCCCAGCGAACCAGTAAGTGTTAAGGTACTGCCCTGGAGTACCGGTGGGTGTACCAATACTACCGCAGAGTACCGGTGGGGGTACCCGTACTACCCCAGCATATCGGGTAGGGGTGCCAGGCCAACAACGGAGCATCAGGTAGGGATACCGGGCCTAAAATGGAGGGTCAGGTAGGAATGTCTGGTCTACACCGCGCGCCAGTAACGTCATCAGGTGTACCCCAGTGAACCAGTAAGGGTTCACGTACTAGCCCGGAGTACCAGTGGGTATACCGATACTACCGCAGAGTAACGGTGGGGGTACCGCTACTACCCCAGAACATCGGGTATGGGTGCCAAGCCTAATGCGGAGCATCAGGTACGGATAGCGGGTCTAACCTGTGGGGTCCGGTAGGGAGGCCGGGTCTAGTCCAGCACGCACGAAGGGACAGCTGGTGTTCTCTGGCGCATCACAAAGGGTTCCGATCCAATCCCAGAGTACCGGTGGGGGAACCGGTTCTACCTCGAAACATCGGGTAGGTATACCAGGCCTACCCCGGCGGGTCAGGTAGGAAGGGTGGGTCCAAAGCAGTGTGCCCGTAGGGTCAGCAGGTGTAACCCGGCGCACCAGTAAGGGTTCCGGTACAATCCAGGAGTACCGGTGGGTATAGCAAAAGTACCGCGGAATACCGGTGGGTGTACCGGTACGACCCCAGATTATCGGGTAGGGGCCCAGGCCTACCGCAGAGCATCAGGTAGGGATACCGGGCCTAGCCCGGCGGGTCAGGTAGGAAGGGTGGGTCTAAAGCGGCGCGACCGTAGGGTCAGCAGGTGTACCCCGGCGCACCAGTAAGGGTTCCGGTACAATCCAGGAGTACCGGTGGGTATAGCAAAATTACTGCGCAGTACCTCTGGGTGTACCGGTCCTACCCCAGATTGTCGGATAGGGGGCCAGGCCTACCGTAGAGCATCAGGTAGGGATACCGGGCCTAGCCTGGAGGGTCAGGTAGGAATGTCTGGTCTACACAGCACGCCCGTAATGGCAGCAGGTGTACCCCAGCGAACCAGTAAGTGTTAAGGTACTGCCCTGGAGTACCGGTGGGTGTACCAATACTACCGCAGAGTACCGGTGGGGGTACCCGTACTACCCCAGCATATCGGGTAGGGGTGCCAGGCCAACAACGGAGCATCAGGTAGGGATACCGGGCCTAAAACGGAGGGTCAGGTAGGAATGTCTGGTCTACACCGCGCGCCAGTAACGTCATCAGGTGTACCCCAGTGAACCAGTAAGGGTTCACGTACTAGCCCGGAGTACCAGTGGGTATACCGATACTACCGCAGAGTAACGGTGGGGGTACCGCTACTACCCCAGAACATCGGGTATGGGTGCCAAGCCTAATGCGGAGCATCAGGTACGGATAGCGGGTCTAACCTGTGGGGTCCGGTAGGGAGGCCGGGTCTAGTCCAGCGCGCACGAAGGGACAGCTGGTGTTCTCTGGCGCATCACAAAGGGTTCCGATCCAATCCCAGAGTACCGGTGGGGGGAACCGGTTCTACCTCGAAACATCGGGTAGGTATACCAGGCCTACCCCGGCGGGTCAGGTAGGAAGGGTGGGTCCAAAGCAGTGTGCCCGTAGGGTCAGCAGGTGTAACCCGGCGCACCAGTAAGGGTTCCGGTACAATCCAGGAGTACCGGTGGGTATAGCAAAAGTACCGCGGAATACCGGTGGGTGTACCGGTACTACCCCAGATTATCGGGTAGGGGCCCAGGCCTACCGCAGAGCATCAGGTAGGGATACCGGGCCTAGTCCGGCGGGTCAGGTAGGAAGGGTGGGTCTAAAGCGGCGCGACCGTAGGGTCAGCAGGTGTACCCCGGCGCACCAGTTAGGGTTCCGGTACAATCCAGGAGTACCGGTGGGTATAGCAAAATTACTGCGCAGTACCTCTGGGTGTACCGGTCCTACCCCAGATTGTCGGATAGGGGGCCAGGCCTACCGTAGAGCATCAGGTAGGGATACCGGGCCTAGCCTGGAGGGTCAGGTAGGAATGTCTGGTCTACACAGCACGCCCGTAATGGCAGCAGGTGTACCCCAGCGAACCAGTAAGTGTTAAGGTACTGCCCTGGAGTACCGGTGGGTGTACCAATACTACCGCAGAGTACCGGTGGGGGTACCCGTACTACCCCAGCATATCGGGTAGGGGTGCCAAGCCTAATGTGGAGCATCAGGTAGGGATAGCGGGTCTAACCTGTGGGGTCCGGTAGGGAGGCCGGGTCTAGTCCAGCGCGCACGAAGGGACAGCTGGTGTTTTCTGGCCCATCACAAAGGGTTCCGTTCCAACCCCAGAGTACCGGTGCGGGAACCGGTTCTACCTCGAAACATCGGGTAGGTATACCAGGCCTACCCCGGCGGGTCAGTTAGGAAGGGTGGGCGTAAAGCGGTGCGCCCGTAGTGTCAGCTGGTGTACCCCGGCGCACCAGTAAGGGTTCCGGTACAATCCAGGAGTACCGGTGGGTATAGCAAAAGTACCGCGGAGTACCGGTGGGTGTACCGGTACTACCCCAGATTGTCGGGTAGGGGGCCAGGCCTACCGCAGAGCATCAGGTAGGGATACCGGGCCTAGCCTGGAGGGTCAGGTAGGAATGTCTGGTCTACACAGCACGCCCGTAAGGTCAGCAGGTGTACCCCAGCGAACCAGTAAGGGTTCAGGTACTACCCTGTAGTACCGGTGGGTGTACCAATACTACCGCAGAGTACCGGTGGGGGTACCGGTACTACCCCAGCATATCGGGTAGGGGTGCCAGGCCAACAACGGAGCATCAGGTAGGGATACCGGGACTAACACGGAGGGTCAGGAAGAATGTCTGGTCTATACCGCGTGCCCGAAACGTCATCAGGTGTACCCCAGTGAACCAGTAAGGATTCACGTACAACCCCGGAGTACCGGTGGGTGTACCGATACTACCGCAGAGTAACGGTGGGGGTACGGCTACTACCCCAGAACATCGGGTATGGGTGCCAAGCCTAATGCGGAGCATCAGGTAGGGATACCGGGTGTAACATGTGGGGTGCGGTAGGGAGGCCGGGTCTAGTCCTGCGCGCATGAAGGGACAGCTGGTGTTCTCTGACGCATCACAAAGGGTTCCGTTCCAAGCCCAGAGTACCGGTGGGGGAACCGGTTCTACCTCGAAACATCGGGTAGGTATACCAGGCCTACCCCGGCGGGTCAGGTAGGAAGGGTGGGTCCAAAGCAGTGTGCCCGTAGGGTCAGCAGGTGTAACCCGGCGCACCAGTAAGGGTTCCGGTATAATCCAGGAGTACCGGTGGGTATAGAAAAACTACCGCGGAGTACCGGTGGGTGTACCGGTACTACCCCAGATTGTCGGGTAGGGGGCCAGGCGTAGCGCAGAGCATCAGGTAGGGATACCGGGCCTAGCCAGGAGGGTCAGGTAGGAATGTCTGGTCTACACAGCACGCCCGTAAGGTCAGCAGGTGTACCCCAGCGAACCAGTAAGGGTTCAGGTACTACCCTGGAGTACCGGTGGGTGTACCAATACTACCGCAGAGTACCGGTGGGGGTACCGGTACTACCCCAGCATATCGGGTAGGGGTGCCAAGCCTAATGTGGAGCATCAGGTAGGGATAGCGGGTCTAACCTGTGGGGTCCGGTAGGGAGGCCGGGTCTAGTCCAGCGCGGACGAAGGGACAGCTGGTGTTCTGTGGCGCATCACAAAGGGTTCCGTTCCAACCCCAGAGTACCGGTGGGGGAACCGGTTCTACCTTGAAACATCGGGTAGGTATACCAGGCCTACCCTGGCGGGTCAGGTAGGAAGGGTGGGCGTATAGCGGCGCGCCCGTAGGGTCAGCAGGTGTACCCCGGCGCACCAGTAAGGGTTCCGGTATAATCCAGGAGTACCGGTGGGTATAGAAAAACTACCGCGGAGTACCGGTGGGTGTACCGGTACTACCCCACATTGTCGGGTAGGGGGCCAGGCGTAGCGCAGAGCATCAGGTAGGGATACCGGGCCTAGCCTGGAGGGTCAGGTAGGAATGTCTGGTCTACACAGCACGCCCGTAAGGTCAGCAGGTGTACCGCAGCGAACCAGTAAGGGTTCAGGTACTACCCTGGAGTACCGGTGGGTGTACCAATACTACCGCAGAGTACCGGTGGGGGTACCGGTACTACCCCAGCATATCGGGTAGGGGTGCCAAGCCAACAACGGAGCATCAGGTAGGGATACCGGGCCTAGCCTGGAGGGTCAGGTAGGAATGTCTGGTCTACACCGCGCGCCAGTAACGTCATCAGGTGTACCCCAGTGAACCAGTAAGGGTTCACGTACTACCCCGGAGTACCGGTGGGTGTACCGATACTACCGCAGAGTAACGGTGGGGGTACCGCTACTACCCCAGAACATCGGGTATGGGTGCCAAGCCTAATGCGGAGCATCAGGTACGGATAGCGGGTCTAACCTGTGGGGTCCGGTAGGGAGGCCGGGTCTAGTCCAGCACGCACGAAGGGACAGCTGGTGTTCTCTGGCGCATCACAAAGGGTTCCGATCCAATCCCAGAGTACCGGTGGGGGAACCGGTTCTACCTCGAAACATCGGGTAGGTATACCAGGCCTACCCCGGCGGGTCAGGTAGGAAGGGTGGGTCCAAAGCAGTGTGCCCGTAGGGTCAGCAGGTGTAACCTGGCGCACCAGTAAGGGTTCCGGTACAATCCAGGAGTACCGGTGGGTATAGCAAAACTACCGCGGAGTACCGGTGAGTGTACAGGTACTACCCCAGATTGTCCGGTAGGGGGCCAGGCCTACCGTAGAGCATCAGGTAGGGATACCGGGCCTAGCCTGGAGGGTCAGGTAGGAATGTCTGGTCTACACAGCACGCCCGTAAGGTCAGCAGGTGTACCCCAGTGAACCAGTAAGGGTTCACGTACTACCCCGGAGTACCGGTGGGTGTACCGATACTACCGCAGAGTAACGGTGGGGGTACCGCTACTACCCCAGAACATCGCGTATGGGTGCCAAGCCTAATGCGGAGCATCAGGTAGGGATACCGGGTCTAACCAGTGGGGTCCGGTAGGGAGGCCGGGTCTATTCCAGCGCGCACAATGGGACAGCTGGTGTTCTCTGACGCATCACAAAGGGTTCCGTTCCAAGCCCAGAGTACCAGTGGGGGAACCGGTTCTACCTCGAAACATCTGGTAGGTATACCTGGCCTACCCCGGCGGGTAAGGTAGAAAGGGTGGGCGTAAAGCGGCGCGCCCGTAGGGTCAGCAGGTGTACCCCGGCGCACCAGTAAGGGTTCCAGTACAATCCAGGAGTACAGGTGGGTATAGCAAAAGTACAGCGGAGTACCTGTGGGTGTACCGGTACTACCCCAGATTGTCGGGTAGGGGGCCAGGCCTACCACAGAGCATCAGGTAGGGATACCGGGCCTAGCCTGGAGGGTCAGGTAGGAATGTCTGCTCTACACAGCACGCCCGTAAGGTCAGCAGGTGTACCCCAGCGAACCAGTAAGGGTTCAGGTACTGCCCTGGAGTACTGGTGGGTGTACCAATACTACCGCAGAGTACCGGTGGGGGTAGCGGTAGTACCCCAGCATATCGGGTAGGGTTGCCAGGCCAACAACGGATCATCAGGTAGGGATACCAGGCCTAAAACGGAGGGTCAGGTAGGAATGTCTGGTCTACACCGCGCGCCAGTAACGTCAGCAGGTGTACCCCAGTGAACCAGTAAGGGTTCACGTACTACCCCGGAGTACCGGTGGGTGTACCGATACTTCGGCAGAGTAACGGTGGGGGTACCGCTACTACCCCAGAACATCGGGTATGGGTTCCAAGCCTAATGCGGAGCATCAGGTAGGGATAGCGGGTCTAACCTGTGGGGTCCGGTAGGGAGGCCAGGTCTAGTCCAGCGCGCACCAAGGGACAGCTGGTGTTCTCTGGCGCATCACAAAGGGTTCCGTTCCAACCCCAGAGTACCGGTGGGGGAACCGGTTCTATCTCGAAACATCGGGTAGGTATACCAGGCATACGCCGGCGTGTCAGGTAGGAAGGGTGTGTCCAAAGCAGTGTGCCCGTAGGGTCAGCAGGTGTACCCCGGCGCACCAGTAAGGGTTCCGGTACAATCCAGGAGTACCGGTGGGTATAGCAAAACTACCGCGGAGTACCGGTGGGTGTACCGGTACTACCCCACATTGTCGGGTAGGGGGCCAGGCCTACCGCAGAGCATCAGGTAGGGATACCGGGCCTAGCCTGGAGGGTCAGGTAGGAATGTCTGGTCTACACAGCACGCCCGTAAGGTCAGCAGGTGTACCCCAGCGAACCAGTAAGGGTTCAGGTACTACCCTGGAGTACCGGTGGGTGTACCAATACTACCGCAGAGTACCGGTGGGGGTACCGGTACTACCCCAGCATATCGGGTAGGGGTGCCAGGCCAACAACGGAGCATCAGGTAGGGATACCGGGACTAACACGGAGGGTCAGGAAGAATGTCTGGTCTATACCGCGTGCCCGAAACGTCATCAGGTGTACCCCAGTGAACCAGTAAGAATTCACGTACTACCCCGGAGTACCGGTGGGTGTACCGATACTACTGCAGAGTAACGGTGGGGGTACCGCTACTACCCCAGAACATCGGGTATGGGTGCCAAGCCAATATGCGGAGCATCAGGTAGTGATAGCGGGTCTAACCTGTGGGGTCCGGTAGGGAGGCCAGGTCTAGTCCAGCGCGCACGAAGGGACAGCTGTTGTTCTCTGGCGCATCACAAAGGGTTCCGTTCCAAGCCCAGAGTACCGGTGGGGGAACCGGTTCTACCTCGAAACATCGGGTAGGTATACCAGGCCTACCCCGGCGGGTCAGGTAGGAAGGGTGGGTCCAAAGCAGTGTGCCCGTAGGGTCAGCAGGTGTAACCCGGCGCACCAGTAAGGGTTCCGTTACAATCCAGGAGTACCGCTGGGTATAGCAAAAGTACCGCGGAGTCCCGGTGGGTGTACCGGTACTACCCCAGATTGTCGGGTAGGGGGCCAGGCGTAGCGCAGAGCATCAGGTAGGGATACCGGGCCTAGCCTGGAGGGTCAGGTAGGAATGTCTGGTCTACACAGCACGCCCGTAAGGTCAGCAGGTGTACCCCAGCGAACCAGTAAGGGTTCAGGTACTACCCTGGAGTACCGGTGGGTGTACCAATACTACCGCAGAGTACCGGTGGGGGTACCGGTACTACCCCAGCATATCGGGTAGGGGTGCCAGGCCAACAACGGAGCATCAGGTAGGGATACCGGGACTAACACGGAGGGTCAGGAAGAATGTCTGGTCTATACCGCGTGCCCGAAACGTCATCAGGTGTACCCCAGTGAACCAGTAAGGATTCACGTACTATCCCGGAGTACCGGTGGGTGTACCGATACTACCGCAGAGTAACGGTGGGGGTACCGCTACTACCCCAGAACATCGGGTATGGGTGCCAAGCCTAATGCGGAGCATCAGGTAGGGATACCGGGTCTAACCTGTGGGGTCCGGCAGGGAGGCCGGGTCTAGTCCAGCGCGCACGAAGGGACAGCTGGTGTTCTCTGGCGCATCACAAAGGGTTCCGTTCCAACCCCAGAGTACCGGTGGGGGAACCGGTTCTACCTCGAAACATCGGGTAGGTATACCAGGCCTACCCCGGTGGGTAAGGTAGAAAGGGTGGGAGTAAAGCGGCGCGCCCGTAGGGTCAGCAGGTGTACCCCGGCGCACCAGTAAGGGTTCCAGTACAATCCAGGAGTACAGGTGGGTATAGCAAAACTACCGCGGAGTACCTGTGGGTGTACCGGTACTACCCCAGATTGTCGGGTAGGGGGCCAGGCCTACCGCAGAGCATCAGGTAGGGATACCGGGCCTAGCCTGGAGGGTCAGGTAGGAATGTCTGGTCTACACAGCACGCCCGTAAGGTCAGCAGGTGTACCCCAGCGAACCTGTAAGGGTTCAGGTACTGCCCTGGAGTACCGGTGGGTGTACCAATACTACCGCAGAGTACCGGTGGGGGTAGCGGTACTACCCCAGCATATCGGGTAGGGTTGCCAGGCCAACAACGGAGCATCAGGTAGGGATACCAGGCCTAACACGGAGGGTCAGGTAGGAATGTCTGGTCTACACCGCGTGCCCGTAACGTCAGCAGGCGTACCCCAGTGAACCAGTAAGGGTTCACGTACTACCCCGGAGTACCGGTGGGTGTACCGATACTACCGCAGAGTAACGGTGGGGGTACCGCTACTACCCCAGAACATCGGGTATGGGTGCCAAGCCTAATGCGGAGCATCAGGTAGGGATAGCGGTTCTAACCTGTGGGGTCCGGTAGGGAGGCCGGGTCTAGTCCAGCGCGCACGAAGGGACAGCTGGTGTTCTCTGGCGCATCACAAAGGGTTCCGTTCCAACCCCAGAGTACCGGTGCGGGAACCGGTTCTACCTCGAAACATCGGGTAGGTATACCAGGCCTACCCTGGCGGGTCAGGTAGGAAGGGTGGGCGTAAAGCGGCGCGACCGTAGGGTCAGCAGGTGTACCCCGGCGCACCAGTAAGGGTTCCGGTATAATCCAGGAGTACAGGTGGGTATAGCAAAACTACCGCGGAGTACCGGTGGGTGTACCGGTACTACCCCAGATTGTCGGGTAGGGGGCCAGGCGTAGCGCAGAGCATCAGGTAGGGATACCGGGCCTAGCCTGGAGGGTCAGGTAGGAATGTCTGGTCTACACAGCACGCCCGTAAGGTCAGCAGGTGTACCCCAGCGAACCTGTAAGGGTTCAGGTACTACCCTGGAGTACCGGTGGGTGTACCAATACTACCACAGAGTACCGGTGGGGGTACCGGTACTACCCGAGCATATTGGGTAGGGGTGCCAGGCCAACAACGGAGCATCAGGTAGGGATACCGGGACTAACACGGAGGGTCAGGAAGAATGTCTGGTCTATACCGCGTGCCCGAAACGTCATCAGGTGTACCCCAGTGAACCAGTAAGGATTCACGTACTACCCCGGAGTACCGGTGGGTGTACCGATACTACCGCAGAGTAACGGTGGGGGTACCGCTACTACCCCAGAACATCGGGTATGGGTGCCAAGCCAATATGCGGAGCATCAGGTAGGGATAGCGGGTCTAACCTGTGGGGTCCGGTAGGGAGGCCAGGTCTAGTCCAGCGCGCACGAAGGGACAGCTGGTGTTCTCTGGCGCATCACAAAGGGTTCCGTTCCAACCCCAGAGTACCGGTGGGGGAACCGGTTCTACCTCGAAACATCGGGTAGGTATACCAGGCCTACCCCGGCGGGTCAGGTAGGAAGGGTGGGTCCAAAGCAGTGTGCCCGTAGGGTCAGCAGGTGTAACCCGGCGCACCAGTAAGGGTTCCGGTACAATCCAGGAGTACAGGTGGGTATAGCAAAACTACCGCGGAGTACCTGTGGGTGTACCGGTACTACCCCAGATTGTCGGGTAGGGGGCCAGGCGTAGCGCAGAGCATCAGGTAGGGATACCGGGCCTAGCCTGGAGGGTCAGGTAGGAATGTCTGGTCTACACAGCACGCCCGTAAGGTCAGCAGGTGTACCCCAGCGAACCTGTAAGGGTTCAGGTACTGCCCTGGAGTAGCGGTGGGTGTACCAATACTACCGCAGAGTACCGGTGGGGGTAGCGGTACTACCCCAGCATATCGGGTAGGGGTGCCAGGCCAACAACGGAGCATCAGGTAGGGATACCAGGCCTAAAACGGAGGGTCAGGTAGGAATGTCTGGTCTACTCCGCGCGCCAGTAACGTCAGCAGGTGTACCCCAGTGAACCAGTAAGGGTTCACGTACTACACCGGAGTACCGGTGGGTGTACCGATACTACCGCAGAGTAACGGTGGGGGTACCGCTACTACCCCAGAACATCGGGAATGGGTGCCAAGCCTAATGCGGAGCATCAGGTAGGGATAGCGGGTCTAACCTGTGGGGTCCGGTAGGGAGGCCAGGTCTAGTCCAGCGCGCACGAAGGGACAGCTGGTGTTCTCTGGTGCATCACAAAGAGTTCCGTTCCAACCCCAGAGTACCGGTGGGGGAACCGGTTCTACCTCGAAACATCGGGTAGGTATACCAGGCCTACCCCGGCGGGTCAGGTAGGAAGGGTGGGTCCAAAGCAGTGTGCCCGTAGGGTCAGCAGGTGTAACCCGGCGCACCAGTAAGGGTTCCGGTATAATCCAGGAGTACCGGTGGGTATAGCAAAACTACCGCGGAGTACCGGTGGGTGTACCGGTACTACCCCAGATTGTCGGGTAGGGGGCCAGGCGTAGCGCAGAGCATCAGGTAGGGATACCGGGCCTAGCCAGGAGGGTCAGGTAGGAATGTCTGGTCTACACAGCACGCCCGTAAGGTCAGCAGGTGTACCCCAGCGAACCAGTAAGGGTTCAGGTACTACCCTGGAGTACCGGTGGGTGTACCAATACTACCGCAGAGTACCGGTGGGGGTACCGGTACTACCCCAGCATATCGGGTAGGGGTGCCAAGCCTAATGTGGAGCATCAGGTAGGGATAGCGGGTCTAACCTGTGGGGTCCGGTAGGGAGGCCGGGTCTAGTCCAGCGCGCACGAAGGGACAGCTGGTGTTCTGTGGCGCATCACAAAGGGTTCCGTTCCAACCCCAGAGTACCGGTGGGGGAACCGGTTCTACCTTGAAACATCGGGTAGGTATACCAGGCCTACCCTGGCGGGTCAGGTAGGAAGGGTGGGCGTATAGCGGCGCGCCCGTAGGGTCAGCAGGTGTACCCCGGCGCACCAGTAAGGGTTCCGGTATAATCCAGGAGTACCGGTGGGTATAGAAAAACTACCGCGGAGTACCGGTGGGTGTACCGGTACTACCCCACATTGTCGGGTAGGGGGCCAGGCGTAGCGCAGAGCATCAGGTAGGGATACCGGGCCTAGCCTGGAGGGTCAGGTAGGAATGTCTGGTCTACACAGCACGCCCGTAAGGTCAGCAGGTGTACCGCAGCGAACCAGTAAGGGTTCAGGTACTACCCTGGAGTACCGGTGGGTGTACCAATACTACCGCAGAGTACCGGTGGGGGTACCGGTACTACCCCAGCATATCGGGTAGGGGTGCCAAGCCAACAACGGAGCATCAGGTAGGGATACCGGGCCTAGCCTGGAGGGTCAGGTAGGAATGTCTGGTCTACACCGCGCGCCAGTAACGTCATCAGGTGTACCCCAGTGAACCAGTAAGGGTTCACGTACTACCCCGGAGTACCGGTGGGTGTACCGATACTACCGCAGAGTAACGGTGGGGGTACCGCTACTACCCCAGAACATCGGGTATGGGTGCCAAGCCTAATGCGGAGCATCAGGTACGGATAGCGGGTCTAACCTGTGGGGTCCGGTAGGGAGGCCGGGTCTAGTCCGGCACGCACGAAGGGACAGCTGGTGTTCTCTGGCGCATCACAAAGGGTTCCGATCCAATCCCAGAGTACCGGTGGGGGAACCGGTTCTACCTCGAAACATCGGGTAGGTATACCAGGCCTACCCCGGCGGGTCAGGTAGGAAGGGTGGGTCCAAAGCAGTGTGCCCGTAGGGTCAGCAGGTGTAACCTGGCGCACCAGTAAGGGTTCCGGTACAATCCAGGAGTACCGGTGGGTATAGCAAAACTACCGCGGAGTACCGGTGAGTGTACAGGTACTACACCAGATTGTCCGGTAGGGGGCCAGGCCTACCGTAGAGCATCAGGTAGGGATACCGGGCCTAGCCTGGAGGGTCAGGTAGGAATGTCTGGTCTACACAGCACGCCCGTAAGGTCAGCAGGTGTACCCCAGTGAACCAGTAAGGGTTCACGTACTACCCCGGAGTACCGGTGGGTGTACCGATACTACCGCAGAGTAACGGTGGGGGTACCGCTACTACCCCAGAACATCGCGTATGGGTGCCAAGCCTAATGCGGAGCATCAGGTAGGGATACCGGGTCTAACCAGTGGGGTCCGGTAGGGAGGCCGGGTCTAGTCCAGCGCGCACAATGGGACAGCTGGTGTTCTCTGACGCATCACAAAGGGTTCCGTTCCAAGCCCAGAGTACCAGTGGGGGAACCGGTTCTACCTCGAAACATCTGGTAGGTATACCTGGCCTACCCCGGCGGGTAAGGTAGAAAGGGTGGGCGTAAAGCGGCGCGCCCGTAGGGTCAGCAGGTGTACCCCGGCGCACCAGTAAGGGTTCCAGTACAATCCAGGAGTACAGGTGGGTATAGCAAAAGTACAGCGGAGTACCTGTGGGTGTACCGGTACTACCCCAGATTGTCGGGTAGGGGGCCAGGCCTACCACAGAGCATCAGGTAGGGATACCGGGCCTAGCCTGGAGGGTCAGGTAGGAATGTCTGCTCTACACAGCACGCCCGTAAGGTCAGCAGGTGTACCCCAGCGAACCAGTAAGGGTTCAGGTACTGCCCTGGAGTACTGGTGGGTGTACCAATACTACCGCAGAGTACCGGTGGGGGTAGCGGTAGTACCCCAGCATATCGGGTAGGGTTGCCAGGCCAACAACGGATCATCAGGTAGGGATACCAGGCCTAAAACGGAGGGTCAGGTAGGAATGTCTGGTCTACACCGCGCGCCAGTAACGTCAGCAGGTGTACCCCAGTGAACCAGTAAGGGTTCACGTACTACCCCGGAGTACCGGTGGGTGTACCGATACTACGGCAGAGTAACGGTGGGGGTACCGCTACTACCCCAGAACATCGGGTATGGGTGCCAAGCCTAATGCGGAGCATCAGGTAGGGATAGCGGGTCTAACCTGTGGGGTCCGGTAGGGAGGCCAGGTCTAGTCCAGCGCGCACCAAGGGACAGCTGGTGTTCTCTGGCGCATCACAAAGGGTTCCGTTCCAACCCCAGAGTACCGGTGGGGGAACCGGTTCTATCTCGAAACATCGGGTAGGTATACCAGGCATACGCCGGCGTGTCAGGTAGGAAGGGTGTGTCCAAAGCAGTGTGCCCGTAGGGTCAGCAGGTGTACCCCGGCGCACCAGTAAGGGTTCCGGTACAATCCAGGAGTACCGGTGGGTATAGCAAAATTACCGCGGAGTACCGGTGGGTGTACCGGTACTACCCCACATTGTCGGGTAGGGGGCCAGGCCTACCGCAGAGCATCAGGTAGGGATACCGGGCCTAGCCTGGAGGGTCAGGTAGGAATGTCTGGTCTACACAGCACGCCCGTAAGGTCAGCAGGTGTACCCCAGCGAACCAGTAAGGGTTCAGGTACTACCCTGGAGTACCGGTGGGTGTACCAATACTACCGCAGAGTACCGGTGGGGGTACCGGTACTACCCCAGCATATCGGGTAGGGGTGCCAGGCCAACAACGGAGCATCAGGTAGGGATACCGGGACTAACACGGAGGGTCAGGAAGAATGTCTGGTCTATACCGCGTGCCCGAAACGTCATCAGGTGTACCCCAGTGAACCAGTAAGAATTCACGTACTACCCCGGAGTACCGGTGGGTGTACCGATACTACTGCAGAGTAACGGTGGGGGTACCGCTACTACCCCAGAACATCGGTTATGGGTGCCAAGCCAATATGCGGAGCATCAGGTAGTGATAGCGGGTCTAACCTGTGGGGTCCGGTAGGGAGGCCAGGTCTAGTCCAGCGCGCACGAAGGGACAGCTGTTGTTCTCTGGCGCATCACAAAGGGTTCCGTTCCAAGCCCAGAGTACCGGTGGGGGAACCGGTTCTACCTCGAAACATCGGGTAGGTATACCAGGCCTACCCCGGCGGGTCAGGTAGGAAGGGTGGGTCCAAAGCAGTGTGCCCGTAGGGTCAGCAGGTGTAACCCGGCGCACCAGTAAGGGTTCCGTTACAATCCAGGAGTACCGCTGGGTATAGCAAAAGTACCGCGGAGTCCCGGTGGGTGTACCGGTACTACCCCAGATTGTCGGGTAGGGGGCCAGGCGTAGCGCAGAGCATCAGGTAGGGATACCGGGCCTAGCCTGGAGGGTCAGGTAGGAATGTCTGGTCTACACAGCACGCCCGTAAGGTCAGCAGGTGTACCCCAGCGAACCAGTAAGGGTTCAGGTACTACCCTGGAGTACCGGTGGGTGTACCAATACTACCGCAGAGTACCGGTGGGGGTACCGGTACTACCCCAGCATATCGGGTAGGGGTGCCAGGCCAACAACGGAGCATCAGGTAGGGATACCGGGACTAACACGGAGGGTCAGGAAGAATGTCTGGTCTATACCGCGTGCCCGAAACGTCATCAGGTGTACCCCAGTGAACCAGTAAGGATTCACGTACTATCCCGGAGTACCGGTGGGTGTACCGATACTACCGCAGAGTAACGGTGGGGGTACCGCTACTACCCCAGAACATCGGGTATGGGTGCCAAGCCTAATGCGGAGCATCAGGTAGGGATACCGGGTCTAACCTGTGGGGTCCGGCAGGGAGGCCGGGTCTAGTCCAGCGCGCACGAAGGGACAGCTGGTGTTCTCTGGCGCATCACAAAGGGTTCCGTTCCAACCCCAGAGTACCGGTGGGGGAACCGGTTCTACCTCGAAACATCGGGTAGGTATACCAGGCCTACCCCGGCGGGTAAGGTAGAAAGGGTGGGAGTAAAGCGGCGCGCCCGTAGGGTCAGCAGGTGTACCCCGGCGCACCAGTAAGGGTTCCAGTACAATCCAGGAGTACAGGTGGGTATAGCAAAACTACCGCGGAGTACCTGTGGGTGTACCGGTACTACCCCAGATTGTCGGGTAGGGGGCCAGGCCTACCGCAGAGCATCAGGTAGGGATACCGGGCCTAGCCTGGAGGGTCAGGTAGGAATGTCTGGTCTACACAGCACGCCCGTAAGGTCAGCAGGTGTACCCCAGCGAACCTGTAAGGGTTCAGGTACTGCCCTGGAGTACCGGTGGGTGTACCAATACTACCGCAGAGTACCGGTGGGGGTAGCGGTACTACCCCAGCATATCGGGTAGGGTTGCCAGGCCAACAACGGAGCATCAGGTAGGGATACCAGGCCTAACACGGAGGGTCAGGTAGGAATGTCTGGTCTACACCGCGTGCCCGTAACGTCAGCAGGCGTACCCCAGTGAACCAGTAAGGGTTCACGTACTACCCCGGAGTACCGGTGGGTGTACCGATACTACCGCAGAGTAACGGTGGGGGTACCGCTACTACCCCAGAACATCGGGTATGGGTGCCAAGCCTAATGCGGAGCATCAGGTAGGGATAGCGGTTCTAACCTGTGGGGTCCGGTAGGGAGGCCGGGTCTAGTCCAGCGCGCACGAAGGGACAGCTGGTGTTCTCTGGCGCATCACAAAGGGTTCCGTTCCAACCCCAGAGTACCGGTGCGGGAACCGGTTCTACCTCGAAACATCGGGTAGGTATACCAGGCCTACCCTGGCGGGTCAGGTAGGAAGGGTGGGCGTAAAGCGGCGCGCCCGTAGGGTCAGCAGGTGTACCCCGGCGCACCAGTAAGGGTTCCGGTATAATCCAGGAGTACAGGTGGGTATAGCAAAACTACCGCGGAGTACCGGTGGGTGTACCGGTACTACCCCAGATTGTCGGGTAGGGGGCCAGGCGTAGCGCAGAGCATCAGGTAGGGATACCGGGCCTAGCCTGGAGGGTCAGGTAGGAATGTCTGGTCTACACAGCACGCCCGTAAGGTCAGCAGGTGTACCCCAGCGAACCTGTAAGGGTTCAGGTACTACCCTGGAGTACCGGTGGGTGTACCAATACTACCACAGAGTACCGGTGGGGGTACCGGTACTACCCGAGCATATTGGGTAGGGGTGCCAGGCCAACAACGGAGCATCAGGTAGGGATACCGGGACTAACACGGAGGGTCAGGAAGAATGTCTGGTCTATACCGCGTGCCCGAAACGTCATCAGGTGTACCCCAGTGAACCAGTAAGGATTCACGTACTACCCCGGAGTACCGGTGGGTGTACCGATACTACCGCAGAGTAACGGTGGGGGTACCGCTACTACCCCAGAACATCGGGTATGGGTGCCAAGCCAATATGCGGAGCATCAGGTAGGGATAGCGGGTCTAACCTGTGGGGTCCGGTAGGGAGGCCAGGTCTAGTCCAGCGCGCACGAAGGGACAGCTGGTGTTCTCTGGCGCATCACAAAGGGTTCCGTTCCAACCCCAGAGTACCGGTGGGGGAACCGGTTCTACCTCGAAACATCGGGTAGGTATACCAGGCCTACCCCGGCGGGTCAGGTAGGAAGGGTGGGTCCAAAGCAGTGTGCCCGTAGGGTCAGCAGGTGTAACCCGGCGCACCAGTAAGGGTTCCGGTACAATCCAGGAGTACAGGTGGGTATAGCAAAACTACCGCGGAGTACCTGTGGGTGTACCGGTACTACCCCAGATTGTCGGGTAGGGGGCCAGGCCTACCGCAGAGCATCAGGTAGGGATACCGGGCCTAGCCTGGAGGGTCAGGTAGGAATGTCTGGTCTACACAGCACGCCCGTAAGGTCAGCAGGTGTACCCCAGCGAACCTGTAAGGGTTCAGGTACTGCCCTGGAGTACCGGTGGGTGTACCAATACTACCGCAGAGTACCGGTGGGGGTAGCGGTACTACCCCAGCATATCGGGTAGGGTTGCCAGGCCAACAACGGAGCATCAGGTAGGGATACCAGGCCTAACACGGAGGGTCAGGTAGGAATGTCTGGTCTACACCGCGTGCCCGTAACGTCAGCAGGCGTACCCCAGTGAACCAGTAAGGGTTCACGTACTACCCCGGAGTACCGGTGGGTGTACCGATACTACCGCAGAGTAACGGTGGGGGTACCGCTACTACCCCAGAACATCGGGTATGGGTGCCAAGCCTAATGCGGAGCATCAGGTAGGGATAGCGGTTCTAACCTGTGGGGTCCGGTAGGGAGGCCGGGTCTAGTCCAGCGCGCACGAAGGGACAGCTGGTGTTCTCTGGCGCATCACAAAGGGTTCCGTTCCAACCCCAGAGTACCGGTGCGGGAACCGGTTCTACCTCGAAACATCGGGTAGGTATACCAGGCCTACCCTGGCGGGTCAGGTAGGAAGGCTGGGCGTAAAGCGGCGCGCCCGTAGGGTCAGCAGGTGTACCCCGGCGCACCAGTAAGGGTTCCGGTATAATCCAGGAGTACAGGTGGGTATAGCAAAACTACCGCGGAGTACCGGTGGGTGTACCGGTACTACCCCAGATTGTCGGGTAGGGGGCCAGGCGTAGCGCAGAGCATCAGGTAGGGATACCGGGCCTAGCCTGGAGGGTCAGGTAGGAATGTCTGGTCTACACAGCACGCCCGTAAGGTCAGCAGGTGTACCCCAGCGAACCTGTAAGGGTTCAGGTACTACCCTGGAGTACCGGTGGGTGTACCAATACTACCACAGAGTACCGGTGGGGGTACCGGTACTACCCGAGCATATTGGGTAGGGGTGCCAGGCCAACAACGGAGCATCAGGTAGGGATACCGGGACTAACACGGAGGGTCAGGAAGAATGTCTGGTCTATACCGCGTGCCCGAAACGTCATCAGGTGTACCCCAGTGAACCAGTAAGGATTCACGTACTACCCCGGAGTACCGGTGGGTGTACCGATACTACCGCAGAGTAACGGTGGGGGTACCGCTACTACCCCAGAACATCGGGTATGGGTGCCAAGCCAATATGCGGAGCATCAGGTAGGGATAGCGGGTCTAACCTGTGGGGTCCGGTAGGGAGGCCAGGTCTAGTCCAGCGCGCACGAAGGGACAGCTGGTGTTCTCTGGCGCATCACAAAGGGTTCCGTTCCAACCCCAGAGTACCGGTGGGGGAACCGGTTCTACCTCGAAACATCGGGTAGGTATACCAGGCCTACCCCGGCGGGTCAGGTAGGCAGGGTGGGTCCAAAGCAGTGTGCCCGTAGGGTCAGCAGGTGTAACCCGGCGCACCAGTAAGGGTTCCGGTACAATCCAGGAGTACAGGTGGGTATAGCAAAACTACCGCGGAGTACCTGTGGGTGTACCGGTACTACCCCAGATTGTCGGGTAGGGGGCCAGGCGTAGCGCAGAGCATCAGGTAGGGATACCGGGCCTAGCCTGGAGGGTCAGGTAGGAATGTCTGGTCTACACAGCACGCCCGTAAGGTCAGCAGGTGTACCCCAGCGAACCTGTAAGGGTTCAGGTACTGCCCTGGAGTAGCGGTGGGTGTACCAATACTACCGCAGAGTACCGGTGGGGGTAGCGGTACTACCCCAGCATATCGGGTAGGGGTGCCAGGCCAACAACGGAGCATCAGGTAGGGATACCAGGCCTAAAACGGAGGGTCAGGTAGGAATGTCTGGTCTACTCCGCGCGCCAGTAACGTCAGCAGGTGTACCCCAGTGAACCAGTAAGGGTTCACGTACTACACCGGAGTACCGGTGGGTGTACCGATACTACCGCAGAGTAACGGTGGGGGTACCGCTACTACCCCAGAACATCGGGAATGCGTGCCAAGCCTAATGCGGAGCATCAGGTAGGGATAGCGGGTCTAACCTGTGGGGTCCGGTAGGGAGGCCGGGTCTAGTCCAGTGCGCACGAAGGGACAGCTGGTGTTCTCTGGCGCATCACAAAGGGTTCCGATCCAATCCCAGAGTACCGGTGGGGGAACCGGTTCTAACTCGAAACATCGGGTAGGTATACCAGGCCTACCCCGGCGGGTCAGGTAGGAAGGGTGGGTCCAAAGCAATGTGCCTGTAGACTCAGCAGGTATAACCCGGCGCACCAGTAAGGGTTCCGGTACAATCCAGGAGTACCGGTGGGTATAGCAAAAGTACCGCGGAATACCGGTGGGTGTACCGGTACTACCCCACATTGTCGGGTAGGGGGCCAGGCCTACCGCAGAGCATCAGGTAGGGATACCGGGCCTAGCCTGGAGGGTCAGGTAGGAATGTCTGGTCTACACAGCACGCCCGTAAGGTCAGCAGGTATACCGCAGCGAACCAGTAAGGGTTCAGGTACTACCCTGGAGTACCGGTGGGTGTACGAATACTACCGCAGAGTACCGGTGGGGGTACCGGTACTACCCCAGCATATCGGGTAGGGGTGCCAGGCCAACAACGGAGCATCAGGTAGGGATACCGGGACTAACACGGAGGGTCAGGAAGAATGTCTGGTCTATACCGCGTGCCCGAAACGTCATCAGGTGTACCCCAGTGAACCAGTAAGGATTCACGTACTATCCCGGAGTACCGGTGGGTGTACCGATACTACCGCAGAGTAACGGTGGGGGTACCGCTACTACCCCAGAACATCGGGTATGGGTGCCAAGCCTAATGCGGAGCATCAGGTAGGGATACCGGGTCTAACCTGTGGGGTCCGGCAGGGAGGCCGGGTCTAGTCCAGCGCGCACGAAGGGACAGCTGGTGTTCTCTGGCGCATCACAAAGGGTTCCGTTCCAACCCCAGAGTACCGGTGGGGGAACCGGTTCTACCTCGAAACATCGGGTAGGTATACCAGGCCTACCCCGGCGGGTAAGGTAAAAAGGGTGGGAGTAAAGCGGCGCGCCCGTAGGGTCAGCAGGTGTACCCCGGCGCACCAGTAAGGGTTCCAGTACAATCCAGGAGTACAGGTGGGTATAGCAAAACTACCGCGGAGTACCTGTGGGTGTACCGGTACTACCCCAGATTGTCGGGTAGGGGGCCAGGCGTAGCGCAGAGCATCAGGTAGGGATACCGGGCCTAGCCTGGAGGGTCAGGTAGGAATGTCTGGTCTACACAGCACGCCCGTAAGGTCAGCAGGTGTACCCCAGCGAACCAGTAAGTGTTCAGGTACTGCCCTGGAGTACCGGTGGGTGTACCAATACTACCGCAGAGTACCGGTGGGGGTAGCGGTACTACCCCAGCATATCGGGTAGGGTTGCCAGGCCAACAACGGAGCAGCAGGTAGGGATACCAGGCCTAAAACGGAGGGTCAGGCCGGAATGTCTGGTCTACACCGCGTGCCCGTAACGTCAGCAGGTGTACCCCAGTGAACCAGTAAGGGTTCACGTACTACCCCGGAGTACCGGTGGGTGTACCGATACTACCGCAGAGTAACGGTGGGGGTACCGCCACTACCCCAGAACATCGGGTATGGGTGCCAAGCAATATGCGGAGCATCAGGTAGTGATAGCGGGTCTAACCTGTGGGGTCCGGTAGGGAGGCCAGGTCTAGTCCAGCGCGCACGAAGGGACAGCTCGTGTTCTCTGGTGCATCACAAAGGGTTCCATTCCAACCCCAGAGTACCGGTGGTGGAACCGGTTCTACCTCGAAACATCGGGTAGGTATACCAGGCCTACCCCGGCGGGTCAGGTAGGAAGGGTGGGTCCAAAGCAGTGTGCCCGTAGGGTCAGCAGGTGTAACCCGGCGCACCAGTAAGGGTTCCGGTATAATCCAGGAGTACCGGTGGGTATAGCAAAACTACCGCGGAGTACCGGTGGGTGTACCGGTACTACCCCAGATTGTCGGGTAGGGGGCCAGGCGTAGCGCAGAGCATCAGGTAGGAATACCGGGCCTAGCCAGGAGGGTCAGGTAGGAATGTCTGGTCTACACAGCACGCCCGTAAGGTCAGCAGGTGTACCCCAGCGAACCAGTAAGGGTTCAGGTACTACCCTGGAGTACCGGTGGGTGTACCAATACTACCGCAGAGTACCGGTGGGGGTACCGGTACTACCCCAGCATATCGGGTAGGGGTGCCAGGCCAACAACGGAGCATCAGGTAGGGATACCGGGTCTAACACGGAGGGTCAGGAAGAATGTCTGGTCTATACCGCGTGCCCTTAACGTCATCAGGTGTACCCCAGTGAACCAGTAAGGGCTCACGTACTATCCCGGAGTACCGGTGGGTGTACCGATACTACCGCAGAGTAACGGTGGGGGTACCGCTACTACCCCAGAACATCGGGTATGGGTGCCAAGCCTAATGCGGAGCATCAGGTAGGGATACCGGGTCTAAACTGTGGGGTCCGGCAGGGAGGCCGGGTCTAGTCCAGCGCGCACGAAGGGACAGCTGGTGTTCTCTGGCGCATCACAAAGGGTTCCGTTCCAACCCCAGAGTACCGGTGGGGGAACCGGTTCTACCTCGAAACATCGGGTAGGTATACCAGGCCTACCCCGGCGGGTAAGGTAGAAAGGGTGGGAGTAAAGCGGCGCGCCCGTAGGGTCAGCAGGTGTACCCCGGCGCACCAGTAAGGGTTCCAGTACAATCCAGGAGTACAGGTGGGTATAGCAAAACTACCGCGGAGTACCTGTGGGTGTACCGGTACTACCCCAGATTGTCGGGTAGGGGGCCAGGCCTACCGCAGAGCATCAGGTAGGGATACCGGGCCTAGCCTGGAGGGTCAGGTAGGAATGTCTGGTCTACACAGCACGCCCGTAAGGTCAGCAGGTGTACCCCAGCGAACCTGTAAGGGTTCAGGTACTACCCTGGAGTACCGGTGGGTGTACCAATACTACCACAGAGTACCGGTGGGGGTACCGGTACTACCCCAGCATATCGGGTAGGGGTGCCAGGCCAACAACGGAGCATCAGGTAGGGATACCGGGACTAACACGGAGGGTCAGGAAGAATGTCTGGTCTATACCGCGTGCCCGAAACGTCATCAGGTGTACCCCAGTGAACCAGTAAGGATTCACGTACTACCCCGGAGTACCGGTGGGTGTACCGATACTACCGCAGAGTAACGGTGGGGGTACCGCTACTACCCCAGAACATCGGGTATGGGTGCCAAGCCAATATGCGGAGCATCAGGTAGGGATAGCGGGTCTAACCTGTGGGGTCCGGTAGGGAGGCCAGGTCTAGTCCAGCGCGCACGAAGGGACAGCTGGTGTTCTCTGGCGCATCACAAAGGGTTCCGTTCCAACCCCAGAGTACCGGTGGGGGAACCGGTTCTACCTCGAAACATCGGGTAGGTATACCAGGCCTACCCTGGCGGGTCAGGTAGGAAGGGTGGGCGTAAAGCGGCGCGCCCGTAGGGTCAGCAGGTGTACCCCGGCGCACCAGTAAGGGTTCCGGTATAATCCAGGAGTACCGGTGGGTATAGCAAAAGTACCGCGGAGTCCCGGTGGTTGTACCGGTACTACCCCAGATTGTCGGGTAGGGGGCCAGGCGTAGCGCAGAGCATCAGGTAGGGATACCGGGCCTAGCCTGGAGGGTCAGGTAGGAATGTCTGGTCTACACAGCACGCCCGTAAGGTCAGCAGGTGTACCCCAGCGAACCAGTAAGTGTTCAGGTACTACCCTGGAGTACCGGTGGGTGTACCAATACTACCGCAGAGTACCGGTGGGGGTACCGGTACTACCCCAGCATATCGGGTAGGGGTGCCAAGCCAACAACGGAGCATCAGGTAGGGATACCGGGCCTAAAATGGAGGGTCAGGTAGGAATGTCTGGTCTACACCGCGCGCCAGTAACGTCATCAGGTGTACCCCAGTGAACCAGTAAGGGTTCACGTACTAGCCCGGAGTACCAGTGTGTATACCGATACTACGGCAGAGTAACGGTGGGGGTACCGCTACTACCCCAGAACATCGGGTATGGGTGCCAAGCCTAATGCGGAGTATCAGGTACGGATAGCGGGTCTAACCTGTGGGGTCCGGTAGGGAGGCCGGGTCTAGTCCAGCACGCACGAAGGGACAGCTGGTGTTCTCTGGCGCATCACAAAGGGTTCCGATCCAATCCCAGAGTACCGGTGGGGGAACCGGTTCTAACTCGAAACATCGGGTAGGTATACCAGGCCTACCCCGGCGGGTCAGGTAGGAAGGGTGGGTCCAAAGCAGTGTGCCCGTAGGGTCAGCAGGTGTAACCCGGCGCACCAGTAAGGGTTCCGGTACAATCCAGGAGTACCGGTGGGTATAGCAAAAGTACCGCGGAATACCGGTGGGTGTACCGGTACTACCCCAGATTATCGGGTAGGGGCCCAGGCCTACCGCAGAGCATCAGGTAGGGATACCGGGCCTAGCCCGGCGGGTCAGGTAGGAAGGGTGGGTCTAAAGCGGCGCGACCGTAGGGTCAGCAGGTGTACCCCGGCGCACCAGTTAGGGTTCCGGTACAATCCAGGAGTACCGGTGGGTATAGCAAAATTACTGCGCAGTACCTCTGGGTGTACCGGTCCTACCCCAGATTGTCGGATAGGGGGCCAGGCCTACCGTAGAGCATCAGGTAGGGATACCGGGCCTAGCCTGGAGGGTCAGGTAGGAATGTCTGGTCTACACAGCACGCCCGTAAGGTCAGCAGGTGTACCGCAGCGAACCAGTAAGGGTTCAGGTACTACCCTGGAGTACCGGTGGGTGTACCAATACTACCGCAGAGTACCGGTGGGGGTACCGGTACTACCCCAGCATATCGGGTAGGGGTGCCAAGCCAACAACGGAGCATCAGGTAGGGATACCGGGCCTAGCCTGGAGGGTCAGGTAGGAATGTCTGGTCTACACCGCGCGCCAGTAACGTCAGCAGGTGTACCCCAGTGAACCAGTAAGGGTTCACGTACTACCCCGGAGTACCGGTGGGTGTACCGATACTACCGCAGAGTAACGGTGGGGGTACCGCTACTACCCCAGAACATCGGGTATGGGTGCCAAGCCTAATGCGGAGCATCAGGTACGGATAGCGGGTCTAACCTGTGGGGTCCGGTAGGGAGGCCGGGTCTAGTCCAGCACGCACGAAGGGACAGCTGGTGTTCTCTGGCGCATCACAAAGGGTTCCGTTCCAATCCCAGAGTACCGGTGGGGGAACCGGTTCTACCTCGAAACATCGGGTAGGTATACCAGGCCTACCCCGGCGGGTCAGGTAGGAAGGGTGGGTCCAAAGCAGTGTGCCCGTAGGGTCAGCAGGTGTAACCCGGCGCACCAGTAAGGGTTCCGGTACAATCCAGGAGTACCGGTGGGTATAGCAAAACTACCGCGGAGTACCGGTGAGTGTACAGGTACTACCCCAGATTGTCCGGTAGGGGGCCAGGCCTACCGTAGAGCATCAGGTAGGGATACCGGGCCTAGCCTGGAGGGTCAGGTAGGAATGTCTGGTCTACACAGCACGCCCGTAAGGTCAGCAGGTGTACCCCAGCGAACCAGTAAGGGTTCAGGTACTACCCTGGAGTACCGGTGGGTGTACCAATACTACCGCAGAGTACCGGTGTGGGTACCGGTACTACCCCAGCATATCGGTTAGGGGTGCCAGGCCAACAACGGAGCATCAGGTAGGGATACCGGGCCTAGCCTGGAGGGTCAGGTAGGAATGTCTGGTCTACACCGCGCACCAGTAACGTCATCAGGTGTACCCCAGTGAACCAGTAAGGGTTCACGTACTACCCCGGAGTACCGGTGGGTGTACCGATACTACCGCAGAGTAACGGTGGGGGTACCGCTACTACCCCAGAACATTGGGTATGGGTGCCAAGCCTAATGCGGAGCATCAGGTAGGGATACCGGGTCTAACCAGTGGGGTCCGGTAGGGAGGCCGGGTCTAGTCCAGCGCGCACAATGGGACAGCTGGTGTTCTCTGACGCATCACAAAGGGTTCCGTTCCAAGCCCAGAGTACCAGTGGGGGAACCGGTTCTAACTCAAATCATCTGGTAGGTATACCTGGCCTACCCCGGCGGGTAAGGTAGAAAGGGTGGGCGTAAAGCGGCGCGCCCGTAGGGTCAGCAGGTGTACCCCGGCGCACCAGTAAGGGTTCCAGTACAATCCAGGAGTACAGGTGGGTATAGCAAAAGTACAGCGGAGTACCTGTGGGTGTACCGGTACTACCCCAGATTGTCGGGTAGGGGGCCAGGCCTACCACAGAGCATCAGGTAGGGATACCGGGCCTAGCCTGGAGGGTCAGGTAGGAATGTCTGCTCTACACAGCACGCCCGTAAGGTCAGCAGGTGTACCCCAGCGAACCAGTAAGGGTTCAGGTACTGCCGTGGAGTACTGGTGGGTGTACCAATACTACCGCAGATTACCGGTGGGGGTAGCGGTAGTACCCCTGCATATCGGGTAGGGTTGCCAGGCCAACAACGGATCATCACGTAGGGATACCAGGCCTAAAACGGAGGGTCAGGTAGGAATGTCTGGTCTACACCGCGCGCCAGTAACGTCATCAGGTGTACCCCAGTGAACCAGTAAGGGTTCACGTACTACCCCGGAGTACCGGTGGGTGTACCGATACTACCGCAGAGTAACGGTGGGGGTACCGCTACTACCCCAGAACATCGGGTATGGGTGCCAAGCCTAATGCGGAGCATCAGGTAGGGATAGTGGGTCTAACCTGTGGGGTCCGGTAGGGAGGCCAGGTCTAGTCCAGCGCGCACCAAGGGACAGCTGGTGTTCTCTGGCGCATCACAAAGGGTTCCGTTCCAACCCCAGAGTACCGGTGGGGGAACCGGTTCTACCTCGAAACATCGGGTAGGTATACCAGGCCTACCCCGGCGGGTCAGGTAGGAAGGGTGGGTCCAAAGCAGTGTGCCCGTAGAGTCAGCAGGTATAACCCGGCGCACCAGTAAGGGTTCCGGTACAATCCAGGAGTACCGGTGGGTATAGCAAAAGTACCGCGGAATACCGGTGGGTGTACCGGTACTACCCCACATTGTCGGGTAGGGGGCCAGGCCTACCGCAGAGCATCAGGTAGGGATACCGGGCCTAGCCTGGAGGGTCAGGTAGGAATGTCTGGTCTACACAGCACGCCCGTAAGGTCAGCAGGTATACCGCAGCGAACCAGTAAGGGTTCAGGTACTACCCTGGAGTACCGGTGGGTGTACCAATACTACCGCAGAGTACCGGTGGGGGTACCGGTACTACCCCAGCATATCGGGTAGGGGTGCCAGGCCAACAACGGAGCATCAGGTAGGGATACCGGGACTAACACGGAGGGTCAGGAAGAATGTCTGGTCTATACCGCGTGCCCGAAACGTCATCAGGTGTACCCCAGTGAACCAGTAAGGATTCACGTACTATCCCGGAGTACCGGTGGGTGTACCGATACTACCGCAGAGTAACGGTGGGGGTACCGCTACTACCCCAGAACATCGGGTATGGGTGCCAAGCCTAATGCGGAGCATCAGGTAGGGATACCGGGTCTAACCTGTGGGGTCCGGCAGGGAGGCCGGGTCTAGTCCAGCGCGCACGAAGGGACAGCTGGTGTTCTCTGGCGCATCACAAAGGGTTCCGTTCCAACCCCAGAGTACCGGTGGGGGAACCGGTTCTACCTCGAAACATCGGGTAGGTATACCAGGCCTACCCTGGCGGGTCAGGTAGGAAGGGTGGGCGTAAAGCGGCGCGCCCGTAGGGTCAGCAGGTGTACCCCGGCGCACCAGTAAGGGTTCCGGTATAATCCAGGAGTACAGGTGGGTATAGCAAAACTACCGCGGAGTACCGGTGGGTGTACCGGTACTACCCCAGATTGTCGGGTAGGGGGCCAGGCGTAGCGCAGAGCATCAGGTAGGGATACCGGGCCAAGCCTGGAGGGTCAGGTAGGAATGTCTGGTCTACACAGCACGCCCGTAAGGTCAGCAGGTGTACCCCAGCGAACCTGTAAGGGTTCAGGTACTACCCTGGAGTACCGGTGGGTGTACCAATACTACCGCAGAGTACCGGTGGGGGTACCGGTACTACCCGAGCATATTGGGTAGGGGTGCCAGGCCAACAACGGAGCATCAGGTAGGGATACCGGGACTAACACGGAGGGTCAGGAAGAATGTCTGGTCTATACCGCGTGCCCGAAACGTCATCAGGTGTACCCCAGTGAACCAGTAAGGATTCACGTACTACCCCGGAGTACCGGTGGGTGTACCGATACTACCGCAGAGTAACGGTGGGGGTACCGCTACTACCCCAGAACATCGGGTATGGGTGCCAAGCCAATATGCGGAGCATCAGGTAGGGATAGCGGGTCTAACCTGTGGGGTCCGGTAGGGAGGCCAGGTCTAGTCCAGCACGCACGAAGGGACAGCTGGTGTTCTCTGGCGCATCACAAAGGGTTCCGTTCCAACCCCAGAGTACCGGTGGGGGAACCGGTTCTACCTCGAAACATCGGGTAGGTATACCAGGCCTACCCCGGCGGGTCAAGTAGGAAGGGTGGGTCCAAAGCAGTGTGCCCGTAGGGTCAGCAGGTGTAACCCGGCGCACCAGTAAGGGTTCCGGTACAATCCAGGAGTACAGGTGGGTATAGCAAAAGTACCGCGGAGTCCCTGTGGGTGTACCGGTACTACCCCAGATTGTCGGGTAGGGGGCCAGGCGTAGCACAGAGCATCAGGTAGGGATACCGGGCCTAGCCTGGAGGGTCAGGTAGGAATGTCTGGTCTACACAGCACGCCCGTAAGGTCAGCAGGTGTACCCCAGCGAACCTGTAAGGGTTCAGGTACTGCCCTGGAGTACCGGTGGGTGTACCAATACTACCGCAGAGTACCGGTGGGGGTAGCGGTACTACCCCAGCATATCGGGTAGGGTTGCCAGGCCAACAACGGAGCATCAGGTAGGGATACCAGGCCTAAAACGGAGGGTCAGGCAGGAATGTCTGGTCTACACCGCGTGCCCGTAACGTCAGCAGGTGTACCCCAGTGAACCAGTAAGGGTTCACGTACTACCCCGGAGTACCGGTGGGTGTACCGATACTACCGCAGAGTAACGGTGGGGGTACCGCTACTACCCCAGAACATCGGGTATGGGTGCCAAGCAATATGCGGAGCATCAGGTAGTGATAGCGGGTCTAACCTGTGGGGTCCGGTAGGGAGGCCAGGTCTAGTCCAGCGCGCACGAAGGGACAGCTGGTGTTCTCTGGCGCATCACAAAGGGTTCCGATCCAATCCCAGAGTACCGGTGGGGGAACCGGTTCTACCTCGAAACATCGGGTAGGTATACCAGGCCTACCCCGGCGGGTCAGGTAGGAAGGGTGGGTCCAAAGCAGTGTGCCCGTAGGGTCAGCAGGTGTAACCCGGCGCACCAGTAAGGGTTCCGGTACAATCCAGGAGTACCGGTGGGTATAGCAAAACTACAGCGGAGTACCGGTGAGTGTACAGGTACTACCCCAGATTGTCGGGTAGGGGGCCAGGCCTACCGTAGAGCATCAGGTAGGGATACCGGGCCTAGCCTGGAGGGTCAGGTAGGAATGTCTGGTCTACACAGCACGCCCGTAAGGTCAGCAGGTGTACCCCAGCGAACCAGTAAGGGTTCAGGTACTACCCTGGAGTACCGGTGGGTGTACCAATCCTACCGCAGAGTACCGGTGGGGGTACCGGTACTACCCCAGCATATCGGGTAGGGGTGCCAGGCCAACAACGGAGCATCAGGTAGGGATACCGGGCCTAAAACGGAGGGTCAGGTAGGAATGTCTGGTCTACACCGCATGCCAGTAACGTCATCAGGTGTACCCCAGTGAACCTGTAAGGGTTCACGTACTACCCCGGAGTACCGGTGGGTGTACCGATACTACCGCAGAGTAACGGTGGGGGTACCGCTACTACCCCAGAACATTGGGTATGGGTGCCAAGCCTAATGCGGAGCATCAGGTAGGGATACCGGGTCTAACCAGTGGGGTCCGGTAGGGAGGCCGGGTCTTGTCCAGCGCGCACAATGGGACAGCTGGTGTTCTCTGACGCATCACAAAGGGTTCAGTTCCAAGCCCAGAGTACCGGTGGGGGAACCGGTTCTAACTCAAAACATCTGGTAGGTATACCAGGCCTACCCCGGCGGGTAAGGTAGAAAGGGTGGGCGTAAATCGGCGCGCCCGTAGGGTCAGCAGGTGTACCCCGGCGCACCAGTAAGGGTTCCAGTACAATCCAGGAGTACAGGTGGGTATAGCAAAACTACCGCGGAGTAACTGTGGGTGTACCGGTACTACCCCAGATTGTCGGGTAGGGGGCCAGGCCTACCGCAGAGCATCAGGTAGGGATACCGGGCCTAGCCTGGAGGGTCAGGTAGGAATGTCTGGTCTACACAGCACGCCCGTAAGGTCAGCAGGTGTACCCCAGCGAACCTGTAAGGGTTCAGGTACTGCCCTGGAGTAGCGGTGGGTGTACCAATACTACCGCAGAGTACCGGTGGGGGTAGCGGTACTACCCCAGCATATCGGGTAGCGGTGCCAGGCCAACAACGGAGCATCAGGTAGGGATACCGGGCCTAGCCTGGAGGGTCAGCTAGGAATGTCTGGTCTACTCCGCGCGCCAGTAACGTCAGCAGGTGTACCCCAGTGAACCAGTAAGGGTTCACGTACTACCCCGGAGTACCGGTGGGTGTACCGATACTACCGCAGAGTAACGGTGGGGGTACCGCTACTACCCCAGAACATCGGGAATGGGTGCCAAGCCTAATGCGGAGCATCAGGTAGGGATAGCGGGTCTAACCTGTGGGGTCCGGTAGGGAGGCCGGGTCTAGTCCAGTGCGCACGAAGGGACAGCTGGTGTTCTCTGGCGCATCACAAAGGGTTCCGATCCAATCCCAGAGTACCGGTGGGGGAACCGGTTCTAACTCGAAACATCGGGTAGGTATACCAGGCCTACCCCGGCGGGTCAGGTAGGAAGGGTGGGTCCAAAGCAGTGTGCCCGTAGAGTCAGCAGGTATAACCCGGCGCACCAGTAAGGGTTCCGGTACAATCCAGGAGTACCGGTGGGTATAGCAAAAGTACCGCGGAATACCGGTGGGTGTACCGGTACTACCCCACATTGTCGGGTAGGGGGCCAGGCGTAGCGCAGAGCATCAGGTAGGGATACCGGGCCTAGCCTGGAGGGTCAGGTAGGAATGTCTGGTCTACACAGCACGCCCGTAAGGTCAGCAGGTATACCGCAGCGAACCAGTAAGGGTTCAGGTACTACCCTGGAGTACCGGTGGGTGTACCAATACTACCGCAGAGTACCGGTGGGGGTACCGGTACTACCCCAGCATATCGGGTAGGGGTGCCAGGCCAACAACGGAGCATCAGGTAGGGATACCGGGACTAACACGGAGGGTCAGGAAGAATGTCTGGTCTATACCGCGTGCCCGAAACGTCATCAGGTGTACCACAGTGAACCAGTAAGGATTCACGTACTACCCCGGAGTACCGGTGGGTGTACCGATACTACCGCAGAGTAACGGTGGGGATACCGCTACTACCCCAGAACATCGGGTATGGGTGCCAAGCCTAATGCGGAGCATCAGGTAGGGATACCGGGTCTAACCTGTGGGGTCCGGCAGGGAGGCCGGGTCTAGTCCAGCGCGCACGAAGGGACAGCTGGTGTTCTCTGGCGCATCACAAAGGGTTCCGTTCCAACCCCAGAGTACCGGTGGGGGAACCGGTTCTACCTCGAAACATCGGGTAGGTATACCAGGCCTACCCCGGCGGGTCAGGTAGGAAGGGTGGGTCCAAAGCAGTGTGCCCGTAGGGTCAGCAGGTGTAACCCGGCGCACCAGTAAGGGTTCCGGTACAATCCAGGAGTACAGGTGGGTATAGCAAAAGTACCGCGGAGTCCCTGTGGGTGTACCGGTACTACCCCAGATTGTCGGGTAGGGGGCCAGGCGTAGCGCAGAGCATCAGGTAGGGATACCGGGCCTAGCCTGGAGGGTCAGGTAGGAATGTCTGGTCTACACAGCACGCCCGTAAGGTCAGCAGGTGTACCCCAGCGAACCTGTAAGGGTTCAGGTACTGCCCTGGAGTAGCGGTGGGTGTACCAATACTACCGCAGAGTACCGGTGGGGGTAGCGGTACTACCCCAGCATATCGGGTAGGGTTGCCAGGTCAACAACGGAGCATCAGGTAGGGATACCAGGCCTAAAACGGAGGGTCAGGCAGGAATGTCTGGTCTACACCGCGTGCCCGTAACGTCAGCAGGTGTACCCCAGTGAACCAGTAAGGGTTCACGTACTACCCCGGAGTACCGGTGGGTGTACCGATACTACCGCAGAGTAACGGTGGGGGTACCGCTACTACCCCAGAACATCGGGTATGGGTGCCAAGCAATATGCGGAGCATCAGGTAGTGATAGCGGGTCTAACCTGTGGGGTCCGGTAGGGAGGCCAGGTCTAGTCCAGCGCGCACGAAGGGATAGCTGGTGTTCTCTGGTGCATCACAAAGAGTTCCGTTCCAACCCCAGAGTACCGGTGGGGGAACCGGTTCTACCTCGAAACATCGGGTAGGTATACCAGGCCTACCCCGGCGGGTCAGGTAGGAAGGGTGGGTCCAAAGCAGTGTGCCCGTAGGGTCAGCAGGTGTAACCCGGCGCACCAGTAAGGGTTCCGGTATAATCCAGGAGTACCGGTGGGTATAGCAAAACTACCGCGGAGTACCGGTGGGTGTACCGGTACTACCCCAGATTGTCGGGTAGGGGGCCAGGCGTAGCGCAGAGCATCAGGTAGGGATACCGGGCCTAGCCTGGAGGGTCAGGTAGGAATGTCTGGTCTACACAGCACGCCCGTAAGGTCAGCAGGTGTACCCCAGCGAACCAGTAAGGGTTCAGGTACTACCCTGGAGTACCGGTGGGTGTACCAATACTACCGCAGAGTACCGGTGGGGGTACCGGTACTACCCCAGCATATCGGGTAGGGGTGCCAAGCCAACAACGGAGCATCAGGTAGGGATACCGGGCCTAGCCTGGAGGGTCAGGTAGGAATGTCTGGTCTACACCGCGCGCCAGTAACGTCATCAGGTGTACCCCAGTGAACCAGTAAGGGTTCACGTACTACCCCGGAGTACCGGTGGGTGTACCGATACTACCGCAGAGTAACGGTGGGGGTACCGCTACTACCCCAGAACATCGGGTATGGGTGCCAAGCCTAATGCGGAGCATCAGGTACGGATAGCGGGTCTAACCTGTGGGGTCCGGTAGGGAGGCCGGGTCTAGTCCAGCACGCACGAAGGGACAGCTGGTGTTCTCTGGCGCATCACAAAGGGTTCCGATCCAATCCCAGAGTACCGGTGGGGGAACCGGTTCTACCTCGAAACATCGGGTAGGTATACCAGGCCTACCCCGGCGGGTCAGGTAGGAAGGGTGGGCGTAAAGCGGCGCGCCCGTAGGGTCAGCAGGTGTACCCCGGCGCACCAGTAAGGGTTCCAGTACAATCGAGGAGTACAGGTGGGTATAGCAAAACTACCAAGGAGTACCTGTGGGTGTACCGGTACTACCCCAGATTGTCGGGTAGGGGGCCAGGCCTACCGCAGAGCATCAGGTAGGGATACCGGGCCTAGCCTGGAGGGTCAGGTAGGAATGTCTGGTCTACACAGCACGCCCGTAAGGACAGCAGGTGTACCCCAGCGAACCTGTAAGGGTTCAGGTACTGCCGTGGAGTACCGGTGGGTGTACCAATACTACCGCAGAGTACCGGTGGGGGTAGCGGTACTACCCCAGCATATCGGGTAGGGTTGCCAGGCCAACAACGGAGCATCAGGTAGGGATACCAGGCCTAAAACGGAGGGTCAGGTAGGAATGTCTGGTCTACACCGCGTGCCCGTAACGTCAGCAGGCGTACCCCAGTGAACCAGTAAGGGTTCACGTACTACCCCGGAGTACCGGTGGGTGTACCGATACTACCGCAGAGTAACGGTGGGGGTACCGCTACTACCCCAGAACATCGGGTATGGGTGCCAAGCCTAATGCGGAGCATCAGGTACGGATAGCGGGTCTAACCTGTGGGGTCCGGTAGGGAGGCCGGGTCTAGTCCAGCGCGCACGAAGGGACAGCTGGTGTTCTCTGGCGCATCACAAAGGGTTCCGATCCAACCCCAGAGTACCGGTGCGGGAACCGGTTCTACCTCGAAACATCGGGTAGGTATACCAGGCCTACCCTGGCGGGTCAGGTAGGAAGGGTGGGCGTAAAGCGGCGCGCCCGTAGGGTCAGCAGGTGTACCCCGGCGCACCAGTAAGGGTTCCGGTATAATCCAGGAGTACAGGTGGGTATAGCAAAACTACCGCGGAGTACCGGTGGGTGTACCGGTACTACCCCAGATTGTCGGGTAGGGGGCCAGGCGTAGCGCAGAGCATCAGGTAGGGATACCGGGCCTAGCCTGGAGGGTCAGGTAGGAATGTCTGGTCTACACAGCACGCCCGTAAGGTCAGCAGGTGTACCCCAGCGAACCAGTAAGGGTTCAGGTACTACCCTGGAGTACCGGTGGGTGTACCAATACTACCACAGAGTACCGGTGGGGGTACCGGTACTACCCGAGCATATTGGGTAGAAGTGCCAGGCCAACAACGGAGCATCAGGTAGGGATACCGGGACTAACACGGAGGGTCAGGAAGAATGTCTGGTCTATACCGCGTGCCCGAAACGTCATCAGGTGTACCCCAGTGAACCAGTAAGGATTCACGTACTACCCCGGAGTACCGGTGGGTGTACCGATACTACCGCAGAGTAACGGTGGGGGTACCGCTACTACCCCAGAACATCGGGTATGGGTGCCAAGCCAATATGCGGAGCATCAGGTAGGGATAGCGGGTCTAACCTGTGGGGTCCGGTAGGGAGGCCAGGTCTAGTCCAGCGCGCACGAAGGGACAGCTGGTGTTCTCTGGCGCATCACAAAGGGTTCCGTTCCAACCCCAGAGTACCGGTGGGGGAACCGGTTCTACCTCGAAACATCGGGTAGGTATACCAGGCCTACCCCGGCGGGTAAGGTAGAAAGGGTGGGAGTAAAGCGGCGCGCCCGTAGGGTCAGCAGGTGTACCCCGGCGCACCAGTAAGGGTTCCAGTACAATCGAGGAGTACAGGTGGGTATAGCAAAACTACCAAGGAGTACCTGTGGGTGTACCGGTACTACCCCAGATTGTCGGGTAGGGGGCCAGGCCTACCGCAGAGCATCAGGTAGGGATACCGGGCCTAGCCTGGAGGGTCAGGTAGGAATGTCTGGTCTACACAGCACGCCCGTAAGGTCAGCAGGTGTACCCCAGCGAACCTGTAAGGGTTCAGGTACTGCCCTGGAGTACCGGTGGGTGTACCAATACTACCGCAGAGTACCGGTGGGGGTAGCGGTACTACCCCAGCATATCGGGTAGGGTTGCCAGGCCAACAACGGAGCATCAGGTAGGGATACCGGGACTAACACGGAGGGTCAGGAAGAATGTCTGGTCTATACCGCGTGCCCGAAACGTCATCAGGTGTACCCCAGTGAACCAGTAAGGATTCACGTACTACCCCGGAGTACCGGTGGGTGTACCGATACTACCGCAGAGTAACGGTGGGGGTACCGCTACTACCCCAGAACATCGGGTATGGGTGCCAAGCCAATATGCGGAGCATCAGGTAGGGATAGCGGGTGTAACCTGTGGGGTCCGGTAGGGAGGCCAGGTCTAGTCCAGCGCGCACGAAGGGACAGCTGGTGTTCTCTGGCGCATCACAAAGGGTTCCGTTCCAACCCCAGAGTACCGGTGGGGGAACCGGTTCTACCTCGAAACATCGGGTAGGTATACCAGGCCTACCCCGGCGGGTCAGGTAGGAAGGGTGGGTCCAAAGCAGTGTGCCCTTAGGGTCAGCAGGTGTAACCCGGCGCACCAGTAAGGGTTCCGGTACAATCCAGGAGTACAGGTGGGTATAGCAAAAGTACCGCGGAGTCCCTGTGGGTGTACCGGTACTACCCCAGATTGTCGGGTAGGGGGCCAGCCGTAGCGCAGAGCATCAGGTAGGGATACCGGGCCTAGCCTGGAGGGTCAGGTAGGAATGTCTGGTCTACACAGCACGCCCGTAAGGTCAGCAGGTGTACCCCAGCGAACCTGTAAGGGTTCAGGTACTGCCCTGGAGTAGCGGTGGGTGTACCAATACTACCGCAGAGTACCGGTGGGGGTAGCGGTACTACCCCAGCATATCGGGTAGGGTTGCCAGGTCAACAACGGAGCATCAGGTAGGGATACCAGGCCTAAAACGGAGGGTCAGGCAGGAATGTCTGGTCTACACCGCGTGCCCGTAACGTCAGCAGGTGTACCCCAGTGAACCAGTAAGGGTTCACGTACTACCCCGGAGTACCGGTGGGTGTACCGATACTACCGCAGAGTAACGGTGGGGGTACCGCTACTACCCCAGAACATCGGGTATGGGTGCCAAGCAATATGCGGAGCATCAGGTAGTGATAGCGGGTCTAACCTGTGGGGTCCGGTAGGGAGGCCAGGTCTAGTCCAGCGCGCACGAAGGGACAGCTGGTGTTCTCTGGTGCATCACAAAGAGTTCCGTTCCAACCCCAGAGTACCGGTGGGGGAACCGGTTCTACCTCGAAACATCGGGTAGGTATACCAGGCCTACCCCGGCGGGTCAGGTAGGAAGGGTGGGTCCAAAGCAGTGTGCCCGTAGGGTCAGCAGGTGTAACCCGGCGCACCAGTAAGGGTTCCGGTATAATCCAGGAGTACCGGTGGGTATAGCAAAACTACCGCGGAGTACCGGTGGGTGTACCGGTACTACCCCAGATTGTCGGGTAGGGGGCCAGGCGTAGCGCAGAGCATCAGGTAGGGATACCGGGCCTAGCCTGGAGGGTCAGGTAGGAATGTCTGGTCTACACAGCACGCCCGTAAGGTCAGCAGGTGTACCCCAGCGAACCAGTAAGGGTTCAGGTACTACCCTGGAGTACCGGTGGGTGTACCAATACTACCGCAGAGTACCGGTGGGGGTACCGGTACTACCCCAGCATATCGGGTAGGGGTGCCAAGCCAAAAACGGAGCATCAGGTAGGGATACCGGGCCTAGCCTGGAGGGTCAGGTAGGAATGTCTGGTCTACACCGCGCGCCAGTAACGTCATCAGGTGTACCCCAGTGAACCAGTAAGGGTTCACGTACTACCCCGGAGTACCGGTGGGTGTACCGATACTACCGCAGAGTAACGGTGGGGGTACCGCTACTACCCCAGAACATCGGGTATGGGTGCCAAGCCTAATGCGGAGCATCAGGTACGGATAGCGGGTCTAACCTGTGGGGTCCGGTAGGGAGGCCGGGTCTAGTCCAGCACGCACGAAGGGACAGCTGGTGTTCTCTGGCGCATCACAAAGGGTTCCGATCCAATCCCAGAGTACCGGTGGGGGAACCGGTTCTACCTCGAAACATCGGGTAGGTATACCAGGCCTACCCCGGCGGGTCAGGTAGGAAGGGTGGGAGTAAAGCGGCGCGCCCGTAGGGTCAGCAGGTGTACCCCGGCGCACCAGTAAGGGTTCCAGTACAATCGAGGAGTACAGGTGGGTATAGCAAAACTACCAAGGAGTACCTGTGGGTGTACCGGTACTACCCCAGATTGTCGGGTAGGGGGCCAGGCCTACCGCAGAGCATCAGGTAGGGATACCGGGCCTAGCCTGGAGGGTCAGGTAGGAATGTCTGGTCTACACAGCACGCCCGTAAGGTCAGCAGGTGTACCCCAGCGAACCTGTAAGGGTTCAGGTACTGCCCTGGAGTAGCGGTGGGTGTACCAATACTACCGCAGAGTACCGGTGGGGGTAGCGGTACTACCCCAGCATATCGGGTAGGGTTGCCAGGCCAACAACGGAGCATCAGGTAGGGATACCAGGCCTAAAACGGAGGGTCAGGTAGGAATGTCTGGTCTACACCGCGTGCCCGTAACGTCAGCAGGCGTACCCCAGTGAACCAGTAAGGGTTCACGTACTACCCCGGAGTACCGGTGGGTGTACCGATACTACCGCAGAGTAACGGTGGGGGTACCGCTACTACCCCAGAACATCGGGTATGGGTGCCAAGCCTAATGCGGAGCATCAGGTAGGGATAGCGGTTCTAACCTGTGGGGTCCGGTAGGGAGGCCGGGTCTAGTCCAGCGCGCACGAAGGGACAGCTGGTGTTCTCTGGCGCATCACAAAGGGTTCCGATCCAACCCCAGAGTACCGGTGCGGGAACCGGTTCTACCTCGAAACATCGGGTAGGTATACCAGGCCTACCCTGGCGGGTCAGGTAGGAAGGGTGGGCGTAAAGCGGCGCGCCCGTAGGGTCAGCAGGTGTACCCCGGCGCACCAGTAAGGGTTCCGGTATAATCCAGGAGTACAGGTGGGTATAGCAAAACTACCGCGGAGTACCGGTGGGTGTACCGGTACTACCCCAGATTGTCGGGTAGGGGGCCAGGCGTAGCGCAGAGCATCAGGTAGGGATACCGGGCCTAGCCTGGAGGGTCAGGTAGGAATGTCTGGTCTACACAGCACGCCCGTAAGGTCAGCAGGTGTACCCCAGCGAACCAGTAAGGGTTCAGGTACTACCCTGGAGTACCGGTGGGTGTACCAATACTACCACAGAGTACCGGTGGGGGTACCGGTACTACCCGAGCATATTGGGTAGGGGTGCCAGGCCAACAACGGAGCATCAGGTAGGGATACCGGGACTAACACGGAGGGTCAGGAAGAATGTCTGGTCTATACCGCGTGCCCGAAACGTCATCAGGTGTACCCCAGTGAACCAGTAAGGATTCACGTACTACCCCGGAGTACCGGTGGGTGTACCGATACTACCGCAGAGTAACGGTGGGGGTACCGCTACTACCCCAGAACATCGGGTATGGGTGCCAAGCCAATATGCGGAGCATCAGGTAGGGATAGCGGGTCTAACCTGTGGGGTCCGGTAGGGAGGCCAGGTCTAGTCCAGCGCGCACGAAGGGACAGCTGGTGTTCTCTGGCGCATCACAAAGGGTTCCGTTCCAACCCCAGAGTACCGGTGGGGGAACCGGTTCTACCTCGAAACATCGGGTAGGTATACCAGGCCTACCCCGGCGGGTCAGGTAGGAAGGGTGGGTCCAAAGCAGTGTGCCCGTAGGGTCAGCAGGTGTAACCCGGCGCACCAGTAAGGGTTCCGGTACAATCCAGGAGTACAGGTGGGTATAGCAAAAGTACCGCGGAGTCCCTGTGGGTGTACCGGTACTACCCCAGATTGTCGGGTAGGGGGCCAGGCGTAGCGCAGAGCATCAGGTAGGGATACCGGGCCTAGCCTGGAGGGTCAGGTAGGAATGTCTGGTCTACACAGCACGCCCGTAAGGTCAGCAGGTGTACCCCAGCGAACCTGTAAGGGTTCAGGTACTGCCCTGGAGTACCGGTGGGTGTACCAATACTACCGCAGAGTACCGGTGGGGGTAGCGGTACTACCCCAGCATATCGGGTAGGGTTGCCAGGCCAACAACGGAGCATCAGGTAGGGATACCAGGCCTAAAACGGAGGGTCAGGCAGGAATGTCTGGTCTACACCGCGTGCCCGTAACGTCAGCAGGTGTACCCCAGTGAACCAGTAAGGGTTCACGTACTACCCCGGAGTACCGGTGGGTGTACCGATACTACCGCAGAGTAACGGTGGGGGTACCGCTACTACCCCAGAACATCGGGTATGGGTGCCAAGCAATATGCGGAGCATCAGGTAGTGATAGCGGGTCTAACCTGTGGGGTCCGGTAGGGAGGCCAGGTCTAGTCCAGCGCGCACGAAGGGACAGCTGGTGTTCTCTGGTGCATCACAAAGAGTTCCGTTCCAACCCCAGAGTACCGGTGGGGGAACCGGTTCTACCTCGAAACATCGGGTAGGTATACCAGGCCTACCCCGGCGGGTCAGGTAGGAAGGGTGGGTCCAAAGCAGTGTGCCCGTAGGGTCAGCAGGTGTAACCCGGCGCACCAGTAAGGGTTCCGGTATAATCCAGGAGTACCGGTGGGTATAGCAAAACTACCGCGGAGTACCGGTGGGTGTACCGGTACTACCCCAGATTGTCGGGTAGGGGGCCAGGCGTAGCGCAGAGCATCAGGTAGGGATACCAGGCCTAACCTGGAGGGTCAGGTAGGAATGTCTGGTCTACACAGCACGCCCGTAAGGTCAGCAGGTGTACCCCAGCGAACCAGTAAGGGTTCAGGTACTACCCTGGAGTACCGGTGGGTGTACCAATACTACCGCAGAGTACCGGTGGGGGTACCGGTACTACCCCAGCATATCGGGTAGGGGTGCCAAGCCAACAACGGAGCATCAGGTAGGGATACCGGGCCTAGCCTGGAGGGTCAGGTAGGAATGTCTGGTCTACACCGCGCGCCAGTAACGTCATCAGGTGTACCCCAGTGAACCAGTAAGGGTTCACGTACTACCCCGGAGTACCGGTGGGTGTACCGATACTACCGCAGAGTAACGGTGGGGGTACCGCTACTACCCCAGAACATCGGGTATGGGTGCCAAGCCTAATGCGGAGCATCAGGTACGGATAGCGGGTCTAACCTGTGGGGTCCGGTAGGGAGGCCGGGTCTAGTCCAGCACGCACGAAGGGACAGCTGGTGTTCTCTGGCGCATCACAAAGGGTTCCGATCCAATCCCAGAGTACCGGTGGGGGAACCGGTTCTACCTCGAAACATCGGGTAGGTATACCAGGCCTACCCCGGCGGGTCAGGTAGGAAGGGTGGGAGTAAAGCGGCGCGCCCGTAGGGTCAGCAGGTGTACCCCGGCGCACCAGTAAGGGTTCCAGTACAATCGAGGAGTACAGGTGGGTATAGCAAAACTACCAAGGAGTACCTGTGGGTGTACCGGTACTACCCCAGATTGTCGGGTAGGGGGCCAGGCCTACCGCAGAGCATCAGGTAGGGATACCGGGCCTAGCCTGGAGGGTCAGGTAGGAATGTCTGGTCTACACAGCACGCCCGTAAGGTCAGCAGGTGTACCCCAGCGAACCTGTAAGGGTTCAGGTACTGCCCTGGAGTACCGGTGGGTGTACCAATACTACCGCAGAGTACCGGTGGGGGTAGCGGTACTACCCCAGCATATCGGGTAGGGTTGCCAGGCCAACAACGGAGCATCAGGTAGGGATACCAGGCCTAAAACGGAGGGTCAGGTAGGAATGTCTGGTCTACACCGCGTGCCCGTAACGTCAGCAGGCGTACCCCAGTGAACCAGTAAGGGTTCACGTACTACCCCGGAGTACCGGTGGGTGTACCGATACTACCGCAGAGTAACGGTGGGGGTACCGCTACTACCCCAGAACATCGGGTATGGGTGCCAAGCCTTATGCGGAGCATCAGGTAGGGATAGCGGTTCTAACCTGTGGGGTCCGGTAGGGAGGCCGGGTCTAGTCCAGCGCGCACGAAGGGACAGCTGGTGTTCTCTGGCGCATCACAAAGGGTTCCGATCCAACCCCAGAGTACCGGTGCGGGAACCGGTTCTACCTCGAAACATCGGGTAGGTATACCAGGCCTACCCTGGCGGGTCAGGTAGGAAGGGTGGGCGTAAAGCGGCGCGCCCGTAGGGTCAGCAGGTGTACCCCGGCGCACCAGTAAGGGTTCCGGTATAATCCAGGAGTACCGGTGGGTATAGCAAAAGTACCGCGGAGTCCCGGTGGGTGTACCGGTACTACCCCAGATTGTCGGGTAGGGGGCCAGGCGTAGCGCAGAGCATCAGGTAGGGATACCGGGCCTAGCCTGGAGGGTCAGGTAGGAATGTCTGGTCTACAGAGCACGCCCGTAAGGTCAGCAGGTGTACCCCAGTGAACCAGTAAGGGTTCAGGTACTACCCTGGAGTACCGGTGGGTGTACCAATACTACCACAGAGTACCGGTGGGGGTACCGGTACTACCCGAGCATATTGGGTAGGGGTGCCAGGCCAACAACGGAGCATCAGGTAGGGATACCGGGACTAACACGGAGGGTCAGGAAGAATGTCTGGTCTATACCGCGTGCCCGAAACGTCATCAGGTGTACCCCAGTGAACCAGTAAGGATTCACGTACTACCCCGGAGTACCGGTGGGTGTACCGATACTACCGCAGAGTAACGGTGGGGGTACCGCTACTACCCCAGAACATCGGGTATGGGTGCCAAGCCAATATGCGGAGCATCAGGTAGGGATAGCGGGTCTAACCTGTGGGGTCCGGTAGGGAGGCCAGGTCTAGTCCAGCGCGCACGAAGGGACAGCTGGTGTTCTCTGGCGCATCACAAAGGGTTCCGTTCCAACCCCAGAGTACCGGTGGGGGAACCGGTTCTACCTCGAAACATCGGGTAGGTATACCAGGCCTACCCCGGCGGGTCAGGTAGGAAGGGTGGGTCCAAAGCAGTGTGCCCGTAGGGTCAGCAGGTGTAACCCGGCGCACCAGTAAGGGTTCCGGTACAATCCAGGAGTACAGGTGGGTATAGCAAAACTACCGCGGAGTACCTGTGGGTGTACCGGTACTACCCCAGATTGTCGGGTAGGGGGCCAGGCGTAGCGCAGAGCATCAGGTAGGGATACCGGGCCTAGCCTGGAGGGTCAGGTAGGAATGTCTGGTCTACACAGCACGCCCGTAAGGTCAGCAGGTGTACCCCAGCGAACCTGTAAGGGTTCAGGTACTGCCCTGGAGTACCGGTGGGTGTACCAATACTACCGCAGAGTACCGGTGGGGGTACCGGTACTACCCCAGCATATCGGGTAGGGTTGCCAGGCCAACAACGGAGCATCAGGTAGGGATACCAGGCCTAAAACGGAGGGTCAGGCAGGAATGTCTGGTCTACACCGCGTGCCCGTAACGTCAGCAGGTGTACCCCAGTGAACCAGTAAGGGTTCACGTACTACCCCGGAGTACCGGTGGGTGTACCGATACTACCGCAGAGTAACGGTGGGGGTACCGCTACTACGCCAGAACATCGGGTATGGGTGCCAAGCAATATGCGGAGCATCAGGTAGTGATAGCGGGTCTAACCTGTGGGGTCCGGTAGGGAGGCCAGGTCTAGTCCAGCGCGCACGAAGGGACAGCTGGTGTTCTCTGGTGCATCACAAAGAGTTCCGTTCCAACCCCAGAGTACCGGTGGGGGAACCGGTTCTACCTCGAAACATCGGGTAGGTATACCAGGCCTACCCCGGCGGGTCAGGTACGAAGGGTGGGTCCAAAGCAGTGTGCCCGTAGGGTCAGCAGGTGTAACCCGGCGCACCAGTAAGGGTTCCGGTATAATCCAGGAGTACCGGTGGGTATAGCAAAAGTACAGCGGAGTACCTGTGGGTGTACCGGTACTACCCCAGATTGTCGGGTAGGGGGCCAGGCCTAATGCGAAGCATCAGGTAGGGATAGCGGGTCTAACCGGTGGGGTCCGGTACGGAGGCCGGGTCTAGTCCAGCGCGCACCAAGGGACAGCTGGTGTTCTCTGGCGCATCACAAAGGGTTCCATTCCAAACCCAGAGTACCGGTGGGGGAACCGGTTCTATCTCGAAACATCGGGTAGGTATACCAGGCCTACGCCGGCGTGTCAGGTAGGAAGGGTGTGTCCAAAGCATTGTGCCCGTAGGGTCAGCAGGTGTACCCCGGCGCACCAGTAAGGGTTCCGGTACAATCCAGGAGTACCGGTGGGTATAGCAAAACTACCGCGGAGTACCGGTGGGTGTACAGGTACTACCCCAGATTGTCCGGAAGGGGGCCAGGCCTACCGTAGAGCATCAGGTAGGGATACCGGGCCTAGCCTGGAGGGTCAGGTAGGAATGTCTGGTCTACAGATCACGCCCGTAAGGTCAGCAGGTGTTCCCCAGCGAACCAGTAAGGGTTCAGGTACTGCCCTGGAGTACCAGTGGGTGTACCAATACTACTGCAGAGTACCGGTGGGGGTACCGGTACTACCCCAGCATATCGGGTAGGGGTGCCAGGCCAACAACGGAGCATCAGGTAGGGATACCGGGCCTAAAACGGAGGGTCAGGTAGGAATGTCTGGTCTATACCGCATGCCAGTAACGTCATCAGGTGTACCCCAGTGAACCAGTAAGGGTTCACGTACTACCCCAGAGTACCGGTGGGTGTACCGATACAACCGCAGAGTAACGGTGGGGGTACCGCTACTACCCCAGAACATTGGGTATGGGTGCCAAGCCTAATGCGGAGCATCAGGTAGGGATACCGGGTCTAACCAGTGGGGTCCGGTAGGGAGGCCGGGTCTAGTCCAGCGCGCACAATGGGACAGCTGGTGTTCTCTGACGCATCACAAAGGGTTCCGTTCCAAGCCCAGAGTACCGGTGGGGGAACCGGTTCTAACTCAAAACATCTGGTAGGTATACCAGGCCTACCCCGGCGGGTAAGGTAGAAAGGGTGGGCGTAAATCGGCGCGCCCGTAGGGTCAGCAGGTGTACCCCGGCGCACCAGTAAGGGTTCCAGTACAATCCAGGAGTACAGGTGGGTATAGCAAAACTACCGCGGAGTACCTGTGGGTGTACCGGTACTACCCCAGATTGTCGGGTAGGGGGCCAGGCCTACCGCAGAGCATCAGGTAGGGATACCGGGCCTAGCCTGCAGGGTCAGGTAGGAATGTCTGGTCTACACAGCACGCCCGTAAGGTCAGCAGGTGTACCCCAGCGAACCTGTAAGGGTTCAGGTACTGCCCTGGAGTAGCGGTGGGTGTACCAATACTACCGCAGAGTACCGGTGGGGGTAGCGGTACTACCCCAGCATATCGGGTAGGGGTGCCAGGCCAACAACGGAGCATCAGGTAGGGATACCAGGCCTAAAACGGAGGGTCAGGTAGGAATGTCTGGTCTACTCCGCGCGCCAGTAACGTCAGCAGGTGTACCCCAGTGAACCAGTAAGGGTTCACGTACTACCCCGGAGTACCGCTGGGTGTACCGATACTACAGCAGAGTAACGGTGGGGGTACCGCTACTACCCCAGAACATCGGGAATGGGTGCCAAGCCTAATGCGGAGCATCAGGTAGGGATAGCGGGTCTAACCTGTGGGGTCCGGTAGGGAGGCCGGGTCTAGTCCAGTGCGCACGAAGGGACAGCTGGTGTTCTCTGGCGCATCACAAAGGGTTCCGATCCAATCCCAGAGTACCGGTGGGGGAACCGGTTCTAACTCGAAACATCGGGTAGGTATACCAGGCCTACCCCGGCGGGTCTGGTAGGAAGGGTGGGTCCAAAGCAGTGTGCCCGTAGAGTCAGCAGGTATAACCCGGCGCACCAGTAAGGGTTCCGGTACAATCCAGGAGTACCGGTGGGTATAGCAAAAGTACCGCGGAATACCGGTGGGTGTACCGGTACTACCCCACATTGTCGGGTAGGTGGCCAGGCCTACCGCAGAGCATCAGGTAGGGATACCGGGCCTAGCCTGGAGGGTCAGGTAGGAATGTCTGGTCTACACAGCACGCCCGTAAGGTCAGCAGGTATACCGCAGCGAACCAGTAAGGGTTCAGGTACTACCCTGGAGTACCGGTGGGTGTACCAATACTACCGCAGAGTACCGGTGGGGGTACCGGTACTACCCCAGCATATCGGGTAGGGGTGCCAGGCCAACAACGGAGCATCAGGTAGGGATACCGGGACTAACACGGAGGGTCAGGAAGAATGTCTGGTCTATACCGCGTGCCCGAAACGTCATCAGGTGTACCACAGTGAACCAGTAAGGATTCACGTACTACCCCGGAGTACCGGTGGGTGTACCGATACTACTGCAGAGTAACGGTGGGGGTACCGCTACTACCCCAGAACATCGGGTATGGGTGCCAAGCCAATATGCGGAGCATCAGGTAGTGATAGCGGGTGTAACCTGTGGGGTCCGGTAGGGAGGCCAGGTCTAGTCCAGCGCGCACGAAGGGACAGCTGGTGTTCTCTGGCGCATCACAAAGGGTTCCGTTCCAAGCCCAGAGTACCGGTGGGGGAACCGGTTCTACCTCGAAACATCGGGTAGGTATACCAGGCCTACCCTGGCAGGTCAGGTAGGAAGGGTGGGCGTAAATTGGCGCGCCCGTAGGGTCAGCAGGTGTACCCCAGCGCACCAGTCAGGGTTCCGGTACAATCCAGGAGTACCGGTGGGTATAGCAAAACTACCGCGGAGTACCTGTGGGTGTACCGGTACTACCCCAGATTGTCGGGTAGGGGGCCAGGCGTAGCGCAGAGCATCAGGTAGGGATACCGGGCCTAGCCTGGAGGGTCAGGTAGGAATGTCTGGTCTACACAGCACGCCCGTAAGGTCAGCAGGTGTACCCCAGCGAACCAGTAAGTGTTCAGGTACTACCCTGGAGTACCGGTGGGTGTACCAATACTACCGCAGAGTACCGGTGGGGGTACCGGTACTACCCCAGCATATCGGGTAGGGGTGCCAGGCCAACAACGGAGCATCAGGTAGGGATACCGGGACTAACACGGAGGGTCAGGAAGAATGTCTGGTCTATACCGCGTGCCCGAAACGTCATCAGGTGTACCCCAGTGAACCAGTAAGGGTTCACGTACTATCCCGGAGTACCGGTGGGTGTACCGATACTACCGCAGAGTAACGTTGGGGGTACCGCTACTACCCCAGAACATCGGGTATGGGTGCCAAGCCTAATGCGGAGCATCAGGTAGGGATACCGGGTGTAACATGTGGGGTGCGGTAGGGAGGCCGGGTCTAGTCCAGCGCGCATGAAGGGACAGCTGGTGTTCTCTGTCACATCACAAAGGGTTCCGTTCCAACCCCAAGGTACCGGTGGGGGAACCGGTTCTAACTCAAAACATCTGGTAGGTATACCAGGCCTACCCCGGCGGGTAAGGTAGAAAGGGTGGGCGTAAAGCGGCGCGCCCGTAGGGTCAGCAGGTGTACCCCGACGCACCAATAAGGGTTCCAGTACAATCCAGGAGTACAGGTGGGTATAGCAAAACTACCGCGGAGTACCTGTGGGTGTACCGGTACTACCCCAGATTGTCGGGTAGGGGGCCAGGCCTACCGCAGAGCATCAGGTAGGGATACCGGGCCTAGCCTGGAGGGTCAGGTAGGAATGTCTGGTCTACACAGCACGCCCGTAAGGTCAGCAGGTGTACCCCAGCGAACCTGTAAGGCTTCAGGTACTGCCCTGGAGTACCGGTGGGTGTACCAATACTACCGCAGAGTACCGGTGGGGGTACCGGTACTACCCCAGCATATCGGGTAGGGGTGCCAGGCCAACAACGGAGCATCAGGTAGGGATACCGGGCCTAGCCTGGAGGGTCAGGTAGGAATGTCTGGTCTACACCGCGCGCCAGTAACGTCAGCAGGTGTACCCCAGTGAACCAGTAAGGGTTCACGTACTACCCCGGAGTACCGGTGGGTGTACCGATACTACCGCAGAGTAACGGTGGGGGTACCGCTACTACCCCAGAACATCGGGTATGGGTGCCAAGCCTAATGTGGAGCATCAGGTAGGGATACCGGGTGTAACCTGTGGGGTCCGGTAGGGAGGCCGGGTCTAGTCCAGCGCGCACGATGGGACAGCTGGTGTTCTCTGACGCATCACAAAGGGTTCCGTTCCAAGCCCAGAGTACCGGTGGGGGAACCGGTTCTAACTCAAAACATCTGGTAGGTATACCAGGCCTACCCCGCAGGGTCAGGTAGGAAGGGTGGGCGTAAAGCGGCGCGCCCGTAGGGTCAGCAGGTGTACCCCGGCGCACCAGTAAGGGTTCCGGTACAATCCAGGAGTACCGTTGGGTATAGAAAAACTACCGCGGAGTACCTGTGGGTGTAGCGGTACTACCCCAGATTGTCGGGTAGGGGGCCAGGCCTACCGCAGAGCATCAGGTAGGGATACCGGGCCTAGCCTGGAGGGTCAGGTAGGAATGTCTGGTCTACACAGCACGCCCGTAAGGTCAGCAGGTGTACCCCAGCGAACCAGTAAGGGTTCAGGTACTACCCTGGAGTACCGGTGGGTGTACCAATACTACCGCAGAGTACCGGTGGGGGTACCGGTACTACCCCAGCATATCGGGTAGGGGTGCCAGGCCAACAACGGAGCATCAGGTAGGGATACCGGGCCTAAAACGGAGGGTCAGGTAGGAATGTCTGGTCTACACCGCGCGCCAGTAACGTCATCAGGTGTACCCCAGTGAACCAGTAAGGGTTCACGTACTACCCCGGAGTACCGGTGGGTGTACCGATACTACTGCAGAGTAAAGGTGGGGGTACCGCTACTACCCCAGAACATCGGGTATGGGTGCCAAGCCTAATGCGGAGCATCAGGTAGGGATAGCGGGTCTAACCTGTGGGGTCCGGTAGGGAGGCCGGGTCTAGTCCAGCGCGCACGAAGGGACAGCTGGTGTTCTCTGGCGCATCACAAAGCGTTCCGATCCAATCCCAGAGTACCGGTGGGGGAACCGGTTCTACCTCGAAACATCGGGTAGGTATACCAGGCCTACGCCGGCGTGTCAGGTAGGAAGGGTGTGTCCAAAGCCGTGTGCCCGTAGGGTCAGCAGGTGTACCCCGGCGCACCAGTAAGGGTTCCGGTACAATCCAGGAGTACCGGTGGGTATAGCAAAACTACCGCGGAGTACCGGTGGGTGTACAGGTACTACCCCAGATTGTCCGGTAGGGGGCCAGGCCTACCGTAGAGCATCAGGTAGGGATACCGGGCCTAGCCTGGAGGGTCAGGTAGGAATGTCTGGTCTACACAGCACGCCCGTAAGGTCAGCAGGTGTACCCCAGCGAACCAGTAAGGGTTCAGGTACTACCCTGGAGTACCGGTGGGTGTACCAATACTACCGCAGAGTACCGGTGGGGGTACCGGTACCACCCAAGCATATCGGGTAGGGGTGCCAGGCCAACAACGGAGCATCAGGTAGGGATACCGGGACTAACACGGAGGGTCAGGAACAATGTCTGGTCTATACCGCGTGCCCGAAACGTCATCAGGTGTACCCCAGTGAACCAGTAAGGATTCACGTACTACCCCGGAGTACCGGTGGGTGTACCGATACTACCGCAGAGTAATGGTGGGGGTACCGCTACTACCCCAGAACATCGGGTATGGGTGCCAAGCCTAATGCGGAGCATCAGGTACGGATAGCGGGTCTAACCTGTGGGGTCCGGTAGGGAGGCCGGGTCTAGTCCAGCGCGCACGAAGGGACAGCTGGTGTTCTCTGGCGCATCACAAAGTGTTCCGTTCCAATCCCAGAGTACCGGTGGGGGAACCGGTTCTACCTCGAAAAATCGGGTAGGTATACAAGGCCTACCCCGGCGGGTCAGGTAGGAAGGGTGTGTCCAAAGCAGTGTGCCCGTAGGGTCAGCAGGTGTAACCCGGCGCACCAGTAAGGGTTCCGGTACAATCCAGGAGTACCGGTGGGTATAGCAAAACTACCACGGAGTACGGGTGGGTGTAAAGGTACTACCCCAGATTGTTGGTTAGGGGCCAGGCGTAGCGCAGAGCATCAGGTAGGGATACCGGGCCTAGCCTGGAGGGTCAGGTAGGAATGTCTGGTCTACACAGCACGCCCGTAAGGTCAGCAGGTGTACCCCAGCGAACCAGTAAGTGTTCAGGTACTACCCTGGAGTACCGGTGGGTGTACCAATACTACCGCAGAGTACCGGTGGGGGTACCGGTACTACCCCAGCATATCGGGTAGGGGTGCCAAGCCAACAACGGAGCATCAGGTAGGGATACCGGGACTAACACGGAGGGTCAGGAAGAATGTCTGGTCTATACCGCGTGCCCGAAACGTCATCAGGTGTACCCCAGTGAACCAGTAAGGGTTCACGTACTACCCCGGAGTACCGGTGGGTGTACCGATACTACCGCAGAGTAACGTTGGGGGTACCGCTACTACCCCAGAACATCGGGTATGGGTGCCAAGCCTAATGCGGAGCATCAGGTAGGGATACCGGGTGTAACATGTGGGGTGCGGTAGGGAGGCCGGGTCTAGTCCAGCGCGCATGAAGGGACAGCTGGTGTTCTCTGTCACATCACAAAGGGTTCCGTTCCAACCCCAAGGTACCGGTGGGGGAACCGGTTCTAACTCAAAACATCTGGTAGGTATACCAGGCCTACCCCGGCGGGTAAGGTAGAAAGGGTGGGCGTAAAGCGGCGCGCCCGTAGGGTCAGCAGGTGTACCCCGACGCACCAATAAGGGTTCCAGTACAATCCAGGAGTACAGGTGGGTATAGCAAAACTACCGCGGAGTACCTGTGGGTGTACCGGTACTACCCCAGATTGTCGGGTAGGGGGCCAGGCCTACCGCAGAGCATCAGGTAGGGATACCGGGCCTAGCCTGGAGGGTCAGGTAGGAATGTCTGGTCTACACAGCACGCCCGTAAGGTCAGCAGGTGTACCCCAGCGAACCTGTAAGGCTTCAGGTACTGCCCTGGAGTACCGGTGGGTGTACCAATACTACCGCAGAGTACCGGTGGGGGTACCGGTACTACCCCAGCATATCGGGTAGGGGTGCCAGGCCAACAACGGAGCATCAGGTAGGGATACCGGGCCTAGCCTGGAGGGTCAGGTAGGAATGTCTGGTCTACACCGCGCGCCAGTAACGTCAGCAGGTGTACCCCAGTGAACCAGTAAGGGTTCACGTACTACCCCGGAGTACCGGTGGGTGTACCGATACTACCGCAGAGTAACGGTGGGGGTACCGCTACTACCCCAGAACATCGGGTATGGGTGCCAAGCCTAATGTGGAGCATCAGGTAGGGATACCGGGTGTAACCTGTGGGGTCCGGTAGGGAGGCCGGGTCTAGTCCAGCGCGCACGATGGGACAGCTGGTGTTCTCTGACGCATCACAAAGGGTTCCGTTCCAAGCCCAGAGTACCGGTGGGGGAACCGGTTCTAACTCAAAACATCTGGTAGGTATACCAGGCCTACCCCGCAGGGTCAGGTAGGAAGGGTGGGCGTAAAGCGGCGCGCCCGTAGGGTCAGCAGGTGTACCCCGGCGCACCAGTAAGGGTTCCGGTACAATCCAGGAGTACCGGTGGGTATAGAAAAACTACCGCGGAGTACCTGTGGGTGTAGCGGTACTACCCCAGATTGTCGGGTAGGGGGCCAGGCCTACCGCAGAGCATCAGGTAGGGATACCGGACCTAGCCTGGAGGGTCAGGTAGGAATGTCTGGTCTACACAGCACGCCCGTAAGGTCAGCAGGTGTACCCCAGCGAACCAGTAAGGGTTCAGGTACTACCCTGGAGTACCGGTGGGTGTACCAATACTACCGCAGAGTACCGGTGGGGGTACCGGTACTACCCCAGCATATCGGGTAGGGGTGCCAGGCCAACAACGGAGCATCAGGTAGGGATACCGGGCCTAAAACGGAGGGTCAGGTAGGAATGTCTGGTCTACACCGCGCGCCAGTAACGTCATCAGGTGTACCCCAGTGAACCAGTAAGGGTTCACGTACTACCCCGGAGTACCGGTGGGTGTACCGATACTACTGCAGAGTAAAGGTGGGGGTACCGCTACTACCCCAGAACATCGGGTATGGGTGCCAAGCCTAATGCGGAGCATCAGGTAGGGATAGCGGGTCTAACCTGTGGGGTCCGGTAGGGAGGCCGGGTCTAGTCCAGCGCGCACGAAGGGACAGCTGGTGTTCTCTGGCGCATCACAAAGGGTTCCGATCCAATCCCAGAGTACCGGTGGGGGAACCGGTTCTACCTCGAAACATCGGGTAGGTATACCAGGCCTACGCCGGCGTGTCAGGTAGGAAGGGTGTGTCCAAAGCCGTGTGCCCGTAGGGTCAGCAGGTGTACCCCGGCGCACCAGTAAGGGTTCCGGTACAATCCAGGAGTACCGGTGGGTATAGCAAAACTACCGCGGAGTACCGGTGGGTGTACAGGTACTACCCCAGATTGTCCGGTAGGGGGCCAGGCCTACCGTAGAGCATCAGGTAGGGATACCGGGCCTAGCCTGGAGGGTCAGGTAGGAATGTCTGGTCTACACAGCACGCCCGTAAGGTCAGCAGGTGTACCCCAGCGAACCAGTAAGGGTTCAGGTACTACCCTGGAGTACCGGTGGGTGTACCAATACTACCGCAGAGTACCGGTGGGGGTACCGGTACCACCCAAGCATATCGGGTAGGGGTGCCAGGCCAACAACGGAGCATCAGGTAGGGATACCGGGACTAACACGGAGGGTCAGGAACAATGTCTGGTCTATACCGCGTGCCCGAAACGTCATCAGGTGTACCCCAGTGAACCAGTAAGGATTCACGTACTACCCCGGAGTACCGGTGGGTGTACCGATACTACCGCAGAGTAATGGTGGGGGTACCGCTACTACCCCAGAACATCGGGTATGGGTGCCAAGCCTAATGCGGAGCATCAGGTACGGATAGCGGGTCTAACCTGTGGGGTCCGGTAGGGAGGCCGGGTCTAGTCCAGCGCGCACGAAGGGACAGCTGGTGTTCTCTGGCGCATCACAAAGTGTTCCGTTCCAATCCCAGAGTACCGGTGGGGGAACCGGTTCTACCTCGAAAAATCGGGTAGGTATACAAGGCCTACCCCGGCGGGTCAGGTAGGAAGGGTGTGTCCAAAGCAGTGTGCCCGTAGGGTCAGCAGGTGTAACCCGGCGCACCAGTAAGGGTTCCGGTACAATCCAGGAGTACCGGTGGGTATAGCAAAACTACCACGGAGTACCGGTGGGTGTAAAGGTACTACCCCAGATTGTTGGTTAGGGGCCAGGCGTAGCGCAGAGCATCAGGTAGGGATACCGGGCCTAGCCTGGAGGGTCAGGTAGGAATGTCTGGTCTACACAGCACGCCCGTAAGGTCAGCAGGTGTACCCCAGCGAACCAGTAAGGGTTCAGGTACTGCCCTGGAGTACCGGTGGGTGTACCAATACTACCGCAGAGTACCGGTGGGGGTACCGGTACCACCCCAGCATATCGGGTAGGGGTGCCAGGCCAACAACGGAGCATCAGGTAGGGATACCGGGACTAACACGGAGGGTCAGGAAGAATGTCTGGTCTATACCGCGTGCCCGAAACGTCATCAGGTGTACCCCAGTGAACCAGTAAGGATTCACGTACTACCCCGGAGTACCGGTGGGTGTACCGATACTACCGCAGAGTAACGGTGGGGGTACCGCTACTACCCCAGAACATCGGGTATGGGTGCCAAGCCTAATGCGGAGCATCAGGTAGGGATACCGGGTGTAACATGTGGGGTGCGGTAGGGAGGCCGGGTCTAGTCCAGCACGCATGAAGGGACAGCTGGTGTTCTCTGACGCATCACAAAGGGTTCCGTTCCAATCCCAGAGTACCGGTGGGGGAACCGGTTCTAACTCAAAACATCTGGTAGGTATACCAGGCCTACCCCGGCGGGTAAGGTAGAAAGGGTGGGCGTAAAGCGGCGCGCCCGTAGGGTCAGCAGGTGTACCCCGGCGCACCAGTAAGGGTTCCAGTACAATCCAGGAGTACAGGTGGGTATAGCAAAACTACCGCGGAGTACCTGTGGGTGTACCGGTACTACCCCAGATTGTCGGGTAGGGGGCCAGGCCTACCGCAGAGCATCAGGTAGGGATACCGGGCCTAGCCTGGAGGGTCAGGTAGGAATGTCTGGTCTACACAGCACGCCCGTAAGGTCAGCAGGTGTACCCCAGCGAACCAGTAAGGGTTCAGGTACTACCCTGGAGTACCGGTGGGTGTACCAATACTACCGCAGAGTACCGGTGGGGGTACTGGTACTACCCCAGCATATCGGGTAGGGGTGCCAAGCCAACAACGGAGCATCAGGTAGGGATACCGGGCCTAAAACGGAGGGTCAGGTAGGAATGTCTGGTCTACACCGCGCGCCAGTAACGTCATCAGGTGTACCCCAGTGAACCAGTAAGGGTTCACGTACTACCCCGGAGTACCGGTGGGTGTACCGATACTACCGCAGAGTAACGGTGGGGGTACCGCTACTACCCCAGAACATCGGGTATGGGTGCCAAGCCTAATGCGGAGCATCAGGTACGGATAGCGGGTCTAACCTGTGGGGTCCGGTAGGGAGGCCGGGTCTAGTCCAGCGCGCACGAAGGGACAGCTGGTGTTCTCTGGCGCATCACAAAGTGTTCCGTTCCAATCCCAGAGTACCGGTGGGGGAACCGGTTCTACCTCGAAAAATCGGGTAGGTATACCAGGCCTACCCCGGCGGGTCAGGTAGGAAGGGTGTGTCCAAAGCAGTGTGCCCGTAGGGTCAGCAGGTGTAACCCGGCGCACCAGTAAGGGTTCCGGTACAATCCAGGAGTACCGGTGGGTATAGCAAAACTACCACGGAGTACCGGTGGGTGTAAAGGTACTACCCCAGATTGTTGGTTAGGGGCCAGGCGTAGCGCATAGCATCAGGTAGGGATACCGGGCCTAGCCTGGAGGGTCAGGTAGGAATGTCTGGTCTACACAGCACGCCCGTAAGGTCAGCAGGTGTACCCCAGCGAACCAGTAAGTGTTCAGGTACTGCCCTGGAGTACCGGTGGGTGTACCAATACTACCGCAGAGTACCGGTGGGGGTACCGGTACTACCCCAGCATATCGGGTAGGGGTGCCAGGCCAACAACGGAGCATCAGGTAGGGATACCGGGACTAACACGGAGGGTCAGGAAGAATGTCTGGTCTATACCGCGTGCCCGAAACGTCATCAGGTGTACCCCAGTGAACCAGTAAGGATTCACGTACTACCCCGGAGTACCGGTGGGTGTACCGATACTACCGCAGAGTAACGGTGGGGGTACCGCTACTACCCCAGAACATCGGGTATGGGTGCCAAGCCTAATGCGGAGCATCAGGTAGGGATACCGGGTGTAACATGTGGGGTGCGGTAGGGAGGCCGGGTCTAGTCCAGCACGCATGAAGGGACAGCTGGTGTTCTCTGACGCATCACAAAGGGTTCCGTTCCAATCCCAGAGTACCGGTGGGGGAACCGGTTCTAACTCAAAACATCTGGTAGGTATACCAGGCCTACCCCGGCGGGTAAGGTAGAAAGGGTGGGCGTAAAGCGGCGCGCCCGTAGGGTCAGCAGGTGTACCCCGGCGCACCAGTAAGGGTTCCAGTACAATCCAGGAGTACAGGTGGGTATAGCAAAAATACCGCGGAGTACCTGTGGGTGTACCGGTACTACCCCAGATTGTCGGGTAGGGGGCCAGGCCTACCGCAGAGCATCAGGTAGGGATACCGGGCCTAGCCTGGAGGGTCAGGTAGGAATGTCTGGTCTACACAGCACGCCCGTAAGGTCAGCAGGTGTCCCCTAGCGAACCAGTAAGGGTTCAGGTACTACCCTGGAGTACCGGTGGGTGTACCAATACTACCGCAGAGTACCGGTGGGGGTACCGGTACTACCCCAGCATATCGGGTAGGGGTGCCAAGCCAACAACGGAGCATCAGGTAGGGATACCGGGCCTAAAACGGAGGGTCAGGTAGGAATGTCTGGTCTACAACGCGCGCCAGTAACGTCATCAGGTGTACCCCAGTGAACCAGTAAGGGTTCACGTACTACCCCGGAGTACCGGTGGGTATACCGATACTACCGCAGAGTAACGGTGGGGGTACCGCTACTACCCCAGAACATCGGGTATGGGTGCCAAGCCTAATGCGGAGCATCAGGTACGGATAGCGGGTCTAACCTGTGGGGTCCGGTAGGGAGGCCGGGTCTAGTCCAGCGCGCACGAAGGGACAGCTGGTGTTCTCTGGCGCATCACAAAGGGTTCCGTTCCAATCCCAGAGTACCGGTGGGGGAACCGGTTCTACCTCGAAAAATCGGGTAGGTATACCAGGCCTACCCCGGCGGGTCAGGTAGGAAGGGTGTGTCCAAAGCAGTGTGCCCGTAGGGTCAGCAGGTGTACCCCGGCGCACCAGTAAGGGTTCCGGTACAATCCAGGAGTACCGGTGGGTATAGCAAAACTACCGCGGAGTACCGGTGGGTGTAAAGGTACTACCCCAGATTGTCCGGTAGGGGGCCAGGCCTACCGTAGAGCATCAGGTAGGGATACCGGGCCTAGCCTGGAGGGTCAGGTAGGAATGTCTGGTCTACACAGCACGCCCGTAAGGTCAGCAGGTGTACCCCAGCGAACCAGTAAGGGTTCAGGTACTACCCTGGAGTACCGGTGGGTGTACCAATACTACCGCAGAGTACCAGTGGGGGTACCGGTACTACCCCAGCATATCGGGTAGGGGTGCCAAGCCAACAACGGAGCATCAGGTAGGGATACCGGGCCTAACACGGAGGGTCAGGTAGGAATGTCTGGTCTACAACGCGCGCCAGTAACGTCATCAGGTGTACCCCAGTGAACCAGTAAGGGTTCACGTACTACCCCGGAGTACCGGTGGGTGTACCGATACTACCGCAGAGTAACGGTGGGGGTACCGCTACTACCCCAGAAGGTCGGGTATGGGTGCCAAGCCTAATGCGGAGCATCAGGTAGGGATAGCGGGTGTAACCTGTGGGGTCCGGTAGGGAGGCCGGGTCTAGTCCAGCGCGCACGAAGGGACAGCTGGTGTTCTCTGACGCATCACAAAGGGTTCCGTTCCAAGCCCAGAGTACCGGTGGGGGAACCGGTTCTACCTCGAAACATCGGGTAGGTATAGCAGGCCTACCCCGGCGGGTCAGGTAGGAAGGGTGGGTCCAAAGCAGTGTGCCCGAAGGGTCAGCAGGTGTACCCCGGCGCACCAGTAAGGGTTCCGGTACAATCCAGGAGTACAGGTGGGTATAGCAAAACTACCGCGGAGTACCGGTGGGTGTACCGGTACTACCCCAGATTGTCGGGTAGGGGGCCAGGCCTACCGCAGAGCATCAGGTAGGGATACCGGGCCTAGCCTGGAGGGTCAGGTAGGAATGTCTGGTCTACACAGCACGCCCGTAAGGACAGCAGGTGTACCCCAGCGAACCAGTAAGGGTTCAGGTACTACCCTGGAGTACCGGTGGGTGTACCAATCCTACCGCAGAGTACCGGTGGGGGTACTGGTACTACCCCAGCATATCGGGTAGGGGTGCCAGGCCAACAACGGAGCATTAGGTAGGGATACCGGGACTAACACGGAGGGTCAGTAAGAATGTCTGGTCTATACCGCGTGCCCGAAACGTCATCAGGTGTACCCCAGTGAACCAGTAAGGTCATCAGGTGTACCCCAGTGAACCAGTAAGGGTTCACGTACTACCCCGGAGTACCGGTGGGTGTACCAATACTACCGCAGAGTACCGGTGGGGGTACCGGTACTACCCCAGCATATTGGGTGGGGGTGCCAGGCCAACAACGGAGCATCAGGTAGGGATACCGGGCCTAAAACGGAGGGTCAGGTAGGAATGTCTGGTCTACACCGCGCGCCAGTAACGTCATCAGGTGTACCCCACTGAACCAGTAAGGGTTCACGTACTACCCCGGAGTACCGGTGGGTGTACCGATACTAACGCAGAGTAACGGTGGGGGTACCGCTACTACCACAGAACGTCGGGTATGGGTGCCAAGCCTAATGCGGAGCATCAGGTAGGGATAGCGGGTCTAACCTGTGGGGTCCGGAAGGGAGGCCGGGTGTAGTGCAGCGCGCACGAAGGGACAGCTGTTGTTCTCTGGCGCATCACAAAGGGTTCCGTTCCAAACCCAGAGTACCGATGGGGGAACCGGTTCTACCTCGAAACATCGGGTAGGTATACCAGGCCTACCCCGGCGGGTCAGGTAGGAAGGGTGGGTCCAAAGCAGTGTGCCGGGTCAGGTAGGAAGGGTGGGTCCAAAACAGTGTGCCCGTAGGGTCAGCAGGTGTACCCCGGCGCACCAGTAAGGGTTCCGGTACAATCCAGGAGTACCGGTGGGTATAGCAAAAGTACCGCGGAGTACCTGTGGGTGTACCGGTACTACCCCAGATTGTCGGGTAGGGGGCCAGGCCTACCGCAGAGCATCAGGTAGGGATACCGGGCCTAGCCTGGAGGGTCAGGTAGGAATGTCTGGTCTACAGAGCACGCCCGTAAGGTCAGCAGGTGTACCCCAGCGAACCAGTAAGAGTTCAGGTACTACCCTGGAGTACCGGTGGGTGTACCAATACTACCGCAGAGTACCGGTGGGGGTACCGGTACTACCCCAGCATATCGGGTAGGGGTGCCAGGCCAACAACGGAGCATCAGGTAGGGATACCGGGACTAACACGGAGGGTCAGGAAGAATGTCTGGTCTATACCGCGTGCCCGAAACATCATCAGGTGTACCCCAGTGAACCAGTAAGGGTTCACGTACTACCCCGGAGTACCCGTGGGTGTACCGATACTACCGCAGAGTAACGGTGGGGGTACCGCTACTACCCCAGAAGGTCGGGTATGGGTGCCAAGCCTAATGCGGAGCATCAGGTAGGGATACCGGGTCTAACCTGTGGGGTCCGGTAGGGAGGCCAGGTCTAGTCCAGCGTACACGAAGGGACAGCTGGTGTTCTCTGACGCATCACAAAGGGTTCCGTTCCAACCCCAGGGTACCGGTGGGGGAACCGGTTCTACCTCGAAACATCGGGTAGGGATACCGGGCCTAACCCGGCGGCTCAGTTAGGAACGGTGGGTCTAAAGCGGCGCGCCCGTAGGGTCAGCAGGTGTACCCCGGCGCACCAGTAAGGGTTCTGGTACAATCCAGGAGTACCGGTGGGTATAGAAAAACTACCGCGGAGTACTGGTGGGTGTACCGGTACTACCCCAGATTGTCGGGTAGGATGCCAGGCCTACCGCAGAGCATCAGGTAGGGATACCGGGCCTAACACGGAGGGTCAGGTAGGAATGTCTGGTCTACACCTCACACCCGTAAGGTCAGCAGGGGTACCCCAGCAAACCATTAAGTGTTCAGGTACTACCCTGGAGTACCGGTGGGTGTACCAATACTACCGCAGAGTACCGGTGGGTGTACTGGTTCTACCCCAGCATATCGGGTAGTGGTGCCAGGCCAACAACAGAGCATCAGGTAGGGATACCGGGCCTAACATGGAGCGTCAGGTAGGAATGTCTGGTCTACACCGCGCACCCGTAACGTCATCAGGTGTAACCCAGTGAACCAGTAAGGGTTCACGTACTACCTCGGAGTACCGGTGGGTGTACCGATACTACCATAGAGTAACGGTGGGGGTACCGCTACTACCCCAGAAGGTCGGGTATGGGTGCCAAGCCTAATGCGGAGCATCAGGTAGGGATACCGGGTCTAACCTGTGGGGTCCGGTAGGGAGGCCAGGTCTAGTCCAGCGTGCTTGAAGGGACAGCTGGTGTTCTCTGGCGCATCACAAAGGGTTCCGTTCCAACCCCAGAGGACCGGTGGGGGAACCGGTTCTACCTCGAAGCATCGGGTAGGGATACCGGGCCTAACCCGGCGGGTCAGGTAGGAAGGGTGGGTCTAAAGCGGCGTGCCCGTAGGGTCAGCAGGTGTACCCCGGCGCACCAATAAGGGTTCTGGTACAATGCAGGAGTACCGGTGGGTATAGAAAAACTACCGCGGAGTACTGGTGGGTGTACCGGTACTACCCCAGATTGTCGGGTAGGGTGCCAGGCCTACCGCAGAGCATCAGGTAGGGATACCGGGGCTAACCCGGAGGTTCAGGTAGGAATGTCTGGTCTACACCGCGCGCCCGTAAGGTCAGCAGGGGTACCCCAGCAAACCATTAAGTGTTCAGGTACTACCCTGGAGTACCGGTGGGTGTACCAATACTACCGCAGAGTACCGGTGGGTGTACTCGTTCTTTCCCAGCATATCGGGTGGGGGTGCCAGGTCAACAACAGAGTATCAGGTAGGGATACCGGGCCTAACATGGAGGGTCAGGTAGGAATGTCTGGTCTACACCGCGCACCCGTAACGTCAGCAGGTGTACCCCAGTGAACCAGTAAGGGTTCACGTACTACCCCGGAGTACCGGTGGGTGTACCGATACTACGGCAGAGTAACGGTGGGGGTACCGCTACTACCCCAGAACATCGGGTATGGGTGCCAAGCCTAATGCGGAGCAGCAGGTAGGGATACCGGGTCTAACATGTGGGGTCCGGTAGGGAGGCCAGGTCTAATCCAGCGTGCACGAAGGGACAGCTGGTGTTCTCTGGCGCATCACAAAGGGTTCCGTTCCAACCCCAGAGTACCGGTGGGGGAACCGGTTCTACCTCGAAACATCGGGTAGGGATACCGGGCCTAACCCGGCGGCTCAGTTAGGAAGGGTGGGTTTAAAGCGGCGCGCCCGTAGGGTCAGCAGGTGTACCCCGGCGCACCAGTAAGTGTTTCGGTACAATTCAGGAGTACCGGTGGGTATAGCAAAACAACCGCGGAGTACCGGTGGGTGTACCTGTACTACCCCAGATAGTCGGGTAGGGTGCCAGGCCTACGGCAGAGCATGAGGTTGGGACACCGGGCCTAACACGGAGGGTCAGGTGGGAATGTCTGGTCAACAGCGTGCGCCCATAAGGTCAGCAGGTGTACCCCAGTGAACCAGGAAGGTTTCAGGTACTACCCTGGACTACCGGTGGGTGTACCAATACTACCGCAGAGTACCGGTGGGGGTACCGGTACTACCCCACTATATCGGGTACGGGTGCCAGGCCAACAACGGAGCATCAGGTAGGGATACCAGGCCTAACACGGAGGGTCAGGTAGGAATGTCTGGTCTACACCGCGCACCCATAACGTCAGCAGGTGTACCGCAGCTAACCAGTAAGTACGCTATATCCCTACCTCATGCTCCGCATTAGTCTTGGAACCCATACCCGATGTTCTGGGGTAGTAGCAGCACCCCCACCTTTACACTGCGGTAGTATCTGTTCACCCACCGGTACTCCGGGGTAGTACCTGAACCCTTACAGGTTTACTAGGGTACACCTGATGACGTTACAGGTGAACGGTGTAGACCAGACATTCCTACCTGATCCTCCGGGTTAGGCCCGGTATCCCTACCCGATATTTCGATGTAGAACCTGTTACCCCACTGGTACTCTGATCTTGGAATGGAACCCTTTGTGATGTGCCAGGGAACATCAGCTGTCCCTTCGTGCGTGCTGGATTACACCCTGCCTCCCTACCGGACCCCACAGGTTAACCCGGTATCCCTACGTGATGCTCCGCCTTAGGCTTGGCACCCATACCCAATGTTGTGGGGTAGTAGCGGTACGCCCACCGTTACTCAGCGGTAGTATCGGTACAGCCACCGGTACAGCAGGTACAGCAGCATGGGGCATCTCTGCTTTCCGAGAGAATCACCATCTCACGCTGCTCCTTCTCGGCAGAGCCTTTTTTTTGAAAAGGCATAGATCCAGCTCCTACTCGCACAAGGAAGTTGCCAATGCTGAAAGATCTGTCTTGTCTTCACTGTCTCCCTGCATGACATTCACATCCACACCAGCTTGGGGATATCTGTTTTCCCAGAGACTCAGCATCTCACAGTGCTCGTTCTCCGCAGATCTTTGTTTTAAAAGGCAAAATTCCGGCTCATTCTCCCACAAGGATGGTGCCAACCCTGAAAGCTCTTGCTCGTCTTCACCGTTCCACTGTAGCCCATCCACAGGCACAGCAGTATGGAGCATCTCTGCTGTCCCAGAGACTCAGCATCTCACGGTGCTCATTCTCGGCAAAGCCTTTTTTTTTGAAGTAGGCAAACGTCCGACTCCTTCTCCCTCAAGGACGGAGCCACCCCTGAAAGCTCTTGCTGCTCTTCACCGTTTCCGTGCAGCCCATCCACAGGCACAGCAGCAGGGGGCATATCTGCTTTCCCAGACGCTCAGCATATCATGGTGCTCGTTCTCGGCAGAGCTGTTTTCCGTAAAGCTAAACGTCCGGCTCCTTCTCCCATAAGGAAGGTGCCACGCCTGAACACTGTTGCTGGTCTTCACCGTCTCCCTGCAGCATAACCACAGGCACAGCAGTATAAGGCATCTCTGCTTTCCCAGAGACTCAGAGTCTCACGGTGCTCGTTCTCGGCAGATCTTTTTTTTAAAAAGGCAAATTCCGACTCCTTCTCCCACAAGGAAGGTGCCAACCCTGAAATCTCTTGCTCGTCTTCACCTTTCCCCTGTAGTCCTTTCACAGGCACATCAGTATGGGGCATCTCTGCTTTCCCAGAGACTCAGCATCTCACGGTGCTCATTCTAGTCAGGGCATTTTTTTTGAAAAAGGCAAACTTCCGACTCCTTCTCCCTCAAGGACAGAGCCACCCCTGAAATCTCTTGCTGCTCTTCTCCATTCCCATGCAGCCTATCCAGATGCACAACAGCACTGGGCATCTCTGCTTTCCCACAGACTCACCATCACACGGTGCTCATATACGGCAATGCCTTTTTTTTGAAAAGGGAAACATCTAGCTCCTACTCCTACATGGAAGTTACCAATGCTGAAAGCTCTTGCTGGTCTTCACTGTCCCATTGCAGCCTATCCACAGGCACAACAGCACTGGGGATCTCTGCTTTCCAGAGACTCAGCATCTCACGGTGCTCGTTCTCAGCAGAAACATTTTCTGAAAAGGCAAACTTACGGCTCCTTCTCCCACAAGGAAGGTGCCAGCCCTGAAAGATCTTACTGGTCTTCACCATCCCTGTGCAGCCCTTCCACAGGCACAGAAGCATGGGGCATCTCTGCTTTCACAGACACTTAGGATGTCACGGTGCTCTGTCTCGGCAGAGCGTTTTTTTTGAAAAGGCAAATATCCAACTCCTCCTCAAAAAAGGAAGGACCCAGCCCTGAAAGCTCTTGCTGGTCTTCACCGTCCCCGTGCAGCCCATCCACAGGCACAGCAGCATGGGGCATCTCTGCATTCACAGAGACTCAGCATCTGACATTTCTCGTTCTCGGCAGAGCCTTTTTTTTAAAAGGCAAACTTCCGGCCCCTTCTCCCACAAGGAAGGAGCCAGCCCTAAATCTCTTGCTGCTCTTCACCGTTCCCCTGCAGCCCATCCACAGGCACAGCAGCATAGGCCATTTCTGCTTTCCCAGAGACTCAGCATCTGACGGTGTTGTTCTTGGCAGAGCATTTTTTTGAAAAGGCAAACGTCCGACTCCTATTCCCACAAGGAAGGAGCCAGCCCTGAAAGCTCTTGCTTGTCTTCACCGTTTCCCTGCAGCCCATCCACAGGAACAGCAGCATGGGGCATCTCTGCTTTCCCCGAGATTCACCATCTCAGGGTGCTCCTTCTCGGCTGTGCCTTTTTTTTTAAAAGGCAAACATCCAGCTCCTACTCCCACAAGGAAGTTGCCAAGGCTGAAAGTTCTGGCTGATCTTCACCGTCTCCCTGGAACACATCCACAGGCACAGCAGCTTGGGTATCTCTGTTTTCCCAGAGACTCAGCATATCACGGTTCTCGTTCTCGGCTGATTTTTTTTAACAAGGCAAACTTCCGACTCCTTCTCCTACAAGGAAGGTGCCAACCCTGAAAGCTCTTGCTCATCTTCACCGTTCCCTTGTATCCCATCCACAGGCACAGCAGTATGGGGCATCTCTGCTTTCCCAGAGACTCAGCATCTCACGGTGCTCATTCTCGTCAGAGCCCTTTTTTGGAAATAGGGAAACGTCCGTCTCCATCTCCCTCAAGGACGGATCCACCCCTGAAAGCTCTTGCTGCTCTTCACCGTTCCCATGCAGCCTATCGAGATGCACAACAGCACTGGACATCTCTGCTTTACCAGAGATTCACCATCTCACGGTGCTCGTAACCGCAGAGCCTTTTTTTTGAAAAGGAAAATGTCCGATTCCTTCTCCCACAAGGAAGGAGCCAGTCCTGAAAGCTCTTGCTGGTATTCACCGTCTCCCTGCAGCACATCCACAGGCACAGCAGCAGCATGGGGCATCTCTGCTTTCCCAGAGATTCACCATCTCACAGTGCTCCTTCTCTGCAGAGCATTTTTTTTGAAAAGGCAAACATCCAGCTCCTACTACCACAAGGAAGTTGCCAACGCTGAAAGCTCTGGCTGGTCTTCACCGTCTCACTGCAGCACATCCACAGGCACAGCAGCTTGGAGCACCTCTGCTTTCCCAGAGACTCAGCATCTCACGGTGCTCATTCTCGACAGAGCCTATTTTTTGAAATAGGCAAACGTCCGACTCCTTCTCCCTCAAAGACGGAGCCACCCCTGAAAGCTCTTGCTGCTCTTCACTGTTCCCGTGCAGCCTATGCAGACGCACAACAGCACTGGACATCTCTGCTTTCCCACAGACTCACCATCACACGGTGCTCATATACGGCAGAGCCTTTTTTTTGAAAAGGCAAACATCCAGCTCCTATTCCTACAAGGAAGGTGCCAGTGCTAAAAGCTCTGGCTGGTCTTCACCTTCCCCGTGCAGCCTATCCACAGGCACAACAGCACTGGACATCTCTGCTTTCCAGAGACTCAGCATCTCACGGTGCTCGTTCTCAGAGGAGCCTTTTCTTGAAAAGGCAAACATCCAGCTCCTACTCCCACAAGGAAGGTGCCAGCCCTGAACGCTGCTGGTGGTCTTCGGCGTCACCATGCAGCCTATCCAGACGCACAACAGCACTGGACATCTCTGCTTTACCAGAGACTCAGCATCTTACGGTGCTCGTTCTCGGCAGAGCCTTTTTTTTTAAAAGGCAAGCGTCCGACTCCTACTCCTACAAGAAAGGTGCCAGCCCTGAAAGCTCTTCCTGCTCTTCACCGTCCATGTGCATCCTATACACACGCAAAAGAGCACTGGGTATCTCTGCTTTCCCAGAGTCTCAGCATCTCACGGTGCTCCTTCTCGGCAGATCTTGTTTTTAAATGGCAAACTTCCGGCTCCTTCTCTCTCAAGGAAGGTGCCAACCCTGAAAGCTCTTGCTCGTCTTCAGCGTTCCCCTGTAGCCCATCCACAGGCACATCAGTATGGGGCATGTCTGCTTTCCCAGAGACTCAGCATCTCACGGTGCTCATTCTCGTCAGAGACCTTTTTTTGAAATAGACAAACGTCCGACTCCATCTCCCTCAAGGACGGAGCCCCCCTGAAAGCTCTTGCTGCTCTTCACCATTCCCGTGCAGCCTATCCAGACGCACAACAGCACTGGGCATCTCTGCTTTCCCACAGACTCACCATCACACGGTGCTCATATACGGCAATGCCTTTTTTTTGAAAAGGGAAACATCTAGCTCCTACTCCTACATGGAAGTTGCCAATGCTGAAAGCTCTGGCTGGTCTTCACCGTCCCCGTGCAGCCTATCCAAAGGCACAACAGCACTGCACATCTCTGCTTTCCAGAGACTCAGCATCTCACGGTGCTCTTTCTCAGCATAGCCTTTTCTTGTAAAGGCAAACATCCAGCTCCTACTCCCACAAGGAAGGTGCCACGCCTGAACGCTGTTGCTGGTCTTCACCGTCCCCGTGCAGCCCATCCACAAGCACAACAGCACTGGGCATGTCTGCTTTCCAAGAGACTAGAATCTCACAGTGCTCGTTCAGGGCAGAACCTTTTTTTTGAAAAGACAAACATCCGACTACTTCTCCCACAAGGAAGGTTCCAATCCTGAAAGATCTTGCTGGTCTTCACTGTCTCCCTGCAGCACATCCACAGGCATAGCAGCATGGGGCATCTCTGCTTTCCCCGAGATTCACCATCTCAGGGTGCTCCTTCTCGGCTGTGCCTTTTTTTTGAAAAGGCAAACATCCAGCTCCTACTCCCACAAGGAAGTTGCCAACACTGAAAGCTCTGACTGGTCTTCACCATCTCCCTGCAGCACATCCACAGGCACAGCAGCATGGGGCATTTCTGCTTTCCCAGAGACTCAGCATCTGACGGTGTTCGTTCTCGGAAGACTTTTTTTGAAAAGGAAAACTTCCGACTACTTTTCCCACAAGGGAGGTGCGAGCCCTGAAAGCTGCTGGTGGTCTTCAGCGTCACCGTGCAGCCTAAACAGACGCACACCAACACTGGGAATCTCTGCTTTACGAGAGACTCAGCATCTGCTCTGTCTCGGCCGAGACTTTTTTTTGAAAAGGCAAACGTCCGACTCCTACTCCCACAAGGAAGGAGCCAGCCCTGAAAGCTCTTGCTCGTCTTCATCGTCTCCCTGCAGCCCATCCAGACGCACAGCACCATGGGGCATCTCTGCTTTCACAGAGGCTCAGCATTTCATGGTGCTCGTTCTCGGCAGAGCCTTTTTTTTGAAATGGCAAACATCCAGCTCTTGCTCCCACAAGGAAGGTGCCAGCCCTGGAAACTCTTCCTGCTCTTCACCATCCACGTGCATCCTATAGACACACACAAGAGCACAGGGCATCTTTCTTTCCCAGGCACTCAGCATCTCACGGTCCTCGTAACCGCAGAGCCTTTTTTTTGAAAAGGCAAGCTTCCGGCCCCTTCACCCACAAGGAAGGATCCAGCGTTGAAAGCTCTTGCTGGTCTTCACCGTTTCCCTGCAGCACATCTACAGGCACAGCAGCATGGGGCATCTCTGCTTTCCCAGAGACTCAGCATCTTACGGTGATGGTAACTGCAGAGTGTTTTTTTTGAAAAGGCAAATGTCCGACTCCTTTTCCCACAAGGAAGGAGGCAGCCCTGAAAGCTCTTGCTGGTGTTCACCGTTTCCCTGTAGCACATCCACAGGCACAGCAGCATGGGGCAATTCTGCTTTCCCAGAGACTCAGCATCTGATGGTGCTCGTTCTCAGCAGAGCCGTTTTCCAAAAAGAGAAACGTCCGGCTCCTTCTCCCACAAGGAAGGTGCCAGACCTACACGCTGGTCCTAGTCTTCACCATCCCCGTGCAGCCTGTCTACAAGCACAAGAGCACTGGGCATGTCTGCTTTCCAAGAGACTCAGAATGTCACGGTGCTCGTTCAGGGCAGACCCTTTTTTTTTTTAAAGGCAAACATCCGACTACTTCTCCCACAAGGAAGGTGCCAGTCGTGAAAGCTCTTGCTGGTCTTCACCGTCTCCCTGCAGCACATGCACAGGCACAACAGCATGGGGATCTCTATTTTCAAAGAGGCTCAGCATCTCACGGTGCTCTTTCACGGCAGATCTTGTTTTTAAAAAGGCAAACTTCCGGCTCCTTCTCCAACAAGGAAGGTGCCAACCCTGAAAGGTCTTGCTCATCTTCACCGTTCCCCTGTAGCCCATCCACAGGCACATCAGTATGGGGCATTTCTGCTTTCCCAGAGACTCAGCATGTCATGGTGCTCATTCCCGTGCAGCCTTTTTTTTGAAAAGACAAACATCCAGCTCCTCCTCCTACAAGGAGGGTGCCAATGCTGAAATCTCTGGCTGGTCTCCACCGTCCCCGTGCAGCCTATCCACAGGCACAACAGCACTGGACATCTCTGCTTTCCAGAGACTCAGCATCTCACGGTGCTCGTTCTCAGAGGAGCCTTTTCTTGAAAAGGCAAACATCCAGCTCCTACTCCCACAAGGAAGGTGCCAGCCCTGAACGCTGCTGGTGGTCTTCGGCGTCACCATGCAGCCTATCCAGACGCACAACAGCACTGGACATCTCTGCTTTACCAGAGACTCAGCATCTTACGGTGCTCGTTCTCGGCAGAGCCTTTTTTTTTAAAAGGCAAGCGTCCGACTCCTACTCCTACAAGAAAGGTGCCAGCCCTGAAAGCTCTTCCTGCTCTTCACCGTCCATGTGCATCCTATACACACGCAAAAGAGCACTGGGTATCTCTGCTTTCCCAGAGTCTCAGCATCTCACGGTGCTCCTTCTCGGCAGATCTTGTTTTTAAATGGCAAACTTCCGGCTCCTTCTCTCTCAAGGAAGGTGCCAACCCTGAAAGCTCTTGCTCGTCTTCAGCGTTCCCCTGTAGCCCATCCACAGGCACATCAGTATGGGGCATGTCTGCTTTCCCAGAGACTCAGCATCTCACGGTGCTCATTCTCGTCAGAGACCTTTTTTTGAAATAGACAAACGTCCGACTCCATCTCCCTCAAGGACGGAGCCCCCCTGAAAGCTCTTGCTGCTCTTCACCATTCCCGTGCAGCCTATCCAGACGCACAACAGCACTGGGCATCTCTGCTTTCCCACAGACTCACCATCACACGGTGCTCATATACGGCAATGCCTTTTTTTTGAAAAGGGAAACATCTAGCTCCTACTCCTACATGGAAGTTGCCAATGCTGAAAGCTCTGGCTGGTCTTCACCGTCCCCGTGCAGCCTATCCAAAGGCACAACAGCACTGCACATCTCTGCTTTCCAGAGACTCAGCATCTCACGGTGCTCTTTCTCAGCATAGCCTTTTCTTGTAAAGGCAAACATCCAGCTCCTACTCCCACAAGGAAGGTGCCACGCCTGAACGCTGTTGCTGGTCTTCACCGTCCCCGTGCAGCCCATCCACAAGCACAACAGCACTGGGCATGTCTGCTTTCCAAGAGACTAGAATCTCACAGTGCTCGTTCAGGGCAGAACCTTTTTTTTGAAAAGACAAACATCCGACTACTTCTCCCACAAGGAAGGTTCCAATCCTGAAAGATCTTGCTGGTCTTCACTGTCTCCCTGCAGCACATCCACAGGCATAGCAGCATGGGGCATCTCTGCTTTCCCCGAGATTCACCATCTCAGGGTGCTCCTTCTCGGCTGTGCCTTTTTTTTGAAAAGGCAAACATCCAGCTCCTACTCCCACAAGGAAGTTGCCAACACTGAAAGCTCTGACTGGTCTTCACCATCTCCCTGCAGCACATCCACAGGCACAGCAGCATGGGGCATTTCTGCTTTCCCAGAGACTCAGCATCTGACGGTGTTCGTTCTCGGAAGACTTTTTTTGAAAAGGAAAACTTCCGACTACTTTTCCCACAAGGGAGGTGCGAGCCCTGAAAGCTGCTGGTGGTCTTCAGCGTCACCGTGCAGCCTAAACAGACGCACACCAACACTGGGAATCTCTGCTTTACGAGAGACTCAGCATCTGCTCTGTCTCGGCCGAGACTTTTTTTTGAAAAGGCAAACGTCCGACTCCTACTCCCACAAGGAAGGAGCCAGCCCTGAAAGCTCTTGCTCGTCTTCATCGTCTCCCTGCAGCCCATCCAGACGCACAGCACCATGGGGCATCTCTGCTTTCACAGAGGCTCAGCATTTCATGGTGCTCGTTCTCGGCAGAGCCTTTTTTTTGAAATGGCAAACATCCAGCTCTTGCTCCCACAAGGAAGGTGCCAGCCCTGGAAACTCTTCCTGCTCTTCACCATCCACGTGCATCCTATAGACACACACAAGAGCACAGGGCATCTTTCTTTCCCAGGCACTCAGCATCTCACGGTCCTCGTAACCGCAGAGCCTTTTTTTTGAAAAGGCAAGCTTCCGGCCCCTTCACCCACAAGGAAGGATCCAGCGTTGAAAGCTCTTGCTGGTCTTCACCGTTTCCCTGCAGCACATCTACAGGCACAGCAGCATGGGGCATCTCTGCTTTCCCAGAGACTCAGCATCTTACGGTGATGGTAACTGCAGAGTGTTTTTTTTGAAAAGGCAAATGTCCGACTCCTTTTCCCACAAGGAAGGAGGCAGCCCTGAAAGCTCTTGCTGGTGTTCACCGTTTCCCTGTAGCACATCCACAGGCACAGCAGCATGGGGCAATTCTGCTTTCCCAGAGACTCAGCATCTGATGGTGCTCGTTCTCAGCAGAGCCGTTTTCCGAAAAGAGAAACGTCCGGCTCCTTCTCCCACAAGGAAGGTGCCAGACCTACACGCTGGTCCTAGTCTTCACCATCCCCGTGCAGCCTGTCTACAAGCACAAGAGCACTGGGCATGTCTGCTTTCCAAGAGACTCAGAATGTCACGGTGCTCGTTCAGGGCAGACCCTTTTTTTTTTTAAAGGCAAACATCCGACTACTTCTCCCACAAGGAAGGTGCCAGTCGTGAAAGCTCTTGCTGGTCTTCACCGTCTCCCTGCAGCACATGCACAGGCACAACAGCATGGGGATCTCTATTTTCAAAGAGGCTCAGCATCTCACGGTGCTCTTTCACGGCAGATCTTGTTTTTAAAAAGGCAAACTTCCGGCTCCTTCTCCAACAAGGAAGGTGCCAACCCTGAAAGGTCTTGCTCATCTTCACCGTTCCCCTGTAGCCCATCCACAGGCACATCAGTATGGGGCATTTCTGCTTTCCCAGAGACTCAGCATGTCATGGTGCTCATTCCCGTGCAGCCTTTTTTTTGAAAAGACAAACATCCAGCTCCTCCTCCTACAAGGAGGGTGCCAATGCTGAAATCTCTGGCTGGTCTCCACCGTCCCCGTGCAGCCTATCCACAGGCACAACAGCACTGCACATCTCTGCTTTCACAGAGAATCAGCATCTCACGGTGCTCGTTCTCGGCAGAGCCTTTTCTTGAAAAGGCAAACATCCAGCTCCTACTCCCATAAGGAAGATGCCAAGCCTGAACGCTGTTGCTGGTCTTCACCGTCCCCGTGCAACCCACCCACAGGCACAGTAGCATGGGGCATCTCTGCTTTCAAAGAGACTCAGCATCTCACAGTTCTCGTTCTCTGCAGAGACTTTTTTTTGAAAATGCAAACGTCCGACTACTTCTCCGACATGCAAGGTGCCAGCCTGAAAGCTCTTGCTGGTCTTTGACGTCTCCCTGCAGCCCATCCACAGGCACAGCAGGACTGGGCATCTCTGATTTCCCACAGACTCACCATCACACGATGCTCATATACGGCAGAGCCTTTTTTTTGAAAAGGCAAACATCCATCTCCTCCTCCTACATGGAAGGTGCCAATGCTGAAAGCTCTGGCTGGTCTTCACCGTCCCCGTGCAGCCTATGCACAGGCACAACAGCACTGGAAATATCTGCTTTCCAGAGCCTCAGCATCTCACGGTGCTCGTTCAGGGCAGAGCCTTTTTTTGAAAAGGCAAACATCCGACTACTTCTCCCACAAAGAAAGTGGCAGTCCTGAAAGCTCTTGCTGGTCTTCACCGTCTCCCTGCAGCACTTACACAGGCACAGCAGCATAGGGCATCTCTGCTTTCAGAGAGGCTCAGCATGTCACGGTGCTCGTTCTCGGCAGAGCCGTTTTCAGAAAAGAGAAACTTCCGGCTCCTTCTCCCACAAGGAAGTTGCCGACGCTGAAAGATATGGCTGGTCTTCACCGTCTCCCTGCAGCACATCCACAGGCAAAGCAGCACTGGACATCTCTGCTTTCCAAAGATTCAGCATCTCACCCTGCTCGTTCTCGGCAGAGCCTTTTCTTGAAAAGGCAAACATCCAGCTCCTACTCCCACAAGGAAGTTGCCAACGCTGAAATCTCTGGCTGGTCTTCACCGTATGCCTGCAGCACATCCACAGGCACAGCAGCATGGCGATCTCTGTTTTCCCAGGGACTCAGCATTTCACGGTGCTCGTTATCGACAGACGTTTTTTTAAAAAGTCAAACTTTCGGATCCTTCTTCCACAAGAAAGGTGCCAACCCTGAAAGCTCTTGCTCGTCTTCACCGTTCCCCTGTAGCCCATCCACAGGCACAGCAGTATGGGGCATCTCTGTTACCCACAGACTCAGCATCAAACGGTGCTCATTCTCGTCAGAGACTTCTATTTGAAATAGGCAAACTTCCGACTCCTTCTCCCTCAAGGACGGAGCCACCCCTGAAAGCTCTTGCTGGTCTTCGCTGTCAACCTGCAGCCCATTCACAGGCACAGCAGCATAGTGCATCTCTGCTTTCACAGCGGCTCAGCATGTAACGGTGCTCGTTCTCGGCAGAGCCGTTTTCCGAAAAGAGAAACGTCCGGCTCCTTTTCCCACAAGGAAGGTGCCAGACCTACACGCTGGTCCTTAGTCTTCACCGTCCCCGTGCAGCCCATCCACAAGCACAACAGCACTGGGCATGTCTGCTTTCCCACAGACTCAGCATCTCACGGTGCTCGTTCACGGCAGACGCTTTTTTTTTGTAAAGGCAGACGTCCGACTACTTCTCCCACAAGGAAGGTGCCAGTCGTGAAAGCTCTTGCTGGTCTTCACCGTCTCCCTGAAGCACATCCTCAGGCACAGCAGCATAGGGCACCTCTGCTTTCCCAGAGATTCACCATCTCACGGTGCTCCTTCTCGGCAGAGCCTTTTTTGTTGAAAAGGCAAACATCCAGCTCCTACTCCCACAAGGAAGTTGCCAACGCTGAAAGCTCTTGCAGGACTTCACCGTCTCCCTGCAGCGCATCCACAGGTACAGCAGCATGGGGATCTCTGTTTTCCCAGACTCAGCATTTCACGGTGCTCGTTCTCTGCAGAGCCTTTTTTTTAAAACGGCAAACTTCCGGCTCCATCTCCCACAAGGAAGGTGCCAACCGTGAAAGCTCTTGCTCGTCTTCACCGTTCCCCTGTAGCCCATCCACAGGCACAGCAGTATGGGGCATCTCTGCTTTCCCAGAGACTCAGCATCTCACGGTGCTCATTCTCGTCAGAGCCTCTTTTTTGAAATAGGCAAACGTCCGACTCCTTCTCCCTCAAGGACGGAGCCACCCCTGAAAGCTCTTGCTGCTCTTCACCATTCCCGTGCAGCCTGTCCAAAGGCACAACAGCACTGCACATCTCTGCTTTCCAGAGACTCAGCATGTGACGGTGCTCGTTCTCGGCAGAGGCTTTTTTGGTAAAGGCAAACTTCCGGCCACTTCTCCCACAAGGAAGGAGCCAGCCCTGAAAGCTCTTGCTGGTGTTCACCATTTCCCTGCAGCCCATCCACAGGCACAGCAGCATGGGGCATTTCTGCTTTCCCAGAGACTCAGCATCTGATGGTGCTCGTTCTCGGCAGAGCCGTTTTCCGAAAAGAGAAACGTCTGGCTCCTTCTCCCACAAGGAAGGTTCCAGACCTACACGCTTGTCCTAGTCTTCACCGTCCCCGTGCAGCCCATCCACAAGCACAACAGCACTGGGCATCTCTGCTTTCCCAGACACTCAGCATCTCACGGTGCTCGTAACCGCAGAGCCTTTTTTTTGAAAAGGCAAATGTCCGACTCCTTCTCCCACAAGGAAGGAGCCAGCCCTGAAAATTCTTGCTGGTCTTCACCGTTACCCTGTAGCACATCCACAGGCACAGCAGCATGGGGCATCTTTGCTTTCCCAGAGACTCAGCATCTCACGGTGCTCTTGCTCTGCAGATCTTTTTTTTAAAACGGCAAACTTCCGGCTACATCTCCCACAAGGAAGGTGCCAACCCTGAAAGCTCTTACTCGTCTTCACCGTTCCCCTGTAGCCCATCCACAGGCACATCAGTATTGGGCATCTTTGCTTTCCCAGAGACTCAGCATCTCACGGTGCTCATTCTCATCAGAGCCTCTTTTTTGTAATAGGCAAACATCCGACTCCTTCTTCCTCAAGGACGGAGCCACCCCTGAAAGCTCTTGCTGCTCATCACAGTTCCCGTGCAGCCTATCCAGACGCCCAACAGCACTGGGCATCTCTGCTTTCCCACAGACTCACCATCACACGGTGCTCATATACGGCAGAGCCTTTTTTTTGAAAAGGCAAACATCCAGCTCCTAGTCCTACAAGGAAGTTGCCAACTCCGAAAGCTCTGGCTGGTCTTCACCATCTCCCTGCAGCACATCCACAGGCACAACAGCATGGGGATCTCTGTTTTCCCAGAGACTCAGCATGTGACGGTGCTCGTTCTCAGCACAGCCTTTTTTGGAAAAAGCAAACTTCCGGCCACTTCTCCCACAAGGAAGGATCCAGCCCTGAAAGCTCTTGCTGGTGTTCACCGTTTCCCTGTAGCACATCCACAGGCACAGCAGCATGGGGCATCTCTGCTTTCCCAGAGACTCAGCATCTCACGGTGCTCTTTCTCGGCAGATTTTTTTTTTTAAAACGGCAAACTTCCGGCTCCATCTCCCACAAGGAAGGTGCCAACCCTGAAAGCTCTTGCTCGTCTTCACCGTTCCCCTGTAGCCCATCCACAGGTACATCAGTATGGGGCATCTCTGCTTTCCCAGAGACTCAGCATCTCACGGTGCTCATTCTCGTCAGAGCCTCTTTTTTGTAATAGGCAAACATCCGACTCCTTCTTCCTCAAGGACGGAGCCACCCCTGAAAGCTCTTGCTGCTCATCACAGTTCCCGTGCAGCCTATCCAGACACCCAACAGCACTGGGCATCTCTGCTTTCCCACAGACTCACCATCACACGGTGCTCATATACGGCAGAGCCTTTTTTTTTGAAAAGGCAAACATCCAGCTCCTAGTCCCACAAGGAAGTTGCCAACTCTGAAAGCTCTGGCTGGTCTTCACCATCTCCCTGCAGCACATCCACAGGCACAACAGCATGGGGATCTCTGTTTTCCAAGAGACTCAGCATGTGACGGTGCTCGTTCTCAGCACAGCCTTTTTTGGAAAAAGCAAACTTCCAGCCACTTCTCCCACAAGGAAGGATGCAGCCCTGAAAGCTCTTGCTTGTGTTCACCGTTTCCCTGTAGCACATCCACAGGCACAGCAGCATGGGGCAATTCTGCTTTCCCAGAGACTCAGCATCTGATGGTGCTCGTTCTCGGCAGTGCCGTTTTCCGAATAGAGAAACGTCCGGCTCCTTCTCCCACAAGGAAGGTGCCAGACCTACACGCTGCTCCTAGTCTTCACCGTCCCCGTGCAGCCCATCCACAAGCACAACAGCACTGGGCATGTCTGCTTTCCAAGAGACTCAGAATCTCACGGTGCTCGTTAAGGGCAGACCCTTTTTTTTGAAAAGGCAAACATCCGACTATTTCTCCCACAAGGAAGGAGCCAGCCCTGAAAACTCTTGCTGATCTTCACCGTTCTCCTACAGGCCATCAACAGGCAGAGGAGCATGGGCGATATCTGCTTTCCCAGAGACTCAGCATCTGACGGTGCTCCTTCTCGGCAGAGCCTTTTTCTGAAAAAGGCAAACATCCAGACCCTACTCCCACAAGGGAGGTGCCAAAGCTGAAGGATCTGGTTGGTCTTCAACGTCCCCGTGCAGCCTATCCACAGGCACAACAGCCCTGGACGTCTCTGCTTTCACAGAGGCTCAGCATCTCACGGTGCTCGCTCTCGACAGAGCCTTTTTTTGAAAAGGCAATCTTCCAGCTCCTGCTCCCACAAGGAAGGTGCCAGCCCTGAAAGCTCTTCCTGCTCTTCACCGTCCACGTGCATCCTATAATCACAACAGCACTGGGCATCTCTGCTTTTCCAGAGACTCAGCATCTCACCGTGCTCGTAAACGCAGAGCCTTTTTTTTGAAAAGGCAAATGTCCGACTCCTTCTCCCACAAGGAAGGAGCCAGCCCTTAAAACTCTTGCTGCTCTTCACCATTCCCCTGCAGCCCATCCACAGGCACAGCAGCATGGGGCATTTCTGCTTTCCCAGAGGCTCAGCATCTGACGGTGCTCCTTCTCGGCAGAGCCTTTTTTTTAAAAAGGCAAACATCCTGCTCCTACTCCCACAAGGAAGTTGCCAACGCTGAAAGCTCTGGCTGGTCTTCACCGTCTCCCTGCAGCACATCCACAGGCACAGCAGCATGGGGCATCTCTTTTTTCCCTGACTCAGCAGCTCACGGTGCTCGTTCTCGGCAGATCTTTTTTTTAAAAAGGCAAACTTCCAGTTTCTTCTCCCACAAGGAAGGTGCCAATCCTGAAAACTCTTGCTGCTCTTCACCGTCCACGTGCATCCTATAGACATGGAAAAGAGGACTGGGCATCTCTGCTTTCCCACAGTCTCTCCATCACACGGTGCTCATATACGGCAGAGCCTTTTTTTTGAAAAGGCAAACATCCAGCTCCTAGTCCTACAAGGAAGTTGCCAACTCTGAAAGCTCTGGCTGGTCTTCACCATCTCCCTGCAGCACATCCACAGGCACAACAGCATGGGGATCTCTGTTTTCCCAGAGACTCAGCATGTGACGGTGCTCGTTCTCAGCACAGCCTTTTTTGGAAAAAGCAAACTTCCGGCCACTTCTCCCACAAGGAAGGATCCAGCCCTGAAAGCTCTTGCTGGTGTTCACCGTTTCCCTGTAGCACATCCACAGGCACAGCAGCATGGGGCATCTCTGCTTTCCCAGAGACTCAGCATCTCACGGTGCTCTTTCTCGGCAGATCTTTTTTTTAAAACGGCAAACTTCCGGCTCCATCTCCCACAAGGAAGGTGCCAACCCTGAAAGCTCTTGCTCGTCTTCACCGTTCCCCTGTAGCCCATCCACAGGCACAGCAGTATGGGGCATCTCTGCTTTCCCAGAGACTCAGCATCTCACGGTGCTCCTTCTCGGCAGAGCCTTTTTTTGAAAAGGCAAACTTCCGCGCCCTTCTCCCACAAGGAAGGTGCCAGCCCTGAACGCTGCTGGTGGTCTTCAGCGTCACCGTGCAGCCTATCCAGACGCACAATGTCGCGGTAGAGACGGACACGACAAATAATAGATCACGCAAAATGACTACTTTATTGTTCTAACACACCTTTTTATCCCCTTCTTCAGAGTATGTGTTAGTGTATGATTGGCTTAGTTAGTAACTAACAATTCATGATTGGTGAGTTTGTCAGGACGGTTCTTCTTATCAGTATCTTGTTTTCGTACTGGTCTTCTCGGATCTTTCCAGACTTCTCAAGGATATACTACAAGCTGCTCAAGGTCGCGCTGTTCTCGAACTGTCAGGATTTCCGTAGACTTGTTGCATCCCCTAACAATTCCCCCTTTTTGTATTTGTGCTGAAAATATCCTGGCTGCCCTCTGCAGGGCCCTTTGTAGAAGGCTGAAAAGACAGGGCAACATTAGAAGCATAATTATCACAATCAAGATAACTACCCCCACAGTCTTGAGCAGAGATATCAACCATCCAGACAATCCCCAACCCTCAAATATCTTTGTCCTTGTGCTAAAAGCAAGAAATCAATTCCAGCTCTATTTTATATCGTAGCATGTCTGACACTATCAATGTCTAGCAGTAAATCTGATAATACTATACCAGTCTGTATTCAGGGACCCCAGAATTTGTGATTCCTGGGGTGGCAATGAGGGTTAATGCCTGATCCGTGAAAACCAGGCATTCCCATGCATTGAGTCCATGACCTGCTGCACAGGGGTCTCCATCAATAAGTTCTTAAACTTTGTCGATGTCAGTGTAACCCCCTATGAAACCTGTGAAAAAGGGATAGCTTGGTGTTGTTGTACTAAGGTATAAGAAATCTTGTCCAGTTACGTCAGCCAGGGTCATCCAGATGTTTTCTTTGGTTTGTGGTGGTATCCATGACTACGTCCATCCGAGGACTGTGAGGTAGATGAACCATCTGTACATTCTCGTGCTGTCTTGCTCCGCAAATTCAGCCCAGCAATCGGTAGGTGCCAGCTTTATGTGGGCGTCCCCACGGAGGCAACGATGGCCTTGCCGTACACCAGTCCGATGCTCTTCGGAAAATCCCGGTATTTATACATTTGTAGAGGAACGGATTTCAGCACACGTGGCCAGCGGGTGTCAAAAATCCGCCTCATTTGCAACCTATGACGCATGCGCTCTCTGGCCAGGCGCGCTGCATGAGTCATAGTCATCCTCTCTATTGGTTCATGGACTTTGTGATGCGGTTGCAATGCACAGAGAATCTTGACCTGTTATATTGGTCAAGGTGACCTACACTTAGTTTTTGGTTGAGGTGGTATTAATATTGCCGCACCCTCTGGGATGTTCCAGATGATGATGGTCATTCAAATCAAGCGGGAGTCCATTATGGGCCTGTATCTGTAGAAACACAAGCATAACCTCGCCCCCAGGTTAACAGCTCACATGGTCCACTCCACTGACCAGTAACTAAATCTTTAATGTGTACTTTGATGCCTCTTTGTAAATTCTGTGTTGAAAAAAGAGAAGTGTTGAAAAAAGGAGGTAGAGAAGAATTATCCCCATAATAGAGAAAGCTAAGAACATAAACCACGTTATCTAAACATGCCTGTGGTTGTTCCCCAATCATTCCCCCTTTTTGTTTTTGAAGCTGCTGCTTCAGTGTGCCATGTGCACACAGCTCTACTATTTGTGGAGAACCATTTTGATACACTACTTTGCTGTTCCAGTTGTTGTTTTCATACCATACTACTGCTGCTTTACCTGTTTTTCCAGAACCATCTGTGAAGACAGTGGGGCCTTTCACAGGTTCCGGCTGGCTTAAGCTTTTCTGACCAAATGGTATTTCTCGAGCAAATTTCAGGAGCGGGTGCGACGGTAGATGATACGAGATCTGTCCTTGAAAACCCGCCATAGCCACTTGCAGCTTGTAATTGTTTGCCAGATACCATTGAAAGTACCAATTTTGAACAGGTAAAACAATAGTAGCTGGATCACGTCCTGTTAGTTCTACACATCGTTTTCTGGCTTTTATGATTACATCAGCAATAAGTTCAAACAAGCCAGGAGCAGTTTTTCGTGGCCAGAAATGACAAAAACATCCATTCTAAAGTATGTAATGGGTCATCCCACTCAGAATTCCACTGCACCAAAGCACCAAATGGCACAGTTTTGTCAATTAGTACAAAGAATTGTACCAATTGAGACAGATCAATTTGAGAAACAAATTTCCTGTGTATACATTGTTCCACCCTGTGAATTACATTTAACGCTTCCTTATTCAATATTCTGGGTTCTGTTGGATCATTGGAATTTTTTAATAAGTCTAATAGAGGTTGTAACTGTGAATTGGTCAGTCCAAGATAGGGCCTGATCCAGTTCAAGGATCCCATTAATTTCTGTACATCACTGAGTGTCTTAACTGCAGGGTTAAGTTTCACAGGTTGGGGCACAACCTGCTTATTTGTAATTGTCATTCCCAAATATTTCCAGGGTGCTATTTTTTGCTCTTTTTCAGGGGCAATAACTAACTCATATTGTTGTAGCAAATTCGTGGCCAAATTGTTCATGCCGTTCAACTGCTCCTTGTTGTCTGACGCTAACAGAATGTCATCCATATAGTGATAACTGTAACTAGTAGGGAATTTTTCCCGTACAGGTGACAGAGCTTGTGCAACAAACGATTGACAAGTGGTTGGTGAATTTTTCATGCTCTGTGGCAGAACTCTCCATTGATATCTTTTTGCTGGTTCTGCATGATTGATAGAAGGCACAGAGAATGCAAAAATTTTTTTTTTTTTTTTTTTTTTTTTTTTTTGTCTTGGGAAGCTAGTGGAATTGTAAAAAAAAACAACCATTAAGGTCCATGACAATGATTTCCCAATCTTGAGGGATCATGGAAGGTGAAGGCATGCCTGGTTGCAGAGCCCCCATCATGGCCATGACAGCATTGACTTGCCACAGGTCATGCAAAAATCACCATTTTCCTGATTTCTTTTTTTTTTTTCTTCTTTTTTTTTTTTTTTTTTTTCCACAAACACTGGAGCATTCCACAGACTGTGAGATGGTTCAATGTGTCCGGCAGCTAGTTGTTCTGCTACCAATTCTTGCAGGGCCTTTAATTTTTTCAAGTGGTAGGGGCCGCTGATCCACCCACACAGGGTTATTTGTTAACCAAGTTAAAACAAGCATGGGTTGTCTAACACCCTGCAGCACAGTGGCCCCCGTTAAAAATCTGTGATAATTCTCACCCCCCACTGCGACAAGCAATCCCTCCCCCATAAATTGAGGGGAGCTGCCATCACATATGGTTTAATAACTGCTTGTTGGCCCTCAGGATTGGCAGTCGGAACTGGAGTGGCTGCTATCTTTGCACGTGTGGATCCTCCCAGCCCCACTACTCCCATACCAGCCTCCTCTGTTGGCCAGGTAGACGGCCACAGATAATCGGCAATAATAGTCACATCAGCTCCGGTGTCCAGGAGCCCTGCAAGCCTTACTGTAGTTGGAGATCTTCCATGATTCAACAGTGTGCATGTCATATGTGGTCAGGATAATGAGACAGTCTGCGACCAGCAGACCTGAGGGGGTCCCGTGGAGCTGAAGCCTCCAGCGCATCACAGTCGCTGTTCTGCTTTTGAAATAGAACTCGAAAAAGGAACAAGTTGAGCAATGCGAGTACCTTTAGGGATTGGTACTGGTGGGTAGGGGGTCGAAATCATTGCACAAATTTGACCTGTTAAAGCAGCATCAATAACTCCCACATGCACGATTATTCCATTCAACGTGCTACCTGATCTTCCCGGTAGCAATGCACTCAGTCCCCGTCCTATAGGACCCCTTGCATTAAGAGGGACCTTAAGAATGTCTTTCGTGGCTAGAGTTACTGTGTCGGCGGTGGATACATCCAACCCTGCTAAGCCAGCTGTTGCAGCTGACAATTGTTCGCAGAGAGGAATTGGCCGGCTGTCGGGAGGGGATTTGTTCTCCTTGCGCGCCCTCTCACACTCATTTTGTGGTTTTCCTGTAGCAGCTGTCCATTAGCATGAAATTTGGAATGACACTGTTTTGCAAAGTGTCCTGATTTCCCACATTTCTTGCAAGCAATCTCCGGTGAGTGGTGCACTGGTTGTTTACCTGGTGATGTTTTGTGTGGAGAAGTTACCATGATGTGCCCTTCACTGCCACACCCAGAGCACTTTCCAGAATTTCTCATAGCATTGGCTATGGTGGTCACTGTGTGTGCCAGTGTCCCAACTTTAGAACATGCAGCTACCATGTCAGGGACAGAAGGATCTCCTGGCAGAGCCTGTATGATCTTTTGACAGTCCTCATTAGCATTATCTTTTACCAACTGTTTGCATAGCATTTGTCTTAAGACCTCATCTTCTACCTGTTTTTCCAGGGCAGCAGATATTTTTTCTACAAATTGTAAAAAGGGTTCTGTGGGGCCTTGGCAGATAGTGATGTATTTTTGCTTCGGAGCTGCCATATCTATTGTTCGCTTTATTGCCATAAGGCCTATATTTCGTGCTTGTTCGAGAGCCAGCAGAGGCCATGTAGCCTGTAGCTGAGGGTTACTATACTGCCCTTCACCAAGCAAAGCATCCTCTCCAAGGCCTAATCTCGGGTCACCCTGTGGCAGTTGTGAATTATGCAGCGCCGCCGCACGTGCCATCTGCCTCCAGGTGGATTGAAATACTTGCAATTGTACAGGCTGAAACAGCACTTGTGCTAGATGCATAATATCATATGGACACAGCAGATCTGTGCTAATTATACGAATAAGTTGCATTACCTCAGGAGAATTGATTCCAAATTTTTGTACTTTATTCTGCAAATCCTGCACTACTCTCCAGCCTATGGGATTGTGCTCATCGTGCCGGTTTGTGCCTGCAGTAGCTTTGAAAACAGGAAATGTAACAGGAGCCTCTGCTGCGTTATCTAGAGGCTTTAGAAATGCAGGTGTTAGAGAGCACGGGCTGAGGTGTTCTACTAGATCCCAGTTGCCGGAGTCGGCAGCATATCTTCTAACTCCCTCCCAAAATTGATCAGGGGATCTCGGGACCACAGTTACTGTGGACGGAGGGAGAGTCCATGGCAGGGGTTCTTTTGGTATGGTTTTATCTGCGAGCTGCAGGGATCGCATAGCATCAATTAGAGATTTTTCTGCCTCAGCTTCATTTTTGCTCTCATTTTCCGTGCGGCCCTCACATTCGGTTTGAGTCTCACCATCCTTTCGGCCCTCACTTTCGGTACGGCCCTGGCTTTCGTTACGGCCCTCGCTTTCCGGCTCAGTGTTAATCGCCACATTTTTCTCTGCGGGGGGGGCTGATGGAGTCACCCCTTCTGCCGCCGCACCAGTAGGTGAGGAGGGCCCCTCATCGCCCTGTAAAGTAATTAATGGCGTAGGAGGAGGAGGTGAATAAGGGTATGATCTGATTTTGCTTGTGAGGGGTTTTCTGCCCGCAACTGCTGATATTGCAGCATCGGCCGCAGCTGTTACTTGAGCAGAAACTTTTTCATTGATAACATTTTCTGATTTCTCATCTTTCTTTTGCTGATCTTTCGCATCACATTCTGCTTTCCATTCCTTCAGGGTCTCACGTAATAGACGCCATACGATCGCCAACTTACAGAGCTCTTTCTGTCCTTTAGAGATCTCATCAAACATTTTCCAGCCCACTGTTTGCCGTGCATCCACACTGAATGCAGTAACTGTTGTGGCTGTAAAGCCTTGCACCTTACACCGTATTAAAATCCATTTCAGGCTTTGTTATGGGGTTTTAACCCCTTTTCTTTTTAACAGGGCTTTCCAGGTAGACAAAATCGTCTCCTATTCTTTTGTTAATTTCTGCCCCATTCTAACAGTTTAGTCCCCAGTGGCTCACCTTGTTAGGTGTCTAGGCTCAGGTCCGGATGAGGCAGATTCCACTGCTCTCAGCTTCACCGGGCTCCGTCTCCGCAGCTTTTCTCGCTGCCGGTATACTCTTTCGCAGCTCTCGTCGCCGCTGGTATACTTCTCTCTAGTGCTGGATTTATCACCGTTAGATGATCTGTTCACTCAGGCGCATCGGGGTCACCATTTATCGCGGTAGAGACGGACACGACAAGTAATAAATCACGCAAAATGGCTACTTTATTGTTCTAACACACCTTTTTATCCCCTTCTTCAGAGTATGTGTTAGTATATGATTGGCTTAGTTAGTAACTAACAATTCATGATTGGTGAGTTTGTCAGGACGGTTCTTCTTATCAGTATCTTGTTTTCGTACTGGTCTTCTCGGATCTTTCCAGACTTCTCAAGGATATACTACAAGCTGCTCAAGGTCGCGCTGTTCTCGAACTGTCAGGAATTCCGTAGACTTGTTGCATCGGCCGACAGCACAACAGCACTGGGCATGTCTCCTTTCCCAGAGACTCAGCATCTCATGGTGCTCGTTCTCGACAGATCTTTTTTTTAAAAAGGGAAACTTCCGGCTCCTTCTCCCACAACGAAGGTGCCAACCCTGAAAGCTCTGGCTGGTCTTCACCGTCTCCCTGCAGCATATCCACAGGCACAGCAGCATGGGGATCTCTGCTTTCGCAGAGACTCAGCATCTCACGGTGCTCATTCTCGTCAGAGCCTTTTTATTGAAATAGGCAAACGTCCGACTCCTTCTCCCTCAAGGACGGAGCCACCCCTAGAAACTCTAGCTGCTCTTCACCGTTCCCGTGCAGCCTATCCAGACGCACAACAGCACTGGGCATCTCTGCTTTCCCACAGACTCACCATCACACAGTGCTCATATACGGCAGAGCCTATTTTTTGAAAAGGCAAACATCCAACTCCTCCTCCTAAATGGAAGGTGCCAATGCTGCAAGCACTGGCTGATCTTCAACATCCCCGTGCAGCCTATCCACAGGCACAACAGCACTGGACATCTCTGCTTTCCAGAAACTCAGCATCTCATGGTACTCTTTCTCGGCAGAGCCTTTTCTTGAAAAGGCAAACATTCAGCTCCTCCTCCCACAAGGAAGGTGACACGCCTGAACGCTGTTGATGGTCTTCACCATCCCCGTGCAGCCCATCAACAGGCACAGCAGCATGGGGCATCTCTGCTTTCACTGACACTCAGCATCTGACAGTGCTCGTTATCGGCAGAGCCTTTTTTTGAAAAGGCAAACGCCCGTCTCCTACTCCCACATGGAAAGAGCCAGCCCTGAAAGCTCTTGCTGGTCTTCACCGTCTCCCTGCAGCCCATCCACAGGCACAGCAGCATAGGACATCTCTGCTTTCACAGAGGGTCAGCATGTCACGGTGCTCGTTCTCGGCACAGCCGTTTTCCGAAAAGAGAAACGTCCGGCTCCTTCTCCCAAAAGGAAGGTGCCAGACCTACACGATGATCCTTAGTCTTCACCGTCCCCATGCAGCCCATCCACAAGCACAACAGCAATGGGCATCTCTGCTTTTCCAGAGACTCAGCATCTCACGGTGCTCATTCAGGGCAGACCCTTTTTTTTGAAAATGCAAACGTCCGACTACTTCTCCCACAAGGAAGGTGCAAGCCCTGAAAGCTCTTCCTGCTCTTCACCGTCCACGTGCATCCTATACACACACAAGAGCACTGGGCATTTCTGCTTTCCCAGAGACTCAGAGTCTCACGGTGTTCTTTCTCGGCAGAGCCTTTTTTTTGAAAAGGCAAATCTCCGACTTTTTCTCCCACAAGGAAGAAGCCAGCCCTGAAAACTCTTGATGTTCTTCACCGTTCCCCTGCAGTCCATCCACAGGGACAGCAGCATGGGCCATTTCTGCTTTCCCAGAGATTATAGCATTTGACAGTGCTCGTTTTCGGCAGAGCCTTTTTTTGAAAAGGCAATCTTGCGGCCCCTTCTCCCACAAGGAAGGTGCCAGACCTGAATGCTGCTGGTGGTCTTCAGCGTCACCGTGCACCCTATCCAAATGCACAAGACACTGGGAATCTCTGCTTTACCAGAGACTCAGTATCTGCTATGTCTCGGCAGAGACTTTTTTTTGAAAAGGCTAACGTCCGTCTCCTACTCCCACAAGGAAGGAGCAAGCCCTGAAAGCTCTTCCTGCTCTTCACCGTCCCTGTGCAGCCCATCCACAAGCACAACAGCACTGGGCATGTCTGCTTTCCCAGAGACTCAGCATCTCACGGTGCTCGTTCAGGGCAGACCCTTTTTTTTGAAAAGGCAAACGTCCAGCTCCTACTCCCACAAGGAAGTTGCCAACGCTGAAAGCTCTAGCTGGTCTTCACCGTTCCCCTGTAGCCCATCCACAGCCACAGCAGTATGGGGCATCTCTGCTTTCCCAGAGATTCAGCATCTCACAGTGCTCGTTCTCAGCAGAGCCTTTTTTTGAAAAGGCAAATGTCTAGCTCCTGCTCCCACAAGGAAGGTGCCAGCCCTGAAAGCTCTTCCTGCTCTTCACCGTCACGTGCATCCTATACACATGCACAAGAGCACTGGGCATCTCTGTTTTCCCAGAGACTCAGCATCTCACGGTACTCGATCAGTTCAGACACTTTTTTTTGAAAAGGCAAACGTCCGACTCCTACTCCCATAAGGAAGGAGCCAGCCCTGAAAGCTCTTGCTGGTCTTCACTGTCTCCCTGCAGCCCATCCACAGGCACAGCACCATAGGGCATCTCTGCTTTCAGAGAGGCTCAGCATGTCACGGTGCTCGTTCTCGGCAGAGATGTTTTCCGAAATGAGAAACGTCCGGCTCCTTCTCCCACAAGGAAGGTGCCGGACCTACACGGTGGTCCTAATCTTCACCGTCCCCGTGCAGCCCATCCACAAGCACAACAGAACTGGGGCATGTCTGCTTTCCCAGAGACTCAGCATCTCACGGTGCTCGTTCAGGGCAGACACTTTTTTTTGAAAGGGTAAACGTCCGACTACTTCTCCCACAAGGAAGGTGCCAGTCCTGAAAGCTCTTGCTGGTCTTCACCGTCTCCATGCAGCACATCCACAGGCACAGCAGCATGGGGCATCTCTGCTTTCCCCGAGATTCACCATCTCACGTGCTCCATCTCGGCAGATCCTTTTTTTTGAAAACGCAAAGATCCAGCTCCTACTCCCACAAGGAAGTTGCCAATGATGAAAGCTCTGGCTGGTCTTCACCGTTCCCCTGTAGCCCATCCACATGCACCGCAGCAAGGGGATCTCTGTTTTCCCAGAGACTCAGCAACTCACAGTGCTCGTTCTCGGCAGATCTTTTTTTTAAAACAGCAAAATTCCGGCTCATTATCCTACAAGGAAGTGCCAACCCTGAAAGCTCTTGCTCGTCTTCACCGTTCCCCTGTAGCCCATCCACAGGCACAGCAGTATGGGGCATCTCTGCTTTCCCAGAGACTCAGCATCTCACGGTGCTCATTCTCGGCAGAGCCTTTTTTTTGAAATAGGCAAACTTCCGACTCCTTCTCCCTCAAGGACGGAGCCACACCTGAAAGCTCTTGCTGCTCTTCACAATTCCCGTGCAGCCTATCCAGACGCACAGGAGCACTGGGCATATCTGCTTTCCCACAGACTCACTATTAAAAGTTGCTCATATACGGCAGAGCCTTTTTTGAAAAGGGAAACATCCAGCTCCTACTCCCACAAGGAAGTTGCCAACAGTGAAAGCTCTGGCTGGTCTTCACCGTCTCCCTGCAGCACATAAACAGGCACAGCAGCATGGGGATCTCTGTTTTCCCAGAGACTCAGCATCTCACGGTGCTCGTTGTCAGCAGAACTTTTTTCGAAAAAGTCAAACTTCCGGCTCCTTCTCCAACAAGGAAAGTGCCAACCCTGAAAGCTCTTGCTCGTCTTCACCGTTCCCTTGTATCCCATCCACAGGCACAGCAGTATGGGGCACCTCTGCTTTCCCAGAGACTCAGCATCTCACGGTGCTCATTCTCGGCAGAGCCTTTTTTTTGAAATAGGCAAACGTCCGACTCCTTCTCCCTCAAGGACGGAGACACCCCTGAATGCTCTTGCTGCTCTTCACCGTTACCGTGCAGCCTATGCAGACGCACAAGAGCACTGGGCATCTCTGCTTTCCCACAGACTCACCATCACACGGTGCTCATATACGGCAGAGCCTTTTTTTTGAAAAGGCAAACATCCAGCTCCTACTCCTACATGGAAGGTGCCAATGCTTAAAGCTCTGGCTGGTCTTCACCGTCCCCGTGCAGCCTATCCACAGGCACAACAGCACTGGACATCTCTGCTTTCCAGAGACTCAGCATATCACGGTGCTCGTTCTCGGCAGAGCCTTTTCTTGTAAAGGCAAACAAACAGCTCCTACTCCCACAAGGAAGGTGCCACACCTGAACGCTCTTGCTGGTCTTCACCGTCCCTGTGCAGTCCATCCACAGGCACAGCAGCATGGGGCATGTCTGCTTTCACAGACGCTCAGCATATCATGGTGCTGGTTCTCGGCAGAGCCGTTTTCCGTAAAGCTAAACGTCCGGCTCCACTTCCCACAAGGAAGGTGCCACGCGTGAACCCTGTTGCTGGTCTTCTCCGTCCCCGTGCAGCCCATCCACAGGCACAGCAGCATGGGGCATTTCTTCTTTCACAGACGCTCAGCATCTGACAATGCTCGTTCTCGGCAGAGCCTTTTTTTGAAAAGGCAAACGTCTGGCCCCTGCTCCCACAAGGGAGGTGCCAGTCCTGAAAGCTCTTCCTGCTGTTCACCGTCTACGTGCATCCTATAGACACGCACAAGAGCACTGGGCATCTCTGCTTTCCCAGAGACTGAGCATCTCACGGTGCTCGTTCGCGGCAGAGCCTTTTCTTGAAAAGGCAAACAATCAGCTCCTACTCCCACAAGGAAGGTGCCACACCTGAACGCTCTTGCTGGTCTTCACCGTCCCCGTGCAGCCCATCCACAGGCACAGCAGCATGGGGCATGTCTGCTTTCACAGACTCTCAGCATATCATGGTGCTCGTTCTCGGCAGAGCCGTTTTCGTAAAGCTAAACGTCCGGCTCCTTTTCCCACAAGGAAGGTGCCACGCCTGATCGCTGTTGCTAGTCTTCACCATCCCCGAGCAGCCCATCCACAGGCACAGCAGCATGGGGCATCTCTGCTTTCACAGAGGCTCAGCATCTGACAGTGCTTGTTCTCGGCAGGCCCTTTTTTGGAAAAGGCAAAAGTCCAACTCCTGCTCCCACAAGGAAGTGCCAGACCTGAAAGCTCTTCCTGCTCTTCATCGTCCACGTGCATCCTATAGACACGCACAAGAGCACTGGGCATCACTGCTTTCCCAGAGACTCAGCATCTCACGGTGCTCCTTCAGGGCAGACACTTTTTTTTGAAAAGGCAATATCCGACTCCTTCTCCCACAAGGAAGGTGCCAGTCCTGAAAGCTCTTGCTGGTCTTCACCGTCTCCCTGCAGCCCATCCACAAGCACAGCAGTATGGGACATGTCTGCTTTCCCAGAGACTCAGCATCTCACGGTGCTCGTTCAGGGCAGATACTTTTTTTTGAAAAGGCAAACGTCCGACTACTTCTCCCACAAGGAAGTTGCCAGTCCTGAAATATCTTGCTGGTCTTCACCGTCTCCCTGCAGCATATCCACAGGCACAGCAGCATGGGGCATCTCTGCTTTCACAGACGCTCAGCATATCATGCTGCTCGTTCTCGGCAGAGCCGTTTTCCGTAAAGCTAAACGTCCGGCTCCTCTTCCCACAAGGAAGGTGCCATGCCTGATCGCTGTCGCTAGTCTTCACCATCCCCGAGCAGCCCATCCACAGGCACAGCAGCATGGGGCATCTCTACTTTCACAGAGGCTCAGCATCTGACAGTCCTCGTTCTCGGCAGAGCCTTTTTTGGAAAAGGCAAACGTCCAGCTCCTTCTCCCACAAGGAAGGAGCCAGCCCTGAAAGCTCTTGCTGGTCTTCACCGTCTCCCTGCAGCCCATCCACAGGCACAACAGCATAGGGTCTCTCTGCTTTCACAGAGAATCACCATCACACGGTGCTCATATACGGCAGAGCCTTTTTTTTGAAAATGCAAACATCCAGCTCCTCCTCCTACAAGGAAGGTGCCAATGCTGAAAGCTTTGGTTGGTATTCACCGTCCCCGTGCAGCCTATCCACAGGCACAACAGCACTAGGCATCTCTGCTTTCCAGAGACTCAGCATCTCACGGTGCTCGTTCTCGGCAGATCTTTTTTTTAAAAAGGGAAACTTCCGGCTCCTTCTCCCACAACGAAGGTGCCAACCCTGAAAGCTCTTGCTCGTCTTCACCGTTCCCCTGTAGCCCATCCACAGGCACAGCAGTATGGGGCATCTCTGCTTTCCCAGAGACTCAGCATCTCACGGTGCTCATTCTCGGCAGAGCCTTTTTTTTGAAATAGGCAAACTTCCGACTCCTTCTCCCTCAAGGACGGAGCCACACCTGAAAGCTCTTGCTGCTCTTCACAATTCCCGTGCAGCCTATCCAGACGCACAGGAGCACTGGGCATATCTGCTTTCCCACAGACTCACTATTAAAAGTTGCTCATATACGGCAGAGCCTTTTTTGAAAAGGGAAACATCCAGCTCCTACTCCCACAAGGAAGTTGCCAACAGTGAAAGCTCTGGCTGGTCTTCACCGTCTCCCTGCAGCACATAAACAGGCACAGCAGCATGGGGATCTCTGTTTTCCCAGAGACTCAGCATCTCACGGTGCTCGTTGTCAGCAGAACTTTTTTCGAAAAAGTCAAACTTCCGGCTCCTTCTCCAACAAGGAAAGTGCCAACCCTGAAAGCTCTTGCTCGTCTTCACCGTTCCCTTGTATCCCATCCACAGGCACAGCAGTATGGGGCACCTCTGCTTTCCCAGAGACTCAGCATCTCACGGTGCTCATTCTCGGCAGAGCCTTTTTTTTGAAATAGGCAAACGTCCGACTCCTTCTCCCTCAAGGACGGAGACACCCCTGAATGCTCTTGCTGCTCTTCACCGTTACCGTGCAGCCTATGCAGACGCACAAGAGCACTGGGCATCTCTGCTTTCCCACAGACTCACCATCACACGGTGCTCATATACGGCAGAGCCTTTTTTTTGAAAAGGCAAACATCCAGCTCCTACTCCTACATGGAAGGTGCCAATGCTTAAAGCTCTGGCTGGTCTTCACCGTCCCCGTGCAGCCTATCCACAGGCACAACAGCACTGGACATCTCTGCTTTCCAGAGACTCAGCATATCACGGTGCTCGTTCTCGGCAGAGCCTTTTCTTGTAAAGGCAAACAAACAGCTCCTACTCCCACAAGGAAGGTGCCACACCTGAACGCTCTTGCTGGTCTTCACCGTCCCTGTGCAGTCCATCCACAGGCACAGCAGCATGGGGCATGTCTGCTTTCACAGACGCTCAGCATATCATGGTGCTCGTTCTCGGCAGAGCCGTTTTCCGTAAAGCTAAACGTCCGGCTCCTTTTCCCACAAGGAAGGTGCCACGCCTGATCGCTGTTGCTAGTCTTCACCATCCCCGAGCAGCCCATCCACAGGCACAGCAGCATGGGGCATCTCCGCTTTCACAGAGGCTCAGCATCTGACAGTGCTCGTTCTCGGCAGGCCCTTTTTTGGAAAAGGCAAAAGTCCAACTCCTGCTCCCACAAGGAAGTGCCAGACCTGAAAGCTCTTCCTGCTCTTCATCGTCCACGTGCATCCTATAGACATGCACAAGAGCACTGGGCATCACTGCTTTCCCAGAGACTCAGCATCTCACGGTGCTCCTTCAGGGCAGACACTTTTTTTTTAAAAGGCAATATCCGACTCCTTCTCCCACAAGGAAGGTGCCACACCTGAAAGCTCTTGCTGGTCTTCACCGTCTCCCTGCAGCCCATCCACAGGCACAGCAGCATAGGGCATCTCTGCTTTAACAGAGGCTCAGCATGTCACGGTGCTGGTTCTCGGAAGAGTCTTTTTCCGAAAAGACAAACGTCTGGCTCCTTCTCCCACAAGGAACGTGCCAGACCTACACGCTGGTCCTTAGTCTTCACCGTCCCCGTGCAGCCCATCCACAAGCACAGCAGTATGGGACATGTCTGCTTTCCCAGAGACTCAGCATCTCACGGTGCTCGTTCAGGGCAGATACTTTTTTTTGAAAAGGCAAACGTCCGACTACTTCTCCCACAAGGAAGTTGCCAGTCCTGAAATATCTTGCTGGTCTTCACCGTCTCCCTGCAGCATATCCACAGGCACAGCAGCATGGGGCATCTCTGCTTTCACAGACGCTCAGCATATCATGCTGCTCGTTCTCGGCAGAGCCGTTTTCCGTAAAGCTAAACGTCCGGCTCCTCTTCCCACAAGGAAGGTGCCATGCCTGATCGCTGTCGCTAGTCTTCACCATCCCCGAGCAGCCCATCCACAGGCACAGCAGCATGGGGCATCTCTACTTTCACAGAGGCTCAGCATCTGACAGTCCTCGTTCTCGGCAGAGCCTTTTTTGGAAAAGGCAAACGTCCAGCTCCTTCTCCCACAAGGAAGGAGCCAGCCCTGAAAGCTCTTGCTGGTCTTCACCGTCTCCCTGCAGCCCATCCACAGGCACAACAGCATAGGGTCTCTCTGCTTTCACAGAGAATCACCATCACACGGTGCTCATATACGGCAGAGGCTTTTTTTTGAAAATGCAAACATCCAGCTCCTCCTCCTACAAGGAAGGTGCCAATGCTGAAAGCTTTGGTTGGTATTCACCGTCCCCGTGCAGCCTATCCACAGGCACAACAGCACTAGGCATCTCTGCTTTCCAGAGACTCAGCATCTCACGGTGCTCGTTCTCGGCAGATCTTTTTTTTAAAAAGGGAAACTCCCGGCTCCTTCTCCCACAACGAAGGTGCCAACCCTGAAAGCTCTTGCTCGTCTTCACCGTTCCCCTGTAGCCCATCCACAGGCACAGCAGTATGGGGCATCTCTGCTTTCCCAGAGACTCAGCATCTCACGGTGCTCATTCTCGGCAGAGCCTTTTTTTTGAAATAGGCAAACTTCCGACTCCTTCTCCCTCAAGGACGGAGCCACACCTGAAAGCTCTTGCTGCTCTTCACAATTCCCGTGCAGCCTATCCAGACACAGAACAGCACTGGGCATCTCTGCTTTCCCACAGACTCACCATCACACGGTGCTCATATACGGCAGAGCCCTTTTTTTGAAAAGGCAAACATCCAGCTCCTCCACCTACAAGGAAGGTGCCACTGCTGAAAGCTCTGGCTGGTCTTCACCGTCCCCGTGCAACCTATCCACCGGCACAGCAGCACTGGACATCTCTACTTTCGAGAGACTCAGCATGTGACGGTGTTCGTTCTCGGCAGAAACTTTTCTTGAAGAAGCAAACATCCAGCTTCTACTCCTACATGGAAGGTTCCACTGCTCAGAGCTCTTCCTGCTCGTCACCGTCCACGTGCATCCTATACACATGCACAAGAGCACTGGGCATCTCTGCTTTCCCAGAGACTCAGCATCTCACGGTGCTCGTAACCACAGAGCCTTTTTTTTGAAAAGGAAAATGTCCGGCCCTTACTCCAACAAGGAAGGTGCCAGTCCTGAAAGCTCTGGCTGGTCTTCACCGTCCCCGTGCAGCCTATCCACAGGCACAACAGCGTGGGGCATCTCTGCTTTCTCAGAGACTCATCATCTTACAGTGCTCGTTCTCGGCAGACCCTTTTTTGAAAAGGCAAAATTCCCGCCCCTTCTCCCACATGGAAGGTGCCAGCCCTGAACGCTGCTGGTGGTCTTCAGCGTCACCGTGCTGCCTATCCAGACGCAATACCGCACTGGGAACCTCTGCTTTACCAGAGTCTCAGCATCTGCTCTGTCTCTGCAGAGCCTTTTTTTTGAAAAGGCAAATGCCCGTCTCCTACTCCCACATGGAAAGAGCCAGCCCTGAAAGCTCTTGCTGGTCTTCACCGTCTCCCTGCAGCCCATCCACAGGCACAGCAGCATAGGACATCTCTGCTTTCCCAGAGACTCAGCATCTGACGGTGCTCGTAACCGCCAGCATTTCTTATTTGAAAAGGAAAATGTCCAACTCCTTCTCCCACAATTAAGGAGCCAACCCTGAGAACTCGTTCTGCTCTTCACCGTTCTCCTGTAGCCCATCCAGAGGCACAGCAGCATGGGGCATTTCTGCTTTCCCAGAGACTCAGCATGTGACGGTGCTCGTTCTCGGCAGAGCCTTTTTTTGAAAAGGCAAACTTCCGGCCCCTTCTCCCACAAGGACGATGACAGCCCTGAACGGTGCTGGTGGTCTTCAGCGTTGCCGTGCAGCCTATCCAGACGCACAAAAGGACTGGGAATGTCTGCTTTCCCAGAGACTCAGCATCTCACTGTTCTCTGTCTCTGCAGCTCCTTTTTTTTGAAAAGGCAATGTCCGACTCGTACTCCCACAAGGAAGGAGCCAGCCCTGAAAGCTCTTGCTGGGCTTCACCGTCTCCCGGCAGCCCATTCACATGCACAGCAGCATAGGTTATCTATGCTTACACAGAGGTTCAGCATGTCACGGTGCTCGTTCTCGGCAGAGCCGTTTTTCGAAAAGAGAAATGTTCGGCTCCTTCTCCCACAGGGAACGTGCCAGACCTACACGTTGGTGCTAGTCTTCACCGTCCCCATGCAGCCCATCCACAAGCACAACACACTGGGCATGTGTGCTTTCCCAGAGACTCAGCATTTCACGGTGCTCGTAACCGCAGAGCCTTTATTTTGAAAAGTCAAACGTCCGACTACGTCTCCCACAAAGAAGGTGCCAGTCCTGAAAGCTCTTGGTGGTCTTCACTGTGTCCCTGCAGCATATCCGCAGGCACTGCAGCATGGGGCATCTCTGCTTTCCCAGAGATTCACCATCACACGGTGCTCATATACAGCAGAGCCTTTTTTTTGAAAGGGCAAACATCCAGCTTCTAATCCCACAAGAAAGGAGCCATACCTGAAAACTCTTGCTGCTCTTCACCGTCCACGTGCATCCTATAGACATGAACAAGGGCACTGGGCATCTCTGCTTTCCCAGAGAGTCACCATCACACGGTGCTCATATACGGAGGAGCCTTATTTTGAAAACGCAAATGTCCAGAACTTACTCCTACAAGGAAGGTTGCAATGCTGAAAGCTCTGGCTGGTCTTCACCGTCCCCCTGCAGCCTATCCACAGGCACAGCAGCATGGGGCATCTCTGCTTTCCCAGAGACTCAGCATGTCACGGTGCTCGTTCTCGGCAGAAACTTTTTCTGGAAAGGCAAACGTCTGGCTCCTTCTCCCACAAGGAAGGTGCTAGCCCTGAAAGATCTTGCAGGTCTTCACCATCCCTCTGCAGCCTATCCACAGGCACAACAGCACTGGGGATCTCTGCTTTAGCAGAGACTCAGCATCTCATGGTGCTCGCTCTCGGCAGAGCTTATTTCTGAAAAGGCAAAATACGGCTCCTTCTGCCACAAGGAAGCTGCCAGCCCTGAAAGCTCTAGCAAGTCTTCACTACCCTCTGCAGCCTATCTTTTTCCACAACAGCACTGGGGATTTCTGCTTTCCCAGAGACTCAGCATCTCATGGTGCTCGCTCTCGGCAGAGCCTTTTTCTGAATAGGCAAACTTACGGCTCCTTCTGCCACAAGGAAGCTGCCATCCCTGAAAGCTCTTGCTGGTCTGCACTATCCCCCTGCAGCCTATCTTTAGCCACAACAGCACTGGGGATCTCTGCTTTCCTAGAGACTTACCATGTCACTGGCTCGTTCTCAGAAGTAACTTTTTCTGAAAAGGCAAAAGTCTGGCTCCTTCTCCCACAAGGAAGGTGCCAGCCCTGAAAGATCGTGCTGGTCTTCACTGTCCTACTGCAGCCTATCCACAGGCACAACAGCACTGGGGATCTCTGCTTTCCCAGAGACTCAGCATGTCACGGTGCTCGTTCTCGGCAAAAACATTTTCTGAAAAGGCAAACATTAGGCTCCTTGTCCCACAAGGAAGGTGCGAGCCCTGAAATCTCTTGCAGGTCTTCACTATACCCCTGCAGCCTATCTTTAGCCGCAAGAGCACTGGGGATTTCTGTTTCCCAGAGACTCAGCATGTCACTGTGCTCGCTGTCGGCACAGGCTTTTTCTGAAAAGGCAAACGTCTGGCTCGTTCTCCCACAAAGAAGGTGCCAGCCCTGAAATCTCTTGCAGGTCTTCACTATACCTCTGCAGCCTATCTTTAGCCGCAACAGCTCTTTAGATCTCTGCTTTCCCAGAGACTCCGCATGTCACAGTTCTCGTTCTCGGCAGAAACTTTTTCTGAAAAGGCCAACATCAGGCTCCTTCTCCCTCAAGAAAGGTGCCAGCCCTGAAAGACCTTGCTGGTCTTCACCGTCCCCCTGCAGGCTATCCACAGGCACAACAGCACTGGGGATCTCGTCTTTGCCAGAGAATCAGCATCTCATGGTGCTCGCTCTCGGCAGAGCCTTTTTCTGAAAAGGCAAGTTTACGGCTCATTCTCCCACAAGGAAGGTGCCACCCCTGAAAGATCTTGCTGGTCTTCACCGTCCCCATGCAGCCTATCCTCAGGCACAACAGCACTGGGGATCTCTGCTTTCCTAGAGAATCAGCATCTCATGGTGCTCACTCTCGGCAGAAACATTTTCGAAAAGGCAAACGTCTGGCTCCTTCTCCCACAAGGAAGGTGCCAGCCCTGAAAGATCTTACTGGTCTTCACCATCCCCCTGCAGCCTATCTACAGGCACAACAGCACTGGGGATCTCTGCTTTCCCAGAGACTCAGCATCTCATGGTGCTCCCTCTCGGCAGAGACTTTTTCTGAAAAGGCAAACATCTCGCTCCTCCCACAAGGAAGGTGTAAGCCCTGAAAGATCTGGCTGGTCTTCACCGTCCCCCTGCAGCCTATCCTCAGGCACAACAGTACTGGGGATCTCTGCTTTCCTAGAGAATCAGCATCTCATGGTGCTCACTCTCGGCAGAAACATTTTCTGAAAAGACAAACATCTGGCTCCTTCTCCCACAAGGAAGGTGCCAGCCCTAAAAGCACTTGCAGGTCTTCAGTATCCCCCTGCAGCCTATCCACAGGCACAACAGCACTGGGGATCTCTGCTTTCCCAGAGACTCAGCATCTCATGGTACTCGCTCTCGGCAGAGGCTTTTTCTGAAAAGGCAAACTTATGGCTCCTTCTCCCACAAGGAAGGTGCCAGCCCTGAAAGATCTTGCTGGCCTTTACCGTCCACCTGCAGCCTATCCACAGGCACAACACCACTGGGGATCTCTGCTTTCGCAGAGACTCAGCATCTCATGTTGCTCGCTCTCGGCAGAGACTTTTTCTGAAAAGGCCAACGTCTGGCTCCTTCTCCCACAAGGAAGGTGCCAGCCCTGAAAGATCTTGCTGGCCTTTACCGTCCACCTGCAGCCTATCCACAGGCACAACAGCACTGGGGATCTCTGCTTTCGCAGAGACTCAGCATCTCATGTTGCTCGCTCTCGGCAGAGACTTTTTCTGAAAAGGCAATCATCTGGCTCCTCCCACAAGGAAGGTGCCAGCCTTGAAAGATCTTACTGGTCTTCACCATCCCCCTGCAGCCTATCCACAGGCACAACACCACTGGGGATCTCTGCTTTCGCAGAGACTCAGCATCTCATGTTGCTCGCTCTCGGCAGAGACTTTTTCTGAAAAGGCAAACATCTGGCTCCTCCCACAAGGAAGGTGCCAGCCCTGAAAGATCTTACTGGTCTTCACCATCCCCCTGCAGCCTATCTACAGGCACAACAGCACTGGGGATCTCTGCTTTCCCAGAGACTCAGCATCTCATGTTGCTCGCTCTCGGCAGAGACTTGTTCTGAAAAGGCAAACATCTGGCTCCTCCCACAAGGAAGGTGCCAGCCCTGAAAGATCTTACTGGTCTTCACCATCCCCCTGCAGCCTATCCTCAGGCACAACAGCACTGGGGATCTCTGCTTTCCTACAGAATCAGCATCTCATGTTGCTCGCTCTCGGCAGAAACATTTTCGAAAAGGCAAACGTCTGGCTCCTTCTCCCACAAGGAAGGTGCCAGCCCTGAAATATCTTGAAGGTCTTCATAATCCCTCTGCACCCTATCTTTAGGCACAACAGCACTAGGGAATTGTGCTTTCCCAGAGACTCAGCATCTCATGGTGCTCCCTCTCGGTGGAGCCTTTTTCTAAAAAGTCACACTAACGGCTCCTTCTCCCACAAGGAAGGTGCCAGCCCTGAAAGCAGTTGCAGGTCTTCAGTATCCCTCTGCAGCCTATCCTCAGGCAGAACAGCACTGGGGATCTCTGCTTTCCCAGAGACTCAGCATGTCATGGTGCTCGCTCTCGGCAGAGCCTTTTTCTGGAAAGGCAAATGTCTGGCTCCTTCTCCTACAAGGAATGTGCCATCCCTGAAAGATCTTGCTTGTCTTCACCGTCCCCCTGCAGCCTATCCACAGGCACAACAGCACTGGGGATCTCTGCTTTCCCAGAGACTCAGCATCTCATGGTGCTCGCTCTCGGCAGAGCCTTTTTCTGAAAAGGCAAACATCTGGCTCCTCCCACAAGGAAGGTGCCAGCCCTGAAAGATCTTACTGGTCTTCACCATCCCCCTGCAGCCTATCCACAGGCACAACAGCACTGGGATTCTCTGCTTTCCCAGAGACTCAGCATGTCACGATGCTCGTTCTCGGCAGAAACTTTTTCTGAAAGGCCCACATCTGGCTCCTTCTCCCTCAAGAAAGCTGCCAGCCCTAAAAGCACTTGCAGGTCTTCAGTATCCCTCTGCAGCCTATCCATAGGCAAAACAGCACTGGGGATCTCTGCTTTCCCGGAGACTCAGCATCTCATGGTACTCGCTCTCGGCGGAGGCTTTTTCTGAAAAGGCAAACGTCTGGCTCCTTCTCCCACAAGGAAGGTACGAGCCCTGAAAGATCTTGCTGGTCTTCACCGTCCACCTGCAGCCTATCCACAGGCACAACAGCACTGGGGATCTCTGCTTTCCCAGAGACTCAGCATCTCATGGTGCTCGCTCTCGGCAGAAACATTTTCTGAAAAGGCAAACGTCTGGCTCCTTCTCCCACAAGGAAGGTGCCTGCCCTGAAAGCACTTGCAGGTCTTCAGTATCCCTCTGCAGCCTATCCTCAGGCACAACAGCACTGGGGATCTCTGCTTTCCCAGAGACTCAGCATGTCATGGTGCTCGCATTCGGCAGAGCCTTTTTCTGAAAAGGCAAACGTCTGGCTCATTCTCCCACAAGGAAGGTGCCAGCCCTGAAAGATCTTGCTGGTCTTCACCGTTCCCCTGTAGCCTATCTTTAGCCACAACAGCACTGGGGATCTCTGCTTTCCCAGAGACTCAGCATCTCATGGTGCTCGCTCTCGGCAGAGCCTTTTTCTGAAAAGGCAAACTTACGGCTCCTTCTCCCACAAGGAAGGTGCCAGCCCTGAAAGATATTGTTGGTCTTTGCCGTCCCCCTGCAGCCTATCCACAGGCACAACAGCACTGGGGATCTCTGCTTTCCCAGAGACTCAGCATCTCATGGTGCTCGGTCTCGACAGTGCCTTATTCTGAAAAGGCAAACATCTGGCTCCTTCTCCCACAAGGAAGGTGCCAGCCCTGAAAGATCTTGCAGGTTTTCACCATCCCCCTGGAGCCTATTCACAGGCACAACAGCACTGGGGATCTCTGCTTTCCCAGAGACTCAGCATCTCATGGTGCTCGTTCTCGGCAGAGCCTTTTTCTGAAAAGGCAAACTTACGGCTCCTTCTCCCACAAGGAAGGTGCCAGCCCTGAAAGATGTTGCTGGTCTTCACCGTTCCCCTGTAGCCTATCTTTAGCCACAGCAGCACTGGTGATCTCTGCTTTCCTAGAGAGTCAGCATCTCATGGTGCTCGCTCTCGGCAAAAACATTTTCTGAAATGCAAACGTCTGGCTCCTTCTCCCACAAGGAAGGTGCCAGACCTAAAAGCACTTGCAGGTCTCCAGTATCCCTCTGCAGCCTATCCTCAGGCAGAACAGCACTGGGGATCTCTGCTTTCCCAGAGACTCAGCATGTCATGGTGCTCGTTCTCGGCAGAGACTTTTTCTGAAAAGGCCAACGTCTGGCTCCTTCTCCCACAAGGAAGGTGCCAGCCCTGAAAGATCTTGCTGGTCTTCACCGTCCACCTGCAGCCTATCCACAGGCACAACACCACTGGGGATCTCTGCTTTCGCAGAGACTCAGCATCTCATGTTGCTCGCTCTCGGCAGAGACTTTTTCTGAAAAGGCCAACGTCTGGCTCCTTCTCCCACAAGGAAGGTGCCAGCCCTGAAAGATCTTACTGGTCTTCACCAACCCCCTGCAGCCTATCTACAGGCACAACAGCACTGGGGATCTCTGCTTTCCCAGAGACTCAGCATCTCATCGTGCTCGCTCTCGGCAGAAACATTTTCGAAAAGGCAAACGTCTGGCTCCTTCTCCCACAAGGAAGGTGCCAGCCCTGAAATCTCTTGAAGGTCTTCACTATCCCCCTGCAGCCTATCTTTAGCCACAACAGCACTGGGGATCTCTGCTTTCCCAGAGACTCAGCATCTCATGGTGCTCCCTCTCGACAGAGCCTTTTTCTGAAAAGGCAAACTTACGGCTCCTTCTCCCACAAGGAAGGTGCCAGCCCTGAAAGATGTTGCTGGTCTTCACCGTCCCCCTGCAGCCTATCCACAGGCACAACAGCACTGGGGATCTCTGCTTTCCCAGAGACTCAGCATCTCATCGTGCTCGATCTCGGCAGAAACATTTTCTGAAAAGGCAAACTTACAGCTCCTTCTCCCACAAGGAAGTTGCCTGCCCTGAACGCACTTGCAGGTCTTCAGTATCCCTCTGCAGCCTATCCTCAGGCAGAACAGCACTGGGGATCTCTGCTTTCCCAGAGACTCAGCATGTCATGGTGCTCGCTCTCGGCAGAGCCTTATTCTGAAAAGGCAAATGTCTGGCTCCTTATCCTACAAGGAAGGTGCCAGCCCTGAAAGATCTTGCTTGTCTTTACCGTCCCCCTGCAGCCTATCCACAGGCACAACAGCACTGGGGATCTCTGCTTTCCCAGAGACTCAGCATCTCATGGTGCTCGCTCTCGGCAGAAACTTTTTCCTAAAAGGCGAACGTCTGGCTCCTTCTCCCACAAGGAAGGTGCCAGCCCTGAAAGATCTTGCTGGTCTTCACCATCCTCCTGCAGCCTATCCACAGGCACAACAGCACTGGGGATGTCTGCTTTCCCAGAGACTCAGCATCTCATGGTGCTCGCTCTCGGCAGAAACATTTTCTGAAAAGGCAAACGTCTGGCTCCTTCTCCCACAAGGAAGGTGCCAGCCCTGAAAGATCTTGCTGGTCTTCAGTGTCCCTCTGAATCCTATCCACAGGCACAACATCACTGGGGATCTCTGCTTTCCCAGACACTCAGCATCTCATGGTGCTCGCTCTCGGCAGAGCCTTTTTCTGAAAAGGCAAACGTCTGGCTCCTTCTCCCACAAGGAAGGTGCCAGCCCTGAAAGATGTTGCTGGTCTTCACCGTCCCCCTGCAGCCTATCCACAGGCACAACAGCACTGGGGATCTCTGCTTTCCCAGAGACTCAGCATCTCATGGTGCTCGGTCTCGACAGTGCCTTATTCTGAAAAGGCAAACGTCTGGCTCCTTCTCCCACAAGGAAGGTGCCAGCCCTGAAAGATCTTGCAGGTCTTCAGTATCCCTCTGCAGCCTATTCACAGGCACAACAGCACTGGGGATCTCTGCTTTCCCAGAGACTCAGCATCTCATGGTGCTCGCTCTCGACAGAGCCTTTTTCTGAAAAGGCAAACGTCTGGCTCCTTCTCCCACAAGGAAGGTGCCAGACCTAAAAGCACTTGCAGGTCTTCAGTATCCCTCTGCAGCCTATCCACAGGCACAACACCACTGGGGATCTCTTCTTTCGCAGAGACTCAGCATCTCATGTTGCTCGCTCTCGGCAGAGCCTTTTTCTGAAAAGGCAAACATCTGGCTCCTCCCACAAGGAAGGTGCCAGCCCTGAAAGATCTTACTGGTCTTCACCATCCCCCTGCAGCCTATCCACAGGCACAACAGCACTGGGATTCTCTGCTTTCCCAGAGACTCAGCATGTCACGATGCTCGTTCTCGGCAGAAACTTTTTCTGAAAGGCCCACATCTGGCTCCTTCTCCCTCAAGAAAGCTGCCAGCCCTAAAAGCACTTGCAGGTCTTCAGTATCCCTCTGCAGCCTATCCATAGGCAAAACAGCACTGGGGATCTCTGCTTTCCCGGAGACTCAGCATCTCATGGTACTCGCTCTCGGCGGAGGCTTTTTCTGAAAAGGCAAACTTATGGCTCCTTCTCCCACAAGGAAGGTACGAGCCCTGAAAGATCTTGCTGGTCTTCACCGTCCACCTGCAGCCTATCCACAGGCACAACAGCACTGGGGATCTCTGCTTTCCCAGAGACTCAGCATCTCATGGTGCTCGCTCTCGGCAGAAACATTTTCTGAAAAGGCAAACGTCTGGCTCCTTCTCCCACAAGGAAGGTGCCTGCCCTGAAAGCACTTGCAGGTCTTCAGTATCCCTCTGCAGCCTATCCTCAGGCACAACAGCACTGGGGATCTCTGCTTTCCCAGAGACTCAGCATGTCATGTTGCTCGCATTCGGCAGAGCCTTTTTCTGAAAAGGCAAACGTCTGGCTCATTCTCCCACAAGGAAGGTGCCAGCCCTGAAAGATCTTGCTGGTCTTCACCGTTCCCCTGTAGCCTATCTTTAGCCACAACAGCACTGGGGATCTCTGCTTTCCCAGAGACTCAGCATCTCATGGTGCTCGCTCTCGGCAGAGGCTTTTTCTGAAAAGGCAAACTTACGGCTCCTTCTCCCACAAGGAAGGTGCCAGCCCTGAAAGATATTGCTGGTCTTTGCCGTCCCCCTGCAGCCTATCCACAGGCACAACAGCACTGGGGATCTCTGCTTTCCCAGAGACTCAGCATCTCATGGTGCTCGTTCTCGGCAGAGCCTTTTTCTGAAAAGGCAAACGTCTGGCTCCTTCTCCCACAAGGAAGGTGCCAGCCCTGAAAGATGTTGCTGGTCTTCACCGTTCCCCTGTAGCCTATCTTTAGCCACAGCAGCACTGGTGATCTCTGCTTTCCTAGAGAGTCAGCATCTCATGGTGCTCGCTCTCGGCAAAAACATTTTCTGAAATGCAAACGTCTGGCTCCTTCTCCCACAAGGAAGGTGCCAGACCTAAAAGCACTTGCAGGTCTCCAGTATCCACCTGCAGCCTATCCACAGGCACAACACCACTGGGGATCTCTGCTTTCGCAGAGACTCAGCATCTCATGTTGCTCGCTCTCGGCAGAGACTTTTTCTGAAAAGGCCAACGTCTGGCTCCTTCTCCCACAAGGAAGGTGCCAGCCCTGAAAGATCTTACTGGTCTTCACCAACCCCCTGCAGCCTATCTACAGGCACAACAGCACTGGGGATCTCTGCTTTCCCAGAGACTCAGCATCTCATCGTGCTCGCTCTCGGCAGAAACATTTTCGAAAAGGCAAACGTCTGGCTCCTTCTCCCACAAGGAAGGTGCCAGCCCTGAAATCTCTTGAAGGTCTTCACTATCCCCCTGCAGCCTATCTTTAGCCACAACAGCACTGGGGATCTCTGCTTTCCCAGAGACTCAGCATCTCATGGTGCTCCCTCTCGACAGAGCCTTTTTCTGAAAAGGCAAACTTACGGCTCCTTCTCCCACAAGGAAGGTGCCAGCCCTGAAAGATGTTGCTGGTCTTCACCGTCCCCCTGCAGCCTATCCACAGGCACAACAGCACTGGGGATCTCTGCTTTCCCAGAGACTCAGCATCTCATCGTGCTCGATCTCGGCAGAAACATTTTCTGAAAAGGCAAACTTACAGCTCCTTCTCCCACAAGGAAGTTGCCTGCCCTGAACGCACTTGCAGGTCTTCAGTATCCCTCTGCAGCCTATCCTCAGGCAGAACAGCACTGGGGATCTCTGCTTTCCCAGAGACTCAGCATCTCATGGTGCTCGCTCTCGGCAGAGCCTTTTTCTGAAAAGGCAAATGTCTGGCTCCTTATCCTACAAGGAAGGTGCCAGCCCTGAAAGATCTTGCTTGTCTTTACCGTCCCCCTGCAGCCTATCCACAGGCACAACAGCACTGGGGATCTCTGCTTTCCCAGAGACTCAGCATCTCATGGTGCTCGCTCTCGGCAGAAACTTTTTCCTAAAAGGCGAACGTCTGGCTCCTTCTCCCACAAGGAAGGTGCCAGCCCTGAAAGATCTTGCTGGTCTTCACCATCCTCCTGCAGCCTATCCACAGGCACAACAGCACTGGGGATGTCTGCTTTCCCAGAGACTCAGCATCTCATGGTGCTCGCTCTCGGCAGAAACATTTTCTGAAAAGGCAAACGTCTGGCTCCTTCTCCCACAAGGAAGGTGCCAGCCCTGAAAGATCTTGCTGGTCTTCAGTGTCCCTCTGAATCCTATCCACAGGCACAACAGCACTGGGGAACTCTGCTTTCCCAGACACTCAGCATCTCATGGTGCTCGCTCTCGGCAGAGCCTTTTTCTGAAAAGGCAAACGTCTGGCTCCTTCTCCCACAAGGAAGGTGCCAGCCCTGAAAGATGTTGCTGGTCTTCACCGTCCCCCTGCAGCCTATCCACAGGCACAACAGCACTGGGGATCTCTGCTTTCCCAGAGACTCAGCATCTCATGGTGCTCGGTCTCGACAGTGCCTTATTCTGAAAAGGCAAACGTCTGGCTCCTTCTCCCACAAGGAAGGTGCCAGCCCTGAAAGATCTTGCAGGTCTTCAGTATCCCTCTGCAGCCTATTCACAGGCACAACAGCACTGGGGATCTCTGCTTTCCCAGAGACTCAGCATCTCATGGTGCTCGCTCTCGGCAGAAACATTTTCTGAAATGCAAATGTCTGGCTCCTTCTCCCACAAGGAAGGTGCCAGACCTAAAAGCACTTGCAGGTCTTCAGTATCCCTCTGCAGCCTATCCACAGGCACAACACCACTGGGGATCTCTTCTTTCGCAGAGACTCAGCATCTCATGTTGCTCGCTCTCGGCAGAGACTTTTTCTGAAAAGGCAATCATCTGGCTCCTCCCACAAGGAAGGTGCCAGCCCTGAAAGATCTTGCTGGTCTTCACCATCCCCCTGGAGCCTATTCACAGGCACAGCAGCACTGGGGATCTCTGCTTTCCCAGAGACTCAGCATGTCATGGTGCTCGCTCTCGGCAGAAACATTTTCGAAAAGGCAAACGTCTGGCTCCTTCTCCCACAAGGAAGGTGCCAGCCCTGAAATCTCTTGAAGGTCTTCACTATCCCCCTGCAGCCTATCTTTAGCCACAACAGCACTGGGGATCTCTGCTTTCCCAGAGACTCAGCATCTCATGGTGCTCGCTCTCGGCAGAGGCTTTTTCTGAAAAGGCAAACTTACGGCTCCTTCTCCCACAAGGAAGGTGCCAGCCCTGAAAGATATTGCTGGTCTTCGCCGTCCCCCTGCAGCCTATCCACAGGCACAACAGTGCCGCGATTGAGGGACGGAGACCCGGCTTGATGCAAGTCAGGATCCACTTTATTAAATACAACAACCGATTTTTATATATTTCAAACAGACAATAAACGATATGTGACTTACACTGATTGGCACAGCGGTTAATCACCTAATACATATTACAAAAGTTGAGCTCATGATTGGTTGACATCTAAGTTCGGCTTGACCTTTCTCGCGGTTAATTTTTGCTTGCTCGCAGCATTCCTCCTTTTTCTAAATCCTACTCCTACATCCTGCTTCTATAGCACATGCTTATCTTTAGTTACAAAATCAGTCCTCCAAGAAGGAACCGTCCTTGGTCCCCATGGATGTAACAGTCTGCTTACAGATTGTGCAAGTTACGAGACGCTAGGTTGAGCACGTCCTTCCTAATCAGCTCTATTTCGCTGTCAGCAAGAGAGACCAGGCTGCCCCCGACATCTCCCCCTTCTTGTTGCACAGTAAGGACCTTTTTCACTGAGCTGGCTATTAGGTTCTGTACACATTGCAAGAAACAGGGTAAACAAAGTAACAAAAGAATAAAAACGACTAGAGCATACACAATTATTTTTACAAGGCTTCTTAACCATCCTGATAGGCCCCAACCCCCAAACAGTTTGTCCAGCCAATCCCAACCATCGTCTTGGCGGAGTTTGGAAACCCCATCCTTGAGTTGCTGTATACTAGCGTGAATTGATTCAGAATGATCTGAAAGGTTCATACAACACATGCCGTCAAAATCCTCACAGCCATGGCCTTGTGCCAAAAGCAAAAAATCTATAGCGGCTCTATTTTGCAAGGTAGCATGGCGCACACTATCTACATCTAATAAAAGACCAGACAGTGCCTGACTAGTAGCGTTATTTTGCTTTGCAAGCCAACAACCTAATTTATCTAAAGTCACTAAAGCTTTGCCAGCAGCAGCTCCAGGTAATAAAAGCGAGGCTACATAACGCTGACTAAAAGACCAAAAATCCACCTTATCATTACAGTCGGGGGTATAGGCATGAACACTACGCCTTGCTCTGTGAGAGAGACGGTGTTGTAAAATTGAAGAGGTGTTAGGATTTAATACTGAGAGGCGTCCAAGACTACAGGGGCCTCCCCTTATGTGAGAGGGGATAACAGGCCAAGCTCTATCCCCACAGATAAAAAATATTCCTGGGGGTAGTAAAAGGGGGGCATTAGCAGATTTAGACAAATTTGAGGCCGTATAATTGCACCAAATACTAGCATTTCGAAAAATGGGATGAACGGGAGAGACATCCCATGCTTTGGACTGATTTTTTCCTGTGTAATTGAATTGCACACAAAAATCCATCTTGGTTGACCCTAAAAGTTCGATTTCTTGGGGTTCCAAAGCAGCAAGTGGAAGCTGGGGAGTCCATATGTCCCAGCATTCTGTTACATTTTGAGATACATTGCTAGGTGGGAACAGTGTCTGGAGGTTCTCAGGTATCGGCCAACGCTCCAAAGGCAATCCTACAAGGCATGTTGAGAAGGGGTTACTAGGGGAGGCTGTGGCTAGACACAACGTGTCTTGTCCGGTGAGATTTGCTAGCGTTACCCATACATTAACCTTGGGTAATGCCGGTGGGAAAGGGTCACCCAATGTGTTTCCTGTCACCACTGCGATTAGACTCACGATCCAGAGAGCCATAATCATTGCAGCAATGGAAATAGCGATCACTATTTAGTGACTCGTGTCCAGTAACAGTCAAAAGTCTGGCAATGCTAACTTCTTTTTCTAAACAAGACTCACACCAGCGTCCAGCAAGTGTAGCCCGACGCCACCACTTTTTCGCACAAGTATAACATTCACACAAAACCCAAGGGTCACAATTTTTACAGAACCCACAAGTAATTTCTGCAATGAACAGTTCTTGATACTTATTCATGTAATTTCTTCTTCGACTGTGATGTTTTGTTCCTCCAGCGTTGTTTTTTCTCCAGGCAGTTCTCCAGGTAGTTCTTCTGTCTGCTGTCCAAAATTCTGGTTGGAGCACCCCGGTCCCTCTCCAGCTGGTTGCGGCAGGGATTCACGAAAAGGTCGTACATTCTTCGCAGGAATCCATCTAGGCCCTTTCTCTGTAGAGACACAAGCATAACCTCTGCCCCATGTAATAAGGGGATAAGGTCCCATAATTTTACCTGTTTCTGGATCTCGGATCAGCACTGGTGGCTTGACTCGCAGTTCAAGCGAAGTGTTCATATTAAAATGGCGAACTATAGGAGGATTACTATCTATCAAAGAACAATTCAGAAAATTAAAAACATATAGAGCTTTCTGTAAGCGTTCCTCGGGGGTAACGGTCCCTATTCCCCCTTTTTGTTGTTGTAATAATCGCTTTAGAGATTGATGAGAGCGTTCAATTAAGGATTGACCTGTAGGGGAATGAGGGATACCCGTAATGTGACTGATCCCCCAAGAACTCAAAAATTTTTTAATTGCAGTTGAGGTATATGCAGGGCCATTGTCTGTTTTAATTTGAGAAGGTATGCCTAAGGTGGCAAAAGCACGCAGCAGATGTCGTTGAACATCGCGCGCTCTTTCTCCAGTATGACAAGAGGCGAATAACGCCCCAGAAAAGGTGTCAATAGAGGAGTGAATATATTTTAAATGGCCAAACTCTGAGAAATGAGTGACATCGGTCTGCCAGAGTTGCAAACTCTGCAATCCTCTGGGATTAACTCCTCCTGCTACTGTTGGGAATGAGTGCCTTTGACAATCGGGACACACAGCAATTATATTGGTTGCCTGCTGAGTAGTAAGGCCAAATTGCCGCTTAAGCCCACCAGCATTTTGGTGAAAAAAGGCGTGGCTGAGTTTGGCTTGTGCTATGCGGTCTGGCAATACCTGTACCGGTAACGTAAGCATGTCGGCTTGCCGGTTCCCTTCTGCTATAAAGCCAGGTAAAGAAGTGTGAGATCTGACATGCATAATAAAATAAGAGTGAATGCGAGAATCTAAAAGGAAAATAAGCTCCTGTATCAAAGCAAACAATACAAAATGCGAAACATTTCGTAACACAGACGCCTCAGCTCGTTCAACAATCCCTGCAACATAAGCTGAGTCAGTGATGATATTAAGAGGTATAGACCACTTTCTAAAGGCTCGGACGACGGCAGTCAGTTCGACAATTTGGGGGGATCCCGGCACTGTTTCTATGTCTGATTCCCATTGCTCGCGTCGGTCATTCCACCAAAGGATAACAGATTTGTGAGACTTCCCAGACCCATCTGTAAAAACAGTAAGAGCTTGTAAAGGCTGGTCACTTCTCTTTGGTTTGGGTACGAGCTGGAAATCAGTATTAAACAATTTATGAGAAGGTGGGTGAGAAGTGAGCTGACCTGTATAACCAGCTATCGCTATACAAAAGGCTTCTGACTGTTGGTGAAGCCACTGTAAATAATCACTAACCACAGGCAAGTAAATACAAGTGAAGTCCATCCCAGACAACATTAACAAGCGCCGTCTGGCACGGATAATCAAGGATGCAAACATTTCGTGCTGTGTTAAGATGGTTTTCGTGGGTTGATTCGGTAAAAACACCCATTCAATGATAAGCAATGGATCAGACTCCTGCAAGTCCCATTGAAATATCAAGGCGTGAGGCTGTCGAGCAGGATTCAAAATGATCAAAAGAAAAGGTAACTCAGGGGCATATCGATGTGCCTGTTTTAGGGTAATGGCTGTAGCAACCTTTTGTAAGGAATCAATGGCTGCAGAGTTGAGAGCGCGGGGGGAACATAAGTCTGTGCTCCCTTTAAGCAGATCAAATAAAGGACTTAAATCTGCATTGGAAATTCCCAACAAAGGTCGAACCCAATTAATTGTTCCCAGCAACTTTTGCACATCATGCAAATTCCTCACGTCTGCTTGGATCTGTAAAGGCTGTGGGACTATAGTTTGAGCTCGTATGCGCCAGCCTAGATATTTCCATGGTGGTATGTTCTGAACCTTTTCCGGCGCAACACAAAGTCCTGCTGAGTTAACAGCAGTTATGACAAGGGCCACAGCTTTCTCCATGATCTCGTGATGTTGTGCTGCCACCAGAATATCATCCATATAATGGTACAGTAAAACACAGGGCATCTCTGTTCTAACAGGGCTAAGGACTTTGGCTACATACCATTGGCATATTGTGGGGCTGTTCTTCATTCCTTGTGGTAGCACAACCCACTGATATCTCTGCAATGGAGCTTGCATGTTGACGCTTGGAACTGAAAAAGCAAATTTAGGAGCATCGTCTGGGTGCAAGGGGATATTAAAAAAGCAATCCTTGAGATCAATGACTGTCAGAGACCAGTCCCGGGGGATCATTGTGGGAGAAGGAAGCCCTGGTTGTAGGGCCCCCATGTCTTCCATAGCGTCATTAATTTTTCTGAGGTCATGGAGCAAGCGCCACTTGCCAGTTTGTTTTTTAATCACAAAAACAGGCGAATTCCAGGGGCTTACAGAGGGCACAACATGTCCTTTAGATACCTGTTCATTAACTAATTCTTCCAGGGCGCGAAGCTTTTCTAGTGGCAGGGGCCATTGATCCACCCAAACAGGGGTATTAGTTCTCCAAGTCAATTTCAGGGTGTCGCGCACCTCAATGGCCCCTCCTAAAAATGTGTTTGAATAGACATTCCCCATTGTGACAGTACCAGCTGGAGAGGGGTTGGGGTTTGGAAGGGATTTCAATAATTTCTTACAATCCGCATTGGCATTTTCCACAGCTAACTTTAACAACAAAATCTCCCGCGCCTCCACATTATCTATCTGGCGCTCTAAGGCCTGCTTTAATCGGTCAATAAACTGCATGTAAGACTCCCGAGGTTCCTGAGTAATAGTGGTAAAAGCCTTTTGTGGCTTTTGAGAGTCAGGGATCTTAAGCAGAGCCTTTCTCGCTTCATTCCGCGTTGCATCAAGCGCCTCCCGCGGGATATCCCTCGCCTGAGCCACCGGGTCCGTGTGCTGGCCAGTACCCGTGAGATGCTCAATAGTCAATGCGGCGAGAGCTGGATTATTGTGGCCCACATAGGTTAGTAAAAGTGTCTGGAGTCCCCCCCTCCATTGCGATTCCCACAGCGAATACTGTGTGGGGGTTAACAGCAACTGTGCGAGGGATTTAAGATCATGCGGAGTCATTACATAAGTATCTAAAACAGAAGATAACAAACTCGCGAAATAAGGGGAAGAGAGGCCATGCTCGGTGACAGTGCGGCGCAACTCCTTTACCACAGGGAAGGATAATGCCTCCCATTGAGCCCCCCTCCCCTGATAAATAACGGGAGCAACTATCTTTTTTGCAATTTGCAAGTCTCCCTCCTTCAGAGCTTGTCGTCTAATATTTGCCCACACGTCCTGAGGATCAGGAGGGTAAAGATCTGGCTCCTCTTCTGGGTCCACTGGTCCTGGATCAAAAGGCTCATCCCCTAGGGGGTACTTGGCAGCACCCACCTCAAAAGGCTCCGAGGTCTTCTTATCGACCGGGAGATCTTTCCCTTCTTTAATGTCTTTACTTTTAACGGTCTCCTGAGCCTTCAGAGTTTCAAAAATAGTCCTCCACCACGGGAGCATACGCTGTGCTTCAGCATTCCCTGTTGTAGCCGCGTCCCACAACTTAACCCCCACATCATCCCAAAGATCAGTCGTAAATATACTGGAAGCAGTTACTGTGGGGATTTTCACTTGTACCCACTTAAGCATAACCTTAAGATCTTGCCCAGAGAGATTCTTCTCATGTTTTTTAAGAAGGGCTTTAATAAGTTCGTATACGTCCCTCTCAGGGGAAGACACCTGACTCCCCATGTTTCCCACAGCTCACCTCACAACTCCGGAGGGATTCTTAATGCCGGCTCCTGCTTCCTTTCAGCAGCTCATTCAAAGTTCTGTGGGACTCGCAGCATGCCACGCAGATAGGTGGTTATCACGTCGGGGTCACCAATTTGCCGCGATTGAGGGACGGAGACCCGGCTTGATGCAAGTCAGGATCCACTTTATTAAATACAACAACCGATTTTTATATATTTCAAACAGACAATAAACGATATGTGACTTACACTGATTGGCACAGCGGTTAATCACCTAATACATATTACAAAAGTTGAGCTCATGATTGGTTGACATCTAAGTTCGGCTTGACCTTTCTCGCGGTTAATTTTTGCTTGCTCGCAGCATTCCTCCTTTTTCTAAATCCTACTCCTACATCCTGCTTCTATAGCACATGCTTATCTTTAGTTACAAAATCAGTCCTCCAAGAAGGAACCGTCCTTGGTCCCCATGGATGTAACAGTTTGCTTACAGATTGTGCAAGTTACGAGACGCTAGGTTGAGCACGTCCTTCCTAATCAGCTCTATTTCGCTGTCAGCAAGAGAGACCAGGCTGCCCCCGACACAACAGCACTGGGGATCTCTGCTTTCCCAGAGACTCAGCATCTCATGGTGCTCGTTCTCGGCAGAGACTTTTTCTGAAAAGGCCAACGTCTGGCTCCTTCTCCCACAAGGAAGGTGCCAGCCCTGAAAGATCTTGCTGGTCTTCACCGTCCACCTGCAGCCTATCCACAGGCACAGCAGCACTGGGGATCTCTGCTTTCGCAGAGACTCAGCATCTCATGTTGCTCGCTCTCGGCAGAGACTTTTTCTGAAAAGGCAAACGTCTGGCTCCTTCTCCCACAAGGAAGGTGCCAGCCCTGAAAGATCTTACTGGTCTTCACCAACCCCCTGCAGCCTATCTACAGGCACAACAGCACTGGGGATCTCTGCTTTCCCAGAGACTCAGCATCTCATCGTGCTCGCTCTCGGCAGAAACATTTTCGAAAAGGCAAACGTCTGGCTCCTTCTCCCACAAGGAAGGTGCCAGCCCTGAAATCTCTTGAAGGTCTTCACTATCCCCCTGCAGCCTATCCACAGGCACAACAGCACTGGGGATCTCTGCTTTCCCAGAGACTCAGCATCTCATGGTGCTCCCTCTCGGCGGAGCCTTTTTCTGAAAAGTCAAACTTACGGCTCCTTCTCCCACAAGGAAGGTGCCAGCCCTGAAAGATGTTGCTGGTCTTCACCGTCCCCCTGCAGCCTATCCAAAGGCACAACAGCACTGGGGATCTCTGCTTTCCCAGAGACTCAGCATCTCATCGTGCTCGATCTCGGCAGAAACATTTTCTGAAAAGGCAAACGTACAGCTCCTTCTCCCACAAGGAAGTTGCCTGCCCTGAACGCACTTGCAGGTCTTCAGTATCCCTCTGCAGCCTATCCTCAGGCAGAACAGCACTGGGGATCTCTGCTTTCCCAGAGACTCAGCATGTTATGGTGCTCGCTCTCGGCAGAGCCTTTTTCTGAAAAGGCGAACGTCTGGCTCCTTCTCCCACAAGGAAGGTGCCAGCCCTGAAAGATCTTGCTGGTCTTCACCGTCCTCCTGCAGCCTATCCACAGGCACAACAGCACTGGGGATCTCTGCTTTCCCAGAGACTCAGCATCTCATGGTGCTCGCTCTCGGCAGAAACGTTTTATGAAAAGGCAAATGTCTGGCTCCTTATCCTACAGGGAAGGTGCCAGCCCTGAAAGATCTTGCAGGTCTTCAGTGTCCCTCTGAAGCCTATCCACAGGCACAACAGCACTGGGGATCTCTGCTTTCCCAGAGACTCAGCATCTCATGGTGCTCGCTCTCGGCAGAGCCTTTTTCTGAAAAGGCAAACGTCTGGCTCCTTCTCCCACAAGGAAGGTGCCAGCCCTGAAAGATCTTGCTGGTCTTCACCATCCCCTTCCAGCCTATCCACAGGCACAACAGCACTGGGGATCTCTGCTTTCCCAGAGACTCAGCATCTCATGGTGCTCGCTCTCGACAGAGCCTTTTTCTGAAAAGGCAAACGTCTGGCTCCTTCTCCCACAAAGAAGGTGCCAGCCCTGAAAGATGTTGCTGGTCTTCACCGTTCCCCTGTAGCCTATCTTTAGCCACAACAGCACTGGGGATCTCTGCTTTCCTAGAGACTCAGCATCTCATGGTGCTCGCTCTCGGCAGAAACATTTTCTGAAATGCAAATGTCTGGCTCCTTCTCCCACAAGGAAGGTGCCAGACCTAAAAGCACTTGAAGGTCTTCAGTATCCCTCTGCAGCCTATCCTCAGGCAGAACAGCACTGGGGATCTCTGCTTTCCCAGAGACTCAGCATGTCATGGTGCTCGCTCTCGGCAGAGACTTTTTCTGAAAAGGCCAACGTCTGGCTCCTTCTCCCACAAGGAAGGTGCCAGCCCTGAAAGATCTTGCTGGTCTTCACCGTCCACCTGCAGCCTATCCACAGGCACAACACCACTGGGGATCTCTTCTTTCGCAGAGACTTAGCATCTCATGGTGCTCGCTCTCGGCAGAGACTTTTTCTGAAAAGGCAAACATCTGGCTCCTCCCACAAGGAAGGTGCCAGCCCTGAAAGATCTTGCTGGTCTTCACCATCCCCCTGGAGCCTATTCACAAGCACAACAGCACTGGGGATCTCTGCTTTCCCAGAGACTCAGCATCTCATCGTGCTCGCTCTCGGCAGAAACATTTTCGAAAAGGCAAACGTCTGGCTCCTTCTCCCACAAGGAAGGTGCCAGCCCTGAAATCTCTTGAAGGTCTTCACTATCCCCCTGCAGCCTATCTTTAGCCACAACAGCACTGGGGATCTCTGCTTTCCCAGAGACTCAGCATCTCATGGTGCTCGCTCTCGGCGGAGCCTTTTTCTGAAAAGTCAAACTTACGGCTCCTTCTCCCACAAGGAAGGTGCCAGCCCTGAAAGATCTTGCTGGTCTTCACCGTCCCCCTGCAGCCTATCCACAGGCACAACAGCACTGGGGATCTCTGCTTTCCCAGAGACTCAGCATCTCATGGTGCTCGCTCTCGGCAGAGGCTTTTTCTGAAAAGGCAAACTTACGGCTCCTTCTCCCACAAGGAAGGTGCCAGCCCTGTGTCGTGGTTTCAGCCCGGCCGGTAACAAAGGACCACGCAGCCGCTCGCTCACTCCTCCGCCCCCCTCCGGTGGGATGGGGAGGAGACGGAGGAGAGAAAAGGAAAAGAAACTGGAACCTCGAGGGTTGAGATAAAGGCAGTTTACTGGGACAAACACAAAAGAGATTACAACAACAACAACGGCACTAATGAAAAAAAGTATACAAAAAGAGTGATGCACAGTGCAACTGCTCACCACCCGGGACCCGACGCTCCGCCACTTCCCCCACCGAAAACAGAGACCACCCCCCGGCCCGCTCCCCATTTATATACTGGGCAGGATGTCACATGGTATGGAATAGCTCCTTGGCTAGTTCAGGTCAGCTGCCCCGGCTATGCCCCCACCTCCCAGGTTCCTGTAAAAATTAACTCTATCCCAGCTGAACCCAGGACATTATCCACCCCTTATTCTATACCATCTACATCATGCCCAGATCTTACTTTTTTTTTTTTTTTTTTCCAATCAACCACTACAACTTTCCTTGTCTTATATATAAGTATATGGACTCCACCCCCTGACCTCGCACACACACACACGGTGTTCCTTTAGCCTATGGGCTATCCCTCTAATGTGTCCATCAATTTTGGGGCTCTATCTGTTGTAACAGTTCTTCAGGATAAGAGAGAGATGGTGTGAGATGTTGGGTTGTTGTACGCTGCCTCTGGAACTTGTGGCTAGTACATTTGGTGCAACTCATGCCCCTGGTCTGCAGGTCGAAGATGTTGATCTTGAGGAAATTGGTGGGTGCCAGTTCAAGTTCTATTGCTGTTGTACTTGGCTCAGTTTCAAAAGTCCATCCTGTAGTCATTTGGATAATTCTCACAATAATACCCTTGATATGGCATATAGACACTATAGATACAATGACATGCATTGGCAGGTTATTTAGCAGTTAAATATCATACAGCCCAATTCACTGGCTATTCTCTCCCAAAATCAAATCTCCCTGAGGTACACATCGAACCTCCCCATCCTTCTGCATCACCCACCAGGTGTACCCAGGTCCTTGAGCAAAAACAACCCCTTGAATGGGTTTGCTTCTGCTTGAGGGAGGACTAACCCAGACTGTCTTTCCTAACATACTCCTCATGCGCACTACAGGGACTTTATCCCCTTCTACAGTATGTGGATCTCTTGGTTGGGCGGGGCCAGCCCGATTGGCGGATCCTCTAGTATTAACTAACCAGGTGGCTTTTGTTAAATGTGTATCCCAATGCTTGAAAGTTCCACCCCCCATCGCTCTCAATGTAGTTTTCAGCAGTCCATTGTACCGTTCAATTTTTCCGGAGGCTGGTGCGTGATAAGGGATGTGATACACCCACTCAATGCCATGTTCTTTGGCCCAGGTGTCTACGAGGTTGTTTCGGAAGTGAGTCCCGTTGTCCGACTCGATTCTTTCTGGGGTGCCGTGTTGCCATAAAATTTTCTCTTCAAGGCCCAGGATAGTGTTCTGGGCAGTGGCATGGGACACAGGGTATGTTTCCAGCCACCCAGTGGTTGCTTCCACCATTGTAAGCACATGGCACTTGCCTTGGCGTGTTCGTGGGAGTGTGATATAGTCAATCTGCCAGGCCTCCCACTGTTTATATTTCAGCCATCGTCCTCCATGCGACAGGGGTTTTTGCCGCTTGGCTTGCTTAATTGCAGCACATGTTTCACATTCATGGATGACCTGTGAGATAGTGTCCATGGTCAAGTCCACCCCTCGATCTCGAGCCCATCTATATGTTGCATCTCTTCCCTGATGGCCTGAGGTATCGTGGGCCCACTGAGCCATAAATAGCTCACCTCTACGTTGCCAGTCCAGGTCCACCTGAGACACTTCAATCTTGGCGGCCTGATCTGCCTGGTGGTTGTTTTGATGTTCTTCAGTGGCTCGACTCTTGGGTACATGAGCATCTACGTGACGTACTTTTACCACTAGCTTCTCTATCCGAACAGTGATATCTTGCCACAGTGCGGCAGCCCAGATGGGTTTACCTCTGCGCTGCCAATTGCCCTTCTTCCATTGCTGTAGCCACCCCCATAGGGCATTTGCCACCATCCACGAGTCAGTATAGAGATAGAGCACTGGCCACTTTTCTCTTTCAGCAATGTCTAACGCTAGCTGGATGGCTTTCACCTCTGCAAACTGACTCGATTCACCTTCTCCTTCAGCAGTTTCTGCGACTAGTCGTGTAGGACTCCATACAGCAGCTTTCCACCTTCGAAGTTTTCCCACAATGCGACAGGACCCATCAGTGAACAGGGCATATTGCCTCTCATTTTCTGGCAGTTTATTATACAGCGGGGCTTCTTCGGCCCGTGTCACCTCTTTCTCTGGCGACATTCCAAAATCTTTGCCTTCTGGCCAGTCCGTGATCACTTCTAACATTCCTGGGCGACTGGGGTTTCCTATGCGAGCTCGCTGTGTGATCAGTGCGATCCACTTACTCCACGTGGCGTCAGTCGCGTGATGCGTAGAGGAAACTTTCCCTTTGAACATCCAGCCCAGCACTGGCAGTCGAGGTGCTAAGAAGAGCTGTGTTTCAGTACCAACCACTTCTGAGGCGGCTCGAACTCCTTCATATGCTGCCAAGATCTCTTTTTCAGTTGGAGTATAGCGAGCCTCGGATCCTCGATATCCCCGACTCCAAAACCCCAGAGGTCGGCCACGGGTCTCCCCAGGTGCTTTCTGCCAAAGGCTCCAGGTAGGGCCATTCTCCCCAGCTGCAGTGTAGAGCATATTTTTAATATCTTGTCCTGTCCGGACTGGCCCAAGAGCTACTGCGTGAACAATCTCCTGCTTAATCTGTTCAAAGGCTTGTCGTTGCTCAGGCCCCCATTTAAAATCGTTCTTCTTCCGAGTAACTTGGTAGAGAGGGCTTACAATTTGACTGTAATTTGGAATATGCATTCTCCAAAAACCCACACCACCTAAGAAAGCCTGTGTTTCCTTTTTATTAGTCGGTGAGGACATAGCTGCTATTTTGTTGATGACGTCCACAGGGATCTGACGACGCCCATCTTGCCATTTTACTCCTAAGAACTGGATCTCCTGCGCAGGTCCCTTGACCTTACTTTCTTTTATGGCAAAACCAGCCTTCAAAAGGATTTGGATTATTTTCTTCCCTTTCTCAAAAACTTCTTCTGCCGTGTTGCCCCATACGATGATGTCATCAATATATTGCAGGTGCTCTGGAGCTTCACCTTTTTCTAGTGCAGCCTGGATCAGTCCATGACAAATGGTGGGGCTGTGTTTCCACCCCTGGGGCAGTCGATTCCAGGTGTACTGGACGCCCCTCCAAGTGAAAGCAAACTGAGGCCTGCACTCCGCTGCCAAGGGAATGGAGAAAAATGCATTAGCAATGTCAATTGTGGCATACCACTTAGCTGCCTTTGATTCCAGTTCATATTGAAGCTCTAACATATCTGGCACAGCAGCGCTTAGCGGTGGCGTGACTTCATTCAGCCCACGAAAATCTACTGTTAGTCGCCATTCCCCATTGGATTTCTGCACGGGCCATATGGGACTATTAAAGGGTGAGTGAGTCTTGCTGATCACTCCTTGGCTCTCCAGTTGGCAAATCAGCTTATGGATTGGGATCAGGGAGTCTCGGTTGGTGCGATATTGTCGCCGGTGCACCGTCGTGGTAGCAATTGGCACCTGTTGTTCTTCAACCTTCAGCAACCCCACAACCGAAGGGTCTTGGGAGAGACCCGGCAGGGTAGACAGCTGTTCAATCTCCTCCGTCTCCAATGCAGCTATACCAAAGGCCCAACGGTACCCTTTTGGGTCCTTGAAATACCCCCTCCTGAGATAATCTATACCAAGGATGCACGGGGCCTCTGGGCCAGTCGCAATGGGGTGTTTATGCCACTCATTCCCGGTTAGACTCATTTCAGCTTCCAATACGGTTAGCTCTTGGGATCCCCCTGTCACACCAGAGATACAGATGGGTTCTGCCCCTTTATAACTAGATGGCATTAGGGTACATTGTGCACCAGTGTCCACTAGAGCCTTATATTCCTGTGGGTCTGATGTGCCAGGCCATCGAATCCACACTGTCCAGTAGACTCGGTTGTCCCTCTCCTCCACCTGGCTGGAGGCAGGGCCCCTCTAATCCTGGTTAGAACATCCGTTACTCACTTTCTGCACACGTAAATCGGAAGTCCCTTCAAGGGGATCAGAAATGAGATCAGCCCATCTACTGCGTCTGGGGGACTGCTCACGGGAAACTGGAGCAGCAGTTTTCCAAGAATTCTCTTTTCTGGTTGCTTTTTCTCGCAACTCCTGTACCCGTGCATCCAAGACTGAAGTGGGTTTTCCATCCCACTTCCTCATGTCCTCTCCATGGTCACGCAGGTAAAACCACAGGTTAGCCCGTCGAGTGTACTTTCTCTCTCCTCTCTCTTGGGCAGAGGAACGCTTACTCCCAATAACTGCGATGCGGGCCTGTACAGGTGAGGAGGAGGACAGATCCACTTTGAATTGCTGGAACTCTCGGGACAACTCCTCCACAGCTGAGACACAGGCCCGTAGGGAGGAAGAGAGACTCCCTTCGTATTGCCGGAGTCGGACAGCCAATTCATCCACCGTTTGTCCATAGCCTTCTCTCCAGGACATTACTGCCAATGAGTTGGCATAGGTTGGTGGTGCACTTCGTAGAAACTTCCGCCACATGGGTTGTGTGCATTGGACTTCATCTGGATCTGTGGGTGACTGCGCATTTTCTGGATCATTGTAAATCACCTCCAGCACGGCTAATTCTCTCAGGTACTGAATACCTCTCTCCATGGTGGTCCACTTGCCTTGGTGACATGTAACTTCATCCCTGAAGGGGTATCTTTCCTTTACACCTAACAAAAGTCGCCTCCAGAGGCTGAGGACTTGTGTTTTTCTCCCAATCGCCTTGTCGATGCCCCCTTCCCTAGACAGAGATCCCAGCTGCTTGGCTTCCTTACCCTCTAATTCCACACTACTAGCCCCGCTATCCCAGCATCGGAGCAGCCAGGTAACAATGTGCTCACCTGGGTGGCGGCTAAAATCTTTTCGCGTGTCACGCAACTCACTCATGGATAGAGATCGGGTAATTATTTCAGGTTCTGCCTCTACCTCCTGTTCTCGCGATGACCCTGGTTCATCTTCATCTCTCGCTAAGCGAACTGATTTCTTTGTGTGTTTCTTTTTCTGTACAGGGGCGACTGATACTGGCACAGGCTGGTTCTCTGGTTCAGCTGCAGTGTCTGTCACCGGGGTAGGGGTAGTCATGGTACCTGTTGTCGTGGTAGGGGCAGCCACGGTGCTTGTTGTCGGGGTAGGGGCAGCCACGGTGTCTGTTGTCAGGGTTTGGGTAGCCACGGTACATGTTGTCCTGTTTTCCATCTTTTCCCCCTTTTCCCCCCGAGGGTGCTGCATAATATCAAGCAGTGTTTGGTAGATATTGGCCAGAGCCCAGCACAGTGCAGCGAGTTGTATGTCTTTGGAATAGCCACAGCATTTTTCTTTCAAATATTCTGTCACTTCATAAGGGTTCTGTAGTTGTTCGGGAGTGAACTTCCAAGTCACTGGCGGTGAGAAGTTCTCTAGATACTTGCCCATATGCTCCCACATGCCGTGCCACCCATGAGTATCCAGCTTTGGGGGAGATCTCTGAGTGGTACTCTTAAAGAGCCTCTTTGTAGCCCTAAAGAAGACCTGAAACATATTCAGGAGGCATAGCACTAACAGCACACTGGCTTGCGCATCCCAAGGATATTCAAAACTCTCAAAAGCTGTTGTAATTAGTCGGAAGGAGAAGAGGGAGGTGAACGGACGGGGGGAGGTATCCCCCCCTAATTTCCCCATGGATTGGGTGTAATTACCAATAAAATCCGACAGAAGGCGCCCAAAGTATGGAAATGATATCACTGCCTCATACAGATACCAGCTTAACCTCATGACCAGTGATGTAATCATTTCATAAGTCGACATTGCCCAGTACAGCAAAATGATAATCCCAATCACTCTCCCAGAAATGAGATACGCAACTACAGGCAATACATAGAGCATATAAGAGCTTACAAAACGCCACCATGTAAACAAATGAAACAACATTGTGGCTAACATCTATATATCTAAGAAATGCGTTTGGCAAATTTGTTTCAACACGCTCTGGCCAGATCTGTCGTTATCTCAACCCTTCGTGCCCCACGTTGGGCGCCACAAAGGGACTGTCGTGGTTTCAGCCCGGCCGGTAACAAAGGACCACGCAGCCGCTCGCTCACTCCTCCGCCCCCCTCCGGTGGGATGGGGAGGAGACGGAGGAGAGAAAAGGAAAAGAAACTGGAACCTCGAGGGTTGAGATAAAGGCAGTTTACTGGGACAAACACAAAAGAGATTACAACAACAACAACGGCACTAATGAAAAAAAGTATACAAAAAGAGTGATGCACAGTGCAACTGCTCACCACCCGGGACCCGACGCTCCGCCACTTCCCCCACCGAAAACAGAGACCACCCCCCGGCCCGCTCCCCATTTATATACTGGGCAGGATGTCACATGGTATGGAATAGCTCCTTGGCTAGTTCAGGTCAGCTGCCCCGGCTATGCCCCCACCTCCCAGGTTCCTGTAAAAATTAACTCTATCCCAGCTGAACCCAGGACACCCTGAAAGCTCTTGCTGGTTTTCACCGTCCCCCTGCAGCCTATCTTTAGCCACAACAGCACTGGGGATATCTGCTTTCCCAGAGACTCAGCATCTCATGGTGCTCGGTCTCGACAGTGCCTTATTCTGAAAAGGCAAACGTCTGGCTCCTTCTCCCACAAGGAAGGTGCCAGCCCTGAAAGATCTTGCAGGTCTTCAGTATCCCTCTGCACCCTATCCACAGGCACAACAGCACTGGGGATCTCTGCTTTCCCAGAGACTCAGCATCTCATGGTGCTCGCTCTCGACAGAGCCTTTTTCTGAAAAGGCAAACGTCTGGCTCCTTCTCCCACAAGGAAGGTGCCAGCCCTGAAAGATGTTGCTGGTCTTCACCGTTCCCCTGTAGCCTATCTTTAGCCACAACAGCACTGGGGATCTCTGCTTTCCTAGAGACTCAGCATCTCATGGTGCTCGCTCTCGGCAGAAACATTTTCTGAAATGCAAACGTCTGGCTCCTTCTCCCACAAGGAAGGTGCCAGACCTAAAAGCACTTGAAGGTCTTCAGTATCCCTCTGCAGCCTATCCTCAGGCAGAACAGCACTGGGGATCTCTGCTTTCCCAGAGACTCAGCATGTCATGGTGCTCGTTCTCGGCAGAGACTTTTTCTGAAAAGGCCAACGTCTGGCTCCTTCTCCCACAAGGAAGGTGCCAGCCCTGAAAGATCTTGCTGGTCTTCACCGTCCACCTGCAGCCTATCCACAGGCACATCACCACTGGGGATCTCTTCTTTCGCAGAGACTTAGCATCTCATGTTGCTCGCTCTCGGCAGAGACTTTTTCTGAAAAGGCAAACATCTGGCTCCTCCCACAAGGAAGGTGCCAGCCCTGAAAGATCTTGCTGGTCTTCACCATCCCCCTGGAGCCTATTCACAAGCACAACAGCACTGGGGATCTCTGCTTTCCCAGAGACTCAGCATCTCATCGTGCTCGCTCTCGGCAGAAACATTTTCGAAAAGGCAAACGTCTGGCTCCTTCTCCCACAAGGAAGGTGCCAGCCCTGAAATCTCTTGAAGGTCTTCACTATCCCCCTGCAGCCTATCTTTAGCCACAACAGCACTGGGGATCTCTGCTTTCCCAGAGACTCAGCATCTCATGGTGCTCGCTCTCGGCGGAGCCTTTTTCTGAAAAGTCAAACTTACGGCTCCTTCTCCCACAAGGAAGGTGCCAGCCCTGAAAGATCTTGCTGGTCTTCACCGTCCCCCTGCAGCCTATCCACAGGCACAACAGCACTGGGGATCTCTGCTTTCCCAGAGACTCAGCATCTCATGGTGCTCGCTCTCGGCAGAGGCTTTTTCTGAAAAGGCAAACTTACGGCTCCTTCTCCCACAAGGAAGGTGCCAGCCCTGTGTCGTGGTTTCAGCCCGGCCGGTAACAAAGGACCACGCAGCCGCTCGCTCACTCCTCCGCCCCCCTCCGGTGGGATGGGGAGGAGACGGAGGAGAGAAAAGGAAAAGAAACTGGAACCTCGAGGGTTGAGATAAAGGCAGTTTACTGGGACAAACACAAAAGAGATTACAACAACAACAACGGCACTAATGAAAAAAAGTATACAAAAAGAGTGATGCACAGTGCAACTGCTCACCACCCGGGACCCGACGCTCCGCCACTTCCCACACCGAAAACAGAGACCACCCCCCGGCCCGCTCCCCATTTATATACTGGGCAGGATGTCACATGGTATGGAATAGCTCCTTGGCTAGTTCAGGTCAGCTGCCCCGGCTATGCCCCCACCTCCCAGGTTCCTGTAAAAATTAACTCTATCCCAGCTGAACCCAGGACACCCTGAAAGCTCTTGCTGGTTTTCACCGTCCCCCTGCAGCCTATCTTTAGCCACAACAGCACTGGGGATCTCTGCTTTCCCAGAGACTCAGCATCTCATGGTGCTCGGTCTCGACAGTGCCTTATTCTGAAAAGGCAAACGTCTGGCTCCTTCTCCCACAAGGAAGGTGCCAGCCCTGAAAGATCTTGCAGGTCTTCAGTATCCCTCTGCAGCCTATCCACAGGCACAACAGCACTGGGGATCTCTGCTTTCCCAGAGACTCAGCATCTCATGGTGCTCGCTCTCGACAGAGCCTTTTTCTGAAAAGGCAAACGTCTGGCTCCTTCTCCCACAAGGAAGGTGCCAGCCCTGAAAGATGTTGCTGGTCTTCACCGTTCCCCTGTAGCCTATCTTTAGCCACAACAGCACTGGGGATCTCTGCTTTCCTAGAGACTCAGCATCTCATGGTGCTCGCTCTCGGCAGAAACATTTTCTGAAATGCAAATGTCTGGCTCCTTCTCCCACAAGGAAGGTGCCAGACCTAAAAGCACTTGAAGGTCTTCAGTATCCCTCTGCAGCCTATCCTCAGGCAGAACAGCACTGGGGATCTCTGCTTTCCCAGAGACTCAGCATGTCATGGTGCTCGTTCTCGGCAGAGACTTTTTCTGAAAAGGCCAACGTCTGGCTCCTTCTCCCACAAGGAAGGTGCCAGCCCTGAAAGATCTTGCTGGTCTTCACCGTCCACCTGCAGCCTATCCACAGGCACAACACCACTGGGGATCTCTTCTTTCGCAGAGACTTAGCATCTCATGTTGCTCGCTCTCGGCAGAGACTTTTTCTGAAAATGCAAATATATGGCTCCTCCCACAAGGAAGGTGCCAGCCCTGAAATCTCTTGAAGGTCTTCACTATCCCCCTGCAGCCTATCTTTAGCCACAACAGCACTGGGGATCTCTGCTTTCCCAGAGACTCAGCATCTCATGGTGCTCGCTCTCGGCGGAGCCTTTTTCTGAAAAGTCAAACTTACGGCTCCTTCTCCCACAAGGAAGGTGCCAGCCCTGAAAGATCTTGCTGGTCTTCACCGTCCCCCTGCAGCCTATCCACAGGCACAACAGCACTGGGGATCTCTGCTTTCCCAGAGACTCAGCATCTCATGGTGCTCGCTCTCGGCAGAGGCTTTTTCTGAAAAGGCAAACTTACGGCTCCTTCTCCCACAAGGAAGGTGCCAGCCCTGTGTCGTGGTTTCAGCCCGGCCGGTAACAAAGGACCACGCAGCCGCTCGCTCACTCCTCCGCCCCCCTCCGGTGGGATGGGGAGGAGACGGAGGAGAGAAAAGGAAAAGAAACTGGAACCTCGAGGGTTGAGATAAAGGCAGTTTACTGGGACAAACACAAAAGAGATTACAACAACAACAACGGCACTAATGAAAAAAAGTATACAAAAAGAGTGATGCACAGTGCAACTGCTCACCACCCGGGACCCGACGCTCCGCCACTTCCCCCACCGAAAACAGAGACCACCCCCCGGCCCGCTCCCCATTTATATACTGGGCAGGATGTCACATGGTATGGAATAGCTCCTTGGCTAGTTCAGGTCAGCTGCCCCGGCTATGCCCCCACCTCCCAGGTTCCTGTAAAAATTAACTCTATCCCAGCTGAACCCAGGACACCCTGAAAGCTCTTGCTGGTTTTCACCGTCCCCCTGCAGCCTATCTTTAGCCACAACAGCACTGGTGATCTCTGCTTTCCCAGAGACTCAGCATCTCATGGTGCTCGGTCTCGACAGTGCCTTATTCTGAAAAGGCAAACGTCTGGCTCCTTCTCCCACAAGGAAGGTGCCAGCCCTGAAAGATCTTGCAGGTCTTCAGTATCCCTCTGCAGCCTATCCACAGGCACAACAGCACTGGGGATCTCTGCTTTCCCAGAGACTCAGCATCTCATGGTGCTCGCTCTCGACAGAGCCTTTTTCTGAAAAGGCAAACGTCTGGCTCCTTCTCCCACAAGGAAGGTGCCAGCCCTGAAAGATGTTGCTGGTCTTCACCGTTCCCCTGTAGCCTATCTTTAGCCACAACAGCACTGGGGATCTCTGCTTTCCTAGAGACTCAGCATCTCATGGTGCTCGCTCTCGGCAGAAACATTTTCTGAAATGCAAATGTCTGGCTCCTTCTCCCACAAGGAAGGTGCCAGACCTAAAAGCACTTGAAGGTCTTCAGTATCCCTCTGCAGCCTATCCTCAGGCAGAACAGCACTGGGGATCTCTGCTTTCCCAGAGACTCAGCATGTCATGGTGCTCGTTCTCGGCAGAGACTTTTTCTGAAAAGGCCAACGTCTGGCTCCTTCTCCCACAAGGAAGGTGCCAGCCCTGAAAGATCTTGCTGGTCTTCACCGTCCACCTGCAGCCTATCCACAGGCACAACACCACTGGGGATCTCTTCTTTCGCAGAGACTTAGCATCTCATGTTGCTCGCTCTCGGCAGAGACTTTTTCTGAAAATGCAAATATATGGCTCCTCCCACAAGGAAGGTGCCAGCCCTGAAATCTCTTGAAGGTCTTCACTATCCCCCTGCAGCCTATCTTTAGCCACAACAGCACTGGGGATCTCTGCTTTCCCAGAGACTCAGCATCTCATGGTGCTCGCTCTCGGCGGAGCCTTTTTCTGAAAAGTCAAACTTACGGCTCCTTCTCCCACAAGGAAGGTGCCAGCCCTGAAAGATCTTGCTGGTCTTCACCGTCCCCCTGCAGCCTATCCACAGGCACAACAGCACTGGGGATCTCTGCTTTCCCAGAGACTCAGCATCTCATGGTGCTCGCTCTCGGCAGAGGCTTTTTCTGAAAAGGCAAACTTACGGCTCCTTCTCCCACAAGGAAGGTGCCAGCCCTGTGTCGTGGTTTCAGCCCGGCCGGTAACAAAGGACCACGCAGCCGCTCGCTCACTCCTCCGCCCCCCTCCGGTGGGATGGGGAGGAGACGGAGGAGAGAAAAGGAAAAGAAACTGGAACCTCGAGGGTTGAGATAAAGGCAGTTTACTGGGACAAACACAAAAGAGATTACAACAACAACAACGGCACTAATGAAAAAAAGTATACAAAAAGAGTGATGCACAGTGCAACTGCTCACCACCCGGGACCCGACGCTCCGCCACTTCCCCCACCGAAAACAGAGACCACCCCCCGGCCCGCTCCCCATTTATATACTGGGCAGGATGTCACATGGTATGGAATAGCTCCTTGGCTAGTTCAGGTCAGCTGCCCCGGCTATGCCCCCACCTCCCAGGTTCCTGTAAAAATTAACTCTATCCCAGCTGAACCCAGGACATTATCCACCCCTTATTCTATACCATCTACATCATGCCCAGATCTTACTTTTTTTTTTTTTTTTTTCCAATCAACCACTACAACTTTCCTTGTCTTATATATAAGTATATGGACTCCACCCCCTGACCTCGCACACACACACACGGTGTTCCTTTAGCCTATGGGCTATCCCTCTAATGTGTCCATCAATTTTGGGGCTCTATCTGTTGTAACAGTTCTTCAGGATAAGAGAGAGATGGTGTGAGATGTTGGGTTGTTGTACGCTGCCTCTGGAACTTGTGGCTAGTACATTTGGTGCAACTCATGCCCCTGGTCTGCAGGTCGAAGATGTTGATCTTGAGGAAATTGGTGGGTGCCAGTTCAAGTTCTATTGCTGTTGTACTTGGCTCAGTTTCAAAAGTCCATCCTGTAGTCATTTGGATAATTCTCACAATAATACCCTTGATATGGCATATAGACACTATAGATACAATGACATGCATTGGCAGGTTATTTAGCAGTTAAATATCATACAGCCCAATTCACTGGCTATTCTCTCCCAAAATCAAATCTCCCTGAGGTACACATCGAACCTCCCCATCCTTCTGCATCACCCACCAGGTGTACCCAGGTCCTTGAGCAAAAACAACCCCTTGAATGGGTTTGCTTCTGCTTGAGGGAGGACTAACCCAGACTGTCTTTCCTAACATACTCCTCATGCGCACTACAGGGACTTTATCCCCTTCTACAGTATGTGGATCTCTTGGTTGGGCGGGGCCAGCCCGATTGGCGGATCCTCTAGTATTAACTAACCAGGTGGCTTTTGTTAAATGTGTATCCCAATGCTTGAAAGTTCCACCCCCCATCGCTCTCAATGTAGTTTTCAGCAGTCCATTGTACCGTTCAATTTTTCCGGAGGCTGGTGCGTGATAAGGGATGTGATACACCCACTCAATGCCATGTTCTTTGGCCCAGGTGTCTACGAGGTTGTTTCGGAAGTGAGTCCCGTTGTCCGACTCGATTCTTTCTGGGGTGCCGTGTTGCCATAAAATTTTCTCTTCAAGGCCCAGGATAGTGTTCTGGGCAGTGGCATGGGACACAGGGTATGTTTCCAGCCACCCAGTGGTTGCTTCCACCATTGTAAGCACATGGCACTTGCCTTGGCGTGTTCGTGGGAGTGTGATATAGTCAATCTGCCAGGCCTCCCACTGTTTATATTTCAGCCATCGTCCTCCATGCGACAGGGGTTTTTGCCGCTTGGCTTGCTTAATTGCAGCACATGTTTCACATTCATGGATGACCTGTGAGATAGTGTCCATGGTCAAGTCCACCCCTCGATCTCGAGCCCATCTATATGTTGCATCTCTTCCCTGATGGCCTGAGGTATCGTGGGCCCACTGAGCCATAAATAGCTCACCTCTACGTTGCCAGTCCAGGTCCACCTGAGACACTTCAATCTTGGCGGCCTGATCTGCCTGGTGGTTGTTTTGATGTTCTTCAGTGGCTCGACTCTTGGGTACATGAGCATCTACGTGACGTACTTTTACCACTAGCTTCTCTATCCGAACAGTGATATCTTGCCACAGTGCGGCAGCCCAGATGGGTTTACCTCTGCGCTGCCAATTGCCCTTCTTCCATTGCTGTAGCCACCCCCATAGGGCATTTGCCACCATCCACGAGTCAGTATAGAGATAGAGCACTGGCCACTTTTCTCTTTCAGCAATGTCTAACGCTAGCTGGATGGCTTTCACCTCTGCAAACTGACTCGATTCACCTTCTCCTTCAGCAGTTTCTGCGACTAGTCGTGTAGGACTCCATACAGCAGCTTTCCACCTTCGAAGTTTTCCCACAATGCGACAGGACCCATCAGTGAACAGGGCATATTGCCTCTCATTTTCTGGCAGTTTATTATACAGCGGGGCTTCTTCGGCCCGTGTCACCTCTTTCTCTGGCGACATTCCAAAATCTTTGCCTTCTGGCCAGTCCGTGATCACTTCTAACATTCCTGGGCGACTGGGGTTTCCTATGCGAGCTCGCTGTGTGATCAGTGCGATCCACTTACTCCACGTGGCGTCAGTCGCGTGATGCGTAGAGGAAACTTTCCCTTTGAACATCCAGCCCAGCACTGGCAGTCGAGGTGCTAAGAAGAGCTGTGTTTCAGTACCAACCACTTCTGAGGCGGCTCGAACTCCTTCATATGCTGCCAAGATCTCTTTTTCAGTTGGAGTATAGCGAGCCTCGGATCCTCGATATCCCCGACTCCAAAACCCCAGAGGTCGGCCACGGGTCTCCCCAGGTGCTTTCTGCCAAAGGCTCCAGGTAGGGCCATTCTCCCCAGCTGCAGTGTAGAGCATATTTTTAATATCTTGTCCTGTCCGGACTGGCCCAAGAGCTACTGCGTGAACAATCTCCTGCTTAATCTGTTCAAAGGCTTGTCGTTGCTCAGGCCCCCATTTAAAATCGTTCTTCTTCCGAGTAACTTGGTAGAGAGGGCTTACAATTTGACTGTAATTTGGAATATGCATTCTCCAAAAACCCACACCACCTAAGAAAGCCTGTGTTTCCTTTTTATTAGTCGGTGAGGACATAGCTGCTATTTTGTTGATGACGTCCACAGGGATCTGACGACGCCCATCTTGCCATTTTACTCCTAAGAACTGGATCTCCTGCGCAGGTCCCTTGACCTTACTTTCTTTTATGGCAAAACCAGCCTTCAAAAGGATTTGGATTATTTTCTTCCCTTTCTCAAAAACTTCTTCTGCCGTGTTGCCCCATACGATGATGTCATCAATATATTGCAGGTGCTCTGGAGCTTCACCTTTTTCTAGTGCAGCCTGGATCAGTCCATGACAAATGGTGGGGCTGTGTTTCCACCCCTGGGGCAGTCGATTCCAGGTGTACTGGACGCCCCTCCAAGTGAAAGCAAACTGAGGCCTGCACTCCGCTGCCAAGGGAATGGAGAAAAATGCATTAGCAATGTCAATTGTGGCATACCACTTAGCTGCCTTTGATTCCAGTTCATATTGAAGCTCTAACATATCTGGCACAGCAGCGCTTAGCGGTGGCGTGACTTCATTCAGCCCACGAAAATCTACTGTTAGTCGCCATTCCCCATTGGATTTCTGCACGGGCCATATGGGACTATTAAAGGGTGAGTGAGTCTTGCTGATCACTCCTTGGCTCTCCAGTTGGCAAATCAGCTTATGGATTGGGATCAGGGAGTCTCGGTTGGTGCGATATTGTCGCCGGTGCACCGTCGTGGTAGCAATTGGCACCTGTTGTTCTTCAACCTTCAGCAACCCCACAACCGAAGGGTCTTGGGAGAGACCCGGCAGGGTAGACAGCTGTTCAATCTCCTCCGTCTCCAATGCAGCTATACCAAAGGCCCAACGGTACCCTTTTGGGTCCTTGAAATACCCCCTCCTGAGATAATCTATACCAAGGATGCACGGGGCCTCTGGGCCAGTCGCAATGGGGTGTTTATGCCACTCATTCCCGGTTAGACTCATTTCAGCTTCCAATACGGTTAGCTCTTGGGATCCCCCTGTCACACCAGAGATACAGATGGGTTCTGCCCCTTTATAACTAGATGGCATTAGGGTACATTGTGCACCAGTGTCCACTAGAGCCTTATATTCCTGTGGGTCTGATGTGCCAGGCCATCGAATCCACACTGTCCAGTAGACTCGGTTGTCCCTCTCCTCCACCTGGCTGGAGGCAGGGCCCCTCTAATCCTGGTTAGAACATCCGTTACTCACTTTCTGCACACGTAAATCGGAAGTCCCTTCAAGGGGATCAGAAATGAGATCAGCCCATCTACTGCGTCTGGGGGACTGCTCACGGGAAACTGGAGCAGCAGTTTTCCAAGAATTCTCTTTTCTGGTTGCTTTTTCTCGCAACTCCTGTACCCGTGCATCCAAGACTGAAGTGGGTTTTCCATCCCACTTCCTCATGTCCTCTCCATGGTCACGCAGGTAAAACCACAGGTTAGCCCGTCGAGTGTACTTTCTCTCTCCTCTCTCTTGGGCAGAGGAACGCTTACTCCCAATAACTGCGATGCGGGCCTGTACAGGTGAGGAGGAGGACAGATCCACTTTGAATTGCTGGAACTCTCGGGACAACTCCTCCACAGCTGAGACACAGGCCCGTAGGGAGGAAGAGAGACTCCCTTCGTATTGCCGGAGTCGGACAGCCAATTCATCCACCGTTTGTCCATAGCCTTCTCTCCAGGACATTACTGCCAATGAGTTGGCATAGGTTGGTGGTGCACTTCGTAGAAACTTCCGCCACATGGGTTGTGTGCATTGGACTTCATCTGGATCTGTGGGTGACTGCGCATTTTCTGGATCATTGTAAATCACCTCCAGCACGGCTAATTCTCTCAGGTACTGAATACCTCTCTCCATGGTGGTCCACTTGCCTTGGTGACATGTAACTTCATCCCTGAAGGGGTATCTTTCCTTTACACCTAACAAAAGTCGCCTCCAGAGGCTGAGGACTTGTGTTTTTCTCCCAATCGCCTTGTCGATGCCCCCTTCCCTAGACAGAGATCCCAGCTGCTTGGCTTCCTTACCCTCTAATTCCACACTACTAGCCCCGCTATCCCAGCATCGGAGCAGCCAGGTAACAATGTGCTCACCTGGGTGGCGGCTAAAATCTTTTCGCGTGTCACGCAACTCACTCATGGATAGAGATCGGGTAATTATTTCAGGTTCTGCCTCTACCTCCTGTTCTCGCGATGACCCTGGTTCATCTTCATCTCTCGCTAAGCGAACTGATTTCTTTGTGTGTTTCTTTTTCTGTACAGGGGCGACTGATACTGGCACAGGCTGGTTCTCTGGTTCAGCTGCAGTGTCTGTCACCGGGGTAGGGGTAGTCATGGTACCTGTTGTCGTGGTAGGGGCAGCCACGGTGCTTGTTGTCGGGGTAGGGGCAGCCACGGTGTCTGTTGTCAGGGTTTGGGTAGCCACGGTACATGTTGTCCTGTTTTCCATCTTTTCCCCCTTTTCCCCCCGAGGGTGCTGCATAATATCAAGCAGTGTTTGGTAGATATTGGCCAGAGCCCAGCACAGTGCAGCGAGTTGTATGTCTTTGGAATAGCCACAGCATTTTTCTTTCAAATATTCTGTCACTTCATAAGGGTTCTGTAGTTGTTCGGGAGTGAACTTCCAAGTCACTGGCGGTGAGAAGTTCTCTAGATACTTGCCCATATGCTCCCACATGCCGTGCCACCCATGAGTATCCAGCTTTGGGGGAGATCTCTGAGTGGTACTCTTAAAGAGCCTCTTTGTAGCCCTAAAGAAGACCTGAAACATATTCAGGAGGCATAGCACTAACAGCACACTGGCTTGCGCATCCCAAGGATATTCAAAACTCTCAAAAGCTGTTGTAATTAGTCGGAAGGAGAAGAGGGAGGTGAACGGACGGGGGGAGGTATCCCCCCCTAATTTCCCCATGGATTGGGTGTAATTACCAATAAAATCCGACAGAAGGCGCCCAAAGTATGGAAATGATATCACTGCCTCATACAGATACCAGCTTAACCTCATGACCAGTGATGTAATCATTTCATAAGTCGACATTGCCCAGTACAGCAAAATGATAATCCCAATCACTCTCCCAGAAATGAGATACGCAACTACAGGCAATACATAGAGCATATAAGAGCTTACAAAACGCCACCATGTAAACAAATGAAACAACATTGTGGCTAACATCTATATATCTAAGAAATGCGTTTGGCAAATTTGTTTCAACACGCTCTGGCCAGATCTGTCGTTATCTCAACCCTTCGTGCCCCACGTTGGGCGCCACAAAGGGACTGTCGTGGTTTCAGCCCGGCCGGTAACACAGGACCACGCAGCCGCTCGCTCACTCCTCCGCCCCCCTCCGGTGGGATGGGGAGGAGACGGAGGAGAGAAAAGGAAAAGAAACTGGAACCTCGAGGGTTGAGATAAAGGCAGTTTACTGGGACAAACACAAAAGAGATTACAACAACAACAACGGCACTAATGAAAAAAAGTATACAAAAAGAGTGATGCACAGTGCAACTGCTCACCACCCGGGACCCGACGCTCCGCCACTTCCCCCACCGAAAACAGAGACCACCCCCCGGCCCGCTCCCCATTTATATACTGGGCAGGATGTCACATGGTATGGAATAGCTCCTTGGCTAGTTCAGGTCAGCTGCCCCGGCTATGCCCCCACCTCCCAGGTTCCTGTAAAAATTAACTCTATCCCAGCTGAACCCAGGACACCCTGAAAGCTCTTGCTGGTTTTCACCGTCCCCCTGCAGCCTATCTTTAGCCACAACAGCACTGGGGATCTCTGCTTTCCCAGAGACTCAGCATCTCATGGTGCTCGGTCTCGACAGTGCCTTATTCTGAAAAGGCAAACGTCTGGCTCCTTCTCCCACAAGGAAGGTGCCAGCCCTGAAAGATCTTGCAGGTCTTCAGTATCCCTCTGCAGCCTATCCACAGGCACAACAGCACTGGGGATCTCTGCTTTCCCAGAGACTCAGCATCTCATGGTGCTCGCTCTCGACAGAGCCTTTTTCTGAAAAGGCAAACGTCTGGCTCCTTCTACCACAAGGAAGGTGCCAGCCCTGAAAGATGTTGCTGGTCTTCACCGTTCCCCTGTAGCCTATCTTTAGCCACAACAGCACTGGGGATCTCTGCTTTCCTAGAGACTCAGCATCTCATGGTGCTCGCTCTCGGCAGAAACATTTTCTGAAATGCAAATGTCTGGCTCCTTCTCCCACAAGGAAGGTGCCAGACCTAAAAGCACTTGAAGGTCTTCAGTATCCCTCTGCAGCCTATCCTCAGGCAGAACAGCACTGGGGATCTCTGCTTTCCCAGAGACTCAGCATGTCATGGTGCTCGTTCTCGGCAGAGACTTTTTCTGAAAAGGCCAACGTCTGGCTCCTTCTCCCACAAGGAAGGTGCCAGCCCTGAAAGATCTTGCTGGTCTTCACCGTCCACCTGCAGCCTATCCACAGGCACAACACCACTGGGGATCTCTTCTTTCGCAGAGACTTAGCATCTCATGTTGCTCGCTCTCGGCAGAGACTTTTTCTGAAAAGGCAAACATCTGGCTCCTCCCACAAGGAAGGTGCCAGCCCTGAAAGATCTTGCTGGTCTTCACCATCCCCCTGGAGCCTATTCACAAGCACAACAGCACTGGGGATCTCTGCTTTCCCAGAGACTCAGCATCTCATCGTGCTCGCTCTCGGCAGAAACATTTTCGAAAAGGCAAACGTCTGGCTCCTTCTCCCACAAGGAAGGTGCCAGCCCTGAAATCTCTTGAAGGTCTTCACTATCCCCCTGCAGCCTATCTTTAGCCACAACAGCACTGGGGATCTCTGCTTTCCCAGAGACTCAGCATCTCATGGTGCTCGCTCTCGGCGGAGCCTTTTTCTGAAAAGTCAAACTTACGGCTCCTTCTCCCACAAGGAAGGTGCCAGCCCTGAAAGATGTTGCTGGTCTTCACCGTCCCCCTGCAGCCTATCCAAAGGCACAACAGCATTGGGGATCTCTGCTTTCCCAGAGACTCAGCATCTCATCGTGCTCGATCTCGGCAGAAACATTTTCTGAAAAGGCAAACGTCTGGCTCCTTCTCCCACAAGGAAGTTGCCTGCCCTGGAAGATCTTGCTGGTCTTCACCGTTCCCCTGTAGCCTATCTTTAGCCACAACAGCACTGGGGATCTCTGCTTTCCCAGAGACTCAGCATGTCATGGTGCTCGCTCTCGGCAGAGCCTTTTTCTGAAAAGGCAACCTTACGGCTCCTTCTCCCACAAGGAAGGTGCCAGCCCTGAAAGATCTTGCTGGTCTTCACCGTCCCCCTGCAGCCTATCCACAGGCACAACAGCACTGGGGATCTCTGCTTTCCCAGAGACTCAGCATCTCATGGTGCTCGCTCTCGGCAGAGGCTTTTTCTGAAAAGGCAAACTTACGGCTCCTTCTCCCACAAGGAAGGTGCCAGCCCTGAAAGATCTTGCTGGTCTTCACCGTCCGCCCTGCAGCCTATCTTTAGCCACAACAGAACTGGGGATCTCTGCTTTCCCAGAGACTCAGCATCTCATGGTGCTCGGTCTCGACAGTGCCTTATTCTGAAAAGGCAAACGTCTGGCTCCTTCTCCCACAAGGAAGGTGCCAGCCCTGAAAGATCTTGCAAGTCTTCAGTATCCCTCTGCAGCCTATCCACAGGCACAACAGCACTGGGGATCTCTGCTTTCCCAGAGACTCAGCATCTCATGGTGCTCGCTCTCGGCAGAGCCTTTTTCTGAAAAGGCAAACGTCTGGCTCCTTCTCCCACAAGGAAGGTGCCAGCCCTGAAAGATGTTGCTGGTCTTCACCGTTCCCCTGTAGCCTATCTTTAGCCACAACAGCACTGGGGATCTCTGCTTTCCCAGAGACTCAGCATCTCATGGTTCTCCCTCTCGGCGGAGCCTTTTTCTGAAAAGTCAAACTTACGGCTCCTTCTCCCACAAGGAAGGTGCCAGCCCTGAAAGATGTTGCTGGTCTTCACCGCCCCCCTGCAGCCTATCCAAAGGCACAACAGCACTGGGGATCTCTGCTTTCCCAGAGACTCAGCATCTCATGGTGCTCGCTCTCGGCAGAAACTTTTTCTGAAAAGGCGAACGTCTGGCTCCTTCTCCCACAAGGAAGGTGCCAGCCCTGAAAGATCTTGCTGGTCTTCACCGTCCCCCTGCAGCCTATCCACAGGCACAACAGCACTGGGGATCTCTGCTTTCCCAGAGACTCAGCATCTCATGGTGCTCGCTCTCGGCAGAGGCTTTTTCTGAAAAGGCAAACTTACGGCTCCTTCTCCCACAAGGAAGGTGCCAGCCCTGTGTCATGGTTTCAGCCCGGCCGGTAACAAAGGACCACGCAGCCGCTCGCTCACTCCTCCGCCCCCCTCCGGTGGGATGGGGAGGAGACGGAGGAGAGAAAAGGAAAAGAAACTGGAACCTCGAGGGTTGAGATAAAGGCAGTTTACTGGGACAAACACAAAAGAGATTACAACAACAACAACGGCACTAATGAAAAAAAGTATACAAAAAGAGTGATGCACAGTGCAACTGCTCACCACCCGGGACCCGACGCTCCGCCACTTCCCCCACCGAAAACAGAGACCACCCCCCGGCCCGCTCCCCATTTATATACTGGGCAGGATGTCACATGGTATGGAATAGCTCCTTGGCTAGTTCAGGTCAGCTGCCCCGGCTATGCCCCCACCTCCCAGGTTCCTGTAAAAATTAACTCTATCCCAGCTGAACCCAGGACACCCTGAAAGCTCTTGCTGGTTTTCACCGTCCCCCTGCAGCCTATCTTTAGCCACAACAGCACTGGGGATCTCTGCTTTCCCAGAGACTCAGCATCTCATGGTGCTCGGTCTCGACAGTGCCTTATTCTGAAAAGGCAAACGTCTGGCTCCTTCTCCCACAAGGAAGGTGCCAGCCCTGAAAGATCTTGCAGGTCTTCAGTATCCCTCTGCAGCCTATCCACAGGCACAACAGCACTGGGGATCTCTGCTTTCCCAGAGACTCAGCATCTCATGGTGCTCGCTCTCGACAGAGCCTTTTTCTGAAAAGGCAAACGTCTGGCTCCTTCTCCCACAAGGAAGGTGCCAGCCCTGAAAGATGTTGCTGGTCTTCACCGTTCCCCTGTAGCCTATCTTTAGCCACAACAGCACTGGGGATCTCTGCTTTCCTAGAGACTCAGCATCTCATGGTGCTCGCTCTCGGCAGAAACATTTTCTGAAATGCAAATGTCTGGCTCCTTCTCCCACAAGGAAGGTGCCAGACCTAAAAGCACTTGAAGGTCTTCAGTATCCCTCTGCAGCCTATCCTCAGGCCGAACAGCACTGGGGATCTCTGCTTTCCCAGAGACTCAGCATGTCATGGTGCTCGTTCTCGGCAGAGACTTTTTCTGAAAAGGCCAACGTCTGGCTCCTTCTCCCACAAGGAAGGTGCCAGCCCTGAAAGATCTTGCTGGTCTTCACCGTCCACCTGCAGCCTATCCACAGGCACAACACCACTGGGGATCTCTTCTTTCGCAGAGACTTAGCATCTCATGTTGCTCGCTCTCGGCAGAGACTTTTTCTGAAAAGGCAAACATCTGGCTCCTCCCACAAGGAAGGTGCCAGCCCTGAAAGATCTTGCTGGTCTTCACCATCCCCCTGGAGCCTATTCACAAGCACAACAGCACTGGGGATCTCTGCTTTCCCAGAGACTCAGCATCTCATCGTGCTCGCTCTCGGCAGAAACATTTTCGAAAAGGCAAACGTCTGGCTCCTTCTCCCACAAGGAAGGTGCCAGCCCTGAAATCTCTTGAAGGTCTTCACTATCCCCCTGCAGCCTATCTTTAGCCACAACAGCACTGGGGATCTCTGCTTTCCCAGAGACTCAGCATCTCATGGTGCTCGCTCTCGGCGGAGCCTTTTTCTGAAAAGTCAAACTTACGGCTCCTTCTCCCACAAGGAAGGTGCCAGCCCTGAAAGATCTTGCTGGTCTTCACCGTCCCCCTGCATCCTATCCACAGGCACAACAGCACTGGGGATCTCTGCTTTCCCAGAGACTCAGCATCTCATGGTGCTCGCTCTCGGCAGAGGCTTTTTCTGAAAAGGCAAACTTACGGCTCCTTCTCCCACAAGGAAGGTGCCAGCCCTGTGTCGTGGTTTCAGCCCGGCCGGTAACAAAGGACCACGCAGCCGCTCGCTCACTCCTCCGCCCCCCTCCGGTGGGATGGGGAGGAGACGGAGGAGAGAAAAGGAAAAGAAACTGGAACCTCGAGGGTTGAGATAAAGGCAGTTTACTGGGACAAACACAAAAGAGATTACAACAACAACAACGGCACTAATGAAAAAAAGTATACAAAAAGAGTGATGCACAGTGCAACTGCTCACCACCCGGGACCCGACGCTCCGCCACTTCCCCCACCGAAAACAGAGACCACCCCCCGGCCCGCTCCCCATTTATATACTGGGCAGGATGTCACATGGTATGGAATAGCTCCTTGGCTAGTTCAGGTCAGCTGCCCCGGCTATGCCCCCACCTCCCAGGTTCCTGTAAAAATTAACTCTATCCCAGCTGAACCCAGGACATTATCCACCCCTTATTCTATACCATCTACATCATGCCCAGATCTTACTTTTTTTTTTTTTTTTTTTTTTTTTTTTTTTCCAATCAACCACTACAACTTTCCTTGTCTTATATATAAGTATATGGACTCCACCCCCTGACCTCGCACACACACACACGGTGTTCCTTTAGCCTATGGGCTATCCCTCTAATGTGTCCATCAATTTTGGGGCTCTATCTGTTGTAACAGTTCTTCAGGATAAGAGAGAGATGGTGTGAGATGTTGGGTTGTTGTACGCTGCCTCTGGAACTTGTGGCTAGTACATTTGGTGCAACTCATGCCCCTGGTCTGCAGGTCGAAGATGTTGATCTTGAGGAAATTGGTGGGTGCCAGTTCAAGTTCTATTGCTGTTGTACTTGGCTCAGTTTCAAAAGTCCATCCTGTAGTCATTTGGATAATTCTCACAATAATACCCTTGATATGGCATATAGACACTATAGATACAATGACATGCATTGGCAGGTTATTTAGCAGTTAAATATCATACAGCCCAATTCACTGGCTATTCTCTCCCAAAATCAAATCTCCCTGAGGTACACATCGAACCTCCCCATCCTTCTGCATCACCCACCAGGTGTACCCAGGTCCTTGAGCAAAAACAACCCCTTGAATGGGTTTGCTTCTGCTTGAGGGAGGACTAACCCAGACTGTCTTTCCTAACATACTCCTCATGCGCACTACAGGGACTTTATCCCCTTCTACAGTATGTGGATCTCTTGGTTGGGCGGGGCCAGCCCGATTGGCGGATCCTCTAGTATTAACTAACCAGGTGGCTTTTGTTAAATGTGTATCCCAATGCTTGAAAGTTCCACCCCCCATCGCTCTCAATGTAGTTTTCAGCAGTCCATTGTACCGTTCAATTTTTCCGGAGGCTGGTGCGTGATAAGGGATGTGATACACCCACTCAATGCCATGTTCTTTGGCCCAGGTGTCTACGAGGTTGTTTCGGAAGTGAGTCCCGTTGTCCGACTCGATTCTTTCTGGGGTGCCGTGTTGCCATAAAATTTTCTCTTCAAGGCCCAGGATAGTGTTCTGGGCAGTGGCATGGGACACAGGGTATGTTTCCAGCCACCCAGTGGTTGCTTCCACCATTGTAAGCACATGGCACTTGCCTTGGCGTGTTCGTGGGAGTGTGATATAGTCAATCTGCCAGGCCTCCCACTGTTTATATTTCAGCCATCGTCCTCCATGCGACAGGGGTTTTTGCCGCTTGGCTTGCTTAATTGCAGCACATGTTTCACATTCATGGATGACCTGTGAGATAGTGTCCATGGTCAAGTCCACCCCTCGATCTCGAGCCCATCTATATGTTGCATCTCTTCCCTGATGGCCTGAGGTATCGTGGGCCCACTGAGCCATAAATAGCTCACCTCTACGTTGCCAGTCCAGGTCCACCTGAGACACTTCAATCTTGGCGGCCTGATCTGCCTGGTGGTTGTTTTGATGTTCTTCAGTGGCTCGACTCTTGGGTACATGAGCATCTACGTGACGTACTTTTACCACTAGCTTCTCTATCCGAACAGTGATATCTTGCCACAGTGTGGCAGCCCAGATGGGTTTACCTCTGCGCTGCCAATTGCCCTTCTTCCATTGCTGTAGCCACCCCCATAGGGCATTTGCCACCATCCACGAGTCAGTATAGAGATAGAGCACTGGCCACTTTTCTCTTTCAGCAATGTCTAACGCTAGCTGGATGGCTTTCACCTCTGCAAACTGACTCGATTCACCTTCTCCTTCAGCAGTTTCTGCGACTAGTCGTGTAGGACTCCATACAGCAGCTTTCCACCTTCGATGTTTTCCCACAATGCGACAGGACCCATCAGTGAACAGGGCATATTGCCTCTCATTTTCTGGCAGTTTATTATACAGCGGGGCTTCTTCGGCCCGTGTCACCTCTTTCTCTGGCGACATTCCAAAATCTTTGCCTTCTGGCCAGTCCGTGATCACTTCTAACATTCCTGGGCGACTGGGGTTTCCTATGCGAGCTCGCTGTGTGATCAGTGCGATCCACTTACTCCACGTGGCGTCAGTCGCGTGATGCGTAGAGGAAACTTTCCCTTTGAACATCCAGCCCAGCACTGGCAGTCGAGGTGCTAAGAAGAGCTGTGTTTCAGTACCAACCACTTCTGAGGCGGCTCGAACTCCTTCATATGCTGCCAAGATCTCTTTTTCAGTTGGAGTATAGCGAGCCTCGGATCCTCGATATCCCCGACTCCAAAACCCCAGAGGTCAGCCACGGGTCTCCCCAGGTGCTTTCTGCCAAAGGCTCCAGGTAGGGCCATTCTCCCCAGCTGCAGTGTAGAGCATATTTTTAATATCTTGTCCTGTCCGGACTGGCCCAAGAGCTACTGCGTGAACAATCTCCTGCTTAATCTGTTCAAAGGCTTGTCGTTGCTCAGGCCCCCATTTAAAATCGTTCTTCTTCCGAGTAACTTGGTAGAGAGGGCTTACAATTTGACTGTAATTTGGAATATGCATTCTCCAAAAACCCACACCACCTAAGAAAGCCTGTGTTTCCTTTTTATTAGTCGGTGAGGACATAGCTGCTATTTTGTTGATGACGTCCACAGGGATCTGACGACGCCCATCTTGCCATTTTACTCCTAAGAACTGGATCTCCTGCGCAGGTCCCTTGACCTTACTTTCTTTTATGGCAAAACCAGCCTTCAAAAGGATTTGGATTATTTTCTTCCCTTTCTCAAAAACTTCTTCTGCCGTGTTGCCCCATACGATGATGTCATCAATATATTGCAGGTGCTCTGGAGCTTCACCTTTTTCTAGTGCAGCCTGGATCAGTCCATGACAAATGGTGGGGCTGTGTTTCCACCCCTGGGGCAGTCGATTCCAGGTGTACTGGACGCCCCTCCAAGTGAAAGCAAACTGAGGCCTGCACTCCGCTGCCAAGGGAATGGAGAAAAATGCATTAGCAATGTCAATTGTGGCATACCACTTAGCTGCCTTTGATTCCAGTTCATATTGAAGCTCTAACATATCTGGCACAGCAGCGCTTAGCGGTGGCGTGACTTCATTCAGCCCACGAAAATCTACTGTTAGTCGCCATTCCCCATTGGATTTCTGCACGGGCCATATGGGACTATTAAAGGGTGAGTGAGTCTTGCTGATCACTCCTTGGCTCTCCAGTTGGCAAATCAGCTTATGGATTGGGATCAGGGAGTCTCGGTTGGTGCGATATTGTCGCCGGTGCACCGTCGTGGTAGCAATTGGCACCTGTTGTTCTTCAACCTTCAGCAACCCCACAACCGAAGGGTCTTGGGAGAGACCCGGCAGGGTAGACAGCTGTTCAATCTCCTCCGTCTCCAATGCAGCTATACCAAAGGCCCAACGGTACCCTTTTGGGTCCTTGAAATACCCCCTCCTGAGATAATCTATACCAAGGATGCACGGGGCCTCTGGGCCAGTCGCAATGGGGTGTTTATGCCACTCATTCCCGGTTAGACTCATTTCAGCTTCCAATACGGTTAGCTCTTGGGATCCCCCTGTCACACCAGAGATACAGATGGGTTCTGCCCCTTTATAACTAGATGGCATTAGGGTACATTGTGCACCAGTGTCCACTAGAGCCTTATATTCCTGTGGGTCTGATGTGCCAGGCCATCGAATCCACACTGTCCAGTAGACTCGGTTGTCCCTCTCCTCCACCTGGCTGGAGGCAGGGCCCCTCTAATCCTGGTTAGAACATCCGTTACTCACTTTCTGCACACGTAAATCGGAAGTCCCTTCAAGGGGATCAGAAATGAGATCAGCCCATCTACTGCGTCTGGGGGACTGCTCACGGGAAACTGGAGCAGCAGTTTTCCAAGAATTCTCTTTTCTGGTTGCTTTTTCTCGCAACTCCTGTACCCGTGCATCCAAGACTGAAGTGGGTTTTCCATCCCACTTCCTCATGTCCTCTCCATGGTCACGCAGGTAAAACCACAGGTTAGCCCGTCGAGTGTACTTTCTCTCTCCTCTCTCTTGGGCAGAGGAACGCTTACTCCCAATAACTGCGATGCGGGCCTGTACAGGTGAGGAGGAGGACAGATCCACTTTGAATTGCTGGAACTCTCGGGACAACTCCTCCACAGCTGAGACACAGGCCCGTAGGGAGGAAGAGAGACTCCCTTCGTATTGCCGGAGTCGGACAGCCAATTCATCCACCGTTTGTCCATAGCCTTCTCTCCAGGACATTACTGCCAATGAGTTGGCATAGGTTGGTGGTGCACTTCGTAGAAACTTCCGCCACATGGGTTGTGTGCATTGGACTTCATCTGGATCTGTGGGTGACTGCGCATTTTCTGGATCATTGTAAATCACCTCCAGCACGGCTAATTCTCTCAGGTACTGAATACCTCTCTCCATGGTGGTCCACTTGCCTTGGTGACATGTAACTTCATCCCTGAAGGGGTATCTTTCCTTTACACCTAACAAAAGTCGCCTCCAGAGGCTGAGGACTTGTGTTTTTCTCCCAATCGCCTTGTCGATGCCCCCTTCCCTAGACAGAGATCCCAGCTGCTTGGCTTCCTTACCCTCTAATTCCACACTACTAGCCCCGCTATCCCAGCATCGGAGCAGCCAGGTAACAATGTGCTCACCTGGGTGGCGGCTAAAATCTTTTCGCATGTCACGCAACTCACTCATGGATAGAGATCGGGTAATTATTTCAGGTTCTGCCTCTACCTCCTGTTCTCGCGATGACCCTGGTTCATCTTCATCTCTCGCTAAGCGAACTGATTTCTTTGTGTGTTTCTTTTTCTGTACAGGGGCGACTGATACTGGCACAGGCTGGTTCTCTGGTTCAGCTGCAGTGTCTGTCACCGGGGTAGGGGTAGTCATGGTACCTGTTGTCGTGGTAGGGGCAGCCACGGTGCTTGTTGTCGGGGTAGGGGCAGCCACGGTGTCTGTTGTCAGGGTTTGGGTAGCCACGGTACATGTTGTCCTGTTTTCCATCTTTTCCCCCTTTTCCCCCCGAGGGTGCTGCATAATATCAAGCAGTGTTTGGTAGATATTGGCCAGAGCCCAGCACAGTGCAGCGAGTTGTATGTCTTTGGAATAGCCACAGCATTTTTCTTTCAAATATTCTGTCACTTCATAAGGGTTCTGTAGTTGTTCGGGAGTGAACTTCCAAGTCACTGGCGGTGAGAAGTTCTCTAGATACTTGCCCATATGCTCCCACATGCCGTGCCACCCATGAGTATCCAGCTTTGGGGGAGATCTCTGAGTGGTACTCTTAAAGAGCCTCTTTGTAGCCCTAAAGAAGACCTGAAACATATTCAGGAGGCATAGCACTAACAGCACACTGGCTTGCGCATCCCAAGGATATTCAAAACTCTCAAAAGCTGTTGTAATTAGTCGGAAGGAGAAGAGGGAGGTGAACGGACGGGGGGAGGTATCCCCCCCTAATTTCCCCATGGATTGGGTGTAATTACCAATAAAATCCGACAGAAGGCGCCCAAAGTATGGAAATGATATCACTGCCTCATACAGATACCAGCTTAACCTCATGACCAGTGATGTAATCATTTCATAAGTCGACATTGCCCAGTACAGCAAAATGATAATCCCAATCACTCTCCCAGAAATGAGATACGCAACTACAGGCAATACATAGAGCATATAAGAGCTTACAAAACGCCACCATGTAAACAAATGAAACAACATTGTGGCTAACATCTATATATCTAAGAAATGCGTTTGGCAAATTTGTTTCAACACGCTCTGGCCAGATCTGTCGTTATCTCAACCCTTCGTGCCCCACGTTGGGCGCCACAAAGGGACTGTCGTGGTTTCAGCCCGGCCGGTAACAAAGGACCACGCAGCCGCTCGCTCACTCCTCCGCCCCCCTCCGGTGGGATGGGGAGGAGACGGAGGAGAGAAAAGGAAAAGAAACTGGAACCTCGAGGGTTGAGATAAAGGCAGTTTACTGGGACAAACACAAAAGAGATTACAACAACAACAACGGCACTAATGAAAAAAAGTATACAAAAAGAGTGATGCACAGTGCAACTGCTCACCACCCGGGACCCGACGCTCCGCCACTTCCCCCACCGAAAACAGAGACCACCCCCCGGCCCGCTCCCCATTTATATACTGGGCAGGATGTCACATGGTATGGAATAGCTCCTTGGCTAGTTCAGGTCAGCTGCCCCGGCTATACCCCCACCTCCCAGGTTCCTGTAAAAATTAACTCTATCCCAGCTGAACCCAGGACACCCTGAAAGCTCTTGCTGGTTTTCACCGTCCCCCTGCAGCCTATCTTTAGCCACAACAGCACTGGGGATCTCTGCTTTCCCAGAGACTCAGCATCTCATGGTGCTCGGTCTCGACAGTGCCTTATTCTGAAAAGGCAAACGTCTGGCTCCTTCTCCCACAAGGAAGGTGCCAGCCCTGAAAGATCTTGCAGGTCTTCAGTATCCCTCTGCAGCCTATCCACAGGCACAACAGCACTGGGGATCTCTGCTTTCCCAGAGACTCAGCATCTCATGGTGCTCGCTCTCGACAGAGCCTTTTTCTGAAAAGGCAAACGTCTGGCTCCTTCTCCCACAAGGAAGGTGCCAGCCCTGAAAGATGTTGCTGGTCTTCACCGTTCCCCTGTAGCCTATCTTTAGCCACAACAGCACTGGGGATCTCTGCTTTCCTAGAGACTCAGCATCTCATGGTGCTCGCTCTCGGCAGAAACATTTTCTGAAATGCAAATGTCTGGCTCCTTCTCCCACAAGGAAGGTGCCAGACCTAAAAGCACTTGAAGGTCTTCAGTATCCCTCTGCAGCCTATCCTCAGGCAGAACAGCACTGGGGATCTCTGCTTTCCCAGAGACTCAGCATGTCATGGTGCTCGTTCTCGGCAGAGACTTTTTCTGAAAAGGCCAACGTCTGGCTCCTTCTCCCACAAGGAAGGTGCCAGCCCTGAAAGATCTTGCTGGTCTTCACCGTCCACCTGCAGCCTATCCACAGGCACAACACCACTGGGGATCTCTTCTTTCGCAGAGACTTAGCATCTCATGTTGCTCGCTCTCGGCAGAGACTTTTTCTGAAAAGGCAAACATCTGGCTCCTCCCACAAGGAAGGTGCCAGCCCTGAAAGATCTTGCTGGTCTTCACCATCCCCCTGGAGCCTATTCACAAGCACAACAGCACTGGGGATCTCTGCTTTCCCAGAGACTCAGCATCTCATCGTGCTCGCTCTCGGCAGAAACATTTTCGAAAAGGCAAACGTCTGGCTCCTTCTCCCACAAGGAAGGTGCCAGCCCTGAAATCTCTTGAAGGTCTTCACTATCCCCCTGCAGCCTATCTTTAGCCACAACAGCACTGGGGATCTCTGCTTTCCCAGAGACTCAGCATCTCATGGTGCTCGCTCTCGGCGGAGCCTTTTTCTGAAAAGTCAAACTTACGGCTCCTTCTCCCACAAGGAAGGTGCCAGCCCTGAAAGATGTTGCTGGTCTTCACCGTCCCCCTGCAGCCTATCCAAAGGCACAACAGCATTGGGGATCTCTGCTTTCCCAGAGACTCAGCATCTCATCGTGCTCGATCTCGGCAGAAACATTTTCTGAAAAGGCAAACGTCTGGCTCCTTCTCCCACAAGGAAGTTGCCTGCCCTGAAAGCACTTGCAGGTCTTCAGTATCCCTCTGCAGCCTATCCTCAGGCAGAACAGCACTGGGGATCTCTGCTTTCCCAGAGACTCAGCATGTCATGGTGCTCGCTCTCGGCAGAGCCTTTTTCTGAAAAGGCAAATGTCTGGCTCCTTCTCCCACAAGGAAGGTGCCAGCCCTGGAAGATCTTGCTGGTCTTCACCGTTCCCCTGTAGCCTATCTTTAGCCACAACAGCACTGGGGATCTCTGCTTTCCCAGAGACTCAGCATGTCATGGTGCTCGCTCTCGGCAGAGCCTTTTTCTGAAAAGGCAACCTTACGGCTCCTTCTCCCACAAGGAAGGTGCCAGACCTGAAAGATCATGCTGGTCTTCACCGTCCCCCTGCAGCCTATCCACAGGCACAACAGCACTGGGGATCTCTGCTTTCCCAGAGACTCAGCATCTCATGGTGCTCGCTCTCGGCAGAGGCTTTTTCTGAAAAGGCAAACTTACGGCTCCTTCTCCCACAAGGAAGGTGCCAGCCCTGAAAGATCTTGCTGGTCTTCACCGTCCGCCCTGCAGCCTATCTTTAGCCACAACAGAACTGGGGATCTCTGCTTTCCCAGAGACTCAGCATCTCATGGTGCTCGGTCTCGACAGTGCCTTATTCTGAAAAGGCAAACGTCTGGCTCCTTCTCCCACAAGGAAGGTGCCAGCCCTGAAAGATCTTGCTGGTCTTCACCGTCCTCCTGCAGCCTATCCACAGGCACAACAGCATTGGGGATCTCTGCTTTCCCAGAGACTCAGCATCTCATGGTGCTCGCTCTCGGCAGAAACATTTTCTGAAAAGGCAAACGTCTGGCTCCTTCTCCCACAAGGAAGGTGCCTGCCCTGAAAGCACTTGCAGGTCTTCAGTATCCCTCTGCAGCCTATCCTCAGGCACAACAGCACTGGGGATCTCTGCTTTCCCAGAGACTCAGCATCTCATGGTGCTCGCTCTCGGCAGAAACTTTTTCTGAAAAGGCGAACGTTTGGCTCCTTCTCCCACAAGGAAGGTGCCAGCCCTGAAAGATCTTGCTGGTCTTCACGGTCCACCTGCAGCCTATCCACAGGCACAACACCACTGGGGATCTCTTCTTTCGCAGAGACTTAGCATCTCATGTTGCTCGCTCTCGGCAGAGACTTTTTCTGAAAAGGCAAACATCTGGCTCCTCCCACAAGGAAGGTGCCAGCCCTGAAAGATCTTGCTGGTCTTCACCATCCCCCTGGAGCCTATTCACAAGCACAACAGCACTGGGGATCTCTGCTTTCCCAGAGACTCAGCATCTCATCGTGCTCGCTCTCGGCAGAAACATTTTCGAAAAGGCAAACGTCTGGCTCCTTCTCCCACAAGGAAGGTGCCAGCCCTGAAATCTCTTGAAGGTCTTCACTATCCCCCTGCAGCCTATCTTTAGCCACAACAGCACTGGGGATATCTGCTTTCCCAGAGACTCAGCATCTCATGGTGCTCGCTCTCGGCGGAGCCTTTTTCTGAAAAGTCAAACTTACGGCTCCTTCTCCCACAAGGAAGGTGCCAGCCCTGAAAGATGTTGCTGGTCTTCACCGTCCCCCTGCAGCCTATCCAAAGGCACAACAGCATTGGGGATCTCTGCTTTCCCAGAGACTCAGCATCTCATCGTGCTCGATCTCGGCAGAAACATTTTCTGAAAAGGCAAACGTCTGGCTCCTTCTCCCACAAGGAAGTTGCCTGCCCTGAAAGCACTTGCAGGTCTTCAGTATCCCTCTGCAGCCTATCCTCAGGCAGAACAGCACTGGGGATCTCTGCTTTCCCAGAGACTCAGAATGTCATGGTGCTCGCTCTCGGCAGAGCCTTTTTCTGAAAAGGCAAATGTCTGGCTCCTTCTCCTACAAGGAAGGTGCCAGCCCTGAAAGATCTTGCTTGTCTTTACCGTCCCCCTGCAGCTTATCCACAGGCACAACAGCACTGGGGATCTCTGCTTTCCCAGAGACTCAGCATCTCATGGTGCTCGCTCTCGGCAGAAACTTTTTCTGAAAAGGCAAACTTACGGCTCCTTCTCCCACAAGGAAGGTGCCAGCCCTGAAAGATCTTGCTGGTCTTCACCGTCCCCCTGCAGCCTATCTTTAGCCACAACAGCACTGGGGATCTCTGCTTTCCCAGAGCCTCAGCATCTCATGGTGCTCGGTCTCGACAGTGCCTTATTCTGAAAAGGCAAACGTCTGGCTCCTTCTCCCACAAGGAAGGTGCCAGCCCTGAAAGATCTTACTGCTCTTCAGTATCCCTCTGCAGCATATCCACAGGCACAACAGCACTGGGGATCTCTGCTTTCCCAGAGACTCAGCATCTCATGGTGCTCGCTCTCGGCAGAGCCTTTTTCTGAAAAGGCAAACTTACGGCTCCTTCTCCCACAAGGAAGGTGCCAGCCCTGAAAGGTGTTGCTGGTCTTCACCGTTCCCCTGTAGCCTATCTTTAGCCACAACAGCACTGGGGATCTCTGCTTTCGCAGAGAGTCAGCATCTCATGTTGCTCGCTCTCGGCAGAGACTTTTTCTGAAAAGGCAAACATCTGGCTCCTCCCACAAGGAAGGTGCCAGCCCTGAAAGATCTTACTGGTCTTCACCAACCCCCTGCAGCCTATCTACAGGCACAACAGCACTCGGGATCTCTGCTTTCCCACAGACTCAGCATCTCATCGTGCTCGCTCTCGGCAGAAACATTTTCGAAAAGTCAAACTTACGGCTCCTTCTCCTACAAGGAAGGTGCCAGCCCTGAAATCTCTTAAAGGTCTTCACTATCCCCCTGCAGACTATCTTTAGCCACAACAGCACTGGGGATCTCTGCTTTCCCAGAGACTCAGCATCTCATGGTTCTCCCTCTCGGCGGAGCCTTTTTCTGAAAAGTCAAACTTACGGCTCCTTCTCCCACAAGGAAGGTGCCAGCCCTGAAAGATCTTGCTGGTCTTCACCGCCCCCCTGCAGCCTATCCAAAGGCACAACAGCACTGGGGATCTCTGCTTTCCCAGAGACTCAGCATCTCATGGTGCTCGCTCTCGGCAGAAACTTTTTCTGAAAAGGCGAACGTCTGGCTCCTTCTCCCACAAGGAAGGTGCCAGCCCTGAAAGATCTTGCTGGTCTTCACCGTCCTCCTGCAGCCTATCCACAGGCACAACAGCACTGGGGATGTCTGCTTTCCCAGAGACTCAGCATCTCATGGTGCTCGCTCTCGGCAGAAACATTTTCTGAAAAGGCAAACGTCTGGCTCCTTCTCCCACAAGGAAGGTGCCCTCCCTGAAAGATCTTGCAGGTCTTCAGTGTCCCTCTGAAGCCTATCCACAGGCACAACAGCACTGGGGATCTCTGCTTTCCCAGAGACTCAGCATCTCATGGTGCTCGCTCTCGGCAGAAACATTTTCTGAAAATGCAAACGTCTGGCTCCTTCTCCCACAAGGAAGGTGCCTGCCCTGAAAGCACTTGCAGGTCTTCAGTATCCCTCTGCAGCCTATCCTCAGGCACAACAGCACTGGGGATCTCTGCTTTCCCAGAGACTCAGCATCTCATGGTGCTCGCTCTCGGCAGAGCCTTTTTCTGAAAAGGCAAACGTCTGACTCCTTCTCCCACAAGGAAGGTGCCAGCCCTGAAAGATGTTGCTGGTCTTCACCGTTCCCCTGTAGCCTATCTTTAGCCACAACAGCACTGGGGATCTCTGCTTTCCCAGAGACTCAGCATCTCATGGTGCTCCCTCTCGACTGAGCCTTTTTCTGAAAAGGCAAACTTACGGCTCCTTCTCCCACAAGGAAGGTGCCAGCCCTGAAAGATCTTGCTAGTCTTCACCGTGCCCCTGCAGCCTATCTACAGGCACAACAGCACTGGGGATCTCTGCTTTCCCAGAGACTCAGCATCTCATGGTGCTCGTTCTCGGCAGAGACTTTTTCTGAAAAGGCCAACGTCTGGCTCCTTCTCCCACAAGGAAGGTGCCAGCTCTGAAAGATCTTGCTGGTCTTCACCGTCCACCTGCAGCGTATCCACAGGCACAACACCACTGGGGATCTCTTCTTTCGCAAAGACTCAGCATCTCATGTTGCTCGCTCTCGGCAGAGACTTTTTCTGAAAATGCAAATATCTGGCTCCTCCCACAAGGAAGGTGCCCTCCCTGAAAGATCTTGCTGGTCTTCACCATCCCCCTGGAGCCTATTCACAGGCACAACAGCACTGGGGATCTCTGCTTTCCCAGAGACTCAGCATCTCATGGTGCTCGTTCTCGACAGAGCCTTTTTCTGAAAAGGCAAACGTCTGGCTCCTTCTCCCACAAGGAAGGTGCCAGCCCTGAAATCTCTTGTAGGTCTTCACCGTCCCCCTGCAGTCTATCTTTAGCCGCAAGAGCACTGGGGATCTCTGCTTTCCCAGAGACTCAGCATCTCATGGTGCTCGTTCTCGACAGAGACTTATTCTGAAAAGGCAAACGTCTGGCTACTTCTCCCACAACGAAGGTGCCAGCCCTGAAAGATCTTGCTGGTCTTCACCATCCCCCTGCAGCCTATCCTCAGGCACAACAGCACTGGGGATCTCTGCTTTCCCAGAGACTCAGCATCTCATGGTGCTCGCTCTCGACAGAGCCTTTTTCTGAAAAGGCAAACGTCTGGCTCCTTCTCCCACAAGGAAGGTGCCAGCCCTGAAAGATGTTGCTGGTCTTCACTGTTCCCCTGTAGCCTATCTTTAGCCAGAACAGCACTGGGGATCTCTGCTTTCCTAGAGACTCAGCATCTCATGGTGCTCGCTCTCGGCAGAAACATTTTCTGAAATGCAAACGTCTGGCTCCTTCTCCCACAAGGAAGGTGCCAGAACTAAAAGCACTTGCAGGTCTTCAGTATCCCTCTGCAGCCTATCCGCAGGCACAACAGCACTGGGGATCTCTGCTTTCCCAGAGACTCAGCATGTCATGGTGCTCGTTCTCGGCAGAAACTTTTTCTAAAAAGGCCAACATCTGGCTGCTTCTCCTACAAGGAAGGTGCCAGCCCTGAAAGATCTTGCTTGTCTTCACCGTCCCCCTGCAGCCTATCCACAGGCACAACAGCACTGGGGATCTCTGCTTTCCCAGAGACTCAGCATCTCATCATGCTCGATCTCGGCAGAAACATTTTCTAAAAAGGCAAACGTCTGGCTCCTTCTGCCACAAGGAAGGTGCCAGCCCTGAAAGATCTTGCTTGTCTTCACCGTCCCCCTGCAGCCTATCCACAGGCACAACAGCACTGGGGATCTCTGCTTTCCCAGAGACTCAGCATCTCATGGTGCTCGCTCTCGGCAGAGCCTTTTTATGAAAAGGCAAACGTCTGGCTCCTTCTCCCACAAGGAAGGTGCCAGCCCTGAAAGCTCTTGCTGGTCTTCAGTATCCCTCTGCACCCTATCCACAGGCACAACAGCACTGGGGATCTCTGCTTTCCCAGAGACTCAGCATCTCATGGTGCTCGTTCTCGACAGAGCCTTTTTCTGAAAATGCAAACGTCTGGCTCCTTCTCCCACAAGGAAGGTGCCAGCCCTGAAATCTCTTGTAGGTCTTCACCGTCCCCCTGCAGTCTATCTTTAGCCGCAAGAGCACTGGGGATCTCTGCTTTCCCAGAGACTCAGCATCTCATGGTGCTCGTTCTCGACAGAGACTTATTCTGAAAAGGCAAACGTCTGGCTACTTCTCCCACAAGGAAGGTGCCCTCCCTGAAAGATCTTGCTGGTCTTCACCATCCCCCTGCAGCCTATCCACAGGCACAACAGCACTGGGGATCTCTGCTTTCCCAGAGACTCAGCATCTCATGGTGCTCGCTCTCGGCAGAGCCTTTTTCTGAAAAGGCAAACGTCTGGCTCCTTCTCCCACAAGGAAGGTGACAGCCCTGAAAGATCTTGCTGGTCTTCACCGTCCCCCTGCAGCCTATCCACAGGCACAACAGCACTGGGGATCTCTGCTTTCCCAGAGACTCAGCATCTCATGGTGCTCGCTCTCGGCAGAAGCTTTTTCTGAAAAGGCAAACTTACGGCTCCTCCCACAAGGAAGGTGCCCTCCCTGAAAGATCTTGCTGGTCTTCAGTATCCCTCTGCACCCTATCCACAGGCACAACAGCACTGGGGATCTCTGCTTTCCCAGAGACTCAGCATCTCATGGTGCTCGTTCTTGACAGAGCCTTTTTCTGAAAAGGCAAACGTCTCGCTCATTCTCCCACAACGAAGGTGCCAGCCCTGAAATCTCTTGTAGGTCTTCACCGTCCCCCTGCAGGCTATCTTTAGCCGCAACAGCACTGGGGATCTCTGCTTTCCCAGAGACTCAGCATCTCATGGTGCTCGCTCTCGGCAGAAACATTTTATGAAAAGGCAAACATCTGGCTCCTTCTCCCACAAGGAAGGTTCCAGCCCTGAAAGATCTTGCTGGTCTTCAGTATCCCTCTGCACCCTATCCACAGGCACAACAGCACTGGGGATCTCTGCTTTCCCAGAGACTCAGCATCTCATGGTTCTCGCTCTCGGCAGAGGCTTTTTCTGAAAAGGCAAACTTACGGCTCCTTCTCCCACAAGGAAGGTGCCAGCCCTGAAAGATCTTGCTGGTCTTCACCGTCCCCCTGCAGCCTATCCACAGGCACAACAGCACTGGGGATCTCTGCTTTCCCAGAGACTCAGCATGTCACGGTGCTCGTTCTCGGCAGAGGCTTTTTCTGAAAAGGCAAACTTACGGCTCCTTCTCCCACAAGGAAGGTGCCAGCCCTGAAAGATGTTGCTGCTCTTCACCGTTCCCCTGTAGCCTATCTTTAGCCACAACAGCACTGGGGATCTCTGCTTTCCCAGACACTCAGAAACTCATGGTGTTTGCTCTCGGCAGAAACATTTTCTGAAAATGCAAACATCTGGCTCCTTCTCCCACAAGGAATGCGCCAGAACTAAAAGCACTTGCAGGTATTCAGTATCCCTCTGCAGCCTATCCACAGGCACAGCAGCACTGGGGATCTCTGCTTTCCCAGAGACTCAGCATGTCATGGAGCTCGCTCTCGGCAGAAATATTTTCTGAAAAGGCAAACGTCTGGCTCCTTCTCCCACAAGGAAGGTGCCCTCCCTGAAAGATCTTGCTGGTCTTCAGTATCCCTCTGCACCCTATCCACAGGCACAACAGCACTGGGGATCTCTGCTTTCCCAGAGACTCAGCATCTCATGGTGCTCGCTCTCGACAGAGCCTTATTCTGAAAAGGCAAACGTCTGGCTCCTTCTCCCACAAGGAAGGTGCCAGGCCTGAAAGATCTTGATGGTCTTCACCGTCCCCCTGCAGCCTATCCACAGGCACAACAGCACTGGGGATCTCTGCTTTCCCAGAGATTCAGCATCTCATGGTGCTCGTTCTCGGCAGAGACTTTTTCTGAAAAGGCCAACGTCTGGCTCCTTCTCCCACAAGGAAGGTGCCAGCTCTGAAAGATCTTGCTGGTCTTCACCGTCCACCTGCAGCGTATCCACAGGCACAACACCACTGGGGATCTCTTCTTTCGCAAAGACTCAGCATCTCATGTTGCTCGCTCTCGGCAGAAACATTTTCGAAAAGGCAAACGTCTGGCTCCTTCTCCCACAAGGAAGGTGCCAGCCCTGAAATCTCTTGAAGGTCTTCACTATCCCCCTGCAGCCTATCTTTAGCCACAACAGCACTGGGGATCTCTGCTTTCCTAGAGACTCAGCATCTCATGGTGCTCGCTCTCGGCAGAGCCTTTTTCTGAAAAGGCAAACGTGTGGCTCCTTCTCCCACAACGAAGGTGCCAGCCCTGAAAGATCTTGCAGGTCTTCAGTATCCCTCTGCAGCATATCCACAGGCACAACAGCACTGGGGATCTCTGCTTTCCCAGAGACTCAGCATCTCATGGTTCTCGCTCTCGGCAGAGGCTTTTTCTGAAAAGGCAAACTTACGGCTCCTTCTCCCACAACGAAGGTGCCAGCCCTGAAAGGTCTTGCTGGTCTTCACCGTTCCCCTGTAGCCTATCTTTAGCCACAACAGCACTGGGGATCTCTGCTTTCGCAGAGAGTCAGCATCTCATGTTGCTCGCTCTCGGCAGAGACTTTTACTGAAAAGGCAAACATCTGGCTCCTCCCACAAGGAAGGTGCCAGCCCTGAAAGATCTTACTGGTCTTCACCAACCCCCTGCAGCCTATCTACAGGCACAACAGCACTCGGGATCTCTGCTTTCCCACAGACTCAGCATCTCATCGTGCTCGCTCTCGGCAGAAACATTTTCGAAAAGGCAAACGTCTGGCTCCTTCTCCCACAAGGAAGATGCCAGCCCTGAAATCTCTTAAAGGTCTTCACTATCCCCCTGCAGACTATCTTTAGCCACAACAGCACTGGGGATCTCTGCTTTCCCAGAGACTCAGCATCTCATGGTTCTCCCTCTCGGCGGAGCCTTTTTCTGAAAAGTCAAACTTACGGCTCCTTCTCCCACAAGGAAGGTGCCAGCCCTGAAAGATGTTGCTGGTCTTCACCGCCCCCCTGCAGCCTATCCAAAGGCACAACAGCACTGGGGATCTCTGCTTTCCCAGAGACTCAGCATCTCATGGTGCTCGCTCTCGGCAGAAACTTTTTCTGAAAAGGCGAACGTCTGGCTCCTTCTCCCACAAGGAAGGTGCCAGCCCTGAAAGATCTTGCTGGTCTTCACCGTCCTCCTGCAGCCTATCCACAGGCACAACAGCACTGGGGATGTCTGCTTTCCCAGAGACTCAGCATCTCATGGTGCTCGCTCTCGGCAGAAACATTTTCTGAAAAGGCAAACGTCTGGCTCCTTCTCCCACAAGGAAGGTGCCAGCCCTGAAAGATCTTGCAGGTCTTCAGTGTCCCTCTGAAGCCTATCCACAGGCACAACAGCACTGGGGATCTCTGCTTTCCCAGAGACTCAGCATCTCATGGTGCTCGCTCTCGGCAGAAACATTTTCTGAAAATGCAAACGTCTGGCTCCTTCTCCCACAAGGAAGGTGCCTGCCCTGAAAGCACTTGCAGGTCTTCAGTATCCCTCTGCAGCCTATCCTCAGGCACAACAGCACTGGGGATCTCTGCTTTCCCAGAGACTCAGCATCTCATGGTGCTCGCTCTCGACAGAGCCTTTTTCTGAAAAGGCAAACGTCTGGCTCCTTCTCCCACAAGGAAGGTGCCAGCCCTGAAAGATGTTGCTGGTCTTCACCGTTCCCCTGTAGCCTATCTTTAGCCACAACAGCAGTGGGGATCTCTGCTTTCCCAGAGACTCAGCATCTCATGGTGCTCCCTCTCGACTGAGCCTTTTTCTGAAAAGGCAAACTTACGGCTCCTTCTCCCACAAGGAAGGTGCCAGCCCTGAAAGATCTTGCTAGTCTTCACCGTGCCCCTGCAGCCTATCCACAGGCACAACAGCACTGGGGATCTCTGCTTTCCCAGAGACTCAGCATCTCATGGTGCTCGTTCTCGGCAGAGACTTTTTCTGAAAAGGCCAACGTCTGGCTCCTTCTCCCACAAGGAAGGTGCCAGCTCTGAAAGATCTTGCTGGTCTTCACCGTCCACCTGCAGCGTATCCACAGGCACAACACCACTGGGGATCTCTTCTTTCGCAAAGACTCAGCATCTCATGTTGCTCGCTCTCGGCAGAGACTTTTTCTGAAAATGCAAATATCTGGCTCCTCCCACAAGGAAGGTGCCCTCCCTGAAAGATCTTGCTGGTCTTCACCATCCCCCTGGAGCCTATTCACAGGCACAACAGCACTGGGGATCTCTGCTTTCCCAGAGACTCAGCATCTCATCGTGCTCGCTCTCGGCAGAAACATTTTCGAAAAGGCAAACGTCTGGCTCCTTCTCCCACAAGGAAGGTGCCAGCCCTGAAATCTCTTGAAGGTCTTCACTATCCCCCTGCAGCCTATCTTTAGCCACAACAGCACTGGGGATCTCTGCTTTCCTAGAGACTCAGCATCTCATGGTGCTCGCTCTCGGCAGAGCCTTTTTCTGAAAAGGCAAACGTCTGGCTCCTTCTCCCACAAGGAAGGTGCCAGCCCTGAAAGATGTTGCTGGTCTTCACTGTTCCCCTGTAGCCTATCTTTAGCCACAACAGCACTGGGGATCTCTGCTTTCCTAGAGACTCAGCATCTCATGGTGCTCGCTCTCGGCAGAAACATTTTCTGAAATGCAAACGTCTGGCTCCTTCTCCCACAAGGAAGGTGCCAGACCTAAAAGCACTTGCAGGTCTTCAGTATCCCTCTGCAGCCTATCCGCAGGCACAACAGCACTGGGGATCTCTGCTTTCCCAGAGACTCAGCATGTCATGGTGCTCGTTCGCGGCAGAAACTTTTTCTAAAAAGGCCAACATCTGGCTGCTTCTCCTACAAGGAAGGTGCCAGCCCTGAAAGATCTTGCTTGTCTTCACCGTCCCCCTGCAGCCTATCCACAGGCACAACAGCACTGGGGATCTCTGCTTTCCCAGAGACTCAGCATCTCATCATGCTCGATCTCGGCAGAAACATTTTCTAAAAAGGCACACGTCTGGCTCCTTCTCCCACAAGGAAGGTGCCAGCCCTGAAAGATCTTGCTGGTCTTCACCGTCCCCCTGCAGCCTATCCACAGGCACAACAGCACTGGGGATCTCTGCTTTCCCAGAGACTCAGCATCTCATGGTGCTCGCTCTCGGCAGAGCCTTTTTATGAAAAGGCAAACGTCTGGCTCCTTCTCCCACAAGGAAGGTGCCAGCCCTGAAAGCTCTTGCTGGTCTTCAGTATCCCTCTGCACCCTATCCACAGGCAAAACAGCACTGGGGATCTCTGCTTTCCCAGAGACTCAGCATCTCATGGTGCTCGTTCTCGACAGAGCCTTTTTCTGAAAAGGCAAACGTCTGGCTCCTTCTCCCACAAGGAAGGTGCCAGCCCTGAAATCTCTTGTAGGTCTTCACCGTCCCCCTGCAGGCTATCTTTAGCCGCAAGAGCACTGGGGATCTCTGCTTTCCCAGAGACTCAGCATCTCATGGTGCTCGTTCTCGACAGAGACTTATTCTGAAAAGGCAAACGTCTGGCTACTTCTCCCACAACGAAGGTGCCAGCCCTGAAAGATCTTGCTGGTCTTCACCGTCCCCCTGCAGCCTATCCACAGGCACAACAGCACTGGGGATCTCTGCTTTCCCAGAGACTCAGCATCTCATGGTGCTCGCTCTCGGCAGAGCCTTTTTCTGAAAAGGCAAACGTCTGGCTCCTTCTCCCACAAGGAAGGTGACAGCCCTGAAAGATCTTGCTGGTCTTCACCGTCCCCCTGCACCCTATCGACAGGCACAACAGCACTGGGGATCTCTGCTTTCCCAGAGACTCAGCATCTCATGGTGCTCGCTCTCGGCAGAAGCTTTTTCTGAAAAGGCAAACTTACGGCTCCTTCTCCCACAAGGAAGGTGCCCTCCCTGAAAGATCTTGCTGGTCTTCAGTATCCCTCTGCACCCTATCCACAGGCACAACAGCACTGGGGATCTCTGCTTTCCCAGAGACTCAGCATCTCATGGTGCTCGTTCTTGACAGAGCCTTTTTCTGAAAAGGCAAACGTCTCGCTCATTCTCCCACAACGAAGGTGCCAGCCCTGAAATCTCTTGTAGGTCTTCACCGTCCCCCTGCAGGCTATCTTTAGCCGCAACAGCACTGGGGATCTCTGCTTTCCCAGAGACTCAGCATCTCATGGTGCTCGCTCTCGGCAGAAACATTTTATGAAAAGGCAAACATCGGGCTCCTTCTCCCACAAGGAAGGTTCCAGCCCTGAAAGATCTTGCTGGTCTTCAGTATCCCTCTGCACCCTATCCACAGGCACAACAGCACTGGGGATCTCTGCTTTCCCAGAGACTCAGCATCTCATGGTTCTCGCTCTCGGCAGAGGCTTTTTCTGAAAAGGCAAACTTACGGCTCCTTCTCCCACAAGGAAGGTGCCAGCCCTGAAAGATCTTGCTGGTCTTCACCGTCCCCCTGCAGCCTATCCACAGGCACAACAGCACTGGGGATCTCTGCTTTCCCAGAGACTCAGCATGTCACGGTGCTCGTTCTCGGCAGAGGCTTTTTCTGAAAAGGCAAACTTACGGCTCCTTCTCCCACAAGGAAGGTGCCAGCCCTGAAAGATGTTGCTGCTCTTCACCGTTCCCCTGTAGCCTATCTTTAGCCACAACAGCACTGGGGATCTCTGCTTTCCCAGACACTCAGAAACTCATGGTGTTTGCTCTCGGCAGAAACATTTTCTGAAAATGCAAACATCTGGCTCCTTCTCCCACAAGGAATGCGCCAGACCTAAAAGCACTTGCAGGTATTCAGTATCCCTCTGCAGCCTATCCACAGGCACAGCAGCACTGGGGATCTCTGCTTTCCCAGAGACTCAGCATGTCATGGAGCTCGCTCTCGGCAGAAATATTTTCTGAAAAGGCAAACGTCTGGCTCCTTCTCCCACAAGGAAGGTGCCCTCCCTGAAAGATCTCGCTGGTCTTCAGTATCCCTCTGCACCCTATCCACAGGCACAACAGCACTGGGGATCTCTGCTTTCCCAGAGACTCAGCATCTCATGGTGCTCATTCTCGACAGAGCCTTATTCTGAAAAGGCAAACGTCTGGCTCCTTCTCCCACAAGGAAGGTGCCAGGCCTGAAAGATCTTGATGGTCTTCACCGTCCCCCTGCAGCCTATCCACAGGCACAACAGCACTGGGGATCTCTGCTTTCCCAGAGATTCAGCATCTCATGGTGCTCGTTCTCGGCAGAGACTTTTTCTGAAAAGGCCAACGTCTGGCTCCTTCTCCCACAAGGAAGGTGCCAGCTCTGAAAGATCTTGCTGGTCTTCACCGTCCACCTGCAGCGTATCCACAGGCACAACACCACTGGGGATCTCTTCTTTCGCAAAGACTCAGCATCTCATGTTGCTCGCTCTCGGCAGAGACTTTTTCTGAAAATGCAAATATCTGGCTCCTCCCACAAGGAAGGTGCCCTCCCTGAACATCTTGCTGGTCTTCACCATCCCCCTGGAGCCTATTCACAGGCACAACAGCACTGGGGATCTCTGCTTTCCCAGAGACTCAGCATCTCATCGTGCTCGCTCTCGGCAGAAACATTTTCGAAAAGGCAAACGTCTGGCTCCTTCTCCCACAAGGAAGGTGCCAGCCCTGAAATCTCTTGAAGGTCTTCACTATCCCCCTGCAGCCTATCTTTAGCCACAACAGCACTGGGGATCTCTGCTTTCCTAGAGACTCAGCATCTCATGGTGCTCGCTCTCGGCAGAGCCTTTTTCTGAAAAGGCAAACGTCTGGCTCCTTCTCCCACAAGGAAGGTGCCAGCCCTGAAAGATGTTGCTGGTCTTCACTGTTCCCCTGTAGCCTATCTTTAGCCACAACAGCACTGGGGATCTCTGCTTTCCTAGAGACTCAGCATCTCATGGTGCTCGCTCTCGGCAGAAACATTTTCTGAAATGCAAACGTCTGGCTCCTTCTCCCACAAGGAAGGTGCCAGACCTAAAAGCACTTGCAGGTCTTCAGTATCCCTCTGCAGCCTATCCGCAGGCACAACAGCACTGGGGATCTCTGCTTTCCCAGAGACTCAGCATGTCATGGTGCTCTTTCTCGGCAGAAACTTTTTCTAAAAAGGCCAACATCTGGCTGCTTCTCCTACAAGGAAGGTGCCAGCCCTGAAAGATCTTGCTTGTCTTCACCGTCCCCCTGCAGCCTATCCACAGGCACAACAGCACTGGGGATCTCTGCTTTCCCAGAGACTCAGCATCTCATGGTGCTCGCTCTCGGCAGAGCCTTTTTATGAAAAGGCAAACGTCTGGCTCCTTCTCCCACAAGGAAGGTGCCAGCCCTGAAAGCTCTTGCTGGTCTTCAGTATCCCTCTGCACCCTATCCACAGGCACAACAGCACTGGGGATCTCTGCTTTCCCAGAGACTCAGCATCTCATGGTGCTCGTTCTCGACAGAGCCTTTTTCTGAAAAGGCAAACGTCTGGCTCCTTCTCCCACAAGGAAGGTGCCAGCCCTGAAATCTCTTGTAGGTCTTCACCGTCCCCCTGCAGGCTATCTTTAGCCGCAAGAGCACTGGGGATCTCTGCTTTCCCAGAGACTCAGCATCTCATGGTGCTCGTTCTCGACAGAGACTTATTCTGAAAAGGCAAACGTCTGGCTACTTCTCCCACAACGAAGGTGCCAGCCCTGAAAGATCTTGCTGGTCTTCACCGTCCCCCTGCAGCCTATCCACAGGCACAACAGCACTGGGGATCTCTGCTTTCCCAGAGACTCAGCATCTCATGGTGCTCGCTCTCGGCAGAGCCTTTTTCTGAAAAGGCAAACGTCTGGCTCCTTCTCCCACAAGGAAGGTGACAGCCCTGAAAGATCTTGCTGGTCTTCACCGTCCCCCTGCACCCTATCGACAGGCACAACAGCACTGGGGATCTCTGCTTTCCCAGAGACTCAGCATCTCATGGTGCTCGCTCTCGGCAGAAGCTTTTTCTGAAAAGGCAAACGTCTGGCTCCTTCTCCCACAAGGAAGGTGCCCTCCCTGAAAGATCTTGCTGGTCTTCACCGTCCCCCTGCAGCCTATCCACAGGCACAACAGCACTGGGTATCTCTGCTTTCCCAGAGACTCAGCATCTCATGGTGCTCGTTCTTGACAGAGCCTTTTTCTGAAAAGGCAAACGTCTCGCTCATTCTCCCACAACGAAGGTGCCAGCCCTGAAATCTCTTGTAGGTCTTCACCGTCCCCCTGCAGGCTATCTTTAGCCGCAACAGCACTGGGGATCTCTGCTTTCCCAGAGACTCAGCATCTCATGGTGCTCGCTCTCGGCAGAAACATTTTATGAAAAGGCAAACATCTGGCTCCTTCTCCCACAAGGAAGGTTCCAGCCCTGAAAGATCTTGCTGGTCTTCAGTATCCCTCTGCACCCTATCCACAGGCACAACAGCACTGGGGATCTCTGCTTTCCCAGAGACTCAGCATCTCATGGTTGTCGCTCTCGGCAGAGGCTTTTTCTGAAAAGGCAAACTTACGGCTCCTTCTCCCACAAGGAAGGTGCCAGCCCTGAAAGATCTTGCTGGTCTTCACCGTCCCCCTGCAGCCTATCTTTAGCCACAACAGCACTGGGGATCTCTGCTTTCCCAGAGACTCAGCATGTCACGGTGCTCGTTCTCGGCAGAGGCTTTTTCTGAAAAGGCAAACTTACGGCTCCTTCTCCCACAAGGAAGGTGCCAGCCCTGAAAGATGTTGCTGCTCTTCACCGTTCCCCTGTAGCCTATCTTTAGCCACAACAGCACTGGGGATCTCTGCTTTCCCAGACACTCAGAAACTCATGGTGTTTGCTCTCGGCAGAAACATTTTCTGAAAATGCAAACATCTGGCTCCTTCTCCCACAAGGAATGCGCCAGACCTAAAAGCACTTGCAGGTATTCAGTATCCCTCTGCAGCCTATCCACAGGCACAGCAGCACTGGGGATCTCTGCTTTCCCAGAGACTCAGCATGTCATGGAGCTCGCTCTCGGCAGAAATATTTTCTGAAAAGGCAAACGTCTGGCTCCTTCTCCCACAAGGAAGGTGCCCTCCCTGAAAGATCTTGCTGGTCTTCAGTATCCCTCTGCACCCTATCCACAGGCACAACAGCACTGGGGATCTCTGCTTTCCCAGAGACTCAGCATCTCATGGTGCTCGCTCTCGACAGAGCCTTATTCTGAAAAGGCAAACGTCTGGCTCCTTCTCCCACAAGGAAGGTGCCAGCCCTGAAATCTCTTGTAGGTCTTCACCGTCCCCCTGCAGCCTATCCACAGGCACAACAGCACTGGGGATCTCTGCTTTCCCAGAGATTCAGCATCTCATGGTGCTCGCTCTCAGCAGAGGCTTTTTCTGAAAAGGCAAACTTACGGCTCCTTCTCCCACAAGGAAGGTGCCAGCCTTGAAAGATCTTGCTGGTCTTCACCGTCCCCCTGCAGCCTATCCACAGGCACAACAGCACTGGGGATCTCTGCTTTCCCAGAGACTCTGCATCTCATGGAGCTCGATCTCGGCAGAAACTTTTTCTGAAAAGGCAAACGTCTGGCTCCTTCTCCCACAAGGAAGGTGCCAGCCCTGAAAGATCTTGCTGGTCTTCAGTATCCCTCTGCACCCTCTCCACAGGCACAACAGCACTGGGGATCTCTGCTTTCCCAGAGACTCAGCATCTCATTGTGCTCGGTCTCGACAGAGTCTATTTCTGAAAAGGCAAACGTCTGGCTCCTTCTCCCACAACGAAGGTGCCAGCCCTGAAATCTCTTGTAGGTCTTCACCGTCCCCCTGCAGCCTATCTTTAGCCGCAACAGCACTGGGGATCTCTGCTTTCCCAGAGACTCAGCATCTCATGGTGCTCGCTCTCGGCAGAAACATTTTATGAAAAGGCAAACGTCTGGCTCCTTCTCCCACAAGGAAGGTTCCAGCCCTGAAAGATCTTGCTGGTCTTCAGTATCCCTCTGCACCCTATCCACAATCACAACAGCACTGGGGATCTCTGCTTTCCCAGAGACTCTGCATCTCATGGAGCTCGATCTCGGCGGAAACATTTTCAGAAAAGGCAAACGTCTGGCTCCTTCTCCCACAAGGAAGGTGCCCTCCCTGAAAGATCTTGCTGGTCTTCACCGTCCCCCTGCAGCCTATCCACAGGCACAACAGCACTGGGGATCTCTGCTTTCCCAGAGACTCAGCATCTCATGGTGCTCCTTCTCGGCAGAGGCTTTTTCTGAAAAGGCAAACTTACGGCTCCTTCTCCCACAAGGAAGGTGCCAGCCCTGAAAGATCTTGCTGGTCTTCAGTATCCCTCTGCAGCCTATCCACAGGCACAACAGCACTGGGGATCTCTGCTTTCCCAGAGACTCTGCATCTCATGGAGCTCGATCTCGGCGGAAACATTTTCTGAAAAGGCAAACGTCTGGCTCCTTCTCCCACAAGGAAGGTGCCCTCCCTGAAAGATCTTGCTGGTCTTCACCGTCCCCCTGCAGCCTATCCACAGGCACAACAGCACTGGGGATCTCTGCTTTCCCAGAGACTCAGCATCTCATGGTGCTCGTTCTCGACAGAGCCTTTTTCTGAAAAGGCAAACGTCTGGCTCCTTCTCCCACAAGGAAGGTGCCAGCCCTGAAAGATCTTGCTGGTCTTCACCGTCCCCCTGCAGCCTATCCACAGGCACAACAGCACTGGGGATCTCTGCTTTCACAGAGACTCTGCATCTCATGGTTCTCGCTCTCGGCAGAAACATTTTCTGAAAAGGCAAACGTCTGGCTCCTTCTCCCACAAGGAAGGTGCCCTCCCTGAAAGATCTTGCTGGTCTTCACCGTCCCCCTGCAGCCTATCCACAGGCACAACAGCACTGGGGATCTCTGCTTTCCCAGAGACTCAGCATCTCATGGTGCTCGGTCTCGACAGAGCCTTTTTCTGAAAAGGCAAACGTCTGGCTCCTTCTCCCACAAGGAAGGTGCCAGCCCTGAAAGATGTTGCTGGTCTTCACCGTCCCCCTGCAGCCTATCCACAGGCACAACAACACTGGGGATCTCTGCTTTCCCAGAGACTCAGCATCTCATGGTGCTTGCTCTCGGCAGAGGCTTTTTCTGAAAAGGCCAACATCTGGCTCCTTCTCCCACAAGGAAGGTGCCAGCCCTGAAAGATCTTGCTGGTCTTCAGTATCCCTCTGCAGCCTATCCACAGGCACAACAGCACTGGGGATCTCTGCTTTCCCAGAGACTCAGCATCTCATGGTGCTCATTCTCGACAGAGTCTTTTTCTGAAAAGGCAAACGTCTGGCTCCTTCTCCCACAAGGAAGGTGCCAGCCCTGAAATCTCTTGTAGGTCTTCACCGTCCCCCTGCAGCCTATCTTTAGCCGCAACAGCACTGGGGATCTCTGCTTTCCCAGAGACTCAGCATCTCATGGTGCTCGCTCTCGGCAGAGCCTTTTTCTGAAAAGGCAAACGTCTGGCTCCTTCTCCCACAACGAAGGTGCCAGCCCTGAAAGATCTTGCTGGTCTTCACCGTCCCCCTGCAGCCTATCCACAGGCACAACAGCACTGGGGATCTCTGCTTTCCCAGAGACTCAGCATCTCATGGTGCTCGCTCTCGACAGAGCCTTTTTCTGAAAAGGCAAACGTCAGGCTCCTTCTCCCACAAGGAAGGTGCCCTCCCTGAAAGATCTTGCTGGTCTTCAGTATCCCTCTGCACCCTATCCACAGGCACAACAGCACTGGGGATCTCTGCTTTCCCAGAGACTCAGCATATCATGGTGCTCGTTCTCGACAGAGCCTTTTTCTGAAAAGGCAAACGTCTGGCTCCTTCTCCCACAAGGAAGGTGCCAGCCCTGAAAGATCTTGCTGGTCTTCACCGTCCCCCTGCAGCCTATCCACAGGCACAACAGCACTGGGGATCTCTGCTTTCCCAGAGACTCAGCATCTCATGGAGCTCGCTCTCGGCAGAAACATTTTCTGAAAAGGCAATCGTCTGGCTCCTTCTCCCACAAGGAAGGTGCCAGCCCTGAAAGATCTTGCTGGTCTTCAGTATCCCTCTGCACCCTATCCACAGGCACAACAGCACTGGGGATCTCTGCTTTCCCAGAGACTCAGCATCTCATGTTGCTCGCTCTCGGCAGAGCCTTTTTCTGAAAAGGCAAACGTCTGGCTCCTTCTCCCACAAGGAAGGTGCCAGACCTAAAAGCACTTGCAGGTCTTCACCGTCCCCCTGCAGCCTATCCACAGGCACAACAGCACTGGGGATCTCTGCTTTCCCAGAGATTCAGCATCTCATGGTGCTCGCTCTCGGCAGAGGCTTTTTCTGAAAAGGCCAACATCTGGCTCCTTCTCCCACAAGGAAGGTGCCAGCCCTGAAAGATCTTGCTGGTCTTCAGTATCCCTCTGCAGCCTATCCACAGGCACAACAGCACTGGGGATCTCTGCTTTCCCAGAGACTCAGCATCTCATGGTGCTCATTCTCGACAGAGTCTTTTTCTGAAAAGGCAAACGTCTGGCTCCTTCTCCCACAAGGAAGGTGCCAGCCCTGAAATCTCTTGTAGGTCTTCACCGTCCCCCTGCAGCCTATCTTTAGCTGCAACAGCACTGGGGATCTCTGCTTTCCCAGAGACTCAGCATCTCATGGTGCTCGCTCTCGGCAGAGCCTTTTTCTGAAAAGGCAAACGTCTGGCTCCTTCTCCCACAACGAAGGTTCCAGCCCTGAAAGATCTTGCTGGTCTTCACCGTCCCCCTGCAGCCTATCCACAGGCACAACAGCACTGGGGATCTCTGCTTTCCCAGAGACTCAGCATCTCATGGAGCTCGCTCTCGGCAGAAACATTTTCTGAAAAGGCAAACGTCTGGCTCCTTCTCCCACAAGGAAGGTGCCCTCCCTGAAAGATCTCGCTGGTCTTCAGTATCCCTCTGCACCCTATCCACAGGCACAACAGCACTGGGGATCTCTGCTTTCCCAGAGACTCAGCATCTCATGGTGCTCGTTCTCGACAGAGCCTTTTTCTGAAAAGGCAAACGTCTGGCTCCTTCTCCCACAAGGAAGGTGCCAGCCCTGAAATCTCTTGTAGGTCTTCACCGTCCCCCTGCAGGCTATCTTTAGCCGCAAGAGCACTGGGGATCTCTGCTTTCCCAGACACTCAGCATCTCATGGTGCTCGGTCTCGACAGAGACTTATTCTGAAAAGGCAAACGTCTGGCTCCTTCTCCCACAAGGAAGGTGCCAGCCCTGAAAGATCTTGCTGGTCTTCACCGTCCCCCTGCAGCCTATCCACAGGCACAACAGCACTGGGGATCTCTGCTTTCCCAGAGACTCAGCATCTCATGTTGCTCGCTCTCGGCAGAGCCTTTTTCTGAAAAGGCAAACGTCTGGCTCCTTCTCCCACAAGGAAGGTGCCAGCCCTGAAAGATCTTGCTGGTCTTCAGTATCCCTCTGCACCCTATCCACAGGCACAACAGCACTGGGGATCTCTGCTTTCCCAGAGACTCAGCATCTCATGGTGCTCATTCTCGACAGAGTCTTTTTCTGAAAAGGCAAACGTCTGGCTCCTTCTCCCACAAGGAAGGTGCCAGACCTAAAAGCACTTGCAGGTCTTCAGTATCCCTCTGCACCCTATCCTCAGGCACAACAGCACTGGGGATCTCTGCTTTCCCAGAGACTCAGCATCTCATGGTGCTCGTTCTCGGCAGAGCCTTTTTCTGAAAAGGCCAACATCTGGCTCCTTCTCCCACAACGAAGGTGCCAGCCCTGAAAGATCTTGCTGGTCTTCACCGTCCCCCTGCAGCCTATCCACAGGCACAACAGCACTGGGGATCTCTGCTTTCACAGAGACTCTGCATCTCATGGAGCTCGATCTCGGCAGAAACATTTTCTGAAAAGGCAAACGTCTGGCTCCTTCTCCCACAAGGAAGGTGCCCTCCCTGAAAGATCTTGCTGGTCTTCACCGTCCCCCTGCAGCCTATCCACAGGCACAACAGCACTGGGGATCTCTGCTTTCCCAGAGACTCAGCATCTCATGGTGCTCGGTCTCGACAGAGCCTTTTTATGAAAAGGAAATCGTCTGGCTCCTTCTCCCACAAGGAAGGTGCCAGCCCTGAAAGATCTTGCTGGTCTTCACCGTCCCCCTGCAGCCTATCCACAGGCACAACAGCACTGGGGATCTCTGCTTTCCCAGAGACTCAGCATCTCATGGTGCTCGCTCTCGGCAGAGGCTTTTTCTGAAAAGGCCAACATCTGGCTCCTTCTCCCACAAGGAAGGTGCCAGCCCTGAAAGATCTTGCTGGTCTTCAGTATCCCTCTGCACCCTATCCACAGGCACAACAGCACTGGGGATCTCTGCTTTCCCAGAGACTCAGCATCTCATGGTGCTCATTCTCGACAGAGTCTTTTTCTGAAAAGGCAAACGTCTGGCTCCTTCTCCCACAAGGAAGGTGCCAGCCCTGAAATCTCTTGTAGGTCTTCACCGTCCCCCTGCAGCCTATCTTTAGCCGCAACAGCACTGGGGATCTCTGCTTTCCCAGAGACTCAGCATCTCATGGTGCTCGCTCTCGGCAGAGCCTTTTTCTGAAAAGGCAAACGTCTGGCTCCTTCTCCCACAACGAAGGTTCCAGCCCTGAAAGATCTTGCTGGTCTTCACCGTCCCCCTGCAGCCTATCCACAGGCACAACAGCACTGGGGATCTCTGCTTTCCCAGAGACTCAGCATCTCATGGTGCTCGCTCTCGACAGAGCCTTTTTCTGAAAAGGCAAACGTCTGGCTCCTTCTCCCACAAGGAAGGTGCCCTCCCTGAAAGATCTTGCTGGTCTTCAGTATCCCTCTGCACCCTATCCACAGGCACAACAGCACTGGGGATCTCTGCTTTCCCAGAGACTCAGCATCTCATGGTGCTCGTTCTAGACAGAGCCTTTTTCTGAAAAGGCAAACGTCTGGCTCCTTCTCCCACAAGGAAGGTGCCAGCCCTGAAATCTCTTGTAGGTCTTCACCGTCCCCCTGCAGCCTATCTTTAGCCGCAACAGCACTGGGGATCTCTGCTTTCCCAGAGACTCAGCATCTCATGGTGCTCGCTCTCGGCAGAGCCTTTTTCTGAAAAGGCAAACGTCTGGCTCCTTCTCCCACAACGAAGGTGCCAGCCCTGAAAGATCTTGCTGGTCTTCACCGTCCCCCTGCAGCCTATCCACAGGCACAACAGCACTGGGGATCTCTGCTTTCCCAGAGACTCAGCATCTCATGGTGCTCGCTCTCGACAGAGCCTTTTTCTGAAAAGGCAAACGTCAGGCTCCTTCTCCCACAAGGAAGGTGCCCTCCCTGAAAGATCTTGCTGGTCTTCAGTATCCCTCTGCACCCTATCCACAGGCAAAACAGCACTGGGGATCTCTGCTTTCCCAGAGACTCAGCATATCATGGTGCTCGTTCTCGACAGAGCCTTTTTCTGAAAAGGCAAACGTCTGGCTCCTTCTCCCACAAGGAAGGTGCCAGCCCTGAAAGATCTTGCTGGTCTTCACCGTCCCCCTGCAGCCTATCCACAGGCACAACAGCACTGGGGATCTCTGCTTTCCCAGAGACTCAGCATCTCATGGAGCTCGCTCTCGGCAGAAACATTTTCTGAAAAGGCAATCGTCTGGCTCCTTCTCCCACAAGGAAGGTGCCAGCCCTGAAAGATCTTGCTGGTCTTCAGTATCCCTCTGCACCCTATCCACAGGCACAACAGCACTGGGGATCTCTGCTTTCCCAGAGACTCAGCATCTCATGTTGCTCGCTCTCGGCAGAGCCTTTTTCTGAAAAGGCAAACGTCTGGCTCCTTCTCCCACAAGGAAGGTGCCAGACCTAAAAGCACTTGCAGGTCTTCACCGTCCCCCTGCAGCCTATCCACAGGCACAACAGCACTGGGGATCTCTGCTTTCCCAGAGATTCAGCATCTCATGGTGCTCGCTCTCGGCAGAGGCTTTTTCTGAAAAGGCCAACATCTGGCTCCTTCTCCCACAAGGAAGGTGCCAGCCCTGAAAGATCTTGCTGGTCTTCAGTATCCCTCTGCAGCCTATCCACAGGCACAACAGCACTGGGGATCTCTGCTTTCCCAGAGACTCAGCATCTCATGGTGCTCATTCTCGACAGAGTCTTTTTCTGAAAAGGCAAACGTCTGGCTCCTTCTCCCACAAGGAAGGTGCCAGCCCTGAAATCTCTTGTAGGTCTTCACCGTCCCCCTGCAGCCTATCTTTAGCTGCAACAGCACTGGGGATCTCTGCTTTCCCAGAGACTCAGCATCTCATGGTGCTCGCTCTCGGCAGAGCCTTTTTCTGAAAAGGCAAACGTCTGGCTCCTTCTCCCACAACGAAGGTTCCAGCCCTGAAAGATCTTGCTGGTCTTCACCGTCCCCCTGCAGCCTATCCACAGGCACAACAGCACTGGGGATCTCTGCTTTCCCAGAGACTCAGCATCTCATGGAGCTCGCTCTCGGCAGAAACATTTTCTGAAAAGGCAAACGTCTGGCTCCTTCTCCCACAAGGAAGGTGCCCTCCCTGAAAGATCTCGCTGGTCTTCAGTATCCCTCTGCACCCTATCCACAGGCACAACAGCACTGGGGATCTCTGCTTTCCCAGAGACTCAGCATCTCATGGTGCTCGTTCTCGACAGAGCCTTTTTCTGAAAAGGCAAACGTCTGGCTCCTTCTCCCACAAGGAAGGTGCCAGCCCTGAAATCTCTTGTAGGTCTTCACCGTCCCCCTGCAGGCTATCTTTAGCCGCAAGAGCACTGGGGATCTCTGCTTTCCCAGACACTCAGCATCTCATGGTGCTCGGTCTCGACAGAGACTTATTCTGAAAAGGCAAACGTCTGGCTACTTCTCCCACAAGGAAGGTGCCAGCCCTGAAAGATCTTGCTGGTCTTCACCGTCCCCCTGCAGCCTATCCACAGGCACAACAGCACTGGGGATCTCTGCTTTCCCAGAGACTCTGCATCTCATGGTGCTCGCTCTCGGCAGAGCCTTTTTCTGAAAAGGCAAACGTCTGGCTCCTTCTCCCACAAGGAAGGTGCCAGCCCTGAAAGATCTTGCTGGTCTTCAGTATCCCTCTGCACCCTATCCACAGGCACAACAGCACTGGGGATCTCTGCTTTCCCAGAGACTCAGCATCTCATGGTGCTCATTCTCGACAGAGTCTTTTTCTGAAAAGGCAAACGTCTGGCTCCTTCTCCCACAAGGAAGGTGCCAGACCTAAAAGCACTTGCAGGTCTTCAGTATCCCTCTGCACCCTATCCTCAGGCACAACAGCACTGGGGATCTCTGCTTTCCCAGAGACTCAGCATCTCATGGTGCTCGTTCTCGGCAGAGCCTTTTTCTGAAAAGGCCAACATCTGGCTCCTTCTCCCACAACGAAGGTGCCAGCCCTGAAAGATCTTGCTGGTCTTCACCGTCCCCCTGCAGCCTATCCACAGGCACAACAGCACTGGGGATCTCTGCTTTCACAGAGACTCTGCATCTCATGGAGCTCGATCTCGGCAGAAACATTTTCTGAAAAGGCAAACGTCTGGCTCCTTCTCCCACAAGGAAGGTGCCCTCCCTGAAAGATCTTGCTGGTCTTCACCGTCCCCCTGCAGCCTATCCACAGGCACAACAGCACTGGGGATCTCTGCTTTCCCAGAGACTCAGCATCTCATGGTGCTCGGTCTCGACAGAGCCTTTTTATGAAAAGGAAATCGTCTGGCTCCTTCTCCCACAAGGAAGGTGCCAGCCCTGAAAGATCTTGCTGGTCTTCACCGTCCCCCTGCAGCCTATCCACAGGCACAACAGCACTGGGGATCTCTGCTTTCCCAGAGACTCAGCATCTCATGGTGCTCGCTCTCGGCAGAGGCTTTTTCTGAAAAGGCCAACATCTGGCTCCTTCTCCCACAAGGAAGGTGCCAGCCCTGAAAGATCTTGCTGGTCTTCAGTATCCCTCTGCACCCTATCCACAGGCACAACAGCACTGGGGATCTCTGCTTTCCCAGAGACTCAGCATCTCATGGTGCTCATTCTCGACAGAGTCTTTTTCTGAAAAGGCAAACGTCTGGCTCCTTCTCCCACAAGGAAGGTGCCAGCCCTGAAATCTCTTGTAGGTCTTCACCGTCCCCCTGCAGCCTATCTTTAGCCGCAACAGCACTGGGGATCTCTGCTTTCCCAGAGACTCAGCATCTCATGGTGCTCGCTCTCGGCAGAGCCTTTTTCTGAAAAGGCAAACGTCTGGCTCCTTCTCCCACAACGAAGGTTCCAGCCCTGAAAGATCTTGCTGGTCTTCACCGTCCCCCTGCAGCCTATCCACAGGCACAACAGCACTGGGGATCTCTGCTTTCCCAGAGACTCAGCATCTCATGGTGCTCGCTCTCGACAGAGCCTTTTTCTGAAAAGGCAAACGTCTGGCTCCTTCTCCCACAAGGAAGGTGCCCTCCCTGAAAGATCTTGCTGGTCTTCAGTATCCCTCTGCACCCTATCCACAGGCACAACAGCACTGGGGATCTCTGCTTTCCCAGAGACTCAGCATCTCATGGTGCTCGTTCTAGACAGAGCCTTTTTCTGAAAAGGCAAACGTCTGGCTCCTTCTCCCACAAGGAAGGTGCCAGCCCTGAAATCTCTTGTAGGTCTTCACCGTCCCCCTGCAGGCTATCTTTAGCCGCAAGAGCACTGGGGATCTCTGCTTTCCCAGACACTCAGCATCTCATGGTGCTCGGTCTCGACAGAGACTTATTCTGAAAAGGCAAACGTCTGGCTACTTCTCCCACAAGGAAGGTGCCAGCCCTCAAAGATCTTGCTGGTCTTCACCGTCCCCCTGCAGCCTATCCACAGGCACAACAGCACTGGGGATCTCTGCTTTCCCAGAGACTCAGCATCTCATGGTGCTCGCTCTCGGCAGAGCCTTTTTCTGAAAAGGCAAATGTCTGGCTCCTTCTCCCACAAGGAAGGTGCCAGCCCTGAAAGATCTTGCTGGTCTTCACCGTCCCCCTGCAGCCTATCCACAGGCACAACAGCACTGGGGATCTCTGCTTTCCCAGAGACTCAGCATCTCATCGTGCTCGATCTCGGCAGAGCCTTTTTCTGAAAAGGCAAACGTCTGGCTCCTTCTCCCACAAGGAAGGTGCCCTCCCTGAAAGATCTTGCTGGTCTTCAGTATCCCTCTGCACCCTATCGACAGGCACAACAGCACTGGGGATCTCTGCTTTCCCAGAGACTCAGCATCTCATGGTGCTCGTTCTCGACAGAGCCTTTTTCTGAAAAGGCAAACGTCTCGCTCATTCTCCCACAACGAAGGTGCCAGCCCTGAAATCTCTTGTAGGTCTTCACCGTCCCCCTGCAGCCTATCTTTAGCCGCAACAGCACTGGGGATCTCTGCTTTCCCAGAGACTCAGCATCTCATGGTGCTCGCTCTCGGCAGAAACATTTTATGAAAAGGCAAACATCTGGCTCCTTCTCCCACAAGGAAGGTTCCAGCCCTGAAAGATCTTGCTGGTCTTCAGTATCCCTCTGCACCCTATCCACAGGCACAACAGCACTGGGGATCTCTGCTTTCCCAGAGACTCAGCATCTCATGGTTCTCGCTCTCGGCAGAGGCTTTTTCTGAAAAGGCAAACTTACGGCTCCTTCTCCCACAAGGAAGGTGCCAGCCCTGAAAGATCTTGCTGGTCTTCACCGTCCCCCTGCAGCCTATCCACAGGCACAACAGCACTGGGGATCTCTGCTTTCCCAGAGACTCAGCATGTCACGGTGCTCGTTCTCGGCAGAGGCTTTTTCTGAAAAGGCCAACATCTGGCTCCTTCTCCCACAAGGAAGGTGCCAGCCCTGAAAGATGTTGCTGGTCTTCATATTTCCCCTGTAGCCTGTCTTTAGCCACAACAGCACTGGGGATCTCTGCTTTCCCAGACACTCAGAAACTCATGGTGTTTGCTCTCGGCAGAAACATTTTATGAAAAGGCAAACATCTGGCTCCTTCTCCCACAAGGAATGCGCCAGACCTAAAAGCACTTGCAGGTATTCAGTATCCCTCTGCAGCCTATCCACAGGCACAGCAGCACTGGGGATCTCTGCTTTCCCAGAGACTCAGCATCTCATGGAGCTCGCTCTCGGCAGAAACATTTTCTGAAAAGGCAAACGTCTGGCTCCTTCTCCCACAAGGAAGGTGCCCTCCCTGAAAGATCTCGCTGGTCTTCAGTATCCCTCTGCACCCTATCCACAGGCACAACAGCACTGGGGATGTCTGCTTTCCCAGAGACTCAGCATCTCATGGTGCTCGTTCTCGACAGAGCCTTTTTCTGAAAAGGCAAACGTCTGGCTCCTTCTCCCACAAGGAAGGTGCCAGCCCTGAAATCTCTTGTAGGTCTTCACCGTCCCCCTGCAGGCTATCTTTAGCCGCAAGAGCACTGGGGATCTCTGCTTTCCCAGACACTCAGCATCTCATGGTGCTCGGTCTCGACAGAGACTTATTCTGAAAAGGCAAACGTCTGGCTACTTCTCCCACAAGGAAGGTGCCAGCCCTGAAAGATCTTGCTGGTCTTCACCGTCCCCCTGCAGCCTATCCACAGGCACAACAGCACTGGGGATCTCTGCTTTCCCAGAGACTCAGCATCTCATGGTGCTCGGTCTCGACAGAGCCTTTTTATGAAAAGGCAAACGTCTGGCTCCTTCTCCCACAAGGAAGGTGCCAGCCCTGAAAGATCTTGCTGGTCTTCACCGTCCCCCTGCAGCCTATCCACAGGCACAACAGCACTGGGGATCTCTGCTTTCCCAGAGACTCTGCATCTCATGGAGCTCGATCTCGGCAGAAACTTTTTCTGAAAAGGCAAACGTCTGGCTCCTTCTCCCACAAGGAAGGTGCCAGCCCTGAAAGATCTTGCTGGTCTTCAGTATCCCTCTGCACCCTATCCACAGGCACAACAGCACTGGGGATCTCTGCTTTCCCAGAGACTCAGCATCTCATGGTGCTCATTCTCGACAGAGTCTTTTTCTGAAAAGGCAAACGTCTGGCTCCTTCTCCCACAAGGAAGGTGCCAGACCTAAAAGCACTTGCAGGTCTTCAGTATCCCTCTGCACCCTATCCTCAGGCACAACAGCACTGGGGATCTCTGCTTTCCCAGAGACTCAGCATCTCATGGTGCTCGTTCTCGGCAGAGCCTTTTTCTGAAAAGGCCAACATCTGGCTCCTTCTCCCACAAGGAAGGTGCCAGCCCTGAAAGATCTTGCTGGTCTTCACCGTCCCCCTGCAGCCTATCCACAGGCACAACAGCACTGGGGATCTCTGCTTTCACAGAGACTCTGCATCTCATGGAGCTCGATCTCGGCAGAAACATTTTCTGAAAAGGCAAACGTCTGGCTCCTTCTCCCACAAGGAAGGTGCCAGCCCTGAAAGATCTTGCTGGTCTTCACCGTCCCCCTGCAGCCTATCCACAGGCACAACAGCACTGGGGATCTCTGCTTTCCCAGAGACTCAGCATCTCATGGTGCTCGGTCTCGACAGAGACTTATTCTGAAAAGGCAAACGTCTGGCTCCTTCTCCCACAAGGAAGGTGCCAGCCCTGAAAGATCTTGCTGGTCTTCACCGTCCCCCTGCAGCCTATCCACAGGCACAACAGCACTGGGGATCTCTGCTTTCCCAGAGACTCAGCATCTCATGGTGCTCGCTCTCGGCAGAGGCGTTTTCTGAAAAGGCCAACATCTGGCTCCTTCTCCCACAAGGAAGGTGCCAGCCCTGAAAGATCTTGCTGGTCTTCAGTATCCCTCTGCAGCCTATCCACAGGCACAACAGCACTGGGGATCTCTGCTTTCCCAGAGACTCAGCATCTCATGGTGCTCATTCTCGACAGAGTCTTTTTCTGAAAAGGCAAACGTCTGGCTCCTTCTCCCACAAGGAAGGTGCCAGACCTAAAAGCACTTGCAGGTCTTCAGTATCCCTCTGCACCCTATCCTCAGGCACAACAGCACTGGGGATCTCTGCTTTCCCAGAGACTCAGCATCTCATGGTGCTCGTTCTCGGCAGAGCCTTTTTCTGAAAAGGCCAACATCTGGCTCCTTCTCCCACAAGGAAGGTGCCAGCCCTGAAAGATCTTGCTGGTCTTCACCGTCCCCCTGCAGCCTATCCACAGGCACAACAGCACTGGGGATCTCTGCTTTCACAGAGACTCTGCATCTCATGGAGCTCGATCTCGGCAGAAACATTTTCTGAAAAGGCTAACGTCTGGCTCCTTCTCCCACAAGGAAGGTGCCAGCCCTGAAAGATCTTGCTGGTCTTCACCGTCCCCCTGCAGCCTATCCACAGGCACAACAGCACTGGGGATCTCTGCTTTCCCAGAGACTCAGCATCTCATGGTGCTCGGTCTCGACAGAGCCTTTTTATGAAAAGGCAAACGTCTGGCTCCTTCTCCCACAAGGAAGGTGCCAGCCCTGAAAGATCTTGCTGGTCTTCACCGTCCCCCTGCAGCCTATCCACAGGCACAACAGCACTGGGGATCTCTGCTTTCCCAGAGACTCAGCATCTCATGGTGCTCGCTCTCGGCAGAGGCTTTTTCTGAAAAGGCCAACATCTGGCTCCTTCTCCCACAAGGAAGGTGCCAGCCCTGAAAGATCTTGCTGGTCTTCAGTATCCCTCTGCAGCCTATCCACAGGCACAACAGCACTGGGGATCTCTGCTTTCCCAGAGACTCAGCATCTCATGGTGCTCATTCTCGACAGAGTCTTTTTCTGAAAAGGCAAACGTCTGGCTCCTTCTCCCACAAGGAAGGTGCCAGCCCTGAAATCTCTTGTAGGTCTTCACCGTCCCCCTGCAGGCTATCTTTAGCCGCAAGAGCACTGGGGATCTCTGCTTTCCCAGACACTCAGCATCTCATGGTGCTCGCTCTCGGCAGAGGCTTTTTCTGAAAAGGCCAACATCTGGCTCCTTCTCCCACAACGAAGGTGCCAGCCCTGAAAGATCTTGCTGGTCTTCACCGTCCCCCTGCAGCCTATCCACAGGCACAACAGCACTGGGGATCTCTGCTTTCCCAGAGACTCAGCATCTCATGGTGCTCGCTCTCGACAGAGCCTTTTTCTGAAAAGGCAAACATCTGGCTACTTCTCCCACAAGGAATGCGCCAGACCTAAAAGCACTTGCAGGTATTCAGTATCCCTCTGCAGCCTATCCACAGGCACAGCAGCACTGGGGATCTCTGCTTTCCCAGAGACTCAGTATCTCATGGAGCTCGCTCTCGGCAGAAACATTTTCTGAAAAGGCAAACGTCTGGCTCCTTCTCCCACAAGGAAGGTGCCCTCCCTGAAAGATCTCGCTGGTCTTCAGTATCCCTCTGCACCCTATCCACAGGCACAACAGCACTGGGGATCTCTGCTTTCCCAGAGACTCAGCATCTCATTGTGCTCGTTCTCGACAGAGCCTTTTTCTGAAAAGGCAAACGTCTGGCTCCTTCTCCCACAAGGAAGGTGCCAGCCCTGAAATCTCTTGTAGGTCTTCACCGTCCCCCTGCAGGCTATCTTTAGCCGCAAGAGCACTGGGGATCTCTGCTTTCCCAGACACTCAGCATCTCATGGTGCTCGGTCTCGACAGAGACTTATTCTGAAAAGGCAAACGTCTGGCTACTTCTCCCACAAGGAAGGTGCCAGCCCTGAAAGATCTTGCTGGTCTTCACCGTCCCCCTGCAGCCTATCTTTAGCCACAACAGCACTGGGGATCTCTGCTTTCCCAGAGACTCAGCATCTCATGGTGCTTGCTCTCGGCAGAGGCTTTTTCTGAAAAGGCCAACATCTGGCTCCTTCTCCCACAAGGAAGGTGCCAGCCCTAAAAGATCTTGCTGGTCTTCACCGTCCCCCTGCAGCCTATCCACAGGCACAACAGCACTGGGGATCTCTGCTTTCACAGAGACTCTGCATCTCATGGAGCTCGATCTCGGCAGAAACATTTTCTGAAAAGGCAAACGTCTGGCTCCTTCTCCCACAAGGAAGGTGCCCTCCCTGAAAGATCTTGCTGGTCTTCACCGTCCCCCTGCAGCCTATCCACAGGCACAACAGCACTGGGGATCTCTGCTTTCCCAGAGACTCAGCATCTCATGGTGCTCGGTCTCGACAGAGCCTTTTTATGAAAAGGCAAACGTCTGGCTCCTTCTCCCACAAGGAAGGTGCCAGCCCTGAAAGATCTTGCTGGTCTTCACCGTCCCCCTGCAGCCTATCCACAGGCACAACAGCACTGGGGATCTCTGCTTTCCCAGAGACTCAGCATCTCATGGTGCTCGCTCTCGGCAGAGGCTTTTTCTGAAAAGGCCAACATCTGGCTCCTTCTCCCACAAGGAAGGTGCCAGCCCTGAAAGATCTTGCTGGTCTTCAGTATCCCTCTGCAGCCTATCCACAGGCACAACAGCACTGGGGATCTCTGCTTTCCCAGAGACTCAGCATCTCATGGTGCTCATTCTCGACAGAGTCTTTTTCTGAAAAGGCAAACGTCTGGCTCCTTCTCCCACAAGGAAGGTGCCAGCCCTGAAATCTCTTGTAGGTCTTCACCGTCCCCCTGCAGGCTATCTTTAGCCGCAAGAGCACTGGGGATCTCTGCTTTCCCAGACACTCAGCATCTCATGGTGCTCGCTCTCGGCAGAGGCTTTTTCTGAAAAGGCCAACATCTGGCTCCTTCTCCCACAACGAAGGTGCCAGCCCTGAAAGATCTTGCTGGTCTTCACCGTCCCCCTGCAGCCTATCCACAGGCACAACAGCACTGGGGATCTCTGCTTTCCCAGAGACTCAGCATCTCATGGTGCTCGCTCTCGACAGAGCCTTTTTCTGAAAAGGCAAACATCTGGCTACTTCTCCCACAAGGAATGCGCCAGACCTAAAAGCACTTGCAGGTATTCAGTATCCCTCTGCAGCCTATCCACAGGCACAGCAGCACTGGGGATCTCTGCTTTCCCAGAGACTCAGTATCTCATGGAGCTCGCTCTCGGCAGAAACATTTTCTGAAAAGGCAAACGTCTGGCTCCTTCTCCCACAAGGAAGGTGCCCTCCCTGAAAGATCTCGCTGGTCTTCAGTATCCCTCTGCACCCTATCCACAGGCACAACAGCACTGGGGATCTCTGCTTTCCCAGAGACTCAGCATCTCATGGTGCTCGTTCTCGACAGAGCCTTTTTCTGAAAAGGCAAACGTCTGGCTCCTTCTCCCACAAGGAAGGTGCCAGCCCTGAAATCTCTTGTAGGTCTTCACCGTCCCCCTGCAGGCTATCTTTAGCCGCAAGAGCACTGGGGATCTCTGCTTTCCCAGACACTCAGCATCTCATGGTGCTCGGTCTCGACAGAGACTTATTCTGAAAAGGCAAACGTCTGGCTACTTCTCCCACAAGGAAGGTGCCAGCCCTGAAAGATCTTGCTGGTCTTCACCGTCCCCCTGCAGCCTATCTTTAGCCACAACAGCACTGGGGATCTCTGCTTTCCCAGAGACTCAGCATCTCATGGTGCTTGCTCTCGGCAGAGGCTTTTTCTGAAAAGGCCAACATCTGGCTCCTTCTCCCACAAGGAAGGTGCCAGCCCTGAAAGATCTTGCTGGTCTTCACCGTCCCCCTGCAGCCTATCCACAGGCACAACAGCACTGGGGATCTCTGCTTTCACAGAGACTCTGCATCTCATGGAGCTCGATCTCGGCAGAAACATTTTCTGAAAAGGCAAACGTCTGGCTCCTTCTCCCACAAGGAAGGTGCCCTCCCTGAAAGATCTTGCTGGTCTTCACCGTCCCCCTGCAGCCTATCCACAGGCACAACAGCACTGGGGATCTCTGCTTTCCCAGAGACTCAGCATCTCATGGTGCTCGGTCTCGACAGAGCCTTTTTATGAAAAGGCAAACGTCTGGCTCCTTCTCCCACAAGGAAGGTGCCAGCCCTGAAAGATCTTGCTGGTCTTCACCGTCCCCCTGCAGCCTATCCACAGGCACAACAGCACTGGGGATCTCTGCTTTCCCAGAGACTCAGCATCTCATGGTGCTCGCTCTCGGCAGAGCCTTTTTCTGAAAAGGCCAACATCTGGCTCCTTCTCCCACAAGGAAGGTGCCAGCCCTGAAAGATCTTGCTGGTCTTCAGTATCCCTCTGAAGCCTATCCACAGGCACAACAGCACTGGGGATCTCTGCTTTCCCAGAGACTCAGCATCTCATGGTGCTCGTTCTCGACAGAGTCTTTTTCTGAAAAGGCAAACGTCTGGCTCCTTCTCCCACAAGGAAGGTGCCAGCCCTGAAATCTCTTGTAGGTCTTCACCGTCCCCCTGCAGCCTATCTTTAGCCGCAACAGCACTGGGGATCTCTGCTTTCCCAGAGACTCAGCATCTCATGGTGCTCGCTCTCGGCAGAGCCTTTTTCTGAAAAGGCAAACGTCTGGCTCCTTCTCCCACAACGAAGGTTCCAGCCCTGAAAGATCTTGCTGGTCTTCACCGTCCCCCTGCAGCCTATCCACAGGCACAACAGCACTGGGGATCTCTGCTTTCCCAGAGACTCAGCATCTCATGGTGCTCGCTCTCGACAGAGCCTTTTTCTGAAAAGGCAAACGTCAGGCTCCTTCTCCCACAAGGAAGGTGCCCTCCCTGAAAGATCTTGCTGGTCTTCAGTATCCCTCTGCACCCTATCCACCGGCACAACAGCACTGGGGATCTCTGCTTTCCCAGAGACTCAGCATATCATGGTGCTCGTTCTCGACAGAGCCTTTTTCTGAAAAGGCAAACGTCTGGCTCCTTCTCCCACAAGGAAGGTGCCAGCCCTGAAAGATCTTGCTGGTCTTCACCGTCCCCCTGCAGCCTATCCACAGGCACAACAGCACTGGGGATCTCTGCTTTCCCAGAGACTCAGCATCTCATGGAGCTCGCTCTCGGCAGAAACATTTTCTGAAAAGGCAATCGTCTGGCTCCTTCTCCCACAAGGAAGGTGCCAGCCCTGAAAGATCTTGCTGGTCTTCAGTATCCCTCTGCACCCTATCCACAGGCACAACAGCACTGGGGATCTCTGCTTTCCCAGAAACTCAGCATCTCATGGTGCTCGCTCTCGGCAGAGCCTTTTTCTGAAAAGGCAAACGTCTGGCTCCTTCTCCCACAAGGAAGGTGCCAGACCTAAAAGCACTTGCAGGTCTTCAGTATCCCTCTGCACCCTATCCTCAGGCACAACAGCACTGGGGATCTCTGCTTTCCCAGAGACTCAGCATCTCATGGTGCTCGTTCTCGGCAGAGCCTTTTTTGAAAAGGCAAACCTCTGGCTCCTTCTCCCACAACGAAGGTGCCAGCCCTGAAAGATCTTGCTGGTCTTCACCGTCCCCCTGCAGCCTATCCACAGGCACAACAGCACTGGGGATCTCTGCTTTCACAGAGACTCTGCATCTCATGGAGCTCGATCTCGGCAGAAACATTTTCTGAAAAGGCAAACGTCTGGCTCCTTCTCCCACAAGGAAGGTGCCCTCCCTGAAAGATCTTGCTGGTCTTCACCGTCCCCCTGCAGCCTATCCACAGGCACAACAGCACTGGGGATCTCTGCTTTCCCAGAGACTCAGCATCTCATGGTGCTCGCTCTCGGCAGAGGCTTTTTCTGAAAAGGCCAACATCTGGCTCCTTCTCCCACAAGGAAGGTGCCAGCCCTGAAAGATCTTGCTGGTCTTCAGTATCCCTCTGCAGCCTATCCACAGGCACAACAGCACTGGGGATCTCTGCTTTCCCAGAGACTCAGCATCTCATGGTGCTCATTCTCGACAGAGTCTTTTTCTGAAAAGGCAAACGTCTGGCTCCTTCTCCCACAAGGAAGGTGCCAGCCCTGAAATCTCTTGTAGGTCTTCACCGTCCCCCTGCAGCCTATCTTTAGCTGCAACAGCACTGGGGATCTCTGCTTTCCCAGAGACTCAGCATCTCATGGTGCTCGCTCTCGGCAGAGCCTTTTTCTGAAAAGGCAAACGTCTGGCTCCTTCTCCCACAACGAAGGTTCCAGCCCTGAAAGATCTTGCTGGTCTTCACCGTCCCCCTGCAGCCTATCCACAGGCACAACAGCACTGGGGATCTCTGCTTTCCCAGAGACTCAGCATCTCATGGTGCTCGCTCTCGGCAGAGGCTTTTTCTGAAAAGGCAAACGTCTGGCTCCTTCTCCCACAAGGAAGGTGCCCTCCCTGAAAGATCTCGCTGGTCTTCAGTATCCCTCTGCACCCTATCCACAGGCACAACAGCACTGGGGATCTCTGCTTTCCCAGAGACTCAGCATCTCATGGTGCTCGTTCTCGACAGAGCCTTTTTCTGAAAAGGCAAACGTCTGGCTCCTTCTCCCACAAGGAAGGTGCCAGCCCTGAAATCTCTTGTAGGTCTTCACCGTCCCCCTGCAGGCTATCTTTAGCCGCAAGAGCACTGGGGATCTCTGCTTTCCCAGACACTCAGCATCTCATGGTGCTCGGTCTCGACAGAGACTTATTCTGAAAAGGCAAACGTCTGGCTACTTCTCCCACAAGGAAGGTGCCAGCCCTGAAAGATCTTGCTGGTCTTCACCGTCCCCCTGCAGCCTATCTTTAGCCACAACAGCACTGGGGATCTCTGCTTTCCCAGAGACTCAGCATCTCATGGTGCTTGCTCTCGGCAGAGGCTTTTTCTGAAAAGGCCAACATCTGGCTCCTTCTCCCACAACGAAGGTGCCAGCCCTGAAAGATCTTGCTGGTCTTCACCGTCCCCCTGCAGCCTATCCACAGGCACAACAGCACTGGGGATCTCTGCTTTCCCAGAGACTCAGCATCTCATGGTGCTCGCTCTCGACAGAGCCTTTTTCTGAAAAGGCAAACATCTGGCTCCTTCTCCCACAAGGAATGCGCCAGACCTAAAAGCACTTGCAGGTATTCAGTATCCCTCTGCAGCCTATCCACAGGCACAGCAGCACTGGGGATCTCTGCTTTCCCAGAGACTCAGCATCTCATGGAGCTCGCTCTCGGCAGAAACATTTTCTGAAAAGGCAAACGTCTGGCTCCTTCTCCCACAAGGAAGGTGCCCTCCCTGAAAGATCTCGCTGGTCTTCAGTATCCCTCTGCACCCTATCCACAGGCACAACAGCACTGGGGATCTCTGCTTTCCCAGAGACTCAGCATCTCATGGTGCTCGTTCTCGACAGAGCCTTTTTCTGAAAAGGCAAACGTCTGGCTCCTTCTCCCACAAGGAAGGTGCCAGCCCTGAAATCTCTTGTAGGTCTTCACCGTCCCCCTGCAGGCTATCTTTAGCCGCAAGAGCACTGGGGATCTCTGCTTTCCCAGACACTCAGCATCTCATGGTGCTCGGTCTCGACAGAGACTTATTCTGAAAAGGCAAACGTCTGGCTACTTCTCCCACAAGGAAGGTGCCAGCCCTGAAAGATCTTGCTGGTCTTCACCGTCCCCCTGCAGCCTATCTTTAGCCACAACAGCACTGGGGATCTCTGCATTCCCAGAGACTCAGCATCTCATGGTGCTTGCTCTCGGCAGAGGCTTTTTCTGAAAAGGCCAACATCTGGCTCCTTCTCCCACAACGAAGGTGCCAGCCCTGAAAGATCTTGCTGGTCTTCACCGTCCCCCTGCAGCCTATCCACAGGCACAACAGCACTGGGGATCTCTGCTTTCACAGAGACTCAGCATCTCATGTTGCTCGGTCTCGACAGAGCCTTTTTCTGAAAAGGCAAACGTCTGGCTCCTTCTCCCACAAGGAAGGTGCCAGCCCTGAAATCTCTTGTAGGTCTTCACCGTCCCCCTGCAGGCTATCTTTAGCCGCAAGAGCACTGGGGATCTCTGCTTTCCCTCAGACTCAGCATCTCATGGTGCTCGCTCTCGACAGAGACTTATTCTGAAAAGGCAAACGTCTGGCTACTTCTCCCACAAGGAAGGTGCCAGCCCTCAAAGATCTTGCTGGTCTTCACCGTCCCCCTGCAGCCTATCCACAGGCACAACAGCACTGGGGATCTCTGCTTTCCCAGAGACTCAGCATCTCATGGTGCTCGCTCTCAGCAGAGGCTTTTTCTGAAAAGGCCAACATCTGGCTCCTTCTCCCACAAGGAAGGTGCCCTCCCTGAAAGATCTTGCTGGTCTTCACCGTCCCCCTGCAGCCTATCCACAGGCACAACAGCACTGGGGATCTCTGCTTTCCCAGAGACTCTGCATCTCATGGAGCTCGATCTCGGCAGAAACTTTTTCTGAAAAGGCAAACGTCTGGCTCCTTCTCCCACAAGGAAGGTGCCAGCCCTGAAAGATCTTGCTGGTCTTCAGTATCCCTCTGCACCCTATCCACAGGCACAACAGCACTGGGGATCTCTGCTTTCCCAGAGACTCAGCATCTCATGGTGCTCGGTCTCGACAGAGTCTTTTTCTGAAAAGGCAAACGTCTGGCTCCTTCTCCCACAACGAAGGTGCCAGCCCTGAAATCTCTTGTAGGTCTTCACCGTCCCCCTGCAGCCTATCTTTAGCCGCAACAGCACTGGGGATCTCTGCTTTCCCAGAGACTCAGCATCTCATGGTGCTCGCTCTCGGCAGAAACATTTTATGAAAAGGCAAACATCTGGCTCCTTCTCCCACAAGGAAGGTTCCAGCCCTGAAAGATCTTGCTGGTCTTCAGTATCCCTCTGCACCCTATCCACAGGCACAACAGCACTGGGGATCTCTGCTTTCCCAGAGACTCAGCATCTCATGGTTCTCGCTCTCGGCAGAGCCTTTTTCTGAAAAGGCAAACTTACGGCTCCTTCTCCCACAAGGAAGGTGCCAGCCCTGAAAGATCTTGCTGGTCTTCAGTATCCCTCTGCAGCCTATCCACAGGCACAACAGCACTGGGGATCTCTGCTTTCCCAGAGACTCAGCATCTCATGGTGCTCGCTCTCGGCAGAGGCGTTTTCTGAAAAGGCCAACATCTGGCTCCTTCTCCCACAAGGAAGGTGCCAGCCCTGAAAGATCTTGCTGGTCTTCAGTATCCCTCTGCAGCCTATCCACAGGCACAACAGCACTGGGGATCTCTGCTTTCCCAGAGACTCAGCAT